>NC_134704.1:71697320-72302320 GCF_043290135.1 Rhipicephalus microplus
ACGAAAAATCATCATCTTGTACATGGCCAAACACTCGATAAAGTCGCAAATAAAATAAATAATAAAATCATTTGTGCGTTTTAGTGAGGATCGAACTCGTGTAGTTGGCGTATCAAGAGGGTGTTCTACCACAAAGTCGTGGGTCTGCTTGTGACTGCAGTGAAAATAACTTTCTCTCCTTGGAAATGCAGTAAAAGCAACTCTTGTTTTACAAGCACACGCGTTTTGTATACATGCTTCACAATACAACATGGAATATTGCAGTAACGATACGTCGTACAAGCGTACATTGGCATGGGGTGTCGGAATATGTGGTTGTCATACTGACTTCATTGTTGAAAACCAGTAGCCCATTACAAAAGGCACGCACGTTACTGCGCCTATTTCCTTAACGTAGTGATTGCATAGCAAGTTCGAAAACATTTAATTCATAAGTGCTTGATGTACGCACTAGGAACAGGATATCAGTATCACGTTCAACTGAATGCGAAGCTTGAAGATCCATCATTTTTTCCCCCTGTTTTGGCGACATTGATTGATATGTGGGGTTTAACGCCCCAAAACTACCATATGAATATGAGAGACGCCGTAGTGGAGGGCTCCGGAAATTTCGACCACCTGGGGTTCTTTAACGTGCATCCAAATCTGAGCACACTGGCCTACAACATTTCCGCCTCCATCGGAAATGCAGCCACCACAGCCGGAATTCGATCCCGCGATATTGGTGACATCGGCTCAATGAAATTTGCTGAACCTTGGTATGTTAAGCGAGTAGCCCTATCCGATGACAATGTGCTATGCACTTACCGATTGGGAACTATGTATTCGCTAGTGGACGGCTTCGTAAATTTATGACGTCACGGCGTTTGGTGCGGTAAATGCACGGTGGCGTCGCCACCTTTATTTTTCCGCATTTTCTCGCCTGGCAAACGTGTTCTCGCAGGAAGCATGGTGATGCAAGAATTATGAAAGTAATTTGCTAGGAATACAAAAACAGCCCTTTTTAGAGTATTTATGGGATAGAATATATGCTTTCTTGTGTGATGAGTATTACGTGCAAATGAACGTAAATTCGACCCAATCCCACTGGTATGTTTTTTTTAATGAATATCTTCACCTATATGGACCAAGTAATATTGGTGAACAAGTTTTTCTAATATTACTACAAATGAAAGTAGATTCCAACGTAGCAGTGTAAGATCGAAGAACGAGAAAAATCTATCTCCCAGCACCCATGTGCGCAATACCAGAAATACAACTTTTTTTACAGCAATCATATATCTAGAAACATATGAGTTTTCGAGCCGCAAGCCGTCTTCTTGCTCCTCAACATCTCTCCCATTTACGGTCAAATTCCGAACGTCCCATTTACGATCACATTCACCACGGTCGCTAGGGAACGCAAAAGCAGAGCTCCAGCGTGGCAGTGCATCTACATATCGGCGGCTGCGTTCAGCGAAAGAGATACATGCACGACGCAGGAACAGCCCGACGCGCTCGTCAATATTCCGAATTCGCTGAAGCCTGTCGTCGCTTGCTGTGTGTGTAGACGCATGCTGGGCACAAGACAAAATGCGGGCACTCGAAGCTCGAGAAAACGCGCTGAGAGATGGCGACGAAAAGTACCCACAAAGATGGTGAAAGAGCGGGGGACGGAGAGGAAACATCACGGAAGCCTGAAGAAATGACATTTGGTGCCGCATATCCGGCGCCTGACAGGGAATGAACGCTGCCGCGCAGAAACAGCCATATAAAGAAGAAAAAGAAATATATTAACATGAAGACAACTACAGATACATCAGCGGATCACCCCCCCCCCCCCCCCCGTCTCTCTTTCTCAAAAGACTGTATGGTTCCGGGGTTTTACACCTCTGTGCGCCTACGTTTTCGACTTCTTGTATGTATAGGTCCCCTTAGGCATTCCGCTATGATTACGTTTGGCTCCTTTCCTCACTCCGACGCAGATGGCAGAAGACGGTGTGCTTTCAATCGCCTAATCAATCTTGAGCGGCTTTGCAAGATGACGCCTCGGGGATTCGCAGAAGTCATCCCTCTCGCTAGGTGTCCCTAGGGTGTAGGTTTGACTGTACGAGCTCCTGGCATAAACAAGTGGGCTCGCATTCGCACGGCTTTGCCTGCCATATACGTCTCCTATTGCTCGCCCTGGTGAGTGTGGCAGAGGACAGGGGTTGAGAGGATACTGAGAGAGGGGGTGATAGAAGGGGAAGTCACAGACGTCCAGCAAGGGGAAGATGGCACATAACGTGCAAAGCGGCCCAAGCCCACCCGCTCATCTGTCTGCGGCCGCTGGGTTTGCTACAGTAACACCCTGGCTCTCCCTTCCTCGCATTCGACGTTTGTTAGGTCTCCCAGATTTTATGCGTTTTTCTCTGTGGCTTTATACTCGGCCTATAGCTAGTCTACGTTTTCCTTTATGTCGTGCTGACGTCTAGTGTATCCTCTGAGATTCCGGGAAAATGGATTGACCATTTAAGTGCACTTTTGCTTAGCCTCTAGATGCCTGCTTCCCGGTATACCTATTTCCTCTTGAAGATCAAACACTTCAGTTTTGTCGTTTTACCCAAGCCTTGTCACTTTTTTATTTATTTTTTTAATGTCGGAAAGGCTCGGCTTGGCTTCGCGTTTCCTGGGAAAGATAAAAGAGTAGAAACTAGACAAAAAGAACAGAAGTGGTTAGCTCAAACGTCGACTGGATGTATCATATACAAAAAGCTTCCAGCACAGCACACATCGATCCAGCTCACCGGAATGCTACTGTGGTGGTCGCGAAGAGGAAAAATGTTCATCAGATTCTTTTGGAGTAAGTAAAGTACGCAAATGAAAGAGAAAAGTTGATTAAGAAACAAGCAAGTTCACACAGACGGCCCCTCACGTTAAAGATATTACTTGGACACTGGCCTGAGGTGCATATTCAGAAAAGGTCGAACACCTTCCTAAAAGGCTTTTTAATGTATACATAGACCGGACTGGATAACCGCTTGTGATATGCAGCTAGGGGCTGTGATATACGGAACGATGTGTTAGCACATATACTTTGACTAGAAAGGAGCCCGTGTGAACGTTTTATGTCCATTTGAATTGCTGCAAGCGAACTGTGCAGAGCCATGTTATATCAACTTGTTTCAGTCTGCTCTTATGCTTTTTTTTTTACTTTAAGGGCGAAGCTCCTTAAGGTGGCGCCCGTTCGTCCCTCATCGTAGTGCGTAACCAGTCTTACGTTTTGACGTGCAAGGTGGTGCCGGTGGGAAATTTCTCCTGTGTGTTGTTAAGCAATAAAAAATTCGCAGCGTGTGCGTTAACTAAAAGCCGCATTCTCCTGTCTCTCACTCCCCATTAGCAGCCATTGGCATGTACATTGAGCACTATCTGACAAGAAAGCGTTGCTACGTTATACTCGCCGGGCGTAACCTCATTGCATGGTTTTTAAAAGGTTTAGCGAGCGTTGGGCAGCAGTGCCGTAAATACAGTGAACTAGTATGTACCATGAACTCGAGGTGGTTAAAGGTGGGAAGTAGACACGAAGCGTAAGCCGTAGGAAAATGTGCGTGTGCCACCTCTCGTTTAGTCCTTGGAATGTCCGCTAGATGGCGGTGCTTCTATATGCGAAATATATGATGAAAAGATGCGAGATGGTTGTACTTAGTTTTGACTAGATGGATGAACGGACACACAGACAGATGCATGGACGGACGCTCGGATGGCTGCATGGACGGATGGACGCTGAGGCGGACGCAGGAGCGGATCCATGGACGAACGCAGGGACGGACCCATGAATGGACGTGCGGACGCACGAACAGACGCACGCGTGGACGGGCGGATGGACGCACGGACGGTCACGCAGACGGATGCATGGACGGACGGAAGCAAGAACGAATGGACGGACGGATGCTTCGCCCCACTCTCCATCATTCACCCCGTGGATATGCTGCCATTTTTTTTTTTTGCTGATTGTTCACTTTGGGTACCATTCGCTTTTATTTATTTTTTGCTGGATAACTTATTCATATGCAGTGGCTGAGGTAATATGAACCTGAACCTCTCCACAGCGAAACAGAACAAAACAGTTTTATTGCGTGGAGGCTGCTAAACTTCTGTAGTATAGTGAGACATACTCGCATATTTCTCGCACATTGAAATCTCTCTCTTTCTTGCTTTATTACTTTTTCAATTGAGTATTGTTGATTTTAATATCCTGAATGTTTAAACTTGGTTTTCTTGTAGCAGCGAGAAAGTTTCAAAGAATCAACTCACTCTTTTAACCAACAGGATTGCGCTGTAATAAAAAAGTTCTTTATACCGCAATATGGCGATGTCCCTCAACATCTCGTCTATACACCCAGGCGAGGACATACTTAGACACGTTCCACCTAGAACAAGTGATGACCCTGTTCTTAAGCAGGTACGCAGGAACACCGATCACCGCCAGCCTACGATAACTTCAAGAGCCCTTAATGCGCCGTGTGCACATAGGTGAAGCCGCCAGCGGTAGCACTAGCCTGCGACCAAAACCAGCCCGAAGCGCCTACTCCTACCCTAGACTTCATCTCCAACAGCGTTGTCGTTGAGAGAACGCGAGGTTCACGTTGTCCACGTTGAAGCCCTTGTTCTAGAAAGTTCATTATCATAATTAATTATGCGAGAGAATTGATTGGGGAGAGAGGTAGAAACGAGAACACGTGAGAAGGATGTCCTCGTGCGAAGAACGCTGCGCACTTTCTATTCCCCCTCCCCCCTCCCACTTTACCACGCAACTCTACGGGCAACCCTTCTTGAACACACTGAGAAAGCCCCCTCGTTCACGACGTGCACGCCACACATTCACTCGGCACTGCCGTCCACTGCACTTGCACGCACGCCGACCTTGCATGTGCATTGCAGTGGACCTACCGGACGCCCACGCAGAACTTCTGCGCTCTGCAGTTCTATATTTGACCCACGAAACTCGGAGGGAATTAGGGAGGGATGAACGAGTTTTTCTTTGTTCGCGACGGCACTTGTGTTTACGTTTCCAGGGCGGCGCGTGCGTTATCCTGCCTCGACCATTGCTGTACAAACAGACGGGTCCGCTGCATGGCGGCTGCGTATTGTGTCCGGTCTCCACGGACTCGCACTATGCGGCCCTCGTTGCATGCAGCCTTGGTCGAATCTGGAGGGTATAAGGAAGGGGCGAGGAAGAGCTGCATAGCGAAACGACGTCCACTACTTTCCGAGGCGCTGCTAAACGAATGTATGCGCGCACCTACGCTCCCTGGGCGCAGTTGGTAAGGCACCTTCACGAACTGCTTGTTTGCTGGGGCATAGCCTCTTGAAGTTTGGAGCGCCGCGCGCTCACCTCTTCGGACGAGCGAGCAAGCCCCGCTTACCTGTCCACCTACCTCCCCAGGCTGGCGCGCTGTTTTGGGATCTAGAGCAGACCTTTGCTCTACCTCGGGGATTAGAAAGGAACGGCGGCCGTGCTCGGTGGTGGGGGGGATGCGTAGTTCTGTTTGAGTTCGAGTGGCGGCGCCGAAGTACGGTTGTGCTCGTGCCTGCGCATGTTGTCCGCGCCAAACTTTTCCGCCGTGGAGTTTTCCCGAGTAGTGCGTGCGTCTGAGGAAGATTTGGACTTGGTTTGAGGTGGTCTCCTAGAGTTCGTCGGATAAGCAGAGGGACGAAGAACAGGGCAAAGTTTGATCCCGACTTGAGTGTTCGATCGTGCTGGGTACTCCACGGATGTAATTCACCCAAGTTTAAAGGATTTTAAGGGAATGGGATTTTCGCGACAAAAACTTTCTAGTTCGCGTATACTGATAGGTGTTTTCTAATAACTGGCGTTCATGTTCTGCAATACAAGCATAATTTAACGACCTATTTCCTCTCCTTCAGTCTCTTATTAAGCAGCACGCCAATGAGCCCCTCCCTCCAACTCTTGAGGAGATTGCCCGAACAGTAGACCCGAGAGGCAGCTTTAGCACGCCTGGATGACGCGGAGCTGTCTGAGCAATCACTTTTGGAGTACCGGAACGTTTGAGCATAGAACCCTAAAGCGGCGAAGGCGCTGCTAGAGTTTCTGTGATCAACCGGACTCACTAAACGACTGTGGCACTCCTGTGCTTAAGTGAGTGTGCATACGTGTTTTTTTTCTCTCTTTTTCAATAGTTCTTTCTCATATATTTTCTCAATTTTTCCCTTCCTTGTCTTTTCATCCCTTTTGCCCTTTTCCCAGTTCAGGGTAGCAACCCGAAAATTTTCGACAGGTTAACCGCTCTGCCTTTCACCTGGCATTTCCTTTTCTCTCTCTCATGACAGTTTATAATAAAACAAAGTCATGTAAGGAAATATCGAGAAAAGAGCTGTTGGGGCGCTCACTCATTCACGTATTAGTGGAGCCTTCGATAATATTTACTTTGCCAGATTGTCAGTTTTCATGCTAAAGTATGGTAATTAGAATTTTAAAAAGGGATATCGACAATCGGCACAAGCAAGTGCACTGCAAACAAGCCAAAGCCAACGCTTGTCGCTTTCATAACAGTCAGTAGTTCTCGCACGAACGGAAGTCACCGCGGACTGCAGCGTCGAACGTTGCGTATACACTGCATTTAATAAAGTGCATATTTCCCAATAATTACATGAACATTCATAAAGAATACGATGAACTCAACTTGTTACAAGACACAACTAACGCTCATATATACTGTCAGCCGACAATCCTCATCAATTTTCTACAGCTGTGCTCTGTATCAATCGTGCTGCTTGTGATGTTACATAACCGTTGTTCTCCACACAGCAAGCACAAAGTTGTCACGCTCTCTGTATTTAAACTGTTCAACACACTGTACTGTGACGAAGCAAATAAAGCAATCAGCAATCAACTGAAGCACCGATACAAGATTAAAACGCATTTGACGGCAAAAAAAAAAAATATGAAAGCTTTCTCTATACCTCCCTCGAAGCCGGAGAAATGAAATCCCGTACGCCGAGAATGCCTCCGACATTTACTATGAACTCGCCGCTCGCAGCTCACTTGCACAAAGACGAACTGCACAATGCGGTACAACCCCTCTCCCTCCCCTTTCTTTAAAACACGTCGCCACCGCGAATGAACCTGGGATCGAGATAATCCAGCTTGGAATCCGGAAAACAGCCGGGCGGCACGGAAGGCGTGACATGTCAGGCGAGCTTGTCAGGTCTCATTCTATTGTACTCGGGTGGTCTTCTAACGCAGAGTCCAATGCAGTTCGAGACCGCTCTCCCGGCCGTTTCGAACTTGGGAAAAGTGAGGTAAAAAAACACGGAAATAAAAACTGCCAGGCATTCCTTGGTGGCATATCCCTTTTAGGACGCGCTGGCGGCAAACCACAGCCCTGGCGCGTCGCGTTTAGAACTGCCGCAGCCGGCTGTATGTATTCTGCGGATCTCGACGTGTTGAACCGTCGGTATGACGGGAAGTTTCCTCATTAACAGCATTCCTCGAAGCGTTGACGACACTTCTCTGTCACATTCCATGGACAGCACGGAGGATAGCTGCCTTTCACATTCCTGAACCATCGCGTTAATAGCTCGTTTGGAGGAGATTGATAGCGCGACCGCTCACTGATATCGCCACGTCGGTCGTGACAGAGGAATTCCAGGCTTCATAAAAATGCGTGCTGTGCGAGATTTCTGGGGCGCTTTTGATTGTCCTGGTTTTATATAGCGTGGTCAGCGAGCCACCCTTGCATTCAGTCGTCATTTATGACACTGCCTCCAGATGGCGCGTAGCAGGGTACAGCTCTGCATTGTGTCCCCTCTAGACTTTCGCTCGTGTCCGGATGTCCCTCCGTGAAATGGACATAACTTGTCGTTTCGTAGTATATAATACCGAAACTGTACCGCAACAGTGCGTGGATCGCCTAAGAGGTGGGCGACAAAGAATCTCGCTCCTGCGCCGGGAACGATGTGCCTGCTCGGTAAGTGGTCCGAGAGCTTATAGCGAAAGGCAGAGTGGACTGATTCATCAACGTGTCTGGCACGCTCGCGAGGCACATTTCGCCCCCTCCACGGACTGCTGCCCACGATGTATAGCTCTCGATATTTATAAAGAGACGGGCAAGAGTGTGGCATCTCTGGAATGCGCGTCTGAACGCGGGTGCGTTGTAGCGGAGAAGTGGAGGTGTTAAAGCGGTCCGGACAGCCTGGTTGCTTGTCCGCGTGCCCTCGACACTCAGCAGGACGCCTCGGTGGGCGCTCTGCGGGAGTCAAACCCCTCGACGCTGCTGAATCCTGTCAAAGGGACTCAGACCCCTACGAATCACCGTGTTGAGGTTGTGTAGCGGTCGTTGCAAACATCTGGCTCGGAACGGTGCGTGCACCCCATGCAATGTTCATTGCCTCCAAGTCGTCAACCGCGGCAGCCGAACCCTTTGAGAGAGTGCAACACGTTAAACGAGACTGAGCTATAGCACGACACGCGTATAGGATAAGTTTCAGTCGTTCTTTATCGATTTGATCTGCTGTAGACGTAGCTTTCGATGAAATGAGTCATAGCGGAAATCCGTCGTTTCTGAAAATGCAGATATACCATATAGCGAGCCAGAACAGAGAGTTTTGTGAACTCTGTCATGCGTATAAGTTCTTCACTATGTTTATAGATGGAACTACAGGGTACAAAGTGCGTACGGAAGACTATATAAGGCCACTGAAAGCATCAAGAAGTTTCGCCAGCGAGCTCTGCCCCCTGCTACAGCGCCAGAGGTGGTGAAGCGGACAAAACGCCAAGCTGGCACGAGACCCCTACAGGAATTTTTTTGCCGACTCAGTGCGACGAAAGGTCAATGCGAGGAAGGCAAGAAAGAAAGGGAGGCTGAAGAGAAAGGCTAACAAAAAAATATCTCGATGAAGAGGCACGGGAGCCATGGCGAGGCTTACAGTGGCAAAAGAGAAAGCAGATGAGGGAGAGGATGTTAAAACAAGGAAGAAAGGGACAGTTTGCACTACATCCCTCGTGGCTTCGCGAAGCTGAGTGCGATCCCCGTGTAACTCCCGGTGCTCTCAAAATCCGGTTGCTGAGAAGGAAGGAGGGTGGAAGACCGGTCCGCTGCCTGTCCGCCCCCCTGTTCAAACAGCCCGTAAGCTAAAACTAACACGACGACGAGGCACCACCGGAGCTGGCAGCCTGACTGACGCTGCCGAGTCGCTGCTGCTCCTTGCCTGGGCTGGTATAAATTAAACATGATCCCTTCCGGCTCCTCGCCTTTTTTTCCCTTACTTTTGCACCAATCTGAGCCGTCCCCGCAGCCTTCGTTCGCACTAGCGATTCCTTTTCTCGGTTCGATGGACATCTCATCCGGATGTTGAGGAAGTGGACGAAATAACATAAAGCGCAATAGAGGAATAGTCTAGGCCTGAAAGGACGTTATAAATACCTCGGCGAATAAACAAAGTGAACTGATCAACGTTGTACGTGAAAGCTGGGGAGGGAAATGAGGAGGGGGGGGGGCAACACATTTAGGAAAAGGGGCAAGAGAAAGGAACGTGCAAAAAGAGAGGTCCAGCATTGGGCGCACCGCCAGCAAGCAAATAGATGCGGGGAGAAGGTATCCCACCAGCCATGAGGAAGAGCGAACCGGTGGCTCTCGGTCCGAGTCTCACAAACACACGGCGGAGTTATTTTGATAAGACACACGCCGACTTGGTGGGAGTTGCTGCAGCGGCTCAATTCGATAATGGACCTTCCATGTCGGAAGAACCAGAAGGGGAAAGCGCTTCGTTCGAGCATCCTCAAAGCATAGCAGCGTCGTTTTTTTTCTTGTGTGTGTGTGTTGGCTACAGAAAGACCTACGTGCCCTCGCGCCCGGGTACACACCCCCAGCCTTCGTTCACAGACGGGCAGGAACCGACACACCAGCACGTGGAGTAAAGCTCACCGGCTTCGAGGACGCATTCGAGTTGCTCTGCTCAGTTATTTTTTCCTTCCGAAAAGAACAGAGTCCTCGTACTTACGTGTTCCGAAGGCTCGAATCTTGATTCAGAACCCCCTCCCCCTACCCTCTTTTTTCCTGTTCCTATGGATCTCTGAGAGTGCACTTCAGGGTCGCTTTCACTCGACATCACTGTCTCTTTCGCCGTTGCCATAGCGCACTGGCTGCGCGCTTCTTCGCCGTGACATCTGTTGATTCTGGAGAGTGACTCTTGCCCACTCTCCGTCTTCCGACTTCTTTCGTACTTTTGTATATCGGTATGCACTGATATTTGTTTTTCTTGCTGCGTTTTCCATGTAAGCGCGCTTCCGGGGCAGCTTCTTCGAGAGGTGCTTTGCTGCGTGGATCGCGCTCGCATTTGAGCAGGCTGCCGAGCTTTCGAGAGAGCACTCCGGAGAGATCATGGTCCTCGAACTCGTGCCATTGTTTATGCGATCACTTTTCAGAAAGCTAAGTTAAAAGGAAGCGCCCGAACTGGGTCTCACGTGCTGTTTCTGTACCGAGCCACTGGCATCGGTGCTTGAGCCCGGAAAGGTTTTAGCCGGAATCTCATCTTTTATACATTTCCCAACTTAGGAAGCTCTTTAAAGTGTAACACTTGCACTGGTGGCTGCTGAGGAGGAAAACACATTAAGAAATAGGCACTGATTACAGAACACGCAGAGTAGAATGAGCGACCCTGCGTCAACTTAATTCAGAAATTTAATAAACGTTCGTGGAAAAAATGAACATCTGGACGCGTAGACAGTTGGGTTAATGTGTTAAGGAAGTTACCATGTGTTAAGGAAGCTAAACAGTTGTGTTAAGAAAGTTACTTGACATATCTGGCCACTACTAGTAACGATTGCACGATACGGTTTTCTCTTACCTCATGGCCAAACACGGGGTCATATTCTGTACCGTAAATATAAACGATCGTGCATGCTCGGCGGCTATTGCATACCACAACCATGTTATTGCCTTAACAGTATGTCCCTCTAATAGGTCGACGAATGAAGTGGTGAAGTGTTATGAACCGCTAATTGGTAGAGAAAGCGGTATACAGCCTGTTCAGCCGTGATATGGACCAAGCATTAGCGTAGACTGCTGAGGTCTGCGTTCTAACTTGTACTGAGTGTCATGGCCTTCTAACTAGTACTGATTACCGAAGCCTTTGCGAAGCCTATGATGACCAGCAGTTCTGTGATTCTATGACTCGTAGTGATTGTACGTTATCTGCATCCCTCTCCGAGACAGGACGATGTGCTTCCTATTTGGTACCCTGAGGTGGTGCTCAACTTGTTGAAGGCAACAGACTTGCACCAGCGATTATAAACTTAATGTGCTATGTGGACTGTGAAGTGTGACTTAGTGCACGTGCTCTCTCCTCTCCCTTTCTTTCTCTATCTATAAATTCTCCCCATTTCCCCTGTGTAGGGTAGCATACCAGTCCTCCTAGATTGCTTAACATCCCTGCCTTTCCTTTCCCTTCTGTTCCTTGGGTTGAATGCTGCAGACCTATGTACTCTGTGTTGTTAGCGCACGTTAAGCAACACAAGGTACTTGAAATAATCCGTAGCTCTCAACTCATGCGTCTCTCACAGCCTGAGTTGAGTTGCAGTGGTAAACCCCACAAACCAACCAACCAAGTCTAATGTAAGAGTACCTAACGCACGCAAAGTTGACCTTTCGGTTGACGAGGAGGAGGAAGCAAAAGCTTCTGTTGACACAAATGAACATGCAAATAAAAAGAGAACTGTAGCTAATAATCTATAAACACAGCACAACTACTCTCTCTATCTCTCTCTTTAATGTTCCAATTAAAAAACATTAAAACACCCAGCGGAATTCTCGTTGATACGCTCACCATTGCACTACGGTTTTCTTTTCTATTTCTTTTTTATATAAGCGCTTGAGTTCGTGAAAAGCGGCTATTGCAGGCGTCCAGCAACCGTACATATATTTGTGTACACCACTGTCTGAATCGTAGAACACAAAAAGAAAATCAATTGCAAAAAAATGGCAACGTTTTCAATTGATAGAAGAAAAAAAAGTGAACACCGGACATTTATACAACCGCGAGCTTTTCTTTTTCTTAATTTCCCTTACTTTCTTCATCCCGTGAAACCAAGTGAGCGGAACCAAGCGTCCTAAATAAAATATTGTTAACACCCGCAGAGCAGCCGTCATTAATAATTGCGGGGTAGCGCAACTGAGCCAGTCGTAGCTACAGGGAAGGCCAGCTGGCTATAGTGTATCTTGCCCTCCCCCCATCCCTTCTCTATCTGCAACATGGATCGCGTTATCTCCTTCCATTGGTGTGTAGAGGATGGTACGCGTATTCCCGGCGTCCCACTTGGCGCAACCCGGCATGCCGCAAAGCGTTGCAGCTGCCCTCTTTCAGCCAGTGGAGCGCGCAGATTTTAACCGGAGAGAGCTCGGTCGTGTAAAACGTAAGGAGGAGCACGTGCCAGGTGTGAACGGCCAGCGGCGTGTCATTCCCCAAGGGGCGTCCCGGTCTTGATACGCTACGCGCACGTTACGCGAGCCGTGTGGCAAAACAAATTACCTATTCCGGAGCGACGCCACCACCGGTCACAAGCCAGTGGAGACTAAACGATCGGATAAAGGTAGATACAAATGACAAGTTACAATTGTTTTTTTTTTAATTAGCTCTGACGTGGTCGTGAATACTCTCACGTGTAATAATGTGTTACGCCACCTAATACTCTCATTGCAGTAAATTGTTTTGTTGTTTTAGAGCACTTTTCGATTCCCATCTGCGGTTAATAATTCTTACACTTGGCCTGTTGTGTGTGTGTGTGTGTGTGTGTGTGTGTGTGTGTGTGTGTGTGTGTGTGTGTGTGTGTGTGTGTGTGTGTGTGTGTGTGTGTGTGTGTGTGTGTGTGTGTGTGTGTGTGTGTGTGTGTGTGTGTGTGTGTGTGTGTGTGTTGGAAGGGGGGGGGGGGTAGCCTTTTTGTCGTTTTCGCGTTTCTGGTTTCGAGGTCAGTGGATTTCGTGAGGATTCGCATCCATCCAGTACAGCGTCACGTCGATCAGTGTTTGCGGGCATACATGCGCTATCGTCGCACTACACTTCCCATACGTAGTACACCCGGGAGCAAAAGCATGCGGACCACCACGGAAGCGAGAGCCTAAATTGTTTCTACGCCGCATAGCGCAAGCTGCCTGCTTTGACGGAGTATCCGTAGGGAACATTACTCTCACGGAATTCATTTGAGGAGTGCTCTCTAGAGCAGACGGACAGCCACTAGATGGCACAGCCCGAAAACGTGTACAGTTAGCAATGGTACGTAACACTTTTCTCCGAGGTGTGCATCTAAGTTATGAACTTCCGGCCACCTCGATGACGTGTATGGGCCGCCATTTGTAACATATTGATGATATTATTAATAATAAGTGATGCTGTTTAATATCCCAGTACCACGATGTGATTAGGAGGTATGCCGTAGTCAAGAGGGCTCAAAATTTCAACCGGCTGCTATTCCTTAAAAAGCTTCTAAATCTGTGTACACGTGCCTCAAGCATTTTCGCATCCGTCAAAAATGCGGCCGACAATGTTAGGGTTCCAACCCGTGACCTTCGGGACGGCAGTCGAGTATCATAACCGCTATACCACCATGGCGGGTGTGTAGCCGTTACTAAACGTTACTTCAAACAGTACACGATATTTAAGAGTTGCCTGCCGTCGTGACAATTTATAGACAAGCACGGGAGACAACTATTTCGACAGAAAGGGCCCATATTAATAAAGCTGCTCGTTTGTGAATACAAAGTATAAAATAAGTTCTTCCTCTAAATACGCTTCCTTGTACTTCCAAGCCTCTTCTACGTAAAAAAGAATTCTCCCGATATTTTCGTGATTTGTCTGCGGAATTCAGACGATGTGGCTGTGGAATGCTGAATATGTATTAATTTTATCATGGCTCCTACGCGAAATAATTTCTGCTACAACACGCAGTCAACCGTCACGGTAGTCTAGTGACTATGGTTCTCAACAGCTGACCCAGAGTTCGCTGGACCGAATCCCACCCATGGCAGCCGCATTATAATAAAAGCGAAATACTTGAGGCCCGCCTGCTTTAGATTTAAAAGGGCGTTCAAAGGTTCTCAGGTGATCGAGATTTCTGGAGCTATACCACTACGGCGTTCCTCAATGTCATGTGTTAGTTTGGGCGACGTAAAACCCCGGCAATCTTAATTATTAGAACATGCCGTCGCCGAACATGAAGCGTGTGGATGTACTGACTGCGTCAAATGAAACCCGAACAACGGCAAGTCTTCGCGATGGTATAGCGCGCGCCGTCCACTGATCACCATGGACAGGTCATTGATCTCTACTAGGGGGAACAGGCACGCAAATGCGCACAGAGCTGCCGAACAGGATGCGTGCGCCTGTCAATCGTGAAAACTGGACAGCGCGCACTATACCATCACGAAGACTTGTTACTGTTCGAGTTTTATTTGACACTGATAGTACAGTGTCAATTTTTATGAAAGGGAACACGGGGGCGCATGGCCTGCGCGCTCCGGCGGCTGCTGGCAGCGCGTTCAAGTGGGAGCGACAGCAACCACAGTCTCTTAGCGCGTCATTTCGTGGCGTGAAAAACAAGCAGTCTTTGATTATATTGAACCAGCGGCAAGATTGCAACCCTTTTCCCTTCAAAGCGTTTACCTGTTCTCGCGTTACCGGATGACGCGATATGAGAATGTCGGATGTATGACGAGATAAGAAAATGATAAGAGATAAGAGAATGTTGTTGCTCTCGCTTTTGCTTTAAAGCACTGCCAGCAGCCGCCGCAGCGCGCAGGCCACGCGCCCCAGTGTTCCCTTTCATAAAAATTGACACTGTACATACTATGTAAATGAAAGGCAATGGGAGCAAGACAACGCTGCGTTTCAAACGAACGTCATCCGCTGTGGGTCTTATACGCACTGCCGAATAACGACCCATGCTCGCCGAGCAGGCCTGTTAACGACCTCGACAGGAAAGAAAAGAACGTTACTAAACTTTGATCAGCGGACACCCGTCATTATATTCACCCGGCGGTTCATTTGCTTTCTATACTCGTCCTGTGCAGGCTTTGTTCATTAACGATTATCGACAGAGCTCGCACTTCCAATTTGCAAGCTGGTGAGCCGACAGCGCGGAGGCGTAACAGCTCAACGTTCAAAACAAAAACAGAAACGCCATGGAGGTGGTACCAGACTGACCCTTACGTTTTCCACGCGTGATTTGGCCGTTTTAATGGCCACTGCTTGCTTCTCCCGGTGAGTCGTTGTCGATACGTCCCTGCTTGAACTGGACACTTCTCGGCAACCCAAAGCAGCTGGTGAGCAGAGGCGGACCACCGAAGGCGCGTTGGACGCAGGTGCGTTCGCGTGGCCGGTTCGACCGAAGGAGGATAGCTTTGATTTCGATCGGCCCGCAGCGCACTTATTGTGTTTGTTACGCAAGTCTGAGCAGACTCTCCCCCTCCCTTTGCCAACTCTGAGGCTGTCGTTTAATCACCTTTATCAATTTTCTTTTTTACGTTTCCGCCGAAGGGAGCAGCTGGAACATTTGAAAAATTGAGATAGCCGGGAAGCGCGCGCTTGAAGCAGTTGTTATGCATCAGCCTTCGAATCGGCACCGTGTCTCTTTTTTTTTTTCTTTTATAATACACGTTTGTTTGGAAGGTTTCGGCGCCTATCTCCTCAGGGCCGGCTACTCTATTTCAGAAAGAGGCTGTCCAGCGCTTATTAAAGACGATTTTCTGTAGTTTTTTTTTCGGATACTCGAACGCTGAAATTTTGCTCTGTCTGTCTGTCTGTCTGTCTGTCTGTCTGTCTGTCTGTCTGTCTGTCTGTCTGTCTGTCAAACGATTTAGCCACTTGACGAGTGTTTAAGCACTTCCTCAACGCCTAGCCATATTGACCTGGTGACTTCGTTCGTATACTTGTAGACACCGTCGATCAATAATCATATATGTTCCGCATATCTGATGGACAATAACAATACGTAAGGTGGCTTGTTCTATTACTAGAAAATGCATAGGTACGTAATTCTAAACACTCTACGTAATTCTATCCCGTATACAGGAATTACATGTCACGCCATGCACGAAATGTTACGCTATGCACGAAAAAGTGCTCTGCCGACGACACGGTGCTGCCCCCTTCCAGTGGCTCTGGGTTCTATACAAGCTTATGTTTCCCTACATTGCCTCCAGATGGCGTGCATTTCTCACACAGCGCTTCCTTACCAAAGACTGTCGTCTTTCGCCGACATTCACAACGAAGCACTAAGACACGCTGCCATTTTTTTGTTCATGAGGCGAAAAAAAAGAGGAAATGAAACCGAAGCGTCTCATGAAATGAGCACGAACGCGACGAGCACGCAGCTTCAGAGGAGGTTAGCTTGCGTGCTTCCAACTGTCTTTCTGTTTCCTCCATGGTGTGTTTAGAAGAAGTGTGTAACAATTTCGAGTTCTTCGTACTCAGCTATGGGAGAGCAGTGAGCCGTCCCGGTACACCTTGGCTGTTTTTAGAAATAGTGGTGAATGATTTAGAGTACTTGCTACTCTACCATGGGAGAGCATGACGCCGTCCCGTGTGCCTCACGCTTGATGAGTCGAAAAGCCCTGCATACGATCACTGACAACGGTGACAATGGCGCCAGGCGTACGTAAGTTTATCCTAATTTGACTATCTCGATTAGCCACAACACGTGCACATGTTCCTGAACAGATTTAGCCCGCATATGTGATAAGTGTCTTTCTAGATACCGACATAAGTAATCTGGAAATAAGACTCTTCGAACTTTCTTCATTTACTTTAGGCGCACATATTCGAGCAAGATGTTTGACATCGCGATTTCGAAAAACCTATTAACAAAGAAAGTGCAGCATCATTCTCCCGTTTCACTTTAGCATCATTTTTTCCTCGTTCACAGGGCATGCATGCATGCATGCATGTATGCATGTATGTATGTATGTATGTATGTATGTATGTATGTATGTATGTATGTATGTATGTATGTATGTATGTATGTATGTATGTATGTATGTATGTATGTATGTATGTATGTACCAAGCACACGTTCATTTAATACTGGCGTGATTCCCGGTAAGGGGCAGGGAAACAAATGTAGGTTGCGTGCACGCCTGGTAAAGTACGGCGTATTGTCACTGCCGTGAATTAAGTACTACTGAGATATACAATCCGCCACTAACCAATACAGCTTGGTCATTGAGGTCAATTTTTAAACACGATTTTTCTCATACTTGAACGTAGAATTCTTTGTCTTTTTGTCTCTTTGTCTGTTACACGATTCAGCCGCCCGGACGAACTTTAAGCACTAGCTAAACGTCCAGCGATCTTGAACTGGTGGCTGATTTCATACTTGTGAATATCATTGATCAAAAAGCAAACATTACACTTGTCTGAGGTGCAATTGACATCAATGCGTTTTAGATGGCGTGTTCTTTTACTTAAAGAATGGCAGCATATCCACGGGGTGGATGATGGAGAGTTAGGCGAAGCATTCGTGCGTCCGTGCGTCCGTCTGTGCGACCGTCCATGCGTCCATCCACCCGTACATGCGTACGTCTGTTCGTGCGTCCACACGTCCATACGTGCGTCAATCCCTGCGTTCATCCATGCATCCAACCCTGCGTCCGTCCATGCGTCCACCCGTCTGTACAGCCATCCGTGCATTCGTCCATGCATCTGTCTGTGTGTCCGTTCATCCATCTATAGTCAACACTCATAGTACCACCATCTCGTATCTTTTAACAGCACCGCCATCCAGTGGACATTCCAAGGACTAAACGAGAGGTGGCACACGCACACTTTCTTACGGCTTGCGCTTCGTGTCTACTTCCCACCTTTAACCACCTCGAGTTCATGCTATATACTAGTTCACTGTATTCATGGCACTGCAGCCCAACGCTCGCTAAATTTTCTAAAACCAAGGAGGTGACGCCCAGCGAGTGTAACGTAACAACCCTTTCTTGCCAAATAGTGCTCAATGTGCATGCCGATGGCTGCTAATGTGGAATGAGAGACAGGAGAATCCGGCTTTTATTGAACGCACACGCTGCGATTTTTTTTATTGTTCAACAACGCACAGGAGAAATCTCCCACCGACACCACTGTGCAGGTCAAAGCGTAAGACATGTTGCGTAGTACGACGAAAGACGAACGGGTGGCGCTTTAAGGAGCTTCGCCGCTCTAAACAAATTATTTACGTAATTTTAATGATCTCGGTGTTTCTTAGGCTGCGCTGAAACTGTGACGCTATCCGCGAAAAAGCCCTCTGCCAACGATATGGTACTTCATGCTTCGGCCTGCGTCTATGGTTCGGTGCACCAATACAAAGTACACGCGCACAACCATTTACCCTTACGCGGAATTAAATACCTTCATGTCTCACCAACGGCTTTTCTTTTTTGCAAACTATTATGTTATACAGTACCACACGCGACCAAAACATTGCTGAAATGTCGTGGAAGTACGAACGCATGACATGCCAGCTTCGACAGTGCGCTAAAACGAAATCCAACTAAGCAAACCTCAGTTGCATTTATTATGTCAGGACGGAAATGGTGCGAGAACCACATCACCGGTTGCTGTGAATCAGACTGCAGGAATCACGTGATTCGTCCGGCGGGAGACAAGTCTTTCGACGACATTTCTAGTGAAGCAAGCAGATACGCGGTCTGTTTTTTTTTTAGGGGCTGGTTTTTATCATTCATGCTAGTTTTTTGTGCAACAGCAGTATTAGGATTTAAACCATGGTAAGTTCATATTGTAGACTGTGTTCCTAGAAACTGACCAACTAAAAGCGTCCCAACAGAAAAAGTGGCATAGTGAAGAACATGAACGCTACTCGAGGAAGCAGCAGGTATTTATCATGACGAGAAGAGGATGACGTTTCATTGTCTCTGTGCTTAGGCTGTATCCGCCATTACGACGATAGTTGTGGAAACTGCTATCTTGTGTGATAAACAAGTGGTGCTTCCAAATGTCTTATTTACGTTGATATATTAACCCTTCAACAGAATCACTTTGAATACTTCACCATTTTTTTTTCGGTTTCAAAGCGGCCACCCTTGTCGCCTCGCATTTGAATAACCAGTGTCTCAAGCACTGGTCACGATCGATATGAATTGGAGCACAATAGGCTGATTAATCCGCTGGGATGGTCTAGTGTTGCGGCGTTTAATAGCTTACATGAAATTCGCAGAATCCAATCGTACGGATGGACGCATGAACGGATCAATGGACTGGTGGACGGATGGTTGGACCCACGGACGGCGCAGGTGGATTTTTCACAGCTGTGTTGCAGCTGTTGTGATACGGGTGTGGACACCGGGACATCGCTGGACGCCGGGCAAGGAGGCCCCTAATTAAGGAGCTTCACCCCTAAAATAATTTTAACCTTGTCCTTCACTCATTTTCGGTGAATGCCTAACGCACAACCAACCATTTTACTTGTTACGCCAACTCTACGACAACCTCTGCGAGATGATCAAAGAAAGAAATCCAACTTTTGGTCCTGTCGTCTCCACAACCATCACACGACCGAGCCCGCTCAATGGTTTCGCGCAACAGCACCAGCAGCCATTTTTGGTTCCTTCATTTTTTTTTCTCGTTCGTTTCACGCTGACTTTCATTGTTTCCTCTAACGTCTATTAATACTCCTGGGACAGAACCGAGTCGGAAGCATTCGCTAGACGAAGTTGGTGAATGATGACGAAGCAACAAAATGCAGATGGAAAAAAAACAACAGGAAACTGAAAGGTGGGGTGGATGGCTGGCGCGAGCTTTAATCAACACCTTGTTATGCAAATTTCGCGAGCAGGAAACTCAAGCTCACTCGGCGCGCCATCTCCGGAGACGCCGCTGACGTTTCTTGGGGGTGCCTCGAAATTTCTTCGTCTATATTCTTTATCTTTTTGCAACCATCCTCCTTTTTCTAATCCTGCTTTTGTCTTCCGTGGTTTGTTTTCTATGTCTATTAGCTGCATGTTCCCAAGTCTCTTCTTATATTGATTACATTTACGCCAGGCAGCCCCTACGCAAGAGTTCAATATCCTCTAATTTGTTTTTTCTCTCGGTCTGCTCTAAGCAGTGGCGGCTTCCTCGCAGCCTCGGTGACTAATCCTTGTCTAGAGCTCTGTCAACCGTGCTTAACTTTATCAACGAAACGTATGAAGCTTAAGATACAACATTGTTCAGGCAATTTCGTACTGCGAGTAGCCTAGACATATAGGTATTCTAACCTTTAAAATAGGTTAGCAGATTTTGTTTGTTCGATACAATTTTTTTACAGAAGCCGTCACTGACAGTGTAGTAACTGTTCATTTTTATTGCATTGAATTCACTGCATAATGACAGCTTATACAACTTATGTTGCTGCTTTTGGGACGTTAAACCCCACAAATCAATCAACTTATGTTGCTGTGATGTCTGACACAGCAAACGAGTATTGAATAACCATCAGGAGAGAAAAAAACACCGCGAACACACTAACCATTGTCTGTCACCTTTTGATTTCGTTTCCCTCCTTTACAAGCTTGGCGAATGTGAATTAGCCATCAGCCGTAATCAGCGCAGAAATGGCTAGAAAGAAAGAAAGAAAAAGGGTGAACCTAAACGGTCCATAAACCACCTTAGATATTTTTTCTAGCATTTAAAGTAAACGTATGCATCGTGGGCGGAATGCCGTCGCGATCAACGATTCCACACGTGGCAGCACTATGAGCCGCCGGCACCCCACAAATTCCAGAAAACAGTCCCTCCTTCTTTCCGGGCCTTGGGGACCTCCGCGTGGCGCGCCGTTCTATATCTCTGAAGCGCCGAGCCAAATATGCTACGATTGGTTGAGCAGGCACCTACGGCTTCCGGTCAGTCTGCAAACAGCTGTCTGCGCTGCTTGTTTATTTATTTATTTATTTTTATTTATTTACAATACTGCCAGTCTCTTACAAAACCAAAGCAGGAGGGCATGAGTTACAGAATACAATGAATGCTAAGTACTTTCTTACAGGCGGCATACAGAACTGTAGTTATTTTAAAATTGGTAATAATAATCCTAGTTACATAGAAACATTAGACATAGGTATTTATGCACTCCAAATATTCACACTTGTTGTGCGTCGTGTTGTCCGCGTGCCTACAAAACGTACGAGCCACGGCGTATCCCCGTACGGGTACGACGCGTTGGCGATCCTTTGAAGGCGTGCGCACAACGCAGGTTTCATAACGGCACGATTACGGTAGCCACGGTTCACCAACAAGCACGCTGCTACAACGCAGCTAAAGGATTCGACGGCCGGAGTCGCAGCAACTGGAAGTGGACGGTGTTTCAAGGAGCGTGTCAGCAATGAGGTGTGCCACGCGAGAATCGGAGGGGCATAGGAAGGGCGCTCGGCGAGAGGGCAAAGCGGTTTGGGAGAAGAGACCAGTGAGGGGAGCGCAGAAGAGAGCGAAAGGAGTAATCATCACGGTTTCGATAATCAAACGCGTCTAACTCAGCTATTACTCCACCGTTTCAAAAACTTCTCATGGCTTCGTGTTCATCATACACTCGCGCACAATTTCCCTACCACACTTTTATTTTGACCTATAGTTGGTTCACGGACCTTTTAAGCAGAAATGAAAGGTAGGAAAAGTAACCAGAAGAAATAACAAGTTTACCATTTATTTTACTGCACACCTGAGGGAAAGTGGAGGAAGAATGCGCGGATACCCTATCACCACTCCAACGTGCAAACTCCTCGAGCTTGGCGTACATAACACGCTAAAAGAGATCGCCGAAGCCCAGGAACGTGTGCAGGCCCACGAAGCGGTCGCCAGGTACTCCCTGTTGGTCCCTACGTGGGAGACGCCCGCTACGCGCTATACGCGTCCTGCAGGACTGAAATAAAGTTTTTTTCATCCCAATGCGCGGACAAAAAAAAAGAGGCACGCAGAAACATAGCACGAGCGCACATGGTCACTGCTGTCAACAGCACAGGATGACATCTTAAGTGATTGATTGATTGATATGTAAAGTTTAACGTCCCTAAACCACTATACGATTATGAGAGACGCCATAGTGAAGGGCTCCGGAAATTTCGACCACCTGGGGTTCTTTAACGTGCACACAAGTTTGAGCACAGGGGCCTACAACATTTTCGCGTCCATCGAAAATACAGCCGCCGCAGCTGGGATTCGATCCCGCGACCTGTGAGGCCGCATCCAAGTACAGCCACTAGACCACCGTGGCGGCACGGGAGAGATAGAGAAGCAAGGAAAGGCAGAGAGGCGAAGCAGACGCACGTCTGGTTCACTACCCTGTGCTGGGGGAAGGAATGAAGGTGCGAAAAGACAGAAGAAAAGAGAAAGGGACAGAATTACACGTATACGATTAATGGGCCTACACGAAGGCCGTCGAACAGATCGGGTGGCTCTAGATATTTTCATAGCACTTTCATTACCTTCTCGGCCTTCGAGACAAATGTGCATGCTCTTAAATCCTAGTTGAAGAAAATGTTCTCAAGCCCAGGAGTTACACGATGAAGAAATTTGCCGTGACATCATATAGCGCTCAGTTATCCCGATGAGAAAAAAATGTGTCCACGATAATAACGTGTTTTCTGTGTGCATCCTTCGGGTAACTCCGCGTGTCTTGCTGTCTGTATACAAGTGCGAACATCTGTGAGTCTCAGCTTACCAACGATACTGCGTACGTAACGCTCAGGTGAACGAGGAAACGAAATGCCTCACTGTTTACAATGTTTTCTCACTACGCTTCGCTAGTGTATGGAGACACTGACGCTGAATGATGAGTAATGTTATCATATAGAGACCTTGTCATAAAGCCCTCTGATAGTTTTCCAGTGGCTATGCTTTTGCTCTGGTGCTTCTCGGGGGGGAATTAGACAGCTGGGTCAGTCCGATTCTCGGAGGATCATAAAAAGTATAAAAAAGCTGTATCTACAGATTTCTGACCACATCTGAGAATCGTAGAATACACAACATAGCCTTAGGCAAGGCACAACAACAACAACAACAACAACCACAACAACAACAACAACAACAACAACAACAACAACAACAACAACAACAACAACAACAACAACAACAACAACAGCAACAAAGCCTTGAAGTGTGGCTTGTAGGAAGGTTCCCAAAAAAAAAACATTAAGCAAAGCAGCCGCAGCACCAACGAGTACAGGTTGATCGCCTAAACGCCTACTCCATGCAACAGACGGCGCCCTCTATAGATCCCGCAAAAAATTAAAAAAACACTGAACACAATAAACAGTACTTTAAAACATAACAAGACGTTTCAGCTCCCCAACAGGAGCCTTGTTCACAATGAAGTTCAGAAGTATGGCAAAGCAAGCACGTTTCAGTATAGGTGTCGCTAACAACGCTCGTAGACGTAAGGAACGTTTATTATGGTTGAGATTTAGGATGTGCTCAGTCGTCTGTGTTATCAGGGATTCGAAATCATTCTTTTTTTGAAATGGCTCCTATAGAGTAGACGGGATTCCGTCAAGCCGTGGATTTCACACCTATAGATATGTTTAAATCCTCAAGTGCTTATTACATTCTGATTATTTACCGTCATTCAGCCTTAAAGGAAACAAAATTAAAAGTAAAAGGGAGGGCACTCAGAATGTATTGCGATTACAGCTCGCCCAACGAGCTACATTAAGTTCTCATTTTTCTGAGGTGGTAGTGGGTGTACTTTCACACATGCACACACAAAAACAAATAAAAGGTCCCTCCCCCCCCCCCCCACACACACCATTCCAAAATAAAATTCTGGCATGACCTTAGATGCAATCATCTTTATTTCGCTGCACTAGGTTTACGAGGTTTTATTTACTTGCCAACTTTTGGCACCTACCTCATTATTGCAAGTGTTCAGGCAAAAAAAAAACGCGAAAACCACAAGTTTGCGACACAGACGCGAGACCAATGGCTCGACCGTTCATAAGCAACATCGTATAATACTGATTTATGTTTGTTTTTTGAACTAGCACACAGCAGCTTATCCCCAGCAAAGTGACCAGTGTTTCTCCCTTTTTTTTTTTTTCAATCAAGCGCCGGAAATTGTTCACGAGAAAAAATAGCGTGAACGGGGAAATGCATGTTGATGTCCCAACCACATCATGATTTGTGCAGGCACCTTTCTTTTTTTTTTCCTTCTGCATACAGGAGCACTTCCTCAGGTGGACATAGGGCCCGGGTGCGAACTCTAGGTCGAATGCCGCCACAGACACAGCAGATGGAAGATGTGTGGAGAGGAGGGGGGCAAGGGGGAAGCCCAATCTGAATTCAAACTCTTCCAGCGGCAAACGGACGCTATACGACGGCATATATGTAGAGGAAATCAGGCAAAGGGCGAAGTGGCGCACACTCGGCCAACGCCTGGCCCTACGCCACGCTACACACGAGCGGCGCGCCTACTCAAAATGTATGAGGGGTCCCCCACTGTCCAACTGCGTCCCGCGGCCGAAGTCGAAATTGCGTTTTTCGAGGAAATCGCATTCACGACGCCTGCTTTTTCGCGTTTTTTTTTTCGTTTCAGCTAGAGAAAAGGGGGCCTATATTATTTTAGTCTTTCTTTTTTCACCAATGTACTATCTATTTGCACCGTCACACTGGTGCCGGGAGAAGTCAAAGAGTAGTGATGATCAGGATAAAAGAGGCAGTGCAAAACTGGGCTGACCAGCGGAGCTTCGGTGTCGTGCTTGGCTGCAATCTACAGTCCGTTTTCGGCCACCTCGCCGTGAAGCACAATCTTCGCGAAAGCACGTACAGAGAATTGAGTTTGGTTCGTAAGAATAACTGCTTCCTGTGAATGAAGGAAGTTGCATTGTGATTACCTTCACTTTTTTTTTTGTATTGCGGACTCTCCAACTATCAACTGTTTGCGCGTCCTTTTGTCACATAGCGCGCGCGGCTGTACGAATGTAGATGCTCAATATCGTTTGTTTATTGACGTATACAGGTACGTAAACAAACAGTATGTAAAAACGTATGCGACAAAACCCAGCCCATTTCCTCCACGTAGCCTTCTTAGATTGCATAGCTGTGAAAAGTCCAGACCGTGGTGAGGTGGTCAACACTGACCACTATTTTCTCGCGCAACGATGTGTCTCGTAGTCATAAGTATGCGTACAAAGCCACAACATTTACTTCGCGTTACACCATTGCTCTGTTCAAGTTACGTGCCACCATATTGCGTCACATAAAGTGTCACGGTTTCACGTCAAAAGTAAAGAAATGAATGCGATAGCGAGAAAATGGGATTGCAAGGCCGAGAACGAGAAGCAGCTCGATACCTGCAGCGCTCCTCTGAAGCACAACGACGGACGCTCGAAAAGAATACACAGGTACTCTGTGAACTAACAACTCCGTGAACACGCATGTACTCACCTGGCATCCGTGAACTAACAACTGTCACAGCTGTTGCGCCTTTGTGTTTGAGCAGCGCGTCGCAAGTGTGGACAATGAAGAACTCGACGTATTTTGGATTTTTTTTATTATTTAAAGCGCGTGGAGTGAATCGCCTGTGTCTCCTGCAATACAGAGCTTTCACAAAGATATTATAAAGTCATCGCATCATCTGTCCAAAAGATGCGATCAAAACTTGAAAATTCAAGAATACAGGACTATAGAACGAACCAATACGCTGATTCTTTTTTTTTTGTTCACACTGTGGTAGAGGGAAATTATTCGTCTCTTGATCAAGTAGGCTGATAACGGAGATTTATTCTTTTCCAAGCTGTAACCCATTGCTCACGAGCCTATTGGCAAAGCAGGGTATTTGTGAATGAATAAAATAAATAAATAAATAAATAAATAAATAAATAAATAAACTTAGTGACACCTAACTGCAAAGTGTTCCTGGTGTTTATTTTTTCGTTCCACATCACGAGCGGGTACAGAAAGGGGTGACTTATTTGTGTTCGTCTCATGGACAGTTTTGATATTGAATTAAAATGTAGGAGCGTTGTGTGATTGTGACGGAAGACATGCCCAAACTGCTTCGAGATCCACGGACTACCAGTACTTATTAATGGTTTGTGTAAATAGCTAACCCTTAATACACTAGTGCACGCATTCGCATGGCGCGTGGTTGAGTTGTCTAACACGCACACTCACGCCTATCTATCTATCTATCTATATATATATATATATATATATATATATATATATATATATATATATATATATATATATATATATATATATATATATATATATATATATATATATATATATATATATATATATATATATATATATATATATTATGAATGTAAAATGTTGAATTCTGAGCCGCAAAAATTAAAAATTGGAATCACGAGCAAATACAATTTTGTGTGCATTTTGAAGAAGTTTCTTGGGTAACACGGCTTTTGTACGGTAATAAACAAAACGTATAACACTATGAATAGATAAGTGTGGTAGTAGTAGCGGGAAAGAGCAGCCTCGGGTCAAGACTGATTGAACTTATTTGTTGAAATTAATTTTGTCCACATTTCAATCCTTTACTCGTTTGGGCAATATCTCACTGTGTACGTATCAACGATAAATATAGGCAAATAGGTTTTCAGGTGATGCGCACAAAATAAAAAAAGGCGTTAGAGCGTTCATACGTTCCACACAGCAATTAGTTTCCCGATGGCTTTGTTCGTTGACGCAGCATTTAATCAATGCGCGTATTTCCTAGCGGCAGTTTGTACTGGCCCATCAGATCCCAGATGATAAATGTTGGACGAAAGCACAGCGATGTCTTCAACCTTGCTTGTACTTGTGTTGCAGGTCGTGCTATCGGAGGTTGCTTCCAATAAAAACAAAAGGGTCAAGAACGCAAGGTAAACCACTTTTTCCAATTATGGGCTTCCTCATTTTTTTTTTCGGCGTATACTCAACTATTCGAGTAGCGTGAGAATTATCACGACGACACGTCTACTTCACGTTACGTTAGCAGCGTTAAAGACTACCTAGCTGCCCCTGAATTCGGATTTGTATGTCATGACTCTTGTGAGCGTAACAAATTACTGGTTTTCAAATTCATTGCCTTGGAGGCCTGTGTGCTGTGAGATGTCAATGCACGTTAAATAACACCCGGTGGTCAACACTTCTGGAGTACTCAAGTTTATACGGCGCCTCTCATAATCGTATCGTAGTTTTGGCACGTAAAACCTTACATACTATTATTATCATATTAATTCAACGTACATGCATTTTTGTTCTGCATCTTCCTGGTCTGTATATACCCCATCAACTGCACGCCGTCACCTTCGTGGTTGCAGTTTAAACTGTAGACTAGAATGAAGGGGTTCCTTACGTGCCCTGTTATCGGAGCCCGTTAAGTTGGGTTGTCGGAGTTGTTCACGCAAGCTGCAGCTCAGCGTCATATACCACCGCCGAAAGATGGTTGCGCTTCCGTTAAGCGACGTGCTTTTTCACCATTAGGCAGTTATAGTTTACCGTTAGCGTGATAGCGGGCATTAAGAGAATGGAGTTACCATGCAGCAAACGTTCGTTGCGGACAGCATCTCATGGTTTAGCGGAATAACGTTTACGTGGTTTACCTTTCCCAGATGGAACGGTGGTGTCACCTAACGGACGGTTTATAAGTTAAAGAACAGTGAAAAGGAAAAGAAAGCGATAATGTTTGCTTGTGTCACCGTGCGAAGCATCGTTACAAGCTTTCTTAAGTAATAATAAGAGTAAATAAATATGAGCAACACACCAAACGCGGAAACATTTGTGTTGCCGATTTGTTTACATCGGTCTTCTATAGTTAAGCCTCGAGAAGTTCGAGATTGGAAGATATCTCAAAAATTACGCTAGCGTATCCGTAATACTCGGTCATCGAAGCTAACTGAAGGCAAGCGAAGCCATTGTAAACAGTCGTTTGCTGCGAACGAAGTGAATCTTTCTACCACTACGCCAAAATCACTTCGAAGCGGGCGTCCGAAAGCGCCTTCATACGTTACGAACACCACGCGAACACGGTAACGGTAAATTTGAAAAATAGCGCGCTTGTGGTAAGCCGTGCGGGTAACGTACATATCTGCGCATGCGCACTTCGATCCTGCTATCACGGTAAAACCGCTTGCGGTAGCTAAGCATGGTATACTATAACTGTCCATTTTCTGTCATCTTGCCCTTGAGTGTTGTGCATACCGAACTAAAATTATCCATAACATCCACCTGAACTTTATGCCACGGTGAGTGCAGACTATTCTAGCTTGATCAGAATATATCGGATGCGTTATTTAGTGTTTTTTTTGTGTGTGTGAGTAAACAATTGGACTATTATAGAGTAATTAGAGGATGCTGCTACTGGCAGTTGAGGCTGTCAACGGAGTATTGTGTAGCTATAGGATTTCTCCATTTTAGTTGTTCAATGAGTTTTGATCTGATCACTCATTTTACAGTATTCGTGAGAAAAACAATTCCGTAATTTTGTTCTCTGATTTTTTCAAAAGGCAGAATTGGAGCATTTGTATTGATGTCCATGTTTTCTGCCTCTCTACACTTAGTAATATTCATGCCTCCTGCTCCACCACAATGAGAAGTTCTATAGTTGTGATAAATATATAGTTCTATCTAAAGGACAATACTCAGTGATTAACTAAAACCAGTTCGCCATCCCGAGATTTTTGCGCTCATTCGACAAGTAGCAGCAGGATCAAAGCTCAAATGTGGCACTTCTTTTCAATCGTGTGGCTAACGCATGTTCACTTCATTGACAACCATATGGTCTGAACGATTCGAAGCAGAAAAACTTGAGAACTGTTGCTGTTTCTCCCGTGTTTGAAAAGAAAAGAAAATCACCTATTCTCACTTCGGTACCACTATCAACAATCAACTCATGCCCCGCAAGCGCTTCACGTTGGCGCAGACAATGTCCAATCGAAGCCGAAGTTACTTTATCATATGTGGCCTCTGTGCTGGACCACTCGAACAGGAATATATTCAAGGCTGTCGAAAAGTTCATATGCGACTCAAATGTATTAATTAGTTGTATCAACCACTAATAATTGCGCATTATGTCATCCTAGTAAAAGATCTTTTGCCATTGGAAGGTTACGCAAACTTGTGTGGACTAAATGTAGGACTCGTCATAATTAACACTTCATTATATTTGCATGTAGAACTTCATTTATCACTTAAAAATAATGCTATTAAATCCAGACTGTATGATCCGCCTGACTGTTGGCCGATCCCCTTGAGTGGATAGGTGCCAATTATCCAAGGGGCATCATCATCATCATCATCATCATCATCATCATCATCATCATCATCGTCGTCGTCGTCGTCGTCGTCGTCATCTCAGCTTCCATTTCTGTACTTGTTCCAGGTTTGCTCTTGCAGTGTTTTTACTACGATAAAACTAAAACGAGCCGTACGAGCAAGCTGAATATTTGATGTCCTTGCTGTTTTTGTTCTTCTTTTCTATGCCGCAGCCATTTTTGTTCATTTACTTTATTTATCCACCCGTCAGCACAAGGCGGGACTCCATGCTTTCCACCTAAGCACGTAATATGTATGTATGCTGCTGAGGCAGCATCATTTCCATGCAAGGGGGTGCCTTAGTTATGCACCTACTACGAAGGAACTCCCTGTTTGATGCACGAGTAAGATGAAGAAAGAGAGGGGAAGAGAGTGCGAGCTGCGAGCCTATTCGATCCCTCCCTCCTTTCATTCATCCTTTTTTCTTATATACGTTATCGCCTTTCCCTTTCCCATCCAACGAGCGCATTGCTTTGCATAAAGCTCTCGCTCTATAGCCAGTATGGGTGGTATTCCCAGGGCTCCAGGCTTCGGCCCATTCCAACTAGCCGCCGGGAACCTGGCTTTTCTCTCTCTCTCCCGTTATACGGTGGCTTTCAAGGAACTTAGGTTCCGAAGAGAAGGCGGTAAAAAGAAATTATCGCACCTTATACTTCAAGTACATCGACCACAGGGGTTTCACGTACGTTTGAGTGCCTATAATAATAATAATAATAAAAATCGAATAACCGATGCGCTCTTCGGAAAACGCGTCGATATAAAACTAACCGGCGGGAAAAAAACGCATTTGAAATAAGCAGTGGCGCTAAGCAAAAATGAGAAACTTCGCGTGGGTTTCCGGGGCTGGGAAAAGGAAGAACAACGGAATATGATAAAAAAGTGAGCGAGAGAGAGGAGAGAATCTGGCCCGTATCGCCTCGCCTTATTTCTAATTCTAATCTGTACCTCGTTGCTATTCTCACGATCGTCTTGATTCGCAGCGCATCTCATCTCTGTCTTCTTTCTTCGTGTCCTCGCCGACCGCAGCGAGGAAGAGAGACAGAGCCGGGACTTTAGCGTCTTGAATTCACCGCGCGTTCCTTTCCACAAGTGCAGCTCATGCAGCTCTCTACACTCCCCGTCATCCCTTGCCAACGTGTACACTTCTCGCCTTCCTTCGGTGCGTTCTCTCCTCGCCGTCACAAGCTGCTCTTCTTGCTCAAAAGCCCGATGCCCGAGATCGCAATGGAAAGCAGCGTACGGAGGCAGCAGCGGGCCAAGAGGTGGAGGGGGGAGGGGGAGGCACAACGCGAGGGGAAGAAGCTGCAAACGTCGACGACTTTCAATGATGATCCATATTAACTTGATAATTATCCCGCATCGCAATATATACGGCAGGCAGCGCACCGAACAGGCTGCTCCTGCTGCTGCTTACAGGGGGGCCTGCTCCGCCGCTCCGGACGGCCCGTCCAATCCGGGTGGCGGCGGCATTGCATTGCAGATGAAGGCACTTTCCATATAATTACAAACGAACACAAGAAATGGTCTCGCCCGAGAAAACCTCGCCACCGCCGCCGCCATGGTCGGGGCCCCCCCACCCTGGCGCTCGCCCGCACTGCTGCTCGCTCGCTCGCCGCACGCGTTTCGCGCGCTGCCGTTGCGGCAATACGGAACCGTACCGTCCTGTGTCGACGTCCAGGAGCTGTCAACGTCGTTCGTGTATTCCAGGTTCTCGCCCTCAACGTGCGCGACATACCTTCCTAATTTGAATGCCACTACTGCTTTCGAATCCTTATCGGCCATTCGATCAACGCTGCCTCTTCTGGGAGGTGCGGCCAGCCGCAACAGTGGACTTCATCATGCTCCACATGTGACGTCATCACTTCGTGCGTTGTCCACAGTCAGTATTGTCCTGCGTACTATGAGTACTTTTGCCGTCAAGTTGTCGGTACGTCGAAGAAGCCATGGACACGCCGCCGTATCGCGGACGTGTAGACTCCATAGATGTGCCCATGCCCTGGAAGAACGGACATTCAAATAACATCTTCAATGTAACATCTCCATCCACCATATAGTTGCCCAATGTGCCGAAACATTCGTCTTCAAGCTGTTCGTTCATCATGAATGCCACGTACTTACCCTTACTTGTAGACGCACCAACATCTTGCGTGTACCTGCGCTCACTGTGACGTCACATCTGTCTACTCCTCTTTGGTCGCCATCATTGCCACATGTGCGAAGAGTTCTTTCATCAAGTCGTCAGTTTACTGCTGAAAGCTACAAGTTTCCAGTGCAACGATGCTGCAAGACACATCAACGCCATGGAATTCATAGTGGAATGGATGATGGTTCAAAGAGCTACTAAGCCTTGGCTCCGTGTGTTCCTCGCCATGTGTTACCTATGCACGAAGACCACCTCGGTCAAACCACCGGTTTATCTATAGTACGTCGACAGTGAATGAAATGTTGACGCCGTGAGCTCGCCGTTTGAAAGATATACAATGCAACTATTTATCCGTCAGCGAAGAAGTCAGCCACATTGTCGTTGGTAACTCGTGAAGGCCATTTGATGTGGCTTCTGTACGATCACCCGGCTGTTGTGATCGACGCTCCCGATTTATTTCATCAGATCATTTGCTGCGTCTGCTGTCGTCTTTGTTCGTGATTTCGTGTCATGGATTTCTCAGATTTACGATCAAGTGATTTCCTTGAAGATGTGAAGTTGAGGATACCGCGAGTCCACCTGGGTCACTCCGCCGTGAGGGTGTTGACACGGTGACCATAATTTCGTTACGGGCGAACTGCGAAACCATCCGTGTACTTAGGTTGGATTGTCCGGGAAAAGTGGTCTAAATTATTCCAGGGACCAATACAGGATTTTCCAGACTAGCACATCACTTGGAGAAGCAGAATGTCAGAACTTAATTTGTATATTTAGCACTATAGACCATACCCAGTAGCAGTAATGCAAGCTACCTTATCATAAGATTAGCCCCTCCGTCAATATCACGTGAAACCTGACCTAAATGAAACTTAAGAACGTAATCAGAGGTTGTCTCTCAAAGACAGTATCACAGCTGCCTGGATATTTAGGTTATGAGCATTTGTGCAAGTGTATTTATAGTTAATAAGAAAGACATAAACGTTAACATACCATTTAGGAGAAACTTGTGTCGCATGGACGCTCGGATTTATAAATTCGTGAGAATGGCACACTACCACATATTATGCTGTGCATGCGTTGACCGCTTATGTGGCACTATATTTAACGGAACTTCAAGACGCTTAATTTTTAAACTCTCATTTCGAAAATCTAGAAAACTTTTCTACCGACACAAGTTTGGCATTGAATTTGATACTTACGAAGGCCAAGTTTCTGTATCATGACATATCAGAGCATTTGTGTCTCCCACATGCAATCTCCCGATCACCGACTTCCCACATTGATGAGATATTTGTGCGCTTAGCGACTACCAAGGTAAATATTACGGCTTCTACAAAGCAGCAGCATGTTGTAGAAAATTTTCGATTTGAATAGCTTGGGGTCCATGCACTGATCTGCCTCTAATACGTCCCTTCTTTATTAATTAAATTCTAGCAGCAAAGACAAACGAATAGGAGAATTGAAGATTTTGGGCTGAATATGTCGCCCAGTTTGCCAGATTGCATCGACTGTCAGCTGGAGTACAGCCACTAAGCACCGGACATTTAAAGCACTTTAGTGCAAACCTCCAAAGCGTCTGTTGCCGAGTCGACACCATAAGAAGCGGCATGAGATCATGGGTGGTGCACGTCTCCTATAGCAGAAGGATACATGGCTCACCTCACGCTGTTGGCTGTCCTACAAGACTATGGAATCATGCTCACGACTTCACCAACTAGCACCCCTTCGCTGCTCTTGTGTTCAACTACTGGACTAAAAAAAAATTGGCGTCGAGGATTGCGGATTGGCTTGTCTTCGAAAGCGTGGGAATGATCAATTTCGGCTGCCATACCTTCAAAAGATGCAAAAAATTTCAACTTCGCCCACATATTCGATAACCAACGAACGCTTTTTGTCAATTCAAGCCAGCAAACATCTTTGGATTTTCTGTGTGTGTGCTGAGAAGACAACGCCTGCATGTAAGGCTTGTTTGGCACCATGTGCTACAAATGAGCTGTAGTGCGAGTGCCAACAAGGTCATTTGGAATCACGAGGTACGTGCTTCCTTCTGATAAGTCATCCCTGTGTGTTGTGCATACATGTCGCCAAAGCTGACCTCGTTCTATGACCAGGCCGATGCGTTTTATTTTGGTACAGCAAAGCTTAATTCATTGTCGATGGCAGAATTCGCACAGCTGTACGCGTCCGTAGTCAGCTACGTGCGAGTGCGTATTGCTCGTGCCATGATCCTCCCACTGTTGATCGCCGGCGTGAAGGTGGTCGCTATGTCGTCGGCGCATGCTTGACGTACCTAAAACGTGTATTCTGTTTTCTTATGTGGCACATATCATTGGTGCTGATGTATATAATTTAACTAGCCTAAACGATGTTCTGTCTACACTACAAGAAACGTTTGTGGTGGTTACGTGATTTCTGGTCTGCGAAAGCACATTTTGTGCAGTACCTGGGTTTGTACACCGCAGAAGTGCGTATTTCTCACGTTGTCTGCTCTGTTTTTCTGTCTTTTTTGTTTTCTTTTTCCTATACCCTGTATATAGGGTGTCCTCCGCCAGACGCTTTGTTTAAATAGAACAGCCGCCTTCTTCAACTGTTTGCTCTCTGTCTCTCGTTGTATATATCACCATTATATATGACCAATATATATGGTTATATATCACCAATAGAAGTCACCGTTCTTTCGAATGAGCTATCTTTTTGCGTGTGGATTTGAAACAGGATATTATATGCTCGCAAGGCTCACGTGACCGCATGAAAAGTTAACACGCGTAATGAGCTAACGCTGCCATTATTGGCACGGTAATCATGGTAATACCGTTGAACAGGGCTAATATGAGAAAGACCAAGCTGTAGCCGTGACACTTGTATACGCGTGCACGGTTACAACCGTTCGTCTGTCACTGATGAAATCAAGAATCGGACTATAGCTTGTCTGGTCGGGAAGTACGCGTGCACGGTTACAACCGTTCGCATGTCACTGATAAAATCAAGGATAGGACTAAATCTCATCTGGTCTGGAAGTAACGGCGTAGCAGAAAGGAAACGGAACGCTGACCAAAGTGTAGTTTAAAAAAAAAAATCTTTTTCTTTTTCTTCTTTTTTTTAGCGTTTTGGCTTCCACCCGGAAACGCTCGCTCCCTCTGTGCGAACGAGGCTGCCACGTGCAAGCCAAACCGTCAAAGATACTTTTCCACCACAACAGTTTTGGTATATAGGCACTCTGTTCAGTGCGGAGCTCTTTAGCAGTCTGGCCGATCGAATGCTGTGATCGTACGCTGTGGTTGTCGTTTGGCGTGACGCAGGCAACACCACATAAGACATAGCCAGGTGCAGCATATAGAGCACGCACTCGCTCTAAGGGGAAGCCTTCTCTTGTTTTAGAGCGCTTTGACGGTGGCGTTAACGCGAAGTCTCTTCGTCTTGTTCATCAAGCATCTCGATGATGATAATAAGCATACGGAAATTACTTCTATGTTTAGGAAAGCACGACGACCCAAACCACGTATAAAAATTAAATAGGAAGCAAACGAGAATGAGAAGGAAAGAGAAAGAAAGTAAGAAATAAGAAAAAAGAAGAAATAAATGCCGATGAAGCAAAACACCCAAAGAAAAACTTGGAACACGGAAAATGAAAGAATTAGAGGAAGAAAGGAACGGGACAACTGAAGGGGAACAGAGAAGGGTGCTCAGCTCCACACTTTAATCAGGCTGAGCACCATCTATCCTATCCGCAACTGCAACTGCAAACAACTGGTGATATAAAACATATGCGGCTGTTTAATGTAGGCCTGTGTGTTCATTTGCACCTATCTTTAGCGCAACTTCGTAACGTTTCGCAGAATATAAAAAATGACACAGTCAGCTTGCATACGCATCCTTCGGTACCCAATGTGCGTGGGATCTGCTGAATTATTTTTTTTACGTCCTGTTATCCTTCGCTGCACTGTTAATACTTTGCTTCAGTGTTGTTACCTCATTACACATTCTATAAAAATCGTTGTTTTTAGTACATCCGATTTTATCCACGTGTTTTCACTCCATGTTATATCACTGAGAAACAAGTTTCACTACAGAAGTTTATGAGCCTTCCTTTCACAACAAGATTTCTTCGAATTTTATTTTTGCAGTCGCTGGCAAAAAATATTGACTAGAATAAATGTTTGAACTTATATACAGCGAACTTGTTATCATTAAGAACTCGTGTATTTTCTCTCCCTCTTGCTGTAGGCCTGTGTGCTCAGATTTGGGTGCACGTTATAAAACCCCAGGTGGTCAAAACTTCCGGAGCCCTCCACTACGGCGTCTCTCATAATCATATGGTAGTTTGGGACGTTAAACCCCACATATCATCATATCAATTTTTCTCCCTCAGCTGGAGATATCTGACTGCACCTAACTGTATATCGCGTTCATTCTCGCGTGTTTTTATCGTTTGTGCAAAAATTACTGTTTCATCTTCTCGAAATGTGATCACATGTTTTCTATCACCGGTAGAACGTTAACCACGCCACTTCAGCGCGTGCCGCTATCAAACGTTGATGGTCGCTTCTATACAGTTCTATACAGCACGCTTGCATGGCAAAAATCTTTGGGTTGTGACGTCCTCTGCCAAGCAACGCCAAATACTGCGTCACCAGCGCGACCTCATGTCAAGCGTTGGGTATAAATAACAAAACAGTACATGCGCACTCGTCTGTCAGTTGCTTATACTGTTCTATCTGCCCTCTTCTTGTGGGGCCACTGATGCTTCGTTCGTAACGCACGAAAATTCGCGCACGCACGTACGAACACACACACACGCACACGCACACACACACACACACACACACACACACACACACACGCACGCACGCACGCACGCACGCACGCACGTACACAGACACGGACGCGTATACACAAATGTGCGTTGACGCTAGTATAGCACGCGCATCGGCTGGTCAAGCGTGGGTCAGCTGTCCGGCGTCTCCCCATTGGCCGGGGCTGGGCCACGCCCCCCCTCTGGGGCCAAGGGCCGCCGTGGCGACTAACCACGGGTCGCTGAAGAGAGCGCGACGCTCCAGCGCTCCCGGCAGCACCGGCGGTGGCCGATGTCATCCTTCTAAATCCGGGCCCACCTCGAGGTACTGCACCGCTGGCGATGCGGTAAGCCGTGCTCGGTAGAGTTGGCGCCTCCGGCCGTGGCGAAGCGAAGAGTGGGTGGGGGGTTAAATGAGAAGGCGAGAGAAGTGTCTGTGTGTTCGTTTGAAGGACACCCTTCCTTCACTACGCGCTGTACCTGCGCGCTGCTGCCCTCTTCGCAGGACACGGTGAACCGCGGCTAACCTATCCCGGGGTCCCGCGCTAATAATGGAGCGTCTGCCGCACGCGTGACGCCTCAGAGCGTGACACGTCACGCTGCCGTGACCACGCCCTCGTCGGCGGCAGGCGAGTCACGGAGTCTGAGAGTGGCCGTGTCCGTCAGTAAACAGGAATAAAAAGTTGTAAGGAGCAAAAACAACAATCATCGACGCACACCTTGTTAAGGGTGTAGCACTCACTCTCTGAAGGGCGTGATCTTCTTCACGTGTGTAACGTGGAGGGGTGGATGAAGCTCGCGACTGCAGAGCGGCGGTGTGGGGACGTGGCACCAAGCCTCCGTCACTCACCGTGTTGCAGTTTCCGGGAGGAGAAATCAGTTTTTCCTGCGATTCGGTCACGGGTGGTTCGCGTAGGACGTATACTGTCATTTCTCACAAGAATTAAGTATAGTGTTGCCAAACGTTACCTGCGAGTTTGTGTAATTACTGTCGGAGTTTTACGTCCCAGAGCCACGATATGATTATGCAGGCCGCCTCAGTAGAGGGCTCTGAAAATTTTGACCATCTAGTTTTCTTTAACGTGTGGCTAAATCTAAGCCAATGGGTCTCTATAACAGTTCAGCTCCATCACATTCAGCACTGTAACCACTATAGACTGTATACCGTAACGGGTAAACTGCGCACTAGATACAAGGTGGCACTGCACACTGCCTCTAATCGAGCTCGCTGCCAGAACGGAATAGTCTAGAAGTCTAAATACCTTTAGCACGTTTACACCCCTGCATATATAGGGTACAAGAAATAATAATGGAGAGTCAGAGACTGCCGAACGTCATTATTAGAATACGCGGTTATTAATTGACTAAGAACAACTCGCAAGTATTGTCCACCTTAAGAAACAAGTGACAATACATGCATGCGATCATGCGTGTGGAAGTCTGTAGTGCCACGGTGCTTGCAGGCGGTTGTGTGGCTTTTCGTACGACACGCGGGCTTTCCACTCAAGGTCCTTTAGCATGATACATACCTGTAAGGCTTTCGCCTTCAATTGCAAGTGCAAGGCCAAGTGCTTTAGAGTGCAAATGCAAGTGCAAGCATACACGGTGGTGCTGATGAGTGAGCTCAGCTGTTATATTTCGCTTTGGCCCCGCATATATACCATAATTCCGTGCTGGTAGACTGCATTACACTGAATAAAAACTAGCGGCCGTACGGTGAACCATCTGTGACTGATGCTGCGATGGTAAGCTTGACAATTCGGGTCCAATGACACCGTCCAGGAGGTGGAGGGATCTAAAAACGATTGCGTGCTGTTCCTTCCTCGCGTGTTAGCGTACGGTGCATGGCATGACATTGGATACCGCACTGGTTGAAGCACTTTTGTAAATGTAAATGCAGAATTTGCTTAGCGCACGGGCTAAGTATTTTGTTACAGGAGAGTGTAGAAGGCCTGTCGGCCTCGCATAAGGAGGCATGACGAAATTGCCGTTGACTTGATTTGCTCAGTATTTAATGGTTTGTTTTGGTTGTAGAAGTAATGGAATTGGGAGGTATAGCTTCGTTACAAACCTCAAGTGAGCGTTACAGCATCTTGTCTCGCCATATACGAAAGGGGTTAGGCCTGATATTCTAAAAATGTCTGTGCGCCCTATGAATTTTGTTTTACAGCAAAAGTTGTAATGAAATCGCAACAAGGCTACTGTATCCGCCGTAGCCGCCGCTTGTGTCCGTAGTTGCTATATTTCGCGAAAGAAAACTACAAAAACATATCCAGGATGAAACAGAGTTCCAATCTCGGTCCTCTCCATGGCCGCCGCAGTATTCTACCCCAGAGCCACGCCGATTTTCGAAACATCAGCGCACAAGGACCCTATACAAGTGCCATCTCAAGAAGGATCCGCCTTAACATGCGCGATATAACGTGTTAGAAGAGTTGAATAACGACCAGGTGCCACAGAATGAAAATTTCGTAACCAGACGTCACACAATACAAATTGCGTTATGAGTCACGGGTAGTTGAGTGCTTACAACAAAGGCCCTAATTGCTTGTCGCTATCAGCCACCAAATAAATTAATGGAGCAGTGGGAAACTTCCAAGAGCGTATACCTATAGCTGCCCCAAAGAGAGTGTGCAATTCGTTCTGGAATGGCGCTCCTCCAAAGTTAATTAACTTTCACTGTGACTGTGCTGCACTTCCCACACAGGCAAACTGGCCTTAGGCAGGCTTGATGGCGGGAAAGGACGTTAATATTACTTATAAAGCGCTTTATAACAGCAAAGAAACAACCAGGCGTCACACAATGCGTATTGCGTCACGAGTTGGGTCGTTGAATGCTCCAACCCACTCTAAATCTTCAGGCATAATTCTTCATCGTCGTTGTTCACAACAAACAAAAAAGGCGCCATATTCTATGCACACAGCGGGTACCACGCTGCGGGTGCATAGCGGGTACGACGCTTCTTTGAAGGATGACGAAGTGCGCGCATTCCGTTTGAAAGACACCATTCAAATTTCACTTAGTTATATCATCTAGAGTGTATTCCCCAAGTTGAGCAAATAAAATACCTTGGTGTGCTATACGATCGCTCCATGTCTTGGAAGGAACACATCGAATACATATAAGTAAAGAGTGTTCGTTCGGTCGTTTTGTTACGGAAGATTAATCATAGTCGATTTGGCTTGCGAAGACAAAGGCTTTTGTCAATATACTGCATGTATGTTCAGATGGTCCTGGAATTTGGATGCATATTATACGCGGGCGCTCCTGCTTATAAGCTTCGCCCGCTTGTAATGCTTCAGGCAAGGTTTGCGTCTGTGTTTAGGTCTTGCTAATTTTATAACAATTAAAGCCTTGTATATAGAGGCTAGACTCCCAACACTTGATTCACGTTTCGAATGGTTGGTGGTACAATGATTTCTATAGCTCCATGAATACCCAGCAAGGCGTTCCGAAACAGTTCTTATCTCCCAGCCTGAGATGTTCTTTGGAGCATATTGGCCAAGATTTCACACACCTCGAGTTTTCCATATACAGAGATTTCTTGACAACATAAATATTCATATAAGTGCCGTATCTCCGATCAGGGATTGCAACAACTCTATAGAAATACAGTTTGACAAAATTTTTCCAAAACAAGTGAAACTAATGTCACGCCGCACTTTAAATGCTATTATGAGTGATTATCTGGTTCATTCACCAATAAGGACAGTCATTGTGACAGATGCTTCGCAAAATTAAGAAAATTGTGGAATTGGGATATTCACCCCTATTCTAGATCGGTTATTTCCTCTACGTATTCCAGATTTTGCACCCATTTTTGTAGCAGAGTTTTTGCGATGATTTTGGCTCTCCGAAAGTTAACAGCCCCAACTCGTTCGACAATAAATTTAACTGATTCGCTGTCGGTGTGGTCTTCTCTCACTGCAAGTGACAACTCCCATGGATGTGCTGAGTACTTTTAAATCTTTAGTTCCACCGTATATCCAATTAGTTGAATTGGTTTGGGTACCGGGGCATAAAGGAACTTTCCTCAATGAAATGGCGGAAGCGTTAGTTAAGTCATCGTTAAATGACCCGGTTATTCACGTAATACCAGCATCTAAATTTGTTATAGGGGCTATATTTAGGAGGGAAATAATGTTAGAAGAATTTTCTTTGCCGTCCATAATAAACACGTCTGAATTGCAACACCTAAATCATCGTTGGAACAGTGAAATACATGACGTGCGTGCAGTTGAAGTCGTAATCACAAGGCTCCTGTGTCATACTTCTTATATCAATTTTTATTTGCACGGAGCTCGTCTGGCTGCTTTCCCTAATTGTTGGTATTTTGGGGTCCCTGAGATAACAGACCATTATCTCATATGTTGTAAAAAAGTACGCTGCATTGCGCAAAATTACATTAGATGCCGTTTTCTGTATCGAGAGACTGGAGTTAAGCAATCCAAATGTACTTTCTTCGGGGGCTTTGTCCCTAAGGTTCAGTAACGGGAAAGCTGACGATGCCTTGCAGGAGCTTATTAAAGCTTCGAAGTGATTCAGACTGTAAAACATATTATTATTCTTAAATGACTTTTTTAAATTGCTTCATTAATTCATTTATTTATTTCCTTCCTTCCTTCCTTCCTTATGACGAATAATGGCGTTGTGGGTACCTGCAAGTGTGCTTGTAGCAGATTCCAAAGAGTGCTTAAAAATGGGCTCTAAAAGGCAGCTCTTCCAGCTTTCGCTGTGACTGCGCGTTCCGAGCAGGCCTGGCGATTTTTATTATGATCTTCGTCAAGTGAAACTTCACAACACAAAACAGTGAAGGAGAGCTTCGAAAGAAAGGAAGCTTTCGAAGAAACCACGCCACTCGCGTCGCCTTCACCTCTGTTTGCTGCATGTACGTCCTCACAGGTCACCACGAAGTGATCAGACAGAAGAACAACAAAACAAAAGTGGGGCCTTCTTTATTTCTGCAGGCTGTTCTTATTTTCTTTTGTTTTCCATCCCACTTTCGCGACAGTTCCACGCGCGCTTCTTTTCAACATCGCCACACCATTCGGCACGTACTTTTCCCACGTGGCTCGTATGCCAAAGAAAGGAATCATCAGCCGAGAATTAGCATAATTTTCAAGCACTGCTCTGGGCCGTTATTATTTACGAACTGGAAAGGAAAAGAAAAACAAGTAACGGAAAGACCCCGGGACGGCACTCGATAAACAAAAGTTCGACCGGGCAACGCTGACGTCGCGCGGCAGTTCTCTCGCAAGACGTATGTGGTTCAAATGATTTTTTTTTCTTCGCGACGAGCGCCTCTTTCCCGCATTCCTCGTTTCCCCAGTTGTGTTTGTTGATTCCCGGTCGTGATCTCTTAAGCCGTGTACACGCGTATGGCTTTGGCCACCAAACTGTTTTGCATATCTCTGACCACCTGCGCGTCGCTTGCCTGCTTCTTATACGTGCAGACAACAATAACATCAGAGCAATCGATGGAGTGGCGGCGCTACCACCCACCTCCCCGCTAACTGCATGCGGCTGCGGGTCCCAGCCGTATTTTATCGTCGCTCTTGTTCATTTTAGCGGGTACATTCAAAAGCGATGAGCTGTAGGAGCAAACTCGTACGCATGCGTGTTCTTGATGCAATGTTAATGAGGTGGCGATCGTAGATCGAACGACAGAGAACCATTTGCGAGAGTCAGGATGGGGTGTAGTTTGGCAACCTGTCGCCGCACCACATGTGGCGTGACGCCTACATCGAGATTATGTACAGGGAAAGGGAGTGGGGGGGGGGGCGCCAACAAGCCGAATGTCGCGGCATGGTGACGTCGATCAGGTGCGTACAACGAACGGCGGTGACGGTGGGCATTTCGATAACATCGAAGAGGCAGGACGCGCTATAGCCCCTCTACCTGTCAACCACCCCTCCCAAATTCCCACTACATACACACCTATTTGTGTTTGCGTCTCTGTTTGCTTCCATCCTGACTTTCGGTGAGTTAAGTAACGACTAGCACGCGAGGAGCACGATGCCTTTGAGAGATGCCTCGTGGTGTGGACACTCGATACATCAGCGGCTTTTGTTTTCAGCTGTTCGGTTCTCGTATACGGTGACACTCCACAGCCGCAGAATGCATAAAAAAAATACATCACACTTTTCTTGATGTGAGGCCGTTAATATAAGCTACAATGGAGCCTAATGATTATCCGTAGTCTTCCATCAAGGCAAAAAAAATTAAGGAGGAAGCCGGAAATTATCATACTTCTGCGTGTTCTGCCGCATAACACTTTCTGTTAACAAATCTAGTGAGTGAGTCATCTTCCCTTTCCGTGTTTGCTGCAGCTGTCGTTGTAGACAAATGACGAAAGCATTTTGGATTGAGCCACCTATAGTTTCATCTATACCGTCGATGAACAGTCATGCGAATCTGAATGTTGGATGCAATGTTTGGTCGCATACGCACTCGCGAGGAGATATTACAACTGCGAAATCATTTTCTTTTACGCCAGTATACCGCCAGCTGCTCTTAATGTAGCCAGAAGATTATCAAGTAAAAATTGAGGTGGGAGAGGGGAGGCACCCTATTGAGTTTAGGAAAACGAAAAGCTGAGCTACAGTTTGCCCTCATTCATTATAAAAAATGTATTTGTGATGCCCTGTCTTTCTTTTCATGTCCTTGATTGCACGCCCTGTCTCTTTTAGAATGAATTTTATTTAGCTCGTTCGGATGTCCGCACAGTCAGTTACTACGTGGTCATGGTGTTCCTACTCTTTCAAGAGGTATAGTTACCACTGTTCTTTTATCCAGACGCGAGCATAAGCTATAATTTATTTCAGCTCAGATGGCTTGGACCTTCTTAATCCGATTTCAAAAAAAAATCTTCATTTCGGCAATGCTCTTACTAATATCACTATTTCATCGGGATTGCAACAGCGCAGAGGTCAAGGAAACTTTGAGCGTTCAATTCCAATTGCCTTCAACGCAATTCCGCACTCGTATGCACCTGGGGTTCGAAATGATAGTCTTTATTTTAACTGTATAGCGTTGTCATTTCTCGTCATATGACTTTGATTGTACACTCAGGAGGTGCTAAGACAGCGCTTATAGGCATCCAACAGGGCGTTTACAGAATACCTCGAAGTGAACTTTCCTTTTTTCTTGTCACTGCTGATCACAGTATTCTTCATACGCACAGAGCCATGTCGTCACTGCACATCAACTTCTAGTATCGCCGCGCCATATGGACAGCGGGTGACCCGCTAAGCACGGCAACAAATCCCTGCATACACGCAGCTACACTGAACCACGGGCACGTGGACCACAGCCATGACTCCGGCGAGCCAGTTCTCACGCGGACACGTGTCAAACCACCCATTGTAAGGTCGAGCAGCGCAAGACGTTTTTACGGTAATACGAAGCAGTGCGCTCTGACGCGTCGAGCCATGTATTTTCTCACAAAAAGAAGCAATGCCAACGCGAAAAGTCAAGAAAGAAAACCTAAAGAAAAACATTCGCGCCATCCCTAGAAATAAGCTTAATGCAGTGCAGTTAAGCCAGATGGGGATGAAGCGAGGGCAAAAAGAGGATAATCATTAGCAAGAGAGAAAAAAATCGTCCCTTGTTCCCGCAGTGATATAAAGGCACTTTTTACTTCTCCCTCTTTTTTTCTCTCTTTTTGCGTTGCTCTGAGGTGGTATGAACTTATCGGTGATTTTACGCCAATGCGCATATTGCTTGCTACACCCATGCCCACGCATACTTGCTGCCCGAAGGAACTGTGGCATGAGGGCGACCCGTCTCTCGGGAGTTAGCGTTCCGTTCAGGCAACGCCACACTATAGGTCGTATTGAAAGAAAGTAAAATGGGGGGTTGAGGCATACAGTATCGCTACTGCTACCATTCTGGCCACCGCTTCAGCCGCACTAGCGACCATCTGCCAAGAGCGATGCGACTTGGCCCACCGCACAGCGCTACCCGACACGCCGCTGCGATAACGGGCGGGCGTTGCTGGGCCCAGCGAGCTTTACGCGCGATGAAGGCGACGCGAAGGGAACTGCAGGTTGGGGCCAGCGCTGCGACCCCTCTGTGTGCGTGCGGTCTTTTAGTGCTACACTAATAGATGGGGTGCGTAAGCCCTCTCTGTCACCCCCTCCCACCCCCGTTTCGAGATTCCCCCGGCTTCAACGCGACGTCCTCCTCATCCTTCCTATACCAAGGTTCCTATCCTCTGCAGCACACACACAGACATTTTTCACGTTAATTGTTCCTTCCCACTGCTGTGCTCCTGGTGACAGTCTTGACACCTACGTGCCCCGCACATATACCGCGGTCTGGATAGGACTGCGTGACGTCCTTCAAATAGAATAGTGGGATATTACTTGGTCTTTTAGTAAACAGATGGGAACGTTATCAAGATTACTTGGCCGGTAGTGGTGGTGTCGGTATGTTTATTTCAGGTAGCGCGAGTAATCTTTAGGCGTGTTCTAAATTTCGGTGAGTGTCGATTTCTGTCGAAATGACAAGAAAATTGAAAGAGAGGGAGGACCTGAAGTTCAATGTATTGATGTAGGTTTTCGTGCGTCAACATTGACGTTTTCACTTTATATGCTGTTCATATAACAGTATGCGGCGCCGACAAGTATGAAGACAGAAGGATATAGTAGCAGACGCTGTGTACACGTGTACATCGTGTATAATTATAATCTCTTACGTTGCGAACGTTGCTCTGACATTACTAAACTTCACCAACGCCTCCTAGAAAAACTACGCCTGGAAGGTGGCTTTCTCAATTGAGAGCTTCCTACCAGCACAAAATCTTGGAGGCCATGCCTCCTACCACGTGTTGCGACCGTCTGCCGCGTGGGACCACTCGCCTCCGTACGCTCTTTCACGTGACATTACCGTACCGCTTTGTCACGTGACACCACAGCTGCTCGGAGGCAACTGTGAGAGCATTGCTGTGTTCGCAGGGGGGCGACCGCCACAGGCGTTCGCCTCCGTACCGGAGGGGGAGGGCAAAATCCGAGGGTAGGGTGGCGCGTTCGCGTCTCACGTTCCAGGCATAATTTTTCTAGGATGCGATGATTTAACTTGACCAGATCAGGTTAGTTAGGCCTTGCTTCTAATGTGTCGGCTGCAAAATGGGAGCACGTAAGAGTTAAGCGAGAGCATTGCCATTCGTGCGGCATTTGCTGTGTTCGTGTGCATAAACGTTTGTGCTTTTGTTAATGTTATTGTGGCTGCTTTTCGATTTCATAATCATAACTTGCTTGCGCATGCACACGAAGGACGTTGTGTACAGAGGGCGACCACACGTCGTCTTTTTTTTTTTCCACACCTCCACAAATTTGAGGCCGCCTTAGGTGCACGGGAATCAAACTCGTGTCCTCGATATCAGCAACAGAACTGCGCGAACGATCACACAGATGGAAAGGTGATTCCCTTTGTTAAACTTGCATGCTAATTGCTATTTCACAGTGTAGGTCATTGCCAAGTAGGACACCACTTAAATGGTGTGAATGACCTTGCTTTATATGCAGAGCAAAGAAAGTGAAGTGTGTTAGGAAAAGGGAGGAAAAAATATGCACTCCCTCTCTTCTATAGGCCAACATAATTTATGGCGTCCACTGTGCAACGGCCTTGGACACTCCTATGATAATCTCTTTCTGCACCCTCCCGGATTAACGGTACGCCACTTCGCCTCGTAAGCAAGACGGTGTGGCAGCGAGGTCACGAGATCGTTGGCTAGATTCAAGCAACCGCAAAAAGCCCGTACTCGAAACCCTCCGCTCCACTGGTACGGGTCGGCAACCGTCTGTGAGCGGTCGTCTATATAAACCTTCGCATTGTTTCTTCTCAGTCACGCACAATGGACGGGCCGGCCAGCCGTGGGGTAGAGAACCCAGTTATCGGGCCTTGAGTTGTGGCCCACTATTCTGGGCGCCGGTGGACCACTGCAGCGTGTCCCGAGCATCGCGCAAGGAGTTTGCATGGTCGGCCATTCAAATAGACGACGACAAAGCGTATCGCCGACCACTTCTCTCGCGATGGTCTTATGCAAATGGCCGAAGGCCTAAAGCTCTCCGGGGCGGGCACGTCGTCCTTAACGACGCTTCCAATCTTAGAAGGCCCGAGCCATGCGCCGTCATTCTGTACGTACACAAAGGCGGGCAGCTTCACGTTCGGTCATTCACAAAATGGCTTGTTTCTTTGAGGCCTCTCTCTCTCTTTCTCTCTCATTTATTTTTTCTCGCCCTCTGTTGACGCGCATTCCTGTTGAGCTCGAACAGAAGGAAAGAAGAAACAGCAAGCAGAGCCTTTATTAACGTTGTTGAACCTTCCGCGCCGCTGGACTGCCGATGAGCCCGCACTGTGCCCGGAATCTTAAGAGGGCCAGACCTTCTCTAAATGCTCTCGGCGGCAGTGGCGGTGGTTTGTTTTGTCCGTTTCGGGTTCCGTATACACTGTACGGCCTTAAGCTGGAGAGCCTACGGGCAGGCGGCAGGGAGGGGCGGCGTGGAAAAGATATATGTGGCTTTTCGCAGTCCATGCTAGCTTCCTCCCCCCCCCCCCCCCCGAACCCTAAGATAGGCTATAGAGGCCAAGTGGCGCTGTTAGGCTCGTCGCCTTGACCCTTAACGGCGCCCATGATTGCAGGGGTCGTATCGTGACGGACGCGCTTCCGATCGCCCTTTAGTTGCGAGCATCCGGAAATCGTTTGCGATAGCGGTCTCCATAACTGAACTGCTTGAGTTTCATGTTTTGTTGCTGATGTTGTTGACGTGCATTCAGTGAATGAAGGTTTGATTTAGGCTATGTTATCTGTGCTTGCTGGGCTGAAAAGTGGTCTGTGTAGGCTTCGCATATGATGGTAATGTTCCTGAACTTGCTTAAAGCTTTCTTGATGAGCACGCAAGACGTTCATATAAAGTCATATCCGGTGACCAAAATTCTTATTAGCATATCACTCAGATGTAGTGTGCTTGTGTAGTCTTGCATTGTACTATGCGTGTTATACTGTTCTTATACGAGCACTTCACTAAACTGGAATAACTTCTCTATTAATACATTTATGCAATCTTCAGGACCGTTCAGAATTCCGTCAATGTTTTATTCAAATGATGTCCTGACTATGAAGAGTTAACTATACTTGCCTAACGGAGCATTTTGACTACAGCGGTTAGAGATTGCACACCTCTTTGAAAGAATATGCATGAAAATCTTCAATCATAACGTTTACAAGAGATCATGCGATGTTCGCACGGTTGCGGGAAAGGCAATTAGGATAAATTATTTTAAAAAATCACTGTATCTTTTTTACTCTCGATACAAAAAAAAGTGCCTTAAGATACCACGGTGGGCAGATCTGTGGAGAGACTCTTTCCGTATGTGTTGGCCATCTACAGCGGATCCCATGCAACGTTCACAATAAAAAAAAAGCAAATCTTTAGATTGTAAATGTACTGCAACGTAGGTTTGTATGTCTCAGATAAAAGACAGCGAAAGTAGTCAGCTCAAAAAGTAAACGCTGCAAACGCTTTCTACCTACTAGCATCGGGTACGCACACCCACACGCAGTACTTAACCTTCAGTTGACAATGATGGTACACGAAGTAGTGCATCGGAACAAGTCTCACGGTTGTAAAAAAAAGATAACGCACGTTAAACAGGTTAGACCTACAGAGACACAAAATATATCGAGTCCAGTCCACATCAGTCTGCATGTTCTAAAAGTAAGGTCACATGGTGGCCGCTTGTACGCCAGCCTAACTTTTCGGCATCGTCGCCTCGCTCCTGATCCTGCGACCGACACGGTCGAGATGAAACGGGCGGGGGGTGTGGGGGAGGGGGGGAATCCGCAGCGCTTTGCGTGTCCTCTCTAGTAGCGTGTCTGGGCTTACACCCCGACATGGGCGGCGGGATCTCGTTGTACCCCGTTCGAATCAGGTCTGCTCCCCTGGCGGCACGACAATGACAGGGTGTGAGGGATGTGAGGAGGAAATGGGGTAGGTGAGCCACACTGCGCTACCGACAAAGAGGCCGACGAACGTACGGGTCGGTCCCGCTGCTGCCTTGCTACACTATATCCTACCGCCAAGTCTAGCGAGAAGACCCGCTGCCACAGGCCAGGGGGGCGAGAGTTGCAAGAAAGAAACATTACACAAAAATGCTCGGTGCTATCAAATTTTCTGCCAGGTGGACGGCCGGCGGCCGGCCCTCCGATAATGCGCTCGGGTGCACAATGTGGAGAAGGGTCTGCACAGTGCCCGCGCCTCCCTATCACCGCCCTCTCTCCCCGGCTTCTCCCCATCCGTCCTGTATACCCTCTGCTCCCTTGCCGCGTCGGCCGCAGCCGGCCACCAGGGTGCGTGTGCGTGTGTTTGCTTCTGTGTCTGTACGTGTGTAGCAAGCGGTGGGTCGAGATTCCTACCGCGGTCCGAAGTGAGGAAAGATAGTCGGCGGCGGCTCGGGGCGACGAATGCGGCACTTTGAACAAACAACAAAGGGTGTCCGTCAGCACCTCTGTGGGTGCCTTCTGCAGCACATGCCCTCCCGCAGTGCTCCGCTCGTCGCAAACTCACTGGAGCTAGGTTATCGCCTTGGTGGGGGCTTTTATTTCCTTTCCCGATGAAACGGCGAATACACCGTCTGCGATTGTTGCGATCCAGTTTGTCGTTTTGTCCCAAATGAGCTTCGAACACGCATGAGTGTACTTGTAGTGCGTGTGCGTGTCTAAGTACGGCTCTCTCATCGTCCGCTTACTGAAACTCCTTGTTAAATTGGGCTCACATTTCTCCATATAGCCTTTACTTCCACTCATTTATCATATGATGCACTCCAGCTGTCACCATACTTGAATATCTCCCTTAACATGCATTTCTGGGCTAGTGAGTTTATAATAATAGCGTATGGCAGCGCATATGGGTGAAATGACAGAAAACAATAAATTAAATACAAGTGAAACCATTAATGAACGTATACCTTGTTTTGTGTCATACTTTTCACCTGGCGTGCCCTACCGTATGTTTACTGTTGAGGAAAGCATGAACCACCGTCCCCATGGCGAAGCTACCCATCGACCTCTTCTTTATTTCAACAATGATCTGATCCCCCCGATGATGATGGCAACGCTTCTCGCCTTCTAAACAGTTTTTAACATCCACAGTGCCGCCTAAAATTATGCATGACGACGAAGAACACTAGGCACACGACCAGGTTTTTAGTACACATTATACATATTCGTCAGAAGTTATACGAAGTCGAAGTCAGTCCATATGGGAAAATCCGAGTTTTCTCCGGCATCGGGTCTTCCAGCAGTGCTTCCGACGCTTGTTTCGTATGTGTGCTTTTATTTTGACCACGTTCCCTTCGGTGAGGTTGTGCGTTTGACGATCGGTTTTGGCTGCCATAAACAACTGTTACGCAGTCTCTTCCACAAGGGTCTGCAGGAGCAATTTCTGATTAGTGTTTTCGATTTCTTCGTCTTGGCTGCAGTGGCCTTGGAACCACCGGACTTCTTCATTTGTTTTAATGGGGGCTTTTTCGCTTCTGGCTTTGACTCCGCATTGCTGTCTTTCCTTTTAGGTGAAGTACACATTTTTCAACACAGTTTTCACAGTGTTTTCAACACCTACATACCTCTTACCACCTAATAACGTGAATAGCTGTGCGAGTTAGTAGGGATGCATTTGATGAGAAACTGTGCGTCAAGGGAAGACTTGATGCGAGACAAGTCTTTCATCGTTTCCTGCCTTAACATGTTATTCGTTCAAAGATGTTACTACTTAAATGAGATGAACAGTCCTAAGAGTTTTTTTACTTGTTTTTTCAAGTGAAGAAATTAATTAAGACACCTCGAGTTACCTCAATTTTTCTGTACAGCGCTGCTTTTATTATAAGTTTAGGGTGGTAACTCTCCAAAAATCAAGCACTCTTAACAAAGGGCTGATCACTTGTGACTAACACTTGAAAACAACGTGACAATTAGGCACTTGGGTGTCAAACACCAAAATATTACGACACTACTGCTGTTGATCACAGAGTACAGACTGGCGGGCGGTAAGCTTCAAAGTCTTAACCGTCACTCGCATGTCGAAATTCGTCGTATTTTCGAGCCTTCGCTATGGAACACACTTCGCCAAGCAAAACAAGCAAGCGCCGGGGCGAATACCCTGTGTCGCTCACATCTGAACGAAACAGAAAAAAAAAATAACGATGAAATGCTTTTTCCGCGGTACTGAATCTTTCAGCTCATTCTTCCTTTCAGCTTGGGAGGCGTCGACGAGCAACATGTGTCTCGTATTGCACAAAGGACACCGGAGCCGTCACAATATACTATAAGAAACCTCGGTGGCACCCCTGTCGCAAAGAATCTGTATCGCCGTGGGCCGCACATGCAGGGCGCGTGGGTACCCGGCTATGGCGGAAGGGAGGAAGGATACCGTCCGAATACGAGCCCGGGGTCAATGCGTACGCCTCTATTGGCCATACCGACTTCACGCCACCGGCAAAGGGAACAGGAACTTGGCTACGAAGAAGGAGAAGTGTACCATGCTCATTTATTTTATTTATTTCCCTTCTTTTTTTTTCTCGGGGTGTGAAAGAGAAACGCGACGCCCAGGCAAAACGGAAGGTGACGCTCTTTGAAAAGAACGACAGAAACATTTTCCGCTCGGGTTCTGAGACTCGCGCTGGGCAACGCCTCTGTACAGAGGAACCTCGTGGCCTGAGCTAGCGGCTTCACCCAGAAGAAAGCCACGAGGGTATGCCATGTGCTCGGCGTGGGTCGACCATGGACCCCCGTCGGGGCGTGGAGATCGGGTGTTTATTATAGACTGCGCACCCTGAAAAGCAGCGTGGGCAAACCGTGTTTCCTTAAAGATGCAGATTAGCTGCCGGTGGTCGACCAAGCGGCAGACGTTTCTTATACAGACCTTGTCTATGTCTCGCTTTTCGCTTATGCCTGGATCTATTCCTCAGTGTGGTCGGTCATCGGGCGGTGCTTCTTTTGCCCCCGCTGCGATCGGCGTCTCCGCCTGTGTGTTCGGGCAACCGGGCTTGAAACAGGCCGTGTCGTCTTCTGTGCGCCCCCGTTGTATGGCGTCTGTCCGCGTGCGCGGCTTTCGATTGGCTTGGTTTGGCTTATACTGCGGTCCTTCTGGTAGATTGGCCTCGACGCATTTTTTTTTTTTTCTAACGTGCCGCCTGGCTCCTTTGATCCTCTCTGACTGGCTTTGCAGAAAAGGCCTGATCGACCATGCAAAAAGCATGCCTGGCCGTTCTTCCGCGGTGAATTGGAAACGCGCTCTTGTGCGAATATTTTCGGATATGTGGTCGGCGAAATGTGGGTTATTTCTTTTTTTTTATTCTGGCTTCTACTTCACTTGTTTTTGTTTCCTTGCGTATATATCTTCCTTTACATTCTGGGCTGCACGCATGAGAAGACACTGCCTCGCTTGGGCATTATGTAGCTGTCTCGTAGCGGCAATTTGCCGGCCGTGATGTCTTTTTGGCAGCCCCTATTTGTACCTAAAGGGAGCGTTGACGCGTCTACAGCATTTCACCTTCAGACACTGCGGTGAGTCGGTCCTACGTGTCGCGCCTGGCAGCAGAAAGTGCGGATGATGGGGCTTGAGACGTGAGCATTCACACAGAATGCATTTCTTACTTTCCGGCTTGCTTGCTTTTGCCTTCCCTGCAATCACTATTAGTCAGCTGTAAGGGATTCAAAACTGTTTCCAAGATGATAACAGTGACATGGGTCATGTATTTGAATTTTCGCACCTGTTAACTGACGACAGAAACTAACGGACATAGTATAAAAGAGGGCACAAGCGCAATGTCATGTCACCGTATGCGTATCGTGCTTGTTTACTTTACATTTGACTAGGTGTATTTTGCTTCTCTAAAATCAGTTGCTTCAATAATTTTAGCCCCCTCCTCCGATACTAAAACCATAAAAAGGTAACAATAGGGAATCATGTAGAATTTCACCATGGTTCTCACTCACATTAAAATTCATAATAATAATAATGGTAAGCACAGTGACTACATTGAGTGCAAGCGTTATTGAGGAACTTCACGTACCTAAGTCACTGAGGCATTGGATTTTTCCTGTCAGCAGACGTTACAAAGCTACGAGGCCTTAATTTTGCGCTACAAATAGACGCTAAAACCGCATTGTGAATTTGGTATCTGAGAGACTACGAAAAGAAAAACGAAAAAGACCAAACAAAAAAAAACGTTCTCGGGCATTGGCGTATCTGTTTTGACTGCCGTGATTTATCGGCCTCTGCACGTTAGCGCTGCCCCTTGCGCGTGCGTGTCGGTCTCGCTAAACCGTAACTTAGTCGCCCGTCTATAAGGTCCGTTGCCATTGTGCGGCCTCCTTGTACACACCGCCCTACAGCATTGGGCCACCCGCTTCCCATTGTATGGCCTCGCCCTGCCGCCAGGGCGCGAAGCCACTGGGAAAGTCAAATTTGAGAAACGTGATTGCCGCCTCTCGTTTCACGCCGAAGAATGGAGGCCCCGCAGGGGGCCGTCCTACATTCGTGCGTGTGGCCTTTGAGGAGAGTGATATATGTGCTACGCTGACGACAGCGAACGAACCCTGCGTTCCCGTTTATTTTCATTTTATTTACTTTTTTTATTCACTGAGAATACCAGCTGGAAACGTGTGACCAGCGACTTTTTATTCCCTCGTTTTTTTTTATTTTTTAGTGTGACCGTGTTGTCGTTTACAGCTGGATTCACTTGACCTTTCTTTACACTATCGCTCATTATCTGTAGCATTGACACTATAAAGACAAGTGCGCCAATGGCGTGCTGTTATCTTTGATCTGATTTGTAGTTTATCGTGGATCTGAAAAAGAACAAACCTAGAGGTGGCCCTATCCTTTGACGTATAGGTGTCAGGTAGTGGCACTAGCCCGTCGTCCTCAGTGTGCACTGATGAATTCTTTGGGTTAACTCCTGGTTTCGTCAACCTGCGTAAGCGGATCTCAGAGGCCGCGGGGAAAGGCGCGCCTGGTTGAGATCTGCTCCGCCAGGTGCCGCAACCGTCTCGGCAGGTCACGATAGCTCAATAAACTCATTCGATTGCCATTATTTACCTTGACAGCTGACTGACGCTTACCTTCGTCCAAATTACGCTCCGATATCATATGTATTCTATATAGGTTCTTTCTTGAACCGGAACCATAGATTTCTATTTTTAGAAGATCTTTTATTGATATTTGGTAAAACGGCAGTAAGTTACGGCCACGTTCCAAAGAATGCAAAATGTTTTCGGCTCGTGTACTTAGATTTAAGCGCACGTTAAAGAACGCCAGATGGTTAAAATTTTCGTAGCCCACCGGCACGATGTCTCTTGTAATCGTGTCGAGGTTTGGGGAAACGAGATCCTATAGTATATATTATTGTTTGTAGTAGTAAAGCAGAAGTAACGGATCAACCAGATGTGACTTCAATGTAACCAAGAGGCCACTTAGTACCAGTGACATTTAAAATAAGAGAAAAAGCTACTTGCTTTTTAAGCTCTCCCATGCTCTTCTTACATGGACTAACGACTTTATTTAGAACCTCAACCGCTTTCTCCGCAACTGTGACTGACCATGAAGTGTATCCGAAAGTTTTTAGAATGCATTGTATCTCACTCCCTTTAATTCCACGTGTTCGCATATCAGCACTGTCATTTAGATAAGCCTTACGTACAAAATTTAAATATGTTCGCTGTGGATGGGTACTGAAAACTGGGTTTCTTATGATTGTCGAAAATAAAGAAGCAACTCTTAATCTCCTTCTCTTAGACTTTCGACTCGGCGCAGGTATACCATGTGATTTGTCCCGAGACTGTTTTCTAGGTTCAGTAATTGGCTCAGCTCGTATGCCATGCTCTTTTTCTTTTTTTTCTGGCTGAAAGAACGCACTTTCTGAAAGATAATCCCTCGTATAGTATGCTACTTTTGACAACATCGTAATTGATATATCCTTATGTACTTATGCTTCTCACACATTTAACTCCTTCTCGATTTTCCCTTTCTATTCTTCATTTCCTTTATTCCTTGGGTTCGAAATTGTTATAAGTATAATAATTTGAGTCTTCTGTACTTGAATCGCCAGATGTCGTAACCTAAAAAAATGGTGCGTTTTTTCGACTCCAACAAGCATGTTGTATAGGCCAGGGTATTTATCTTGTCCCTATTCAAGTTATGTCACGGAGTTTCAAATACCCAGCAAGAAATACAGAATAAGAAATGGTGCAATCCTCTCCATACTAAGCTACAGGACTGCCTTTACTTTGCTATATACCACATGTTGGGGTCCTGTAACACCACGGGAATACTTAGAGTTTATTTACTGCCAGAATACTTTTTTACAGCGAAAGCTGTTATGAGATCACAACTCGGGTCACGCGCAGTTGTCTACCGCCGCTGCCGCCGGTGGCCGTAACCACATCGCACGAAAATAGAAAAAAAATCTAGCATTAATGACACAGTGGGGCTTGAACCCAGGTGCCAGCTTAGTAGTTTATCACTGAGCAACGCTGGTGCCTGTAACTTGTTTTCAATCTTGCCTTAGGCAGGCTTGACCTAGGACCAATGACCCAGTGGGGCTCGAACGCGGGTCCACTGGGTGCCAGCCCAGTATTCTTCCACGGAGCCACACCGGTGCTTGTAACTTGTCAGAATTGCCTTAGGCGGGCTTGATGTCGGGAAAGCCATCGCGTTAATACGACTTATAAAGCGTTTTAAAACAGCAAAAGAACAACCAGTCGTCGCACAATGCGAATATAGCGTTACGAGTGGGACGTCCAATGCTCCAACCCATTACAAAAGCTTGTTTTTGTTCCCCTATTAACGGTGGCGCACACCCACATCAGCCATACTTCCTCATCGTCGTCAGCCACTACATGAACAATTGGTACAAAATTTCTCGCAAGTGTTTAGCGTATACCACGCTTCTCAGAAGAATGGCAAAAATAGCATAGCGAATGCGGGCCTACTATACCCAAATAAATTTATTAATAATGACCTAATGGATATCAAGTAAGTGTGCTTGCAGTAGTTGCACAAATGAGTGTTTAGGAAAGGCGCTGAAATGCTGCTCATCTAACTTTTGCAGTGACTGTACTGCGCCTTCCGCGCAGGCCTGGCGTTTTTTTTTTTTTTTCAAGCGAGAGCTTTACTGGCCTAATCAAGTGAGTTTCGCTGTGTATATATGTGCGCTTGATATTGAATCGAGTAACTGACACCCCGTAACAAGCCGCGCTCTTCCGCCACTGCTGCGACGACATCTACTAGGATGACTATACCGCTGCCCCACAAGCAATGTCCATGGGACTTACCACGTGACTCACCGCTATGTCTGCCATATCGGGTCAGCGAGCTTCGGTTCAGTTGCTCTTCCATTGTCGTGCGATGGAAGGAGAGAGCCAAGATAGTGGCCCATCTGTGCTGAAGTTGTCAGTGCTGTCCCAGTGGCGACGGTGGTAAGCTGCGTCGGACTATTCGGCGGACGTCGTTCGGCCTTCTATTGAGCTAAAATCGGAAACATCAGTAAAAGCGCGGAAAGCGGCAGGCTAAGACGAGCGTAAAACGAGAACTTCGGTGAGCTAAACATCGGAAGAAGGACGCAGAAAGACGACAGCGCCGAGCTTTAGGGGCGGTAATGGATGCCTCGTGCCCGACTGCGGCGACGGTTGCGAAAACTGGCGAAACGACGGGATAATGAGTGCACCCAGTACGGAACGTTCTACTAGTCATAGCGTGTGTTTAATAAACTGTGCTTCGGTTACGAGGGTAAACAAGCGTAACCAAGTAAGCAAGCTTTCGTTTGCATAACTGGGCCTAGTCGCGCTAAGCCGAAGCCACTTTTTTTTTAACTGCGTGCACTCGCACCTGAACAAGAACATTACAAAACCATGCAATGCCTCGGTGAGTCGACCAACCTGCTTTCTTCTCGTGCCATAAGGTGTCGACAGGAGGCCTCGGTACCTAAACGCTGGGTTAGAGAGGGCGCTTCTGGTAAGCGGGAGAGCAGTTCGTGATGCCGACGAAATTAGAGAAGATGGTATAGCGGTGGGTTGTGGGACACAATGAGCACCCAGTTATTTCGCTTATCTCTTCATTCCTTTTTTTTTTCCTCAACGCCCACCCTCCCCCCTCCGTATCCTGCATGCGGGGGTCAGGATCTCGCATGCGGACTGCCACGCGCGCTTTGTCATCGTTCCCTTTTCTGGGTGAGCAATCCACTGAGGAAGACGCGGAACCAGTGTGGGTAAGAGGAAGGGAGGGCGATCGGAGGGGGGGGGGGGGAGTGCAGAGTAGAGGGGAGTCGGTGACAATACAAAGACAGCACTGCGTGTTATGTGAGAGAAAATGGAGGCGTCGAGTCCAATTTCTATCGCCCAGCTCTGATCCATTGTACGGCGCGATGGGTCATCGACATTCTTGCGGGAGGCCGCTGTAGCGAAGTCCCAGTGGCTTTAGTAACCTGGTGCTTCATTCGTAGACATGGCGGGATGTGTGTTTGCGTGATCGTTGCGTTTTCTGGGCAGATGACTAGACGCGATGCACACATACGCTAATTATTTTACTTCGTTAGAGAGATGGTATGGATTGTGTATGGTTTCAGTGGTTCCAGCACGCTGCATCAAACTATCACCAAGCTTGGTAATCGGGTAGGTCGTTCCACAGCTGAGGTATATCTCACGGATTCGATCCCACTCACACCGGCTGTATATATCGATATGCATACTAAAGTGGTAAACGCTAACGTATTGAGAAACATGGCAAAGGAATCACAAATGTCGAAATAAATCTAGCCACTCGTCACTGTGGACCTCAGTATTATACTAAAATAAAAAAAAAGGCAGCGAAGGATGACAGAACCTTCTGATCAGACATTTTTAAATAGGAGCTTTGTGGCCGAGCGAGCACACATCCTTCGTTCACGAATTTCTCATCAAAATCATCTTGTGGTTCGGACGCGTCAACTCCCAGAGTTTGATTGAAATGCCTGTAATGAGCTGCCTTGTGCCAAGAGCTTTGATCGGCTATAGGCCTTCGTCTGGAAGCTAATGCCAAAACACACTGTCACGCAAGTCCTTTGGTCTCCGTATTCAGACATGAAGCTTTAGTCGTACAACGTAACTGGACTGCCACTGAACTGTTTAAACTATATTCATGTTCAAGCGAACTTTGTCACTGGTATTTATACTGATTAGTCAAGCTGCAAGCAAACCTGTGGTGATTTTTTTTCTTCGTTCTGCATCGCTTCGCCACTCTAGGATATGTGCCTCCCCATGAGACCTGTCCTTCGCTGATGTTGTGTTTATTAGTTATTGGCTGTTTGCCTCTATACGAAGGTAAAATATTCTAATTAGAGCTTGAAGCAATAAACCCTCCAAAATGTTGGCTCTCTAATCTATTCTTTTCGATGATGTCATATCATTTCTGGTGCGTTAGATTTAAAATGGGTTGAATTTACTTTAAATAGGCATGTGTGCTGCAAGAAGTTCGCACGCAACAAAAGAGGTGTAAACTTTGCGCACGAGTCGTGTATTCGGTGTTCTCTAGCGTGTGCCTTTAGTTTCGTGCTCTTTCATCGTCGCGTTCAGTGTAACACGCCGCAATTTTCTTCTAACAAACTTACCCTGCGAGTCATTAAGTGACACTATAGAGAGCAAAATGATTTTTCGCCCATTGGTAAAGCACTACTCCACAATCATGAAAACACGCCTCTGGACCGCAACACGACGCTTTCGACGCGTGAAAACTCGCGAAAATAAAGTAGGATGGAGATTCGCACCATCAGATTCCCGCGACAAACGCCATGACATCATAAATTTTGAAGGCATCGACTGAGTCCTACGTACATTTTAGTCGATGAAAATGGAGCACATTGTCCTCTGTGGGGGCTATATACCTAGCCTACGAAGTTTCAGAAAATTTCACTGAGTCATTGTCGCGAATGTGCGAAAAATACATTTTAAAACTTTTGACGTCAAGCGTAGATGGTTGGGCGCGAAATTTGAAAATAAAACTTCAGCCTAGATTTTCTCCGCGAATAACGAACTTGTGACAGTGAAACATATGTAGTTTTCAGAGTGCAGTTAGTCATTCTAAGCTAAGTCAACTGTTTTTCTTTATTCTCCTATTAAAGCCAAAGCGCAGCCAACTCAAAGTCACGTTGCCCTGCCCAGTTCTGAGCTTTCTTTCTTCGATTCTGTATGCAGCCACGTGCGCGTACCGGACGAGCCCATACGGTGTCAACGCTGCATGAAATTGGACATATGTCGAAAGCAGGGAGGGTGAAGAAATGAAGGCAATTGAAAACTTACAAATACGAGATACAGGGAAGGGGAGGGGGAACTTCAAAGAGCGAAATAGGTGGGTCGCGTTTCGTTCGTGCGGGGCGCGATTTCGTTTTTCTTCCGTGTCGTCGCCTCTGGTTTTATAAATGGGCGCGGTCCACAGGATGTGTGGCTGGCAAAAAAGAAAGAGGGAAAAGATGCCGAAATTGCCCAGCGCAAAACTAAACAAACTTAACGCGCGAGGGTGAAGCGGGCAGTAAAATGCACGCCGTGGAAAAAAAAAAGAAAGAAGAAAGGAACGGCTGAATTGTGGCGGGTGTGCAAAGCGTGCACGAGCTCCGCTGCAAAGAGCGAGAAAGGTTGAATAGTGGGGAATGTATCCACGTACAACGTTTTACCGAAGGCAGGTTGTTCCAGAACGCTACCGCAAACTTCACGTCCGATTCGCGAAAATTCGTGGCCAGAAACCTGCAGGGATAACGGTATACAGCTGGCAGGGGCATAGTCAAGGGTGGGGGTGGTTTCAAATCCTCGCAAAATTTTTGAGGGCAGATTCGGAGAGGCTAAAATGCCTCCCCGAATTTTTCAGCTTCTCTTGCCTACATGCAAGCACAGACATAGCAACGCATGCATGCACACAGCTAAAGTATAATTGACCCCTCATAAAAAAAAAAATCTGTTGCTACGCTTCTCTTAGCGAGCAGCTGCATCGTTTGGTTTCGCCGAGAATGCTGGTGCGTGCGAATACCGAGTGATCTCAATAATTATTGCCGTAGATGCTCAGCTTAGTTCGAGTGGTAGACGGGTTCGGTCGCATACTAAGCAAGAAAGCACTGCTAAGGTGGACTTTCACTACAGCACAACTCCAAACGACGGAATATTTAATCTTTGCTTGCTAATACAATCAATGTGATTAAAAGGTTCCCTGCACTGGAAGGCTGCAGAAATTTTGACCATTCAATAAATGGTGTTTTCAAATGAATGTAATGGGCAAACGCGCACAGAGGATCGATGCTGAGACAATGCAAATAGCAAGATGACGATGAACGTTAGAAAGTTGGAACAGTGGGGTGCCAGAAAAGACTGTCCTCTCACGTTGCGGCCCAAATTCACTCACGCCATCATGTTATGATATCCTATATATGTCCCGATTGTAGTTTATTTATTTATTTATTTATTTATTTATTTATTTATTTATTTCAAATGCTGAGCTTAGCAGGAGGACAATACCAAATGCAAGTGCAAAGGCTACTGAATTTATATCTTTAATGCAATACATGGACTGGAGCTCTGTGCCCTTCAAATTTTCATGTTTCCAGAGGCAATCTTCTTTAAATATACGAGAAAATACTTCTTTGAACCGTTGACCATAGCTAAGAGTTCGGCGAAAGGCTTAGAACGAACAAGTGGATGTCTTTCCCTACTTTTAGGAGTGATATTTAACTTTTGCTTTGTCTAGTGAATGAAAAAAAAAAAGCTTTTGAAACACTGTGGGACCTGGTTAACCTAACCTTTAAGTCTCTTCCTCAGTGCCACTTTTGCGTAAACGGCAAGGCCGGCAACGATTCGTTGGAGTTATCGACATTTTGTTTCGGCCGCGCCGCTCTCGCCCATAGTTGCTCTCTTGCCAGCCGCAACTGGTGAACGTGTTAAACTGCATGTGGAAAGACGGCGCCTCCGGCTATAGCCATCTAAAGCTTTATAGTCATCCAGCGAGGGGGAAGGCTACGTACGTGGTGACAAGGGGCGCAGCGTGGCCAGACGCGCGTCACCCAACACCCGATCCCGCCCCACCGAGCGGACCGCGGCTTCAGCACGCGGGGGTGGTTTCGAAGAATGGCTGTCGCATTCGGTTTCACGCGCGCTCCTGTCCCGCGCACTGGCAGCCGCCGATCGGCGCCGACATTGGCTCCCGCTGCGTCATCGCCCCCGATCGCCTCATCCGAGCAGCAGGCCGGTCTTGTCAATTAGGAGTGGAAGTTCAACCAGATACACGCGAATCACAGCTTTCTATGTGCGTTTTCTGATGAGCCATCGATGTGTCGAACTTTTTGTACAGTCATACATACATACATACATACATACATACATACATACATACATACATACATACATACATACATACATACATACATACATACATACATACATACATACAGTATACATAGTCATACATACATACATACATACATACATACATACATACATACATACATACATACATACATACATACATACATACATACATACATACATACATACATACATACATACATACATACATACAGTATACATAGTCATACATACATACATACATACATACATACATACATACATACATACATACATACATACATACAGTATACATAGTCATACACACATACATACATACATACATACATACATACATACATACATACATACATACATACATACATACATACATACATACATACATACATACATACATACATACATACATACATACATACATACATACATACATACATACATACATACATACATACATACATACAAACGTATTAACTAATGAACAAACGAACAAACAGCCACGCCCAATATGAGATTCAACATGCTGCCCGTTGTAAAAGTGGCGCCAATACTACACGGTGGCGCCAACATACAAAATAATTAGTGAAGATGGTGATATCATAGAGAGTATACTTACAAAAATGGCAGGGTCTCAGTCTCGAGCGTTTAGACTCGAGCATTACTTGCGTCACAGAATTTCGGAGTGGTATAATGCTGCCAGATTTTCCTGTCTGATCCTGCCTGGTCCACTGCCCACAAAGGAGAGATAGAAAAGAAGGAATGGCTATATTTGAAACGTGCCCATTGGACTAGTCCCTTCTTTCTCGTTCAAGATATCAGTGCGGGCTCTTAGGTATTGCCATACTCCTTTTGGTAGTTCGGTACGTAAAAGTACAATCAGAAAAGAAATGAGTGGCGACATTCTTAAATATTTTGTGCACACAGTTTGTCTTTTGAATATGCGTCGAACTAGTCACGGTTTCCACCACGACATCGTATACAAATGGCGAGTAAGCTTTTGTGTTTTCGCACGAGGACTCATCAGAAGACACCGGTTTCCAGTGAACACACCTCAATCGTTCACCTTTTCTTTTTTGTTGTTGTTGATATTGATCTTTGAGGCGCGTGGCAGTTGAGTAAAACAAGAATGCGACCTTCAACAGCGGCAGCTTTCTTTGACATCTCCCAAACACATGACAATATATACTTTCACTGCTGTACATTCTCAACCAGAATCACCTTTTATCGATCACATCATCCTCCGCACGCGCCAGCGTGCGAACGTAATGCATCTCGTGTATGCGATCCCGTATTTGTAATCGGTTTAGCGCGCCCATCGCGCGCAGGCCGCTTTCACGTCACTCTCTAAAGCGCGGCGCTGTACGAAATATGTTCCGCTAGTCGCAAGCAGCTGACCTGTATTCAGAACCGGCGTTGTACACGGCAGATACGCTCGCTGCGTTCCCGCTTGGCGATGGACAGGGGTGCGTGGCGGGCTGCTTTTGTTAAACGTTCAGAGCGCGGCTTTACGCAGCGTATATACAGGGCTGCGGGGATTAGGGCGGCGAAAATGAGAAGAGACCAGTGGTTAAAAACACGGAACGATGCACCGCCGATTCCCTCGACTCGCGTGCCTCGTGCCGTCACCGGAACTCTCGCCCACACCGATTACGACCCCCTCTCTTTTTCTTTAACCGGCTGGCAGCGTGACTGGGGTGCTAAGAAGACTCCGAGCATCGGTGTTTATAAGCACCTTCACCGTTTACACGCTTGTCAGAAGCAGGTATACCGGGAGCATGGCTTCTGAGAGAAAGCACGAGCTGGTGGTGCTCTGGTCAGTTCGCGCCAACTGTGACCGTCGTTGGTGCTTGCGCGAAAAAGTTTCTTAGAAATTAATGTCAGTATGAGTTATTTCGGCGCTTTCACGTCGTTCTTTCATTGGTAATCGTCGGTATCGAGTTGTCGTGATTGTGTACACAGGTAGCTTTCTTCTTTAGTTCGCGCTTTCCAAGTGGGCAATGAGCGACACACACACACACACACACACACACACACACACACACACACACACACACACACACACACACACACACACACACACACACACACACGCATAGTAGATATACAAAGCCGGGATTGCATTGAACGCCGCTTTTTGCGTAGTGTCACTGTGTGCGTGTAGTGAAGAGGGCAAAGATCAGGCCAATTCATGTGCCTATTTACCATGCGCATACTATTTTATTAGCCAAAGTTGTAGCTACTGTACGCACTAATAGCCTCGCAGAGAATTCACTCTCTTGATTACAGCGGACAACGTTACGCTGCCCATATATCGTACAATAGCTCTAGCGACCACCATCTCTTTTTGACATTTTTAACGAAACCTATGAGTCCATGCGCAAGACTGGGATGTGCTGTTCGACAGCATTCCGAGTGCCTTGGAAGAAAAGCCTCAGTGGTGCCTTTGTCCAAAATAGACAAAGTTCACTGTGCCAACCACCATGCTCACCATTCACGACACCTTTAACAGTTTACAAGTACAGTATTAGGGGACTCAAACGTGACAGAACATTTTATTTAGTGTAACGACTGGTAAGCACAATTACTCGAGACAACTATGTGATGTCATGACGGATGTGGTTCCTAAACAAAATAGGGTGGTTTAGCAATTTACGGAAATATGGTACGCAAATACGATATACCCCATGACGCTACCAACCCTCCTTTCCCGGTCATCTAATTTTTGCCAGCGAAGGCACCCCAACACCACACAGGCTTTTTTTTTAACTTTCTGTGGTGCCGTCATGCCTTATTGTTGCCTCTCAGCCTACGCATTGTTTACAGGACACCATTACCTCGGGGCAAGCACTGTCACTAAAACAGCGAGCGGCCAGAGCACTATGAACGTGAGAGGAGGAGTGCTACCGTATATGGCCTTACCACATCTGCGTACGGTACTTCGTAACTTGCTAAAACTCTCTAATGTTGACTCTGATCTGTGCGTTCGCGTCGAAATTACTCGAATATAACCCAACTTTAAGACGATGGAAACGAACATTTGCACGTTACTTAATTACTAAATAGTGCCGTTTTCATCCCTGAGTACTGTATATTTTGTCGCTAGGGGTCTCCAATCACTTCATGCCAGAAAACTGATCTCCGAAGTTTGAGGTAGTCGTCTCGAGTTCCCTCAGCGGAAAGGGAATAATTCGTATCGCGCAGTAATTTCAGATCGCAGCAGTGAGAGGTGGAGATCAAAGGCTGTAATTGTAACTAACAATAAAATAGGTAAACATTCATACCTGTGAGTATCGAAAGCATGCAGCGTGTGCAGAATACGCTTAGCTCGGAAACACGGTGGCATATACAAACCGCATCGCCACGTGATCGGTGCATATGCAAATGCCCAGGAGAAGTCTGGGAAACCATAATTCCCGAAACATGGCTGCGGCCCCGCTGTACAACCCCCTGGGCTTCGCTTTTATGCGAGGGTACGTACTCTTTCTCGGCTGTTGAGTGACAGCCAGCCACGACACAGCAAGTTGTTGGACGCCAGCTTCGTATGCGGGTTCCGGCGTTGGAATTATGAGTGCCGTGGACTTGTTCACCGGGCTTAGAGTGCAGTAATACGCGCGTACGTGTGCGTAACCCCGAAGCTCTGAGGTGAAACAGGCCGTGCAAGCACACACGCGCACAAAAAAAAAGAAGAAAAAAAAAGGGAGGAATGGACTGAGCGTCCGGGTTTGGGGCGCTGTGGTGCCAACCCCGATTAGCTGCTAATCTGCACACCCTGCGGCTATTGTTCGCGGGATTAAGAGACGGCGCGCTAAAGAACGGTGACTGGGATTATGCGACGTGAACCGAAATAAAAAAAGAAAAGATACATTACAAAGAACGCTGTAGGAACAACTGTCGCGGGTGGGAGAACACCGAGTCAATCTGGACGCATAACTCGCAGATCCCGGGCATTTTTATGGGTTTGTTCGGCAGATCAGACGCAGTCGTCGTTCGGCTCCGTCCTTATAAGCCACGCGCTCGCTTAGTTAACACGCAAGTGCGGAGCACAGCTGTCGGAGAAGGCTCTCGATGGCGTACTGACCCGTGCTTTTATTTTTCGCCTGCGGGATGCCATTCTAAGACTGCCGATGGTGCTGAAATGAGCCATAGCTGCTCGGCTCTCTTGAAAGCCATACACAGGAACGATTTTTTACGCGTATTCTATATGTGAGGTAGCAAACCAAATGCGAATCCGACAATCTCGCATTTCAATCTTCTCTGTCCCTCTCTATATCTCTCTTTCATCCTTACCAGTTGATAATTGTACTGTTACAGACAGACAGACAGACAGACAGACAGACAGACAGACAGACAGACAGACAGACAGATAGATAGATAGATAGATAGATAGATAGATAGATAGATAGATAGATAGATAGATAGATAGATAGATAGATAGATAGATAGATAGATAGATAGATAGATAGATAGATAGATAGATACATAGATAGATAGATAGATAGATAGATAGATAGATAGATAGATAGATAGATAGATAGATAGATAGATAGATAGATAGATAGATAGATAGATAGATAGATAGATAGATAGATAGATAGATAGATAGATAGATAGGCAGACAGACAAACAGACAGATAGATAGATAGATAGATAGATAGATAGATAGATAGATAGATAGATAGATAGATAGATAGATAGATAGATAGATAGATAGATAGATAGATAGATAGATAGATAGATAGATAGATAGATAGATAGATAGATAGATAGATAGATAGATAGATAGATAGATAGATAGATAGATAGATAGATAGATAGATAGATAGATAGATAGATAGATAGATAGATAGATAGATAGATAGATAGATAGATAGATAGATAGATAGATAGATAGATAGATAGATAGATAGATAGATAGATAGATGATGTGCCCTGCTTATGTGTACCAGTGAGATACGGCAGATATTCCATGAAGCAGTGAGGTTCAAATCTGACCTTCACGCATTGTTTTATTGGCGGATTTTTATCTGCGAAAATGACGCATGTACACAGGCATAAGGTTTCACAGATATAAGGCCTTATAGGCTTATATCGCGGTGCCAGGTACCAGAAAGTGTCCAGCAACAAATGAATCAGAAAGCACGAATATCCGGCGTCACCTGAAGTTATAATTGGTGCTTTGCGCCCACATGTATTATTACTTCCTTAATTTGTCTATAGTACTCTTGTTACATAAAAGGACAGAAACATTGGGTTAATTCAAACCTTTTGCGTGAACGTGACGTGCGTATATATATCCAGTGTACAAACACTGCACCGGGAGGCCCCTCAGAAATCTTCGCACGCTGTCTGCATTACGACAATTTGTACAAACGTGTACGTGTCTGAATCATATGTACTCCACTATAAAAATGCAGCTGCTACGACTTAACTTGAAAAAAAGAAAAAGGTGGGGCTGGAATCGCTCTGGGCCTACAAAGTCGCTCTCCCGTTGCAAGCAAGGTGAGCTACACGAAAACATCTGCTTGTTTGCGTGGTCTTTTTTTTTTTTCGCCGTCCCGGGCTAATTCGAGCTAAACGGCTTTCATAATTGGTGTCATCGTGCCCACAAAACATACTTACCCTCTGACTTCATTTGTAATCCCGAGGTGTCATTTCCTCCTAAGAGCCACCTGCAGTCGCCCAACCGCAACTGCTACATACGTGGCAGGCGTTTCATTTTGTAACGAGAGAAGACGTAAAACAAACAAAAGTGCTTGGAGTAATGTAGCTCTCTAATTCACAACTAGGGCGTGATGATATATGCAATTAAGTGACTGCTGTTTTGCGACACTCTTTTTTTTATTAGGGCTATGCTCCATGCATTTTAGTGCACTCTTCGCGGTACTTCCGTGCAGTATTACCAGACATTGGCCGCGCATGTCTCGATTTTCTCTATTAACATGTCCTCTTTACCTTTCGGGAACACCAACTTGATATTTCTTGCCTCGCCGCGGTGGTCTATAGTGGCTAAAGTACTCGGCTGCTGACCCACAGGTCGCGGGATCGAATCCCGGCTGCGGTGACTGCATTTCCGATGGAGGCGGAAATGTTGTAGGCCCGTGTGCTCAGATTTGGGCGCACGTTAATGAACCCCAGGTGGTCAAAATTTCCGGAGCCCTCCACTACGGCGTCTCTCATAATCATATGGTGGTTTTGGGACGTTAAACCCCACATATCAATCAACTTGATATTTCTTGTTATACCAAGTGCGTATGGTTTTAGTGCTGATATTCAAGCACCTGCTTCAAGTGACATCATAACTTTTGGCAGGGTAATTATATTTAACTATAAAGTAAGTATTTAGTGAGAATTTCCTAACATTATGAGTATGAAAATCACAAGCGCACGAGAATTCTACAGACTACATTGTGTTACGTTGATCCTATAGATGTCACTATCGCTCTGTGCGTGCCAAATTTCTGAGATGAAAGGAACTTTGGCATCTCAATAAATTCAATATTTCTTAAGCGTTTACAATCAACGTAACAAGAACACAGTATTTAACCACACTCTGCCAAATTAAACTTGGCTTGCCTTCAATTTCTTCACTTGAAGCGACATTCAGCTTGATGTTTTGTACTTACTTATATGATAACTTGCCTCAACCAAAGTGTCCTAAATGCTGGTAACTAGAAGTGAAACTTGCTACTTTATGCAAGTATGTGTAGAGCACTCGTCAGCTTTCAATAACCTTTATAACAGTGAGTGGCATTCTTGAAAGCCAGCACTCGGTGTGCTTTTAAGCTTCAACTCGACCAACCTCCTCGCTCTTATATATAAGAAGAACGTGTACTTTTATTAAGAAGAGCTGTTTTACTGTAGCATTCCAATTTACCTAGAGATGTCGTCGGTGTTAATGTAATTTGTCTGTCACCCGAATATATGTATTGAGCTTGACTTTCCAGTTTAAAAATATTGTCTTTGTTGTTTTCCGGATTATATATCCAGGTGGCGTGTACGCATAAGAAACAGTTTTTTTTTATCACTAAGGCTGTCAAGTCTATAGACCTTTTTAACGGATAGGAGGATCTCATCCATTCTGGGCTGTGGCACTGGAGCACAACAGCTGACGTCAGAGCTTCAGGCCTGCATTTTTGGGAAGTAATGCATGTTAGCAACAGCCCAGAGGGGCTTAAGGTAACGCCCTTGGAGCCTTCGGTAAAAAGGTGCTATACAACGCTCCTTCAACGCAACTTCCGATGATTAGTTGTTCATTTGTTTGTATAACTCTTTTTCTTCAGCTATATAGTTCGTATTGGTACAAGTAAGGGGCTTAGCCAGGAGCTTTTATTGGAGGGGGGCAATTAAACTATATACTTCAAGAATGTTCGTACGCGCCTGCATTTGTATGTGTGCGTGTAGTATATACACTGCAAGCAAATCTGAAAACCTCTGTTGGCTGGGGGGGGGGGGGGAATTCGGCTACATTTATAATGTGTAAGCTTCCCTGTGTGTTTCCGCTTGACTTACACACGAAGTGAAAACAAATACACTGCAAGTGTGGACGCGATACATTTTCGCGTAAGGTGTTCATTTCAGAGTGCTACTATAGTCAGTGCCAGCTCGCTGCGACAGCGCACACATCGGTTTAGTGTAATACGGTATCTATACTTGTACAGTACAACACAGTTTGAAGGGCACGCTTGTATTCCTACTTTGTTTCTGCCTCTGAAAATAAAATAAACAGAAAAAGGTAACCCATACGGTCATACGAAACACTTACAAGCGGCTCATAGGGCACGGTGCCGTGAAATCGCGTGCAAACATGAGCTCGTTGTTCCTGCAAAAGTGACGACAGCCACACCTTTCTGCAGCTAACGCGAACAGCGTATAGTCCGTTCAGCCACCGGCGTCTCTTCAATCTCCGCCGCGCCTCTTTAAAATGCACTCTCGTATTTGCTTTCGAATTCTCTCAACTTCATCGAAGTCAAACATTGGAACTCTGCATTTCGTGTCCAGGGTTGACAAACTGGGGAGAGTGCTGGTGCGTATAGCAGCACGCGCGCGGCTTTCGGAAGTTTGCTCTACGCCTGAAACGAGTCCCCGAACAAAGGTACCCTAAAAGGGCTCCCGAGGAACCACGTGAGAGGCGAAAGCAGCCCCGCAGTGTGTCGCCAGCTAGCATCCCATGGGCCACTCGCTTCCACGCCCAACGCTCGAATTTGCGCGCGCATGTTAGCATCGTCATCCGGTGTGAGCGTCATTTCCGGATTCTTTGGAAGGTTCTGTGCGTTGAGATGAAAAGAGACAGAGAAAAGAGACTTTGAGATGAAAAGAGACAAAGACGTGAGTTATCACGAGCACTGTACGCGATGTCTCGTTACTCGGTATGCTTATTTTTCAAAGGATAGCTATAACTCATCCGATATATGGTTTGTTGTTCCTTTCGTTCAAAAGCCTTACGAAGGCGTATTGTTCAGTGCATGCTGGGGTACATTGTGTTCAAGATTCAAGATTCAAGATTGTTTAATGTCTCTTTTTCATTTTCACCAAATACATGCATGAATGTCTGGATCCTTAGCCTATTGGCTAGTAATGGATCCATTAAAAACATAATACAAATGAGTCAGGGGCTATGTATGTACAACCACATGTTTGGGGGGAAATGTAGTATATACAGGTGTTCAAAAAATTGTCCATAAAAAGCATGTGTATGAATAAGAAAGACATATTCAAGATAAATTACAGTGCTAAAAACAAACGCTCGGTTTATACAAAAACTATGAATAAGACAGCTGTGTATAGTTCTCATTGCAATAACACACATACAGAAGACCACACGTCAGGACTGCGGTACACCGTCAGTGGTAGAGGCTGCAAATTTTATCGTCGTCCCCAAAACAGCAGCAGTAGGAAAAACATGTACAAGGTATTATAAGTTGATGTTATTTTCAATTTTTCTTCGATAAGCTGGATGTTGTGTGATGCAAGAAAAAGTCTTCTAAAGCCTGATCTACCCTGGTTGATTGTAAGACGGATGACGGGAGATCATTCCAAACTTTAACCCCAGCGTACTTGAGACGGCGTTGTCCGTATGTGTTATGAGAGAGAGGGATTAAAAATTTGCCTTCGGAGGCAGAGCGACTACTTTTACCTGGTGTTTGGAAAATAGTTCTAGGAAAGGGGAAGTTGTTACAAATTATTTTATATACCAAGAGAGTTATACGATAATCTCGTAGCGTAAGCATGGGCATTATTGCGGTTTTGGAAAACAGAGGCTGAGAGGGTGTACGACGGGGAACATGGTTTATTATTCTCAAGGCTCTCTTTTGTAGGCATATTATGTGCTTGATGTATGTGTGATAGGTGGATCCCCAACACTCGATGCAATATGTTATCTGAGATTGGAACAGAGAGAAGTAGATGGTGCGCAAGATATCAGTTTCAAAATGCTGTCGAGCTTTGGTCAGGGTAAAACAGACAGAGGAAAGTTTCTTCCCCAGTGTGTCTAAATGGGGCTTCCAGTTTAACGCATCGTCCAGCATTACGCCTAAATATGAGATCCTACCGACTTTTTCTATTTCTTTATAATTGACCTTCAGCTTGCCCATAGTGAAGTCTACAGGCTTGCAAGGGGATTTAAAAACTACATATTTGGTTTTATCGGTGTTTAAAGTAAGCCTATTTGTTGTGAACCACTCGCTGATTTTTAAAAGTTCGTCGTTTAAAATATGTGCCGCAGTATGAAGTGACGGGGTGGTGAGAACTAGCGCTGTGTCATCCGCGTACATTACAGCACTTACCCTAGAAAGACAATTGGTTAAATTGTTAATATATAACGTAAAAAGAATGGGTACGAGAACGGAGCCCTGTGGTACTCCCGCATCTACTGGTCTTAAACTGGAAACATGCTCGTCAATAACTACCCTTTGGTATCGCCCATTTAGATAACTTTTAAAAAACTGGAGGGACTGGCCTCTGAATCCGTATCGCTCAAGCTTTTGGCTTAATATTTCAAGATGAACTGTATCAAATGCTTTTCTAATGTCTAGAAACACACCTATAGCAAATTGGTTGTTGTTGAGGGCCTCATTAATTACATCTGTCACGGAAAGTACTGCAGATAAAGTTGATTTGGTTTTCTGAAAGCCATGTTGGTCCGGCGATAGAATACCGTTTTTATGCAGGAAATTCTTTACTCGCATCGCTAATAACTTCTCGAACAACGTATTAATGCCGCTTAAGACGGATATAGGTCTGTAATTGTTGAGTTCATTTTGGTTTCCAGTTTTATAAATTGGGGTTACTTTAGCTATTTTTAGAATTTCAGGATATATACCCGTATGGAACGCTTTATTAAAAAGTACTACTAAGGTTGGAGCTAGAATTTCTATATTTTTTGTAAGGACCGAAATGGGTATGCCATCAATGCCTTTAGCCTTTCCTGAATTCAAATTTATAGCATTTTCTATAACCTCTGTTTCAGTTATGTCGATGTAACCAAATGACGGACCATGCCAAGGAGGTAAAGAAGGTTCTTTTGGAGAACTTAGGCCACTATGCAGGTTTGAACCGACAGAACAGAAGTGCTCGTTGAACTGATTTGCAAGATTCTGCATTTGCGGCATTTCAGGGAGGACTCTTTTTGATGGAGTTGGCTGTATAATAGAGTTAATGACTTTCCAAAGTTTGCCACAGTCATTGGAAGTTGAAGTTACTTGTTTCTTGTAGCAGAGTCACTTCTGTTTACGCATAGCTGCAACTGCTTTGTTTCTATATATTCTAAACTGGTTATTGTAATAAGAGTTCCTGCTGTTTTGTTTCATTTTGGTGTACCAGAAATCTCGCGTTTTTATAGCATTTAGTACGTTAGCTGTCATCCATGGACCCATTGGATGCGTATGGTACGTTTTCTTTATTTTTTTACTGCTGTCCTTGATAATCGACTTTATCCGTTCGACTAGGGTCCGACAATGTTCGCTAATATCCATACCGTTGAGGTCCTCGAAATTGGCTGCAGAGAGCAGCTGCGAAACCCTGTCGTAATCAAGCCGTGTAGTATAGCCATGAAAATTATTGCTGGTTATGTGGTTGTTGCCAAGGCGATATAGGAATGCTATTGGCAAGTGGTCAGCTACAGGAATGTCGTATGTTCCTGAAAGGGAACTGACAGGTTTGAAGTTGCATAGGACATGATCCAAGCATGCACAGGTGTCTGAAGTGATGCGAGTGGGATATGAAATGAGATTTTGGAAGCCATAAGAATTTAGCAAGTTTTGATAGTCATCACAGTTGTCACCTAAGATATTGATGTTCATATCGCCCACAACTACTGTATTCTTATGATTGTCGTTTAGGTAAGAGAAAATACTTTCAAGGTCTTCCAGAAACTGCTTGCGATGCGACTGCGGGGGTCTATATACAGCACCATAAATGACATCATCAATTTCTACAAACAAGTGAGGGATCTATCGAGACTAGGGGGTGTCCCAGATTTCGCTCCTTCTAATAACCAATTTACCACGTGTAATTGTCACCATATATACGCCTTCCAACCTTCGGAGCACGCTTCTTGAGCTACAACAAATCAAACGCAATGTCACAGTGGAGTTTGTTGGTGTCTGTTAGTGTTTGCAGACCTGTCTGCCTTTTGAGGACATCAAGCATCGCCCTTGGTAGCCACTCCGTTGACGCTTTCGTGTGATATGAGTTCTCTTTGTTTCTGCTGTATGGCGCTGTTACCGAACTGCTTCAAGAACACAGCGCACGATCTTGCAGGAGCTGAGCTGAATCCATACAGCGTGGCTAGCTAACACACAGAATGACACAAGGAACGCGAGAGTTGCAGTGTGCTGGGCCCACTGCAACTCTCCCGTTTGTTGTGTCAACTCGTGATACTGCAACTCCTGGTATACACCTTAACAAACTTACATCTTGGTCTTACAGAGAAAGAGAGAAGTATATGTTCACAAGTGTACTGATATAACCCGCCGTGGTGCATTAGTGACTTTGTTCGCTTCCGTGGTTCAAAGTGAGATGTGTTTTGGATATGGTGAATTTCGATAAATTCGTATTATATAGAGTACTTTGCTCCCTTCACTTCATGCACAAAAGCTCGTTTCTATTTCATACCATTCATTATTTTCTCACTTTTATACTATCCGTGCCTAATTTAAAATGAATCATACTGAAGCTTGCTTACTTTGTCTTAAGCGCCCACCGGCTTTTCATTGTCTACTTTAAGCAGAATCTGTACGGACCACTCAATTTTTACACAGATGTACATCCGAATCAATCCATGTATCGTATAAAGATGAGCCTTTGCAGGCGAAATCAGACCCGCCTCGTGGTTATATGTTATAGACAACAGAACAGAATTTTCTGCCGTGCACTATAAGTGAAATAGTGTTCTTGAAGTAACGCTTCCTTTAAAGCAAATGTCTCTTCCTTGAAAAGAATTACGCATGATTCCTTTCTGTCTTGCGTCTGATGCGTGAGTCTGCCGGAGGATCCACTTAAAAAGTGTTCTCCGTATACTCTCGTTCCACCAATGTAATTGCATGATGTAGTGGTAAGACTCAAGAGCTACCTTAATTCTATTATGTCAAAGAATAATCTCTTCTTACGATATTATATTCAACACTTTGTCTATTCAGCGCACTGCAGGAAGAAGCTTTCAGCAGTCAAGTACACACGTGACTTTTCCAGCGTTTTGTTGCTAAAAACGCACTAAAATCAGGCCGTATTGTTTTCCCCCTTTATAAGGAAAGTATTGGAAAGGTCTAATGATCTCTTTACGTATCATTTAAGCAAAACAAAAATGAAATTGCTTTGCCAACAGCCAATTCTTTTGTTTGCCCGGTCGTTCCGATAAGCAAAAAGGACAATATCGTTGTTGTACTATAAAGTATTGTACAGTCAAGTGGGTTCATGACATTGAACCTCGTTCTTCAACAGTCACCCTGCCGCGGTGGTCCAGTGGATAAGGTATACTCGGCTGCTGACCCGCAGGTCGCGGGATCAAATCCCGACTGCGGCGGCTGCATTTTCGATGGAGACGAAAATGTTGTAGGCCTGGTACTCAGATTTGGAAGCCCGTTAAAAACTCCAGGTGGTCGAAATTTGCGGAGCCCTTGACTACGGCATTTCTTATAATCATATGGTGGTTTTGGGACGTTACACATCACATATTTATTTATCTTCTTCAACAGTTGAAGATATTATTGTAAGAATGTGGACGCGTCATTCATGGCCGAGGTTTTAAGTATTTACGCATAAAAATTCAAGCATAACTTTACAGTAATCAAGTAAAATGATGTGAAGTTTAATGAATAGTTTATTTGAGTGACATGGTTGTCATATTGCAGCAGGCGGTTTCATAGTTTTAGAGAAACTGGCGGGGAGATTTCCGATGGACACATGAATGGGCTAATTATGAAATTACAGTATAGAGTACGTACGTATACGGACGAGCGCACGGACGGATTGAAGGACGCTTCGCCCCACTCATCATTCATTGCGTGGATATGCTGTGATTTTTTTTCACTAATTCTTGTCAAAATCAGTTCGAAAGCATTTAACAAACCTTATAGAGAAACGCCTCTGAGGTAATCTACACAGCGGGGTTGATCTACATTGAAGCAGTTGGCGATAGGACAAATGTTTTTCGCGAATTAGCGCATAAAGGCTAGCGTGGAAGTGCGAAGACATATGTAGTTAAGAAGGTGTATTACACTTGCATTAAACTTTCATCATGCATAGAAAAATTACTCTCGAGCATGCATATCTAAGCCTTCCTTTCCAGTTTTATACTCGGAGCACAGCAAAGCATAGAGTTCACACACAAAAAAAGAAAAGAGTGATGAGAACGGTGCACAAAAGCAATTGGCGTTGCGGGGTGCTCGCGATAGAACGAGAACTGTTTCACGGCTGTTGGTCATTATCGCTTTCGTCCGGCATTTTTCCGCTCATTCGGTATGTGCATAATTCAGGCGCGATGTTTAGCACTGTTGGCTCGGCGCTTAAGGCCAAGGCTCGCGCAAAGCTCGTGATGGCCTTGATCCACCGTTCATGTGCGAAAAGCACTGATTGAATATTTCTTTCCCGCTTCCGTTTTTTTTATAATGTTGCTCTGCATACATTTTTTTCTGTAGGCCAGCGTTGTTTTTCCAAAAGTGTGAGCACGCGCGCTGCTGTAATGGGACTCAAATGACCATAGTGTTTTGCTTCAAGTTAGCTGAATTCTCCTGAAGGGTCTTGGGAGGATATTAATTTTTTAACATAAAAGCTAACATTTATTTTTGTGTTCCTCGTAGCTCGGGCGAGGTTTCTTTCTGTAGATCGACAAAGATATCGACCAGAATAAAATGACGACATTTGTGTTGACTCCGACTACTCCAAAAACGTTAACGCGCTATTACGAAATCAATACACGCGTAAACAGAAGCATGCGCAGTGTTTACGGTGATTGTATTCGCGAGTTAATAGGGAGAAAACAATAAAACTTTAGGAGTGCGTACCCAGTATCGAAGAAGTTAACCACAAGGAAAACCGAGTGCTAAAAACGTGCCCACGAGCATGCACAAAAGCGTGAGTTTGATTTTCGGAATTCTGTAAGTGTCAGGGAACACTGTAGCTGTTGAAAACATGTCACCCTGCTGTAATCTAGGTAAATCGTGTTGCAAAATCAAGTGATGTTCCAAATGCTCAAACTGTTTAGTCACGATCAGACGCGTGTTCCTTGGGTATCCGGAACTTTCAGCTATGGTGGCGCCGCTACACGGCAACCGGCGAAAGCCGCGATGCGGTGATGGAACAAAAACTTGCCTGGTGACAACGTTTGTTTGTTTGTTTGTTTGTTTGTTTGTTTGTTTGTTTGTTTGTTTGTTTGTGTGTTTGTTTCCCTGGACTGATGGCTCTTACCCACTCAGGGGGATTGTCCAAGAAAGCGTGGTGCAGTTTTTCTGTGATCATTTTAACTATGTGTAGTTAATTTGTATTATAATATGGCTAATGTAAGGAAAACCACATAAAAAGAAAGCCAACGAGAGAAAAAGTAGAAAAGTCTGGTTGAGAAATTTTGAGATTTCAGGTGTTGGGATTACCACTTAGCTGCGTTTACTTCACTTTGCCATTTAGAATTTTTTAGGGGTACTAATAAATAATAATTATTTGATAGAAGATCACAAAGGTATACGCTTGGTTACCTGAATATAATCGCAAATGGCATTGAAAGCATCCCTGTGGCAATTTCCCAAAACTGAGGCACCAAAGCTTAGTGCAGTTTCCACCGTCAATCTAACGCCTAATTTCAGAAAAGGAACAACTAGTAACCTTTTTCGAAGTATAGCGTATCGGCGACAATAGAAAAAAAAATAACAACGTGCCAGCCGTGCTTCGTCGTCTTTGTGTCTCGCAACTTCTTGCGCGGACGGGAACTTAAGTACTGCAGATCTGGTTAGTGCAAGGTTGGGGAACTTTTCAGCTTCAATGATGGACAAATAATACAAGAGCATGCCGCGAGTACTGCGGGCTGCAATGCTCAAACCACACCGTGCTCAAACCACAATGCTCAAACCACAATGAAAACCAAGCATGCTTGGTTTTCGTTTCGGCTGGTGACGTGAAAAGCAATGGCCTATATCAAACTGCAAATCGTGAAACTTATCACATTGTGGTTCGCAGCGTGCACTAATTGAAGTCGGCTAACTTCTGGGATGCAACATAATTGTTTAAATTTTGTTTACAAAAACCGCGATAGGATGAGACGCTTGTAGTGAGGAGCCCTGGATTCATTTTAACCACTCGGGGTACTTAAAGGGCTCTTAAATGTAAGCAGATGGCTATTCTTTCGCATTTGACCCTGTGGAAATTCCATCACCGTGGCCAAAAATTGATCCCGTGCCACCCAACTCAGCATTTTGCATGCTGTGCTACCATACGGTGGTCCCGAGACAGAACAGACCAGTGCTTTTTTTTTCTTTGGTTTACGATTACACTCTGAAGAAATCGAGTATTTGGGGAGTGTTTCTGCTACACAACAATATTCGTCATCCACTCCAAGTACTTTCCTCGCGTGATCACCACGGTTTGGGTAGTTCACCGTCGCGAGCGGCGCGCGCATTATCATGTGACATAGCATTCCCAACGAGAAAGTGGCCAGCAGCGGGTTTTCAAGAAAGGAAACGCAAGCAAGTCATATGACGGTTAATGTTTCTGTTGCAGCACTACTCCCCGAATAATCCATTTTTTTTTTCTGAGAGTGTACTCGGTGAATGCAACTACACTTTCGCGAGTTAAAAAAACACTTGACAACAGCTCGGCGTAACTGATTCGTGCAAGCAGCAGCAGCCGCCGTCGTCTGTGGTCGAACGTAATAAGCCTGTCTTGGGCGCTCAAATCTTAGCAACCTGATTGGAGTTGTTATAGTCTTATGTCTGCATTTACATACGCAAGCACTTTTCTCGACAACATCGATACGAAGAGCGTCTATGAAAGCATTGTAAGCCGTTTGGGCGTGATGGCCTGCAGTGTCGCATGTTTACCTGCTCCCCCCCGCCGCGGTAGTCTAGTGGCTAAGGTACTCGGCTGCTGACCCGCAGGTCGCGGGTTCAAATCCCGGCTGCGGCGGCTGCACTTCCGATGGAGGAGGAAATGTCGTAGGCCTGTGTGCTCAGATTTGGGTGCACGTCAAAGAACCCCAGGTGGTCGAAATTTCCGGAGCCCTTCACTACGGCGTCTCTCATAATCATATGGTGGTTTTGGGCCGTTAAACCCCACAAATCAATCAAATCAATCAATCGTTTACCTGCTCCCAAGCATCCTGGTTGTCCGAATCGCTCGTAGCTTGTAAGCCAGCGCAGTTTTAAATAAGTCGCACACTGGAACACCAGTTTATTGAATAGGGAATGAAACTATTGTGACCCATTTTTTTTTTTCATGCTAGCGATAACACTGGCACGAAACTGGCAAATGCTGGGCATCTCGGTCGAAATGATCGGAGTGGTAAAGAGATAACCAGTATCACAAGCGCCTCTACGTCACACGTTTCTCGTGCTGTTTCCCGTGCGTTGTGAATATAGGACCACGTGATCGCCGGTTCGAGCCAATGAAAAAACACCTGTCAAATTTGTCGCACGCTGGATGCCCGATCCGGCAACCCAGTACGACGGAACCGAACCGACTGCGGCGACAGCGCGTCGGACGTGGCACCCTGCGCAAGATCGCACTCCGTGTCTCACGCTTTAGGCACTCAAGCATGAGCTGCTTCTTTCATTAGAGTTTCAATGCCATTGGGAAATTACCCTATCCGCAAGTGGTAGCAACCATGCAGTGACAACACCTGCGACAAAGGCTCCAAGCATGCAGGTGATCACTGCAACGACAGCCACTTTGGTTTCCTCGTGGCGCCCCCTATAGTTACCGGAAGTTGCGAATACGCGAAGTGGTTCTAAGAGAGGGAAAATAAGAGAAAAGTGAGCCCTGTAGCTGTCTGCATCAGGGTGCGACACCTCAACAGTAGCTCACAAGGGGTGGGGGTGAGGAGGGATTAAAAGAATAGGAATAAAGGTGTAGAGAGAGAGAGAGAGAAAGAGAGATGCACTGGGACAGCGAGCGAGGACATATCGAGGGGATAGGAGAGATAGGAAAGATGGAAACACGCTCACAAGAGTCCGAGGACGGGGCACCACTTGCGAGAGCTCTTGTCGGCGTCAGGAGATGGCGTAGAGCAAGTCCAGTATATAGGTCAGAGCTACGCTGACGTCGGAGATCGCGAGGGCACAACTGGTCGGCATGGAATCCAGCGAGTGAGTCTACGGTGGCACTATCAGATGGCATAGCATCTCAAGAAACGCGTTATGCCTTAATAAATATGTGCACCCAAGACCAAAACATCTTAAGAACTGGCAGTCAAAATGTATTTTTTTTTAACTGGTGAATATTGTTTCCTGTTATGTTGATGCTTGAGGCATGATATATGACGTTATATAAAATGGAAAGAATATTTTTACAAAATAAAAAGAGTACTGTAGAGTCTAGCGTGCGAGAAAGAAAGAAAAAAATAGAGTGAAGGGGGCAAATAAACGCTAGTTTGAATCACTACCCTGCAAAATATTGACTATACACCTGTGCACTGTAAAAAGCCCTAACACGGAAAGCCCACGGGAAATTTATTTTATCATTTTCATGGTTACGTCACACAACTACCCCTTTCTATTCTTCAGTCTTGCTTAAAAAGTCAATACTTTGACAACATTTGCAACATGTTCGCTTAGAATTAGTCTTGAATCGCCGTTTGACTATTCATGCGCTGAATACATGCGCCATTCGTGTCTCTCTTAAGGGCTTCCTGCATGGTAAATTAACCAAAAACATTCAGTGCCATATCGGCAAAACGCAAGGCTCATTTTCTCAGGGAACTTTGGAACAAGTCACTCAATGACTTCTGTTTTGTCATTTAAAAATCTGAAAAGAATCCCTCGTTTATTCTGCAGCTGCTTTTATTTGATGACATTATCTAGCACCGCAGAGTGTCCTACTTGCGCCGGACGGACAATCCGTGCAAGAACAGTCGATTTTATATAGGAATGTGCTTCCAAAAAAAGTTCTAAGAAACAATCAAAAGTAAAAAAATATTCTTTAGGAGCAGTTCAGTTCAAATTGCTGCTTTGTTCGATTTTGGATAGCATCAAACGCACGGTGATGAGCGCAACACCTTTTGTTTCTATTTTTTTGAAGTTTACAATGAAAATGACGATAAAGGGGACGATAGTAGGGTAAAAGGGTACAGGGCTAAGGGACCAAAGGTCTAACACTCGTTGTTGCCCAGTCTCGGGATCATGAGCGTTGAACCTTTTTCCCTAACTTTGAGTACTTCGCCAGAGAAGAAAGTAAGAACGATAACGCATGTCAAACGGACCGCCTTCTCCAACCGCCACCCTGCTTTTTTTTTTCTTTCATAAAAAAGAAATGACAACATGAACGCCACAGACGAACAAAATAACAGAGAGAAGGTATTAATAGGAAAAAAATATAAGCGACCCAAAAGCGTCCCAGTCGTCGACAGCGACGACGAAGCACATGCTCCGCCCATTTCCGGTTTTCAGGGCGCGGTCCAATCGGGGCTTGCGCTACGGGCGCCGGAAATCACCAATGGTGACGTCGTAACGTAGCGTCGAAGGCGGCGCCAGCCGCTCGACGCGTATGGCTCCCAGCGCCACGCCGCTCTTCTTTCTATACCCTTCCCCATATACTCTACCTCCTCCTCTTCCACACCCAACTTCATCTTTCTTTTTGATTCCCACCACCATATCATTTTTCTTCTTCTATTTTTGTTCTTTCGCCTTTCATTCTATTCTAGCCTCCCTTTGCTATATAACGTTGTGTTTCCCATCGCACCCGCGTTATGGGCTCGTCCGGTTCTCTTTCTCTCTTCATTTTGGTCGCTTTGATCGGCGTCTTTGTCGTTCCTTCTCTGAGCGAGACAGTCTTCTTTATCTTTCTTTCTTTTTTTTTGTTGCCTCCAGTCTCATCGGCACCGCAGCGCTGTTTGCTTCTTCAACGACCCTTCTTTTTCTCAGCCTTTCCTGCTAGTTTATTTTCCCGCGTTTTTTTTTCTTTCTTTTCCTTGCTCGCTCTGTTTTTTTTCTCGGCGCTGTTCGCTTCTGCCGCTATCGCGGCATCGCGATCCTTGGCCGATCGCTCGAATGATGGATTGTCTTGGCTTTGTCCCAACCGTGGAATATTGAATCAGCTTTCCTTTATTTCTCGCACATTTGCTTCCTCTATTCCTGGAGCCCTTCGTTAGTTCGTCTTAGCTGCACTCGTCTAGCACCGAAGAAACTTTTTTCGTAAGATATGGTGTATCGCCACTCTCGTGTCTGTCTTTTTTTTTATAATTTTCTTCAACCACGCGCGAACTTTATCGTGGAGTTCGTTGTGCTTCGCGCGTCTTTGTCGACTTTGCTGGTGAGTGAAGCCCAAGCAGATGTGTTCTTTGCCGCTTCCACATTGCGAATCAACCAAGTTTAAATTGTGAAAAGTAAACCGTATACACTGGCGCATTGCATCCGGTACGGCAGATGCGACAATGGAGCTGAGTTAAGTTTCCATTCGCTTTAACCGGGCTTTAAGGGGGCACTGAACAGTGTTCATATCAGGAAGCACTTTCGAAGCATTAAAAAACTTCAGCGCCGTATTGTTGGTCTTTTGTAGTTTCTATGAAAAATGTGCAGCCCATATCACCATACTTATTATTTCCTTCCGTGTTTTATTGCTGTAATGAGAGTAGCTGGACCCAAGAAGTAGCGCGACTTGATATTTTCACGTTAAGAACGCAGCACAACAACGACTACGATGACGACATCAAGGGTAACGACAGCAACGAGGTTTTAGGTTGCGAATCTCCATTAGGTCGAGGCTTGTCCGTTGACGGCGTTGGCGCGGTCCGTATAGCCGTGATGACGGTGTCTCTGACGACGGTGACGATCAGGGACAACGGCTGGCTTGCGCAGTATATGACGTCTCGATATGCTCTATACGATGCATCTCGTACGACTAGAAACAACCAACAAACTACCAGAGGAACGAGCGCACACGTCGTCTTTGCCGACTTCAGGATAGATTTGATATCACAAAACAGTAATAACGAAAGCAAAACGAAATTCACAACTCAACACAAGGTGCCATTTATGACCAATAAACCTTGTATATAACTGCACGCCGTATTGTCACTCACATACGAGAGTGATCAATGTCACGGGTTACTGGCGGTAACGATCTCACTGCTTCACCCAATCATCAAATTCACTTCATGGATGTGCCGTATTTTTTTTATTGCGATAGCAATAATATGGACACGCTCGGCTGGATTTCGCTGCCGGCGTCGCCGTCACTCACCGTATATGTGCGTATCCATATATGTGTAATAATATATATGTACATATACATCCATATATAAGTACGTATCTGTATATATGAAAACGTCAGAAAGAAAATTAATTCAGAGAAAGATTTCGGACCTCCGAATTGTGAGTGCGAGGCGTTAGCCACTGAGCCACGAAGGAGCACCACCATATACGTTCAAACGGCAAGCTATTTATATCTACCACTTACCGCTGGAGATTAGAATCTCGAAGGGAACTATCGTGTTTTCAGCATTACCAGCTACATGGCGCAATGAGCGCACGTCGCAACATCGTCACAACGCGGTGGCGCGCGCTCTCATCTCTCACGCGTAGTGTGCCCACGGAGGGGGGGGGGGAAGGGTGGACGCCCACGTGTGCGCGTGCTTATGTCGCGATAAGCAAGCGCACGCCTTGGCTGGCCTTGGGCTTTCACCGGAACGATTCTATTGTAGTCACCGGGCGCACAAAGGTCACTGCAATCGTTTCAGTCGCCGCTTGCGAAAAAGGGTGCGTTCTTCCGACAGAGCGAAGTTACAACTGATACGCTTATTCGAGTCCGTCTGTACCTGTGAGTATACGTTTCGTGCGTCCTTCGTGTGTGAGAAACGCGGGGCACGTTTCGATCTGCTTGTCATTATGCGCGTGACCGTCCAGTTTGTTGCTATTGCGTTCATTGCTTCGCCTTTGCGGCAAAGCTGTGACTTTTTATTTAATATATAACAAAAAGAAAAGGCTTGGAGCACGGTTGAGCTTCACCTTGAAGAGTAGTACGGGATAACGTAATCACGTCTCGTGCGCATTGCTTTTAACCATGCGGTAAGAAAACGAACATCCATACACGTAACATTGGCCCTCTAGAAATATGTCCTATAGGAATGTATACTGGATGTATGCATGTACAAGTACACTACGCCACAGTTCTTCCTTTCGCTAATTGGTAAAATGCTCGACATTTTTCCGTAAGATGTCACTTGCCCTCGCGCACCTGCATGCATTGTAATGGGTGGACACGTCGTGTTTTCACTTGTTTTGACGCTGAGTGGGATTCTAGAATTCTGCCACGCAAAATCTCATGCGTTCACGAGTCTAGCTTCACTACATGACATTCATGTATTGCTTTTTTGTTTTTTTTTTGCTGATGCGTAGGCGGGGATCTCTAACTCATCGTACATATTTTTTTAATTTAATCAATAAATCAATAATTAATTTATTCAATAGTGTTTATTCGGGCAATGGTGTCGCTCCGTAGTAGAACACCTCCTTACCATGCGGTCAGCCTGAGTGCGATTCTCACTTCGAACTGAAAATTTTTACTGTCTATTTTATTCGCACCTTTCTCAATTTTCCGGCCTCGAGAAAGCTGACGATTTTTCGCTTTCAATCAACAAAGCTGATGCCTGAATTACCGCGAAACTATGGTGGTAATATTGTGAGTACAGGTTGTATCCATGCGCATACTAGGGCGCAACAACCACCCGCAACTATTCTTCGCTGACCCGGCACGGCTGTCCAGTGGCCAAAGCACTCGGCTGCTGACCTGGAGGTCACGGAATTGGACCGCGACAGCTGCAGCGGCCACATTTTCCACGGAAACTAAAATTCATTAAAAAGCCCCAAGTGGTCGCAATTTTAGGAGCCCTCCCAGTATGGCGTCTCTCATAATCATACGGTGGTTTTTTGGACGTTAAAACTCGACAATTACTAATATAGCTGTTTTTCGCTGAATGTTGGCTTTGTTGCTTTCTACTCCTCTCACAGCAGTTTGCTTGGTAATTTATACGGATTAAGAAATTACCTTAGCCACCATAATGGAGTTCATCTAAAGTGCGTTTTTTTTTTAAATTTTATGTGATCTGAAGATGGCAGCTTTTTATATCGAACTTGCAAGGAAACTTCAAAACTGGCTCTTACTATTTCAAAGTCGACTTCATACAGTATACCGATGTATGAGCAAAAAGGAAAATGTAAAAAAAAAATCTGCGAGTTCTGTAAATATAACGACGTCAATCACACTTGGGGATCTTCCCGTGGTTTAAACAATCGCGTTTACAGTCACAATCAAGGGTAACAAAATGTGTCACCGAATCCGGACAGGAAGAACTTCACGCACAGCGTTTCTCGGCATACTCAATTGTCAACACAATCAAAGTGCGCGGGTGTGTTAAACTGGCACAGATACGTACCACCTCCCATCCCGTTTCCCTTTGCCAACAGGCGACTGTAGCGCATTGCAGTGTATCCAGCCAAACCAAAACACAGCCAAGCCAAAACAAGCGGCTACACTGTCTCACCGCGCCACTCATGCGTGCGGTTTCCAGAGCGCTTTCAACGTAGCCGAAACATCAGCTGTGCTACTGGGATTGTGAGAGTGGTACATGTACATCGTTTCCTTATTATAGCCCAGCGGAATGGGACAATAGTAAAACAGTGTTTTCCCGTACAATCGGACCACCGCTTGAGAACGTACGGGCACAGATCGCACGTCGCCGCGCCGAACATCCCGTGCCCGGCCGTAAATGCGTACAGGCACCAGCGTCTGCGAAGTCCTGGTGCAGCGCACCACCATACGACGCGGAGTGGGCGGGGCCCCACCCCCGCTGGCAGAACAGGTAAAGGTGGCTAACGGAGGAGAGAAAGTGGTATACGCTTGGTACGAGGCCATAAGCGATATTGCCCGGCGCATTACTTATTCCGATCACCGTTGGTCCGAACACCCGTTACTACCTGCACCCACCCCCCTCCCTCACTCGGCCAACTCTACTGCCCGCCTTTCCCTACCTGTACAGGCTGTAGCCAGCGTGGCCTGATCGCCATTCGCTACGCGTGGAGCCCGCAACTGTGACGATCAGGACGACGGTATAGCAGCGGCAGGCCAGCGTCAATGACGTCTGGCAAACCGCGTGGCAGCAGCACGTACGCTTTGCCGCTATGCACACTGTGCCCCACACCACCTGTCCCTCAACGGGAGGACCGGCTTTGCGTTATTACACGGTGCGCGTAAAGTGGGAGAAGGCCCTGTGGCCGCGAAAGTTGAATGGCCGCCACTGCAGTGAGGCGCTCCGCTGGACATCGAGGAAACGCTTTTGTATTCTCCCCCCCCCCCCCCTCATTTTTGTTGTTTCAACCCTTCTTTTACTGTACACCCAATCACTTCTACGCGTTAGTGCCGTGTGTGCGCGCATCTCGTTTGCATGCAGGACGGGACGGCTGAGCGAGCGGTCCTTTTCGTCAACAACCATTCGAGGTGCCGGGCTTCGCGCATTCACTCTGCAAGAGGGTTTCTCAACTTTCACTTAATTTCTTATTCGGATATTTTCTGTGTCCATGGTTGAGTTGTGCTCATGTTCACGTGTGCACTTCATCTGCTGATAGATAGATAGATAGATAGATAGATAGATAGATAGATAGATAGATAGATAGATAGATAGATAGATAGATAGATAGATAGATAGATAGATAGATAGATAGATAGATAGATAGATAGATAGATAGATAGATAGATAGATAGATAGATAGATAGATAGATAGATAGATAGATAGATAGATAGATAGATAGATAGATAGATAGATAGATAGATAGATAGATAGATAGATAGATAGATAGATAGATAGATAGATAGATAGAATTCTAAGTAATGAGGTTTACAAAGCACATGCCCTTTATTTTCCAAGGTTTGGGCATTCCTGCTTCTCTGTCTTTCCATAATAATCTCGAGAACACATTCTCACATTCAGTCTTTCCAATCTCACAAGCTCATTGCACAACTGGGTCTATCATAGCCGAGTTGCACAAGCCCGGGCCTCGAACGAATGATTGCTTATATGATCCTGAGAGGCAGTCAAGGAACGCATCCCAAAGCAGGCACCCTCCACCACGGCCAGATAGACAACCCAACGCGGCCATCAAGGGTCCCATAAACAGCGACCACAGGACATGATGTGGCCGGGGTTGGGGATACGGTGCGCACCTTTGTGTATGGGTACGTGCTTGGTAGATGCACGTAAGAATGTCAAAAACATTGCGTTTCAGAGGCTGAATTTCATCCGAGTATCTGCCACCAAGTAAAAAAATAAAAAAAGATAAAAAGCAAGGGATGAACAAGGCTAAGGCGAATGACAAAGAGAGCACTCAAGAATTGATGTTGTTTTCTTTTTAAAGCAAGATCATGTTCGCGTTTGAAGCGGGGGGCGAGGTTGTAGCAACGCTCACTTCGGGGAAGCTCTAAGGGCACCGCCTTAATAAAGACAAACTGGCGAGTACACGGCCACAGAACACAAGGCGAGGCAATCAAAAGTGGAGAGCAAAAACGAAGATAAATGCATTACCGAAAGCGGGATAATAAAGTGGCGACAGATAACGCGACGAGAACGCGGGGCGGGAAAGATACTTGCAAGCACCTCAGAGTTTTCGCGGCGCAATAACTTTTTGCTCCCGCCCTTAAACCCTCGCTTCTCTCTTTTCGCCTTTCTCGGTTTCTTTATTCTCATCTCTCCTCAAGCCTGCAAAAAGCCACCTTCCGTTGTCTACTTTTTCTTTTCGTTATTGTTCACGACTTTATAACAGTCCTTCCAACAACCGGCACGCAAGCCGTGACATCTAAGAAATCACTGTTTTTTTTTTTTTTGTTCTGCAGCATTGCCGTTTTTTTTTTTTTTGAAGGACCGCTTTCCGAAGGGATCTCTCAGCTTCTGCAGCTGCAGCTGTGTCTGTCTGTAAGCCCTTTTCATAAAGTCGGCGACGCTACGCTTCTTCACTCCGATTCTGCAGATAGAGCTGTTTAAAAGAAATGAGAAGACGACGACGACGATGAAGAGGCGATGCGAAGTGGAGGAAAAGATTTTTAAAACTTTAAAAGCCGCACCCACCCCCCACCCCACCTCTTCAAAAAAAAAAATATAAAGTGGGTGGTTTGGTCGCTGGCAAAGCCTGCAAACTGAGAAGAGAGGTGTTAAGGAAGAAGCCCCATTGAGATATGCAAGATATAGCATCTTGCAACGCACAAGCACTTCTGCTTCTGCACGATATATATATATATATATATATATATATATATATATATATATATATATATATATATATATATATATATATATATATATATATATATGCGATTGCACCAATTGTGGTGAACGTGGAGGGGGCGAGGGGCTTTTAAGCCATGTCGAGAGTGGGATTCAGTTAAGCCCCAACCGCACGTAAGCGTTGCGTGTAGGTTCAGCGCCATGCCCTTTCCCTGCGTAAGAATGCGACGCGACGCCGTGTCTACACGAGACGCGCTGAGGCGTTGTAAAGCATATACATGTGAAACACGCGTACTCGTAGGACCTCACTGCTTGCAATTTCTTGTCTTCCGCATTTCCCTGGCTGAAAGAAGCAGAGCGAGAGGGAGAGAGGGTGGAAGGGGAGAATGGGGTGAGAGTTTTCTCGCTCGTTGCCGACCTGCTGACTCTGTAACGACAGCGCAGTGATTAAGGCTTAAGCAATAACCATGGCGCGCATGTCCCATCTTCAGAGCAACTGTCTCGGAGAAAGAAAAAGTATTTGTCGCATTGCCTTCGTATCTGGGAGACAATCTCAACTGCCTCTTTTCGGTCTTTTGTATGAGATTCGAGTATTAGCGAATAACGTCAGGCGCCGTAATATATAAGGCATTCTGGCGCTGTCTGCGGCTGTTAAAACTTGGTCTGTCGACTCGTCAGCGGTTCTGGAATCGGCGGGGCTTTAGACGACGTGAAGGCGAGCGAGCTTGAGTGCGGCTTGGTTCAACACTCGCAGTGAGGGCGCATAAGCCGCCACTATTGCTTCCCTGGTCTTTTTTTTTTTACTTAATGTTTATTAACTTTCAGCGTTTTAGGCACCTGTGAGTGCACGCGCACATGCGGTGTAGTTTGTTGGCTGTCTATCAAGTGCGACTTCAGGCTTCCATGCACGAGGATGTCCATATACGCACACGTATACATGGGCGACTATGATGAGCACGTTTTCATTGACTCGTCGCACGTCATGCATAAAGAGAATATAAGGAAAAGACTGCAGTTATCCTTGCAATATTGGTTACTTTATAAACTTGGCATTCTCGCGAAATGAAATTCTCGGCTCATCAATGCCGCGCTTTACTAATACTGTTCCGATAGGTGTGGTTTCTGACAGACTTCACTTTGGGACTTCCCCTTGTCATTTTTATAGTAAACATTTGTGCATGTCCACTTTGTTGTACTTATCTTTTTTTAAGCTATATCAGTGCCAGGCGGAAGTTCATTATTAATACGCAGTAGAATTCAGGAACTTTACGACAGATCATGTTGTGTGTTGCGCGAGAATTTCCTCGAAGCAGTGACCAGAGTTTTTGTTCCCGTTACGAATGATAGTGTCTTCCGGCACTGTGTTTTCTCGGTCAAAGTAATTAATCGAGGGAACTACTTCCAAACCAGACAGATGCCGATTTTCAGATGTATGCGCCCTCAAACGAGAGAGAGAGAGAGAGATAAAGACGCAAGGAAAGGCAGGGAGGTTAACCAGATGCACATCCGGTTTGCTACCCTGCACTGGTGAAGGGATAAAGGGGAGAAAAGAGGTTGCAGAGAGATGAGAAGGTACACACAATCACCAGCACACTCGGGGAGCACACACAGTCTACAGGCGGTCGCTCAGGTTTGTTGACTTTAGGTAAAGTAGCAGTGCTTTAGTCGCTTTCTGCGCAACTGAGGCAGATGCCCAAGGTCCTATAGTATCTTCTGCACACAAAATGGTCCGGGGTCAAGTTGATTCAAAACCATCTGGAGTTGGCATCGCTGTGTGTCGTAGCAAGCGCAGATGCACGGGGCGTGTTCGATGGTCTCTTCAGCTCCGCAGTAGTCGCATGTAGGAGTGTCTGCCATACCAATGCGAAAGGAGTACACCTTTGTAAATGCAACACCCAACCAAAGCCGGCATAACAGTGTCGCATCGGAGCGGGAAAGTTGTGATGGTAACTTTAGCTTGAGCGAAGGATCCAGTTCATAAAATTGACATTTTTGGAAGCTGGTATACGACCAGAACGTGCGTGTGAGATATCGAGCCAGCAGGTAAAGTTGTCTTGCTGCATCAATTTCTGAAACTACTGAAACTAACGCGTGGTGCTCAAAGGCATTGTGCCCCTCCAGGTGGCAGTTGCCAGCTTGCTTTCTCTCTCTTTCTTCTGTGTCCTCGTGCATCCGTGTATGCAAATGAAATATTATTAAACATATTATCAATATTTAATATTAATAATCAAATATAATAAACAAACTCGTCTTGTAACTTCTTCTTCATGGGCACTTAATCTTGGGTTTCTTTGGACAGGTGACATTAACGCACCGCTAGAACCTCAAATTTTGCGGCATATGCCAGTGTTAAAGCTAATGAAATTGTCGAACGTTGCTACTACGTACGCGTGCTGTATTCGCGTAAATATACGGACAATGTCTGGCACCTACGTCAAGAAGCCGCAAGCTTCTGTGACACGCCTGATTCACGGTCCTAATTGATGGAAGACGTCAGACACCACAAAACAAGGCAAAAGGGGAAAAAAACAGCTTACTGACAGTAATACCTGGCTGTATAGGATATTAGGCCATGCACGGCATCTGAAAGTTGATGGGTTGATGTTTTTTGATACGCGAAGCGCGCTCTACTCACGCTATACAGTTACGCTGCTTCGGAAAGCCCCCCCCCCCCCTCCCATCTTGCCGCAGTTGCAGTACAAGGACACGCTTGGCTTGGTGCGCCACATGGCAACAGTGTACAGTAGGGTGAAACGAAGAGAAAGAGAGAGAGCGCCGGCCGCTTGCGGCCTAGAAGTAAAAGCCGCTATTGGGAACGTGTCACGCAGTTTCACGTCACAATGATGGATTGCGCTTTGATGGCGGGACACGAAATTTCCCGGTGGTGCCGGCCGAGTGCTCCTCCATCTCGATCCTGTTGCGCTGGCCGTCCACGGTGGCGCACGCAGCCATTTCTTTTTCCCCTTGTGTGTCCCCTCCTAGAACACCGACGTTAATTTTTCTTTTCTTTCAGCGAACGCCATGGCGTGCCAGACCGTACTCTCTCCCTTCCACCTCCCCAACACTCTCTCACTTTAACGTTTTTACACCCAGAAATGCGCGTATACAAAACGCTCAAGTACAGCACTGCAAAACGCCACTAAGTCACACCTATGAAAACAGGGAGAGGTGGAAGAGGAGGGCAGAGCAGGCGTGGCTCGCCTGCTCGTTGTGGTGATGGTCTGGAGGTTGAGGCTTGCAAGTGGGATGTATCGACGCGCGTACAACTTTTTGCCGAGCGACGCGTCAAAAGTGTTCGTGGTGTGGCCGGCTAATCCCTCTTACTTATTTCCCGATTGTTCATCAGCGCTCTTGCGGTGTTTCGCCTCCTCACACTCCTTAGCTGGAAGTGTGGCGTATAGCGCTAGTGGAGACGCAGTACCTAGCGAGCTTCGCTTGCAAACTTGCAGTGTGCACACATTCTGTAACGCTCTCAGAAACTGATGCATGCACTAAGCGATGCGGAAGGCGCACGCGGATACACTGCAGTGTTATGAGTGAGCCCCCTCTATCAAGGGAGAGACAAGAAAGAACAAAATAAAATAATGAAGCGTGTGTCATAGGAATCTGTTTCACGTTTTTTTTTTTTCTCTCTTCGTTCTTAATTACCCCACCCAAGTTGGCCGCGTTGAATGGTTGCTTCAAGATGGCGAGACGTCAAAAAGTTGTCACTCCAATTCCTTCCGTTTCCCTTTGTTAATGTATTCCACTTAGACGTTCACCGATACGCCAAGACTGGTCCTTTTTTTGCTTACTTTGCTTTTATACTTGTTTCCTTCCCACCCCCTTTCTATACTAGCTGTCAGGCACCGACGGACCGGCCTTACGTTGTCCCCCCGTTTCCTCTTATTCGTGGATTCTCGGCGGGGCCTTGCCTCGGTTCGTCTGATCCCGACGTGATACTCGGTGGGTAGCGACTTTGCACCCGTCGCATAAACGAAGGTGACGCAGGGCGAAAGAGTAAAGAAAACGAGGGACAAAACTTTGCTCAACTGACTTGGGAAAGCTTGGGACAAACGCCTGTGTGCCCAGAACACACGCACACATACATACGCCTCGGAGAGGTTTACATACACGTCTGTATTGCAAACGCACACACGCACACATATCCGTCGGTGGTCGCGCCGTGGGTGAGCCGCTGTGCCTATGTGTATAGACGTGGCTCAACAGTCAGCGGTGATGGATGACGTCTGGAAAATCTTTCGCAGTTCTCGCCTGGCTCCCCCCATCCGCTTTGCCACACTTCCATATTGCTGCACCAGCCTTTCACTTCTTTCGCTGCTCAACGTAGGATATGTGGACACGTTGCTATTTATTTTCTTCGTTCTCGGTGAGTTTGATTTGCCGCTCTTGTGTTGTACTCCTAATACCTTGTGAGTCCTGAATTCTGACATGAAATGTAATTAGGAAATAGCAAAACAGCGCGACGCGCACGTGAAAGTGCACCCGTGAAAGCGCGCGCACACACACACACACACACACACACACACACACACACACACACACACACACACACACACACACACACACTCGCGCGCACGAATAATGCACTTGTTGTACAAGAACAGAGAAAGGCAGAAGTTGGCTTTTCCTCGGGAATATTGAAATTGTGGAGAAGCGTGTTTTGACGTCCGTACCGAACCGGTCTCGTCCTGTACGTCATGAACTCGTACAGTATCACAAGCGTTGCGGATGTTTGAACTTGACGAAGCGTTAACGCGAATCATAAACAGTTACAGCTTCCGAGACCGATGCGTGAGGCTCAAACGAACGCACGCTTCAATCGTAGCTTCGAGTGATGATCAATGAGATGTGGAAATAAACTGATTGCACTGGTGATTGGTAACCGCACTCTGCTGCCGATCACAAGGTCCCGCGTTCGACTTGATGTTGGTTTACCAGAAAGGAAACAGAAAAAGCCCTGACGAATTTATAAACTGCTTAATAAATCAACTTCAGCGCATGGCAACTAACCACAATCGACGTTGAACCCGACGTTGATTGATTTGATTGATATTTGGGGCTTATAACGTCTCAAGACCACCATATTATTGTGAGAGACGCCGTAGTGAAGGGCTCCGGAAATTTCGACCACCTGGAGTTCTTTAACATGCACCCAAATATGAGCACACGGGCCTACAGCATTTCCGCCTCCATCAGAAATACAGCCGCCGCAGCCGGGATTTGATCCCGCGACCTGCGGGTCAGCAGCCGAGTACCTTAGCCACTAGACCACCGTGGCGGTCTAGAACCCGACGTGACGGCTGTATGAAAGTAGTACATATGTAATCTTTATAAAAATGGATAGGCAGCACTACAACCACAAATGACGTTTCACGAATGTTAGCGTCCGTTTGAAAAGTAGTTCTGAGATCTGGTGTTGCTCTGTGGTAAAATGCTGGATTGCCCCGCAGAATGATTGGGTTCGATTCCAGCTGGGGCCCTGACATTTATTCTTTGCATGCATTCGTCGAGTCGGCGGTACCACTATCGGGTATTTCCTAACGCTCGCGCGTTAAAATTGTCCATGTGTGTTCTGGTCATTCCTGGGTATATACTAAGTGTCAATCACATGTGGCACATACCCGCACACTTGTGGCACATACCCACCCGTGGGAATGTGCCACTGTCTGACGGGATGTGTTTGACGACGTAAGCGACGGGATTGTGACTTTATTCTTGTCTTAACCAGCGCATCATATTGGTCAAATCATCTTACCCTTCACGTTATAATTTTGGTTCACGCCAAGTTAAGGGCGTGACCACGAAAGTGCCCAAACGTAATCGGCTAGATAGAGAGATAGATGGATAGATACGCTCAAAGTCGCCAAAGTTCGCTAAGGAGTGCTTCGCATTTAATAATTCTCCCTCTCTCTCTTTTGACAGGTTTTTTGCTGCTTTGAGACAATGAAACAGTGAGCGGCACACTGACTACAATAGATCTCTGATTGTTTGTTTCCTTGCATAATAAAGTTTCATCGTCGAAAGCAGCTTCGAGCGCCGTGGTCGATGTGCTTCAGTTTAAGTTTATTTACAATTAAAATCAAACATGTAGCCTTATGAACAAGCTATTTCTTGGCCTTCCCTTTCTTAATATTCGCTGAACTTTTATTCAACTAGGCTAGACCACAAGTTTCGGTAGACTACACCACACGTAAGTCATTAAGTCAACAAATCTATTTCTCGGACAAGAAAGATTCCGCTATGGTTTTAAGAAGTCAATATAACAAGCCAAAAATTGAGTCACAAAACCGCGTCTTGTTCGCCAATACGGCTCCAGTCACACACGCACCCTCACACTTCAAAGCCACGTGCGTCATTCATAAGAGACGGTGAGACAGAGGGTGCGCACCCCAAAAAATAACGCCCGCACGTAACACACGGTGGCGCGGTCGGCTTCAGTTTAATCCCATTTCGGGATTTGACAGTCTGCGAGCGTGGTCTGTTCTTTCGAAGCGTGCTGCCTTCTCACTCGAAAACGCCCGGTCCTCGTAAAACTCTCTGCGAGCGAGTCGCCCGCTCCAAAGACCTCCCTCACCTTTTCTTTTTTTTTTCACCATCTCGAATGCGGAGTTATATCTGCTTCCATTCTTTCGATTACATACTCTACACGTTTCGAAAAAGTTTCTATACTTTCGTTTTACCTCTAACAACCTCACCATCCCTCCACCCGAAAACTTTTTCGTCTTCGCATCGCCCTGTAGACGCTGGGCTCGCTCGCCAACCGCTGAAAACTTCGGCTTCCGTGAACCAAAGCCAGCCTCGCTGTGGGCAACTTCACCTCCTTCTTTTCCTCTTGGCGCGTTGGCGTCAATAGAGCGCTTTGAAGCCATACCGTAGCTGCTACGCAGCCTGGAGCGGCGCTTCCACTGCGGTGCACAGCATTCGGAATGCTGTTCGCGCACTGCCGTGTCGACATGTAGTATAAGGCGGCCGGGATCTCTCGTCTCAACGGGTGTGTCGATCATGCTCAGCCTCGCCTGAGAATTGTGCACCGCACCATTTCATATTTTTCCTCTCCCTCTCTTTCTCTCACTTCTCAAATTTTCTGTACTTGCAACGCCACGTGCGCTTTCTTCTTCTGCAAGTTTTTATTCGTTTCTCATTTGTTGTTTTTCAAAGGAAAGAAGGGCGTTCTTTTACTTAGCTCTAAGTTTAGGACCTGGAAAACATTCCTCGGGAGACCCTGATCGACCAGAGCCATACGCTTTTCATCCAGCCGCCGCCACTCTGTACAGCAGCGCCACCTATCTGGTCGAGGAAGACAGATTGGTCACCAAAGTGGGGACGCAATTGGGGGGTACCGTCTGCTGGCTGGCCTGCTTTTTTCTTTCGACAGCATCACGTCCTGAAAGCCGCACACTACTGGCTCAACTTTTGTTTTGTGCGTTTCATTCATTTTCTCTCTGGGACTTCTTTTTTTTATTCATTTCATTTTTCAGCATTCTCAGCTCGGCGTCTGCACTACCCAACAAAATTTGTTCCCTTTTCATTCGTCCCTGCTGCCCACTTCGTTCGTGCTGACCCGTTTTAGTTAAGTTTCCTACCGTGTCGAAGTATTTTTTCTTTCATTCTTAGACAAATATAGATCTCTATTGCCGACATAAATTTCTCGCACTCTTTGTTGATATTTCGCCAACAAAGGAACCGAGAGTAGGAGGTCTATAGTTGAATGTTTTAGAGTTTTCGACAATAGTTCGGACGAAGGAGAAATGTAAAGAGAAGACACAATTGAAAAGGGAGGGGGGAGTAGGGGGCCTGTTGACGAACTATGGGTGCGGACAGCCCAATAAAGAGAATCGACGTGAAGGCGCTGAACAGCGATAATGTCGTTAAAGCAATGGTGGCCCTAAGTGCAGATTTCGCCGCAATACATACGTACAAAGAAACGCGCAAAAGAGAAGATAGATTGGCCTATGGGGGAAGCTGTAGTGCCCTTGGCATAGAAGAGAAGATACAAAAAAAAACGATAAGGAACTTATAGGAAAGGCAGTTGGGAGAAATTCACGCAGAGCTAGCTGCGCCCGAGGACAAACTTTCTAATTTGCTGATGAGAACTGAGAGCAGGAGCACTATTTTGAGTTCGTCGGAGACGAACCCTTTCTAAGACCAACGAACATGGGGCGAGTTGGAGACCTGAAGGTGATGGCAAAAGTGGCATTGAACTATTTAAAAATAAAAATTAAGGTACTGTGTGTCGACTTTCACGCAGTACCTAAATGTCCTTATTGTAAAGTGAAGGACATTAGTGAAGTGAAAGTTTAACGGTTGCGAGACCATTGATCTTGTGTAGGCGATTGCACGTGTCAGATATGCTTGAAAGTTTTCTCTGTGCGTCTAAAAACACGTAATGAAACGGGCACCACGTCCCAGTTACTGCTGGTGGGCTATTTTAAATCTAAATTTTTTTTCTGTCGGCATAAAACTATCGATCGCAACTTCGGCAGAAAATCAAAGAAATAGGAAAACAAGAGACAGAGAAAAATTAACATACAGGTAGAGATAGAAAAAAAGAGGAAACAACAAATAGAGCGAGAAAGAAATGCGCGACAGCATATAAATAACTAAAAATCGAGAAAGAGAATGAAGTTTATGAATAAAGAAAGAAATATAAATAAACTGAAATAAAGAGACAGAAAAAACACAGAGATGAGAGAAAAATCAAGACAGGAGAAAACATAGAGGAAAAAAAATAAAGATAGAAAAGGCTGACCAGCTTTGCCCTGCCTTTATGACGTGAACTACTACCTCCGTTAACTTTTTTTCTACACAAAAGCTCTCGATTTGTCGTGTTGTTCGGTTAGCAGAAAATTGTCGCTCCACTTATCTTCTGTTTGTGTACAAGCCATTCACAACTTCATTGTAAAAATTTTAAGACTTATAAGGGAAAACAAATTTACTGTCACGCTGGTTTGGAGGGCCACGTGTTCTTTTTACGGAGCGCAGCCGTATATATATATATATATATATATATATATATATATATATATATATAGTTCGGCGCGTCTCGTCCCCCCTGGCGTCTGTCTGATCGGAACGGTGCGGCGTCTGGAGAACGCTTGCGAGTCAAGTCACGTCACCGAGTCGTTTTCGGGAAAATGAGGACTCTTTCCTTCTCCCGGCGTACTCTCGCTCATTCGAGAAGAGACACGTACAGAGCCCTCCTTCTCTCTCACCCCTCGAAGGCCTAGACCACGACAGCACGACGCCTCGCAAATGTCCGCGCTGTTCTGAGCGAAAGAGCGCTTGACAGTAAAATAACAAAAAAGAAACAGGCTTTATCGTATTTGTCTTCTTTTACCCCTTTTGTTTATTCAAAGTTCTCCTTTCCTGTGTACTTGCGCATTGCGTGTTGAAACGAAGGTGTACTCGCAAGCCTGTTGTGTTTGTCTACTTAGAACGTGTCATGCGTTCGCCTTGGACTATGTATACGCGAGTACAGATGAAGGAAGATGAGAGAGGGCAGCGTGGGCACGTGCGTACCATCAGCCGGCCGGTACGAATTGGATTCGACATTATTTCGTTTACGCGAAAACCGGCTGTGGCACACTCTGCTTCATCGCTAGGAGAAGAAGAGGCGCCGAGATGACAAGTTACTATAGCGGACTTGCGCGTTATAAGCCCGCACACTCGCTCCACTTGTTGCTTTGGACGCAAGCACACGGGAGAAAGCGAAAGATTTAGCAGTTTTAAGATAGCGCTCGTGCAAACCTTCCATTTAGCCCATGTCGCCGTGGCACTTGCATCGTGTGCTGGCCTGCTCGATACATATTGTGACGATGGAACGCGTTTATTCACAAGATGGGTAATGCAGAGGTGTAGCTCAGCGAAGGATCCACAGCGTCGCTCGCGAGCCAGTCGAGTCTCTTCCTCCTCTTCGTCGAATCTTCGCTAGCGCGTTTCACTTCCCGGTTCGCAGACGATGCCCTCTGGGCGAGTCACTCAGATGGTTGATGGTGGCACGGTTTAAGGCACGCAACGTGTGTCAGTTGTGTTTTGCTAGAGCAGCGACCATTGCTTGTGACGCTCGAGATTACGTACGTGACGTCGCTGAGGCGGTCAAGAATGACGAATGGACCGGAATAGTGAGCCAAGAACTTCTGGCACAAACCACGTTTGCGGACTGGTGTCCATAACCACACAAGATCGCCCTTACTATAAGATACGAAGCGATGGCAGGCGTCATAACGTTTCTTAGAACGCTGCTGGGATGCCAAGGTTCGGAGGCGTGCGATGCGACGGGCTTCTTCTGCGCGGCAGAGCGTCTCGGCTGTCGAGGTTTCCACGTCTAGTGTAAAAGGTAGTATAGTGTCGAGACAAAATCGTGGGGAGCGAGCGTACAGCAGGTAAAATGGAGAGTAACCTGTAGTCTCATGCTTCGCGGTATTGTACGTGTACGTGATGTAAGGTAGCACTTCGTCCCAGTTTTTGTGCTTAGAATCGACATAAATAGACAGCATGTTCGTGAGAGTCCGGTTCGTGCGCTCTACGAGACCATTGGTCTGCGAGTGATATGGTGTGGCATGGCGGAAATGGCAGGCAGACAGACGCAGGATCTCTTCAACGACGTCGGCAACGAACTGACGTCCGTGGTCGCTAATGACAACGCGTGGAGGACCATGGCGGAGAATTATACAGTGAAGCATAAACTGCGACACGTGCATGGCCGTTGCCGCAGGTATTGCAGCAGTTTCTGCGTAGCGCGTTAGGTGGTCAACACAGACGACGACCCATCGATTGTTACTGCTCGATCGTGGAAATGAACCAAGCAGATCGACACCTACAGTCTCGAAGGGAGAGTTAGGAGGTGGAACAGGATGGAGAAGTCCTGGCGGCGTAGCCGTGGGACGTTTGTGTCGTTGGCATTGTTCGCATCCAGCAACGTATTTTTCCGTGTCGTGTCGCATCTTGGGCCAATAGAACCTTTGCTGGATTCGTTGAAGCGTTCTGGCGAAGCCCATGTGGCCGCAGGTTGCGTCGTCGTGTAAGGACCGAAAGACGTGAGCCCGTAAAGTGCGTGGAACAACTAGAAGCAGACGGGCGCCTTGTCCGGAATAATTCTTCTTGTAAAGGACGCCGTCATGAACGACAAAAGAGCTTGGGTTTGCGTGTTCATTTGCGGAGGCGAACAGCGAATCTAAGGAGCGGTCCTCTTGTTGGGCTGTCCGGAAAGTCGCGAGATCAGGGAACTCAGAGGCAATAGCGCCGATATACTGGTCGAAGTTGTCAGCGTCGCACTCCGTCATCGGTAGAGGAAGGCGCGATAGGCAGTCGGCGTCTGCGTGCCGGTTACCGCTCTTGTAGCGTACTGTGAAGTCGAACTCCTGTAAGCGCAAAGCCCATCGCGCCAGTCGTCCAGATGGGTCTCGGAGGCCTACCAACCAGCATAGAGAATGATGGTCGGTGATTACCGAGAAGCGACGGCCGTAGATGTATGGGCGAAACTTGTGCACGGCGAAAACGACTGCGAGGCACTCCTGTTCTGTGACTGTGTAATTTCGTTCTGCCTTGCTCAACGAACGACTCGCGTAAGCGACCACGTGTTCAGCATTGTCATGGCGCTGAACGAGCACTGCACCAAGGCCGATTCCACTGGCATCTGTGTGAATTTCCGTTTCAGCAGAAGGATCGAAATGGCGAAGTACCGGTCCTGAAGTCAGTATGAACCGAAGCTGCTTAAAGGCTGCTTCGCAATCCGGTGTCCAGTGGAAAGGGACACTCTTTTGCAGCAAGTCAGTCAGTGGTTGTGTTTTATCAGCGAAATTCGGAACAAATCGACGAAAGTAAGAACACAGGCCCAGGAAGCTACGCAACTCCCTGGGGGACTGCGGCTGCTTGAAGTTGCTGACAGCGGCGACTTTCTGCGGGTCCGGTCTCACGCCATTTTTATCCACCAGGTGTCCCAGAACCAAGGTTTCACGTTCTCCAAAGCGACATTTTTTGAGTTCAGTGTGAGCGCAGCTTCCTCGAGACAGGTTTGAACGAGGTCAAGGCGATGATTATGTTCTTCAAATGTTCGGCCAAAAATCACCACATCGTCCAGGTAACACAGGCAAATTTCCCATTTGAGGCCCCGTAAAACGGTGTCCATATATCTTTCAAATGTGGCGGGGGCATTACACAAGCCGAATGGCATAAAATTAAACTCAAACAGACCGTCGGGTGTAACAAAGGCCGTCTTTTCTTTGTCAGCCGGATCCATGGGGATCTGCCAATACCCGGATCGCAAGTCCAACGATGAAAAATAGGACGCTGAATGCAGGCAGTCGATGACATCATCGATGCGAGGAAGCGGGTACACGTCCTTCTTAGTTATAGAGTTGAGACGTCGGTAGTCAACACAGAACCTCCAGGACCCATTTTTTTTCTTGACCAAGATAACAGGTGCGGCCCAGGGACTTGACGATTCTTGAATTACGCCAGAGATTAGCATCTCGCTGACTTGCTCTGAAATTACCTTGCGCTCTGACGCGGAAACTCGATAAGGTTTCTGTCTGAGGGGGTGCGCAGATCCGGTGTCGATCTTGTGACGAGTGCGTGTGCTGGGCGTCTGAGGTCTATGCGACTTCCGTGCAAAATCAAATAGTTTAGCGTGCCTGGCCAGCAGTGTAACCAACACTTTGCGCTTATGCGAGGGAATAGACTTGCTAACCATCTTATAAAATTCGTATTCCGTGCCGGATACATCAGCATAGTCCGAATTTGCCGCATTGCTGAGAGCTCCTATGCAGATACTGCACTGCCCTTCAAACATGGCAAGGCGCATTCCCTCTGGTAGTACAACAGACTCGGATGAGCAGTTAACTACCCATAATTTAGTTTTTCCCTCGGTGAGAGACACAACGCAGCGCGGCAGAAAGATGTTTTTCTTCATGCAAGGCAAAGGCAACGGCTCAATCACAATATCAGGAGAACTGAAACTCGAGTCGGCATTCCAAGCAGCAACGGGCACGCTGGCAGTAGACCATGCCGGTAGAATAGTGTCTTTAACTACAACGAGGTTGTCGTCTCCGCTACGCTGAGGCTGCTGGGCGAGGGCGGACAACAGAACCTCGCCTGCCCCGCAGTCGACAGTCGCACGGCACTCTTGCAAGAAGTCAATTCCAAGGATAACGTCATGCGTGGAATGAGCGAGCACTGCGAATTCTGCCTTGAACGCTTTACCAGCAACACGAACAGACACAGTGCACACACCTACTGGACACGAAGCCGTGCCGCTGACTGCTCGAAAAGTAGAAGATTTATCCCAATAAAACATAACCTTGCGGCCAAGTCTCTCCTTGAAAACTAAACTCATTACAGAAACTGTTGCACCGGTGTCTACCAGAGCCATCGTGGGAACATCGTCAATGAATACATGAACCTTGTTGTGAAGCATGTGAACTAATGGAGGCATACTTGTGTGCAAAGCGGTACGTCCAGCGACCTCGCCTCCATCGGCCGCGCCGACTAGTTTCCCGGTGGCGAAGAGGAAAGCCGCGGCCGGGGACGGGGAGATGGGGACCGTCACTGGCGCGTAGTAGGTGGCGTCAAGCTCCTCACAGAGGCAGGCGAGTCACTGCGGATGTTTGGCCGGTGCCCGTGCTTCTGGGCAGTTGAATCCGAAGGCCAGTAGGCGTAATCGGGCTGTTGGCTTCGCCGTGCAAACATCGCTCGTCGGTCAGAAAACGTCGTGCGTGGGCGACGTCGCGATGGGCAAAACCGGGCGATATGTCCGCGAACACCGCACTGGTAGCACACGGGGCGTTCCCGAGGCACATTGAATGCTGCGGTGTGGAGAGGATGCTCAGGGAGCTGTTGCCACTCGGACACAAACGGAGGTGGTTGGCTGTCGTAGCTATAACTGCTGCGGGGCGCATAAGACGACTCGACGTAAGTAGCCTGTGGTGGCGGAGCCCTCAGCCGTGGACTGCGGGTGGAGTAACTGCGCTCGTCGAAACTCGCAGCATTGATGCTCGGGGATAGTGTATCACACTGCGGGTCTCCAGCTTGCATGGGAACAGAGACATGGCGACGCAGTTCCTCCCGTACAATCTGACGAATCGTGGAGGAAAGGTCGGCAGGTAGAGAATTCTGGCAGACATCAACGGTGGCAACAGTCGTGACGGTGGCCAGACGTCCGAACTTCGATGTGATGCGACGAGTTTCAAGAGCCTCGAAGGTTCGGCAGTGATTAATCACGTCGGCCACGCATTCCAGGCTCTCCTTGCCAATGAGGAAGTGGTAGACGTCATCGGCGATGCCCTTGAGTATATGGCCCACTTTGTCTTCTTCCGTCATGTGGGCATCCACCGACTTGCACAACTTCAAAATCTCTTCAATGTAGGTTCTGCATGTCTCACCGGTGACTTGAGCCCTCTGCGACAACGTCTGCTCGGCACGTTTCTTCTTCGTTGCTGGGTCTCCAAAGCATTTCTTAATTTCCTCCACAAACTGGTCCCAGGTTGTCAATGTGTCTTCATGGTTCTCAAACCATACCAGCGCCGTGAAATCGAGGAAGAGCCCCACGTGAGACAGCTGGCTAGCCGCATTCCAACCGTTCGAACGGCTCACCCGCTGATAGTGGCTCAGCCATTCGTCCACGTCATCGCCGGGTTTCCCTGTGAAGGTTCGCGGCTCCCTGTAGTGGTAGGGCGACGTCCTTGCGGCTGGTTGCTGGTTGTCTCCGTCCAAGCTCATTTCTTGAGGTAATGGTGCCAAGCCCGCTAGTCGACGGCTGCGGCGAAGCTCGTGTAGCGGTTCCGTCGTTAGGGGACGGTGCCTCTCCGGTATCACTTGGTAGTAGCTAGCTTACCCAGCACCTTCCACCACAATTGTGACGATGGAACGCGTTTATTCACAAGATGGGTAATGCAGAGGTGTAGCTCAGCGAAGGATTCACAGCGTCGCTCGCGAGCCAGTTGAATCTCTTCCTCCTCTTCGTCGAATCTTTGCTAGCGCGTTTCAATATGTTATATATATATATAAAAAAAGCAGAGAATGTTCCCAGGCAACACAAACGCTATGAACCCCAATCTAACACTGCCTGTAAAAAAAGTTTCATACATGGTGGAATGTACTAGCAGAGTCCTTCAAAGTCCTGCTTGAAGGACTCTGCTAGTAGACAGACCCTGGACTCTGGTACTAGACAGAGAAATACACACAACGCCTGCATTCTAGGCTGGTTGTTCTATTCTGCTTCTCAACCCAATGACGACAATACAGCGTGCCTTCGCGTAAAAGAAGTTTGGTGTTGCGTCGCGTGCATGATAACAATTGTATCATCATCATCATCTTCTTCTTCTTGTTCTTCTTCTTCTTCTTCTTCTTCTTCTTCAACGTCGTCAGCCTGACTAAGCCCACTGCAGGACAAAGTCCTCCGCCATGTTTCACCAGTCAACTTGGCCTTGTGATTGCTGCTGCCACTTTATACCCGCTAACTTCCTAATCTCATCTCCCACCTAAATTTCTTTCTCCCCTTCACCCGCTTTCCTTCTCTGGGAAGCCAGTCTTTGATCCATAATGACCAGTGGTTATCTTGACTTCGCGCTACGGCCTCTGCCCATGAACATTTATTCTTGTTGATTTCGACTATGATGTCGAAGACTTTGGCAGAGAATAAAAAATACTAAAATAAAGAGACAGAGGAAAACCGCGAGGCGCGCACGAAATGCGCAGCACAGTCGCAGCTTTTGCTGCGACTGTGCTGCACATTTTGTGCAGCCTTTCAGAGCCTTTCAGGGCCTTTTCTAAACACTATTTGGGTAACTGCTACAAGTACACTTGCTGGGGACCCACTACGCCATACATATTCACTGCTGCGCGACTCTACCGCGCTAAATGACCCGATAGCTATGGCATTGCAGATCTCAAAGGCTGGAGGCATCTCAGCTGACCCGCAGGACGTGGGATCGAATCCCGGCTGCGGCGGCTGCACTTGCGATGGAGGCGGAAATGTTGTGGGTGGTTTGCTCGGGTTTGGGTGCATGTTAAAGAACCCCAGGTGGTCAAAATTTCCGGAGCCCTCCACTACGGCGTCTTTCATAATCATACGGTGGTTTCGGGGCGTTAAACTTCACATATCAAATCTGGAGGCATCTCAGCAGCGTGCTAGAAGCATGCGAACGTGACTTTCGCTCGAGAACACCGTGCACAAACTACTACACAATCTACCCAAAATCGTAGACTGTCGTTTTTCTTTCGGACTAAAACTACAGGTTCAGCTCAAGGACTAGAAGACGGCCTTATTACATTAGCTGCTAGCCTTTCTTCTACTTGTTTGGGAATCCCGGTCCGCTTTCTTTCTGCATATTGCCGTAACGGCACCGACACCGGTGAATGATTGTCAGTGGGCGTATAGGATGTTGAAGTATGCTACTGCTGGCAAGCTGGGCCGGGCTATCAGCGAAAAGTGCTTTGTGCCTCTAGAGAACGGCTGAGACAGTGCGCAGCGTTGCTGGCTCACACTTGGGAGCTTCGACCCGAGGAACTACTCTTGGTCAATCGACGGAGGTTGACGCCATCACCATCTGTTGTGAGTTGCACTTGACCAGAGAGGATGTAGTCCGCTCCAAGAACCATGTCGGCAGGTAGGTCCTCGAGGACGGGTGGGAACGGCGGCAAGCAACTTGTTTCCGGCTTCGGCGTGAAGCTGCAGGTCCACAGCACCCACAGATAACGCGGTGCCCCCGAGAACACGTCTACTTGGCTCGGTCCAAAGCTGGAGGGGAACTGAGGTGTGCCGTCGAAGCAGTGCTGTTCGCTGGACTCCAGTATCCGCTAGCGCCGTGAGTTCCCCGATGCCCTCAACACGGACGCGAACAGTTGGAAGTGGTCACGTCTGAAACTGAATGGCTTGACGCGACGCTTGTGGGCATTCCTTGTAGCCGTGGTGCCCGTAGCGCCCGCGCAAAAAGCAGCAGCGCCGCGTGGTCATGGTGTCCTGTAAAGCAACCGCAGCTAGACGGCGTCTAGCTGTTTCCTGCAACATTGCTACATGTCGGAGGAAAGTTTCGATGTCCTGCTGGGCTGTATACACGGACAGTATACGGCCGCGTGCGTCCGAGCGTAAAGCCCATCGATGACATACTGTCTGGCTGCCGGTGAGGGCCGTATCGCAAGCTTGCGGGAGGCGTAGTTTGTCGCAGATATATGCGGCAATATCTCCAGTTCTACAGCTTTCCTTCGCGACCGCGTCTCCACGAAGCGAGCGTCATGGGTTCCAAGAAGCGGTGCGAATGAGGACGTGAGGGTCGGGCTCCAACTTGCCCATGAGGCGTACTTGCTTCCCTGGAAACGATCCCAGGCTTGTGCAGCTCCTCTGAAGCGCCCTTCCGCGACGAACTTCTTGGTAGGCTACGGCCAAGAGTACTTCACGGTGACAGAATCAGTGGTCGCGGCCCAGGGGGTGGGATCGTCCTGAAACCCGTGAAAATCCGGAACGGGAGTCTCAGAAAGCGGCACAAGTGCAGCGCAGAAATAATGGTAAATGGAATTGCTTGCGCGGGTGACCAGGGGTTGAATCAACACGTCGAAGCGGGTCATTTCAGGGCCGCAACCTTGCGCTTCAGCCGCCGTAGAGGCACGAACGCCGTCCTCGGAAAGTAGTGAATGCGAGTCTCAAAGCACTCGTCCGTTTTGTAGGGCGATAAAGGCAGATGAATTAACGTCTTCTGATGAATCTGCGTTTCGCGACTGTGCTATTGTAATGTACTAGACAGAGAAATTCGACACAACGTTTGTTCACTAGACTGGCTGTGCTATTCTGCTTCTCTGATATTACAATGGTCCTGATTTTGGCTACCATGAGCTGCGGTGTATTGGCGTCAAAAATAGAAAATGTAAGCTCATAGATAAATGTGGAGGGACACTTATGCCGAACAAACTTGAATATTCTGGTGCGGGTGGTGGACGCTTAGAGACTGCACTTGTCCGGGCTGTGATTTTGGAGAGATGGACGGATGGGTGCATGAAAAACTTTGGTGTTGTGAGCCAGAACATGCGTTAGCAGTGAACTAGAAAAAAAATAATTAAGCGAAATGTATCTATCTATATTGACGAACCGGTACAACGATAGGTCAACTTATAGAAAGCCGACGTCTGTAGGATACTGACCTTCAAAATGCGAGAACAAAATCATGAGTGTCACTTTGAGGGCAACCACTCTATCGCTGCGCCATGTGTAACATTTCTCGGAAATTATACGCGCGGATGATAGCAATGTTGCACCACTTGTTCGAATAAAGTACGTCATGGCCCGTATATATGCATTATTTGCCTATACCTTCAACCGCATGTTTTTTCGTTACAGATGGCGGTTCGCTACTGTATGCAAATATCTTGATAAGGAAGGTGACGAGTATTTTGTAGGTTGCCAATAGATCTGTACTTGTCAGATTTGCAGACAGTTGCTGCGCCCGGCTTCCTCCTTTCTTACAATTGTTGAAATGGTGTCCGATTGTGCTTTTAAAAGCAAAGCGTGGGCAGGCTGTATCGAAAAGGCGGTGCATCATCGCACATGCCGGTGGCCTATGAGCTATCCCGCATACGGCATCGTGCCGGGCCCTCACATCACCTCTCGACGCCCCACTATAAGTACCGCTCATAAACAGTGGCATACGAGGCCTGTAACGTTTGAAAACTTCATGGGTAGCAGGGACGCCTTCCGACCCCAATGTCCAGTGATCACGCCGAAACGCGATATCGGTAACACTGCCGTGTGGTGAGCCTGAACGCCTGAGTGCTTCAAAAATAGTTGTTCTTTGTCAAGCTCATTGCATGAAATTAGATTTTAGAAAGTAATGTCTGGGGTTATACGATCGAAGCCACTATATGATTATGAGAGACTCCGTAGTGAGAGGCTCCGGAAATTTTAATTATCCGGTGTTCCTTAGCGTGCACTGACATTGCACAATACACAGACCTTTAGCATTTCGTCTCCATCGAAATGTGACCACCGCTGACGGTATGGAACCCGGTACCTTCAGGTCAGTAGCTGTGCACCGCAACCGCTACACCACCGGGGTGGACCAATAGGAAACGAGAAAGACGGAGGTAGAAACCTATTTCGCAACAACTTTATGCAAAGGAAGATAGCTAACTTGTGTTCAACCAGGCTTAACTTTCTCCACCAAGTACCGCTGTAGACGTAACTCGTTTTCTTCTTCACAGATGAATACGTATCTGGCTTGTTCAGCAGCACGGCTCGAAATCGGCCAATATTCGTAACACAACCTTTGCAAAAATACAAGCCATAGTCGACACTGGAAACGAGGCACCTAAAAGAAGCACGAGAGGTCCGCTTGGCAACGGCCGTAGAAGAGGCTTGTACAATGAAAAAAGGAGAGATTACGGGAACAACGTATATACGCAGAATACGTGGAATAAGCGACGACCGCCGCTACGCTATAGGCAACGGCTGCAGTGCAGGACGTCACCGAGGACGATGCATGCGGTGTATAGGGAGCGTGTCTATCGATCTTCGCTGCGGTGGGCCAGCGGTTGCCCGCGACGACGGCGGGAGGAGACGCGAGACCCAAAAGCTGTCGCGCTCCTCGCGGTCGTCATCAGCTGTGACAGCGGCAACACGAGCACAACGGCCCATCAGAATCACGTTCTCTCTTCCTCTCCGTACTCTTTTTTTTCCCATTTTTAATATTTTTTTACGTTCTTTTGTCCTCGGTGTGCGTCCCGGCTGTTTTGCCTGCAGGCCGGTCCGTATACTTTTGTCATATGTGCGTCAGCCGCCTCGCCTCGCCTTTTTTTTTTTCATTTTTTTGCCGGATCATCTCTTCCTCCTTTCTCAGATTCGATGGATCTTTATACAAGCTTCTTTACGGTAGACGTTCGTTGTGCTCCGAACGATTTCACAACGGCACCGCAGACTTCCCTCTCTCAATGCGCGTCCTGAGAAGGTACACCTGCGAGAGAAAAGAACAAGTGGTGACGTTTGACGCTGTGTATACAGCGAGAAATGTGGCTGCACCGAGAGATTTCGAGAGTTTTTCCGTTTCTCTTTTATACGAAACTTATCGTAAGGCTATCAAATGCATGTCGTCTCTTACGAAACGTAGACGAGGAAAACGGCAGGAAATGATAACCTCATTTTAGAAGCGTTGCAATACGAAGAGAAAATCCCGTTAATTTGTTTCTTCACTGAAACGTATTTTCGTATCTCGAAAAATTACCATATTTTATATAAAGAAAGAAATAACTTTTCTTTTCTCCTGCCTTGACCTCAATATTTATTTGAGGGGCATTTTTTTTCTTACATTAACCGTCGCAGTTTTGACCGACATCCGTAGCGAGTAAAAGCCAGATATGCGGAAAAATCAAGCAATCAAGAGGCCGGGGTATCAGCGTATCTTGTGATGTTATGAATTTTCTCCCCTCTCCCACATAGTTTCTTTCTTACTCCATTTTTCTCAACACATCACGTACAGAGTAGAAAACAGGAGACTTACTTGTGTGCTACGTCATTTACTCTCTCTCTCTCTCTTTCTGTTTCTCTCGCTAGGATTGCTGTTCGCGTATTTTTGGCATAACACATAACTTCGGTGTGAGAACACAAGAGTTTGCCCATTCCCCTTTTGTATACGCGAATGTTTGGGTGATGTTTGGGAAGGGGAACTCACATTATGATTGGGTTGTTGGGCAATAAAACAGCACTATAGGGATGTCGAGATATGCAATAATTTATCAAATACTCCGTCAGTTCATGTTCTTTTTTTCGCTTTCATATATTTAGTGCTGAAACAGCCTCCTCTCAGTGTCATACTTCACTGAAGCGCGGCGACTGCGTTAGCGTATATAAAAAATATGTGGATGTGAACGTGCGAGCGCTCAGTAAATATTTAACAAAGTATTCTGGCTTTATCCTCTGTCGTTATTTTTTAGTCTTGCAGCATTTTCCCGCTATTTTTACCATGATGTCTCCAGTGTATATAGAAAAAGGTCGCCAACTGATAGATGCCTGCATCCGCTGTGATATACTTCCTGCGATTCCGATCTTTCTCAACGACTTATTCAATGTTCAAGCCTACGCTGTCATTCGCCCTCTTTCACTTTCTACCACATTCATATTCAGCCCATCAAGATCATTCTGACCAAAACCTGATGCGTGACGACCGTACCAAGCAAGACATTCCTGACTGAAGGTTAAATATAAGCATTTACTGTATCTTCTAGGGGAACACTAAATATCAGAACGGCTGCCTGCTATCCAGATTTCTTCTGTAGTTTCGAAAGCAATGTTGATTTTGATCTTGCTTTCATGTGTGCAAAAAAAATAAATGCCACAAAAAGTTCGAACTTCCGGATAGAAGACATCAAGAATTTACGATATCTTTATGAGTTTATTTTTATGCACAATCGTGCCCGCGCAACCAAACAATCGCTCTCATTCGCCGCACACAGTATACCTAAAAACCGGCGCACGCTAGACGCATGCCAATTGGATAAAAAAAAAAATCGGCCAGAGCAAGCTTAAACGCACACATACACAACACGTGCCCAAAGTTCAAACCGAGCATTCACTGATTGCTTCATTGATTCCTCTCAATAGAAGGCAGCGGCCGGACAAACCCGACCGCAAAGCGTCACCGCGCAAACAGCGCCGAAAGCGAGTCCAAAGCGGCCATTGATAGCCTCCCAGCCGGCTCTCGGGAGCGGGCAATAACGGCCCGCACTACAGAGGCAATCAGGGTCAACCCATCCACACCAGAGCGGGCCGCAAGGGCAAGGCAGCCTAGTAGACCGGGCTGGCCAGGGCCGACGCGGCGACTACCCTCTTCCCTATATATATATCCCCATAGCGGGTAAGGAAATGGACGCTCTCGGGGTGTTTAATTTCCTCTTCAGGGAAGCCATCCACATCCGGACCGCTTCCATCTGTTTACGTCCTCTCTTCTTGGCGCGGGCCGTGAAAGAGCTACACTGGCCACTGGTCCACCCCGCAAAAAAGGAAGCAGCGGACGCCCGCACTGGCTCAGCGCAAACAAATGCTCCAGTGCCTGGAGCAGCAGAAGCGTCGGCCACTGTGCCGTGATGACCCCTCTCCTCCCAGTCGTCTGTTGGTTTTTACCTCTCGTTACTTTTCTTTCGCGTTCTCTGAGCACCAAGCTCCTGTGTGCGTGTCTGCGTGTATCGCGGAAGCCACAAAAGAGCGGCGGTGACTGCTGGCGGCTGTATCGGGATCCGTATGAGTGATGAGATGAAAGACGACCATTGTTTGACCACCTCTCGGGGGTTCTGTCCGAGATACCCGTCCCCTGTACTTCCCGTCGCACGTTAAACAGCCCTAAACGATGACTGTCCCCACTTCGAGGTATATATATGGGTCCCGTGGTGTAGGGCTGGGAGCCAGACCGAACGTATTGCCTTGGGTGGGATCTATCTTGGAAGTTTTGGCCCGTGCAGTTTAGTGGAAGATGCATAGTGTTATTTTCAGTTGCATTGGTTGCGTTGAAATCATTGCATGATCGTTTGCGGAAGAAGGGGATAAGTTTCATTGAAAATTGGGGCAGAACTCTAAGCATATAGTTCAAAAGCAGTGGTTAATCGGTAAATCCAGTACCTTCGAGGAACAAAAATCCTTCAGTGATTGACAGACATAGACATCGAATAGATATTGTCGGATTGAGCTAGCCTTTGGATTTGGGTGTGTCTGTGGCTCACATTCGCTCTTAACATTGCGCAATAGTTGAACGCGTCTGTTTTGATGTAAGATCTTCAATTGCAAGTTTCAAAGCGAAAAAAGGCCTTTTAACGCAATAACCGTCGGCGTCGGGAACCCTTGCCGTAAAAAAAAATAATCACGGAACGACACCAAATTACGTGACAGAGTACGTCACAAATATGACGTCACAGAATTGAGATGTCTCTATGACGTTAACATTACGCCACGTGACGTAACGTCACATGATGACGTCATCACATGACATCGTATTTGTTCAAAGGTGGTCAGATCACGGAGGCCATGCAAAACCAGGTGAGGTGCTTCCAATCTCTGAGGCAGTACAATATCTTGTTAGGAGCAGAGATTTTCTGAAGGTTGGTGGGGCAAGATCGGTACATCGACTGAGAAGAAAAAAATAAGATAGTTTTAACCTTCGAGGCATCTCAAGTCAAAGCACAAGAGACCCTGTGTGTGCTTGACACCGCTTTTTTTCTTTAAGTTTTGTTATCGCTCCGTTACACTGTAAGCAACGTTCAGCGCGAACCACGCCTGCAGTGTTAGAGAAGCTTTGAGACTATAATAGATAATTCTGCTAAGATTACTCACGCAATGCGAACATCACAGATTATTCTAGAACTGAAGAGGCCGCTAGCGAGAACGCTGGAATATTCGACAGCACGTGTAAAAATGCGGACGTGCATCGCCGCTTGTCAGTTGATCGTCAGCCTACGCTCAGTTCACCGCTGTCAGTGTCGTCGTATGTCGCTGTAATCTGACTTTCCATTCACCAGCCACAAGTTCGGCCAGATGAACAGTTTCATTTTGAACAAACCGTCTGTGTGTCCATCAGTGTCACGGCCCAATGATATTATGAATATCTCAAAGAGATTGTGTTAAGAATGATATCACGGATAAACTGTATAAGGCTTTTATTCCACCAACTGAGGAAAAGATCAAGGGAGGTGGGCAGCAAAGTGATTCATTGAGTGATCAAGCAGCGTGTTGTTCAAGCTAAAAGTTCTCTTTCTGGAAACGGCTTGCCCTGCCGCGGTGGTCTAGTGGCTAAGGTGCTCGGCTGCTGACCAGCAGGTCGCGGGTTCGAATCCCGGCTACGGCAGCTGCATTTTAGATGGAGGCGGAAATGTTGTAGGCCCGTGTGCCCAGCTTTGGGTGCACGGTAAAGAACCCCCGGAGGTCGAAATTTCCGGAGCCCTCCACTACGGCGTCTCTCATAATCATATGGTGGTTTTCGGACGTTAAACACCACATATCAATGAATAAAATCATCTGGAAACAATTTACACGCTATTTTACGGTGAAAGCTACAATAAAATCACAACAGCTGATTTTTCAGTACTGAAGTTGTTCGCCGCCTTTTTATACAGCCGTTATTTCGGGCAGAGGATAAAGTTAAGGTATGTAATATATAACGTAGTAGAATTGTAAATTAAAAAAATACAGGGTGTCACGCAATGCGAATTGCGCAATGACTTGGTCGTTTAAAGCTCCCCCCCCCTTACGAAGAGCTCTCCCCTAATTACTCATCGTCATCAGGTTCAACATCAACGAAGTTCAAATTGCGCTTTGAATATGTACAGTGCTTATACGTCACTTCTCCGCAGAATGATGAATAATGACATACATAGTGGGTACTTCCTTATTTTCCAATATGATGATTTATGGCATCGTGGATGCTTGTCTCCCCGAGAGATTTTACAACAGACTCTACAGAGGTTGCTCCACCATCTACCACTGCGACAGTGCTGTGTGTTGTGCGCAGGCCTGGCTATTTCGGCACCCTTTCAACGTGAAACTTCTCTTTCCACTCCAAAATCGACAATGTCACTGCTGCGAATGATCTTCACCCAACCGTACATATAGGCACACGTCCACACCATGGTGGCGCATCGGTACTCATTTAGATATGGTTACGAACCACAAAGGAGCTAGTTACACAAAGCGCACAGCATACGTGGCACTGACGGTGGCACAACTCCGGGTTCATTCTAGCTTTCATTCCTTCGGTCTTTGTCCCTAATATATGTGAGTTTTGTATGCTTCGTTGAATAGCCGGCTCTCCCTATATCGTACTACAGATACACAAGCCCTTCGCGAAAGTTTTCACTACCTCGCACTGACCGTTCTCCCGTACAAACGCAGAAAACACGAGGACACGCTCCGAGGGTGTTGTGACGGGGTGAAGATGAGCCGTCAGGACCTACCTCGTACACCAAGGCCAACAAGGTGCCAAGCCTTATTAAGGAGAAACCCTTAGATGCCTCAGCATACGTGAAATTCGTCGTGAAACGAGTTTATCAAGAAATAATTGTGACGGGATGATGTCATGATAACGTTACAATAGCCGAAATTTGTGACATCAACAGGATGTCACGATTACTTCACAGTGACGTAACGGGACGTACCGTCGCATGAGGACGTGATCTTCATAGAGTTTCCCATGTATACGCTCTGGCACTAGTGTCTATGGGAACTGCAATGCATGGCGCTTCAGCGAACATTAGACAGTATGGGTAGTACGCGGATTTGCCTATAGTCTTCACGCTTTACATTCCGTTTGACTTCGCGTGGCTTGAAGCTGATTTGTCACGAAACAACAGTCAGCAAACGTTCAGCAGTTGTCTGCTACGATTGGGCAGTTGTAGCAACATTACATTCGTTACATAGTGCCACAGAAATTGCCAGCGAACGAGTGCTGAGCTTACCATCTTTGCATTGCCTCGCGAACTAAGCGGAATGGTGACGGCGCTCAAGTTCTACGCACCCCCCCCCCGCCCCCTCTGTTCGTTGTAGGCGTCGCGAATGGAGCTAAACGCCGGTAGGTACGACAAGCGAAGCCAGCCACAGTGCCAGGGGCATAGCCAGAAATTATTTTGTAGGTAGGGAGGATATTACCTTATTGATTTCAGGGCTCCGCCCCCCCCCCCTTGCGATGGCAATTTTTCGCTATCTTATGCCATGGCAAAAAAAAAATATAGGGAGTGCAAGAGCCCGGTGTGCCATCCACTGACCGCACCCCTGCACAGTGCATGTGCCATCTCTGCAGGCGCACAACCGTCGACCGAGGAGCCACCGCGAGTGACGGAGTACTAAAGCGAGGTGCTAAACCGGGGTACTAAAGCGATATCACGAGGCAAGTGCCTCGTGATATCGACCAACTCTGTGTTGATTGATTTATTTGTGGGGTTTAACGTCCCAAAACCACTATTTGGTTATGAGAGACGCCGTAGTGGAGGGCTCCGGAAATTTTGACCACCTGGGGTTCTTTAACGTGCACCCAAATCTGAGTACAAGGGCCTACAACAGACCAACTCTGTGTTCTTTCCCTTTCTTCTTCGTTCGCTTTATCGGCTACGGTGACGGCGGCGCTACTGAACGCAAAAGTGGGCGCCTACAGACTGCACTGTGAACACACCCCCGAGAAAGTCAGGTGCAAGAAAGTGAACGGAACTGAAGCTTGAGCAAGTACACTCTTAGTCAGGCCCTATAGTTAAATGCTGGCTATATCCAGGAACCCAGACGAAAAATGCGCGGTTTCCTGCCTATATCCAGCGCATTAGGTGCGACCTGATTAAGGGTGTGCATGCCTTCACCACTAAGCTCAGAGTGCGAGAACTTTAAAACAATAGCTGTGGACGCAAGAATAAAATGAAGAGAAATTCATATATAAATCACAGAGCTGAGAACAAACGATAAGCGTGGGTCGTCCGCGTGCTTCGCGTGTGCACCAAAGAATTACCGCTGCAAACCACAGCAGCTTCCTGCCAATGCCTTTATACTAGACAAATGAAGGGGGGGGGGGGGAAGCAGGCAACTCTCACCGGGCCTTTATATTTAGCCACGGAGGTTCATTGGATGCAAATTGCGGTTGTCCCCTTCCCTCTCCCCTGACGTTCTCTTAATTAGGGAAAAGATAGGAGTCACTCACATCTTTGTGAGTGTTTGCAAATTGGTTTCTTACCTTTGTTGTTTCTCGGCACCGCGTGCGCGGTTCACGCCGGCTAAACTGCGTACAATGCCGTCCTTGCGCGATACTAAAAAAAAATAGTAATAGTAAAAACAAAGGAAACATAGCTCAGAAACAAAAGCTGTCACACTCTCTCTTGTCTCCATCGAAAGGTGATCCTGCGGTAATGGTATTCTAATCATGCCGGGGGCGTCGTTAAAATAATTACGGTACGCTCCCGATACAGTCACACGGACGAGGGCACACACATCCGGGTGTTCGTGGTGTGGCAGTAAGCTATAGAGAACAGGAACACACAAAAGAAAACAATCTATGAAGGGTGTGTGACAGAGATGAGTATACGCTGGAACGGCCGCTAGGCGGCGTCTTCGGCCGGAAGCTATGCGCCTACGGTCGTGCGCAAAAAAAAAAAAGAAAGCAAAAAACGCGATTCGTTTTGCGAGGAGACGTCGTGCCGCGCATTCATATGCGGACATCTGCGGTGAATACATCTGGCCGCGAGTGGATTCGATGGTGTGTGAACGCTGTAGCGGGGTGGAGCCGATTTCTCTGTGTGCGAGAGTGTGGGCGAGAAAGATTCGGACGTAGTACGCGTGCGTGTGAAAAAAAAAATGCGTGAGGCGGGCAGGGGCTAGAGGTCCGAGTGTGTCATTATAACTCGAATAGCTCGTACGAAAACCTCTGCTTTTCGCTAACACTTCAGAGCGCAAGCAGCGCAGTTACAAACACATTCGTGTAACAATCATGGTGAACTCGTGAGTTTGCTCCCCCCCCTCCAATTACTTAAGTGTGAGGATAATGAAATGAAAAGAGGAAAAATTAACACTGAATAAATAACTAATGAATGAATCACAATATCAAAAAGTCAGTGATGAAGATATGGAAATGATGAAGCTAAACCGGCAGCACTTCACGTCTGTAGGTTTCCACACACCCAACTTTTTTTTTTTTTAGTGATGAATACCTTACAATTAGCTCGAATGACTGCCATTAGCTGAACGAAATAGTTAAGGATTTTGAGGCAAAGAAGCTTCGCGTTAATGAAACGCTAGTTCGAGATGAATTCCAATCGAGAAAGTGAAAGTGTGTTTGTGCGTTTGTGCTCTGTGTGTATGTGCTCGTAGATATGTGTTCATGCCGTCGTCGAGCTATAGGATTGATGGTGAATTTCTAACTGCAGCTTTGAAGTTTCGAGTGAGTCATGGGAACATATAACGTTAGACCGCATGATTGCTTACGCACAATAAGATGTATACATTGATAGACTTTTGTTTCTTGCAGGTTGCGGCTGTGGTGGTTCCTCGCGTAAGGTTTCCATTGGATTGTGATTCCGCTTCCCTCACAAACGAGTGAGTTTTTTCATAAGTGCCTCCATACCTGTCGGTGCAAGCTGCAATCGGATATCTAACATATGTGTATTTTAGCCGATAGAAGCTAAGCTATTTTGTAACTCTCTAAAGCTTATGCTTTTTTTTTTTTGCATATAGATGCTACCATTTTCTTCAATACTTCGAGACAAGAAAAATATAAGGCTCAGAAAATGCAAAAGTGAGTCGGCTAAACTAAGCTAAAGTCTGGATATATGCAGACCGGTCATACATAGACAGAAGGGAAGGAAGGCTTGCACCATACCGCACAGTATACTAGGTTCGAAACACGGGTTGATTCAATGGAGGAAGAAAGAGAATAAATTGAGAGAAAGGCTGGGAGGAGGTTGATTCATTAACGGGCTTATAGTCAAGTACATGTAAGGTGTACTGTTCTATGGGTAAATGTTGCCCCGATATCTCAGTGAACATTGCAAGCTACAAATGCAAGACCTTATTGCAAATGTCAGATTAAAATAGACATTCGTTCGCGTATACGTTTGTTTTCCTAGAAGTTCATTGATTAGTGAACGCGTGAGGACTTCACTGCGTCACTGGGGAGCTGGCATACACAACCATTGTTACCGCGGAACAGATCGGGAGGGTGTAATGTGATTTTCTACGTAAGAAAGCAGAGTTAGAATTTGTTGACTGTCAGGAGACAGAGCATACAAAGATACCACGTTATGCATGAAGATTTTGAAACAACTACGCAGGGTACGCGCACTTTTCATCGTTATAGGTATGTTTATATCGCAACGTGTCCTGTCTAACACACATGCAAAAAGTATAAAACTATCTAAACAAAACGCGAGGAGAGTCCGTGTTATTTCATGATTTGTTAAGAATCGCGCTAAAGATTTCACACGAGAAAGTAATTAGTTCAAACTAATGTTTATACTCTCGATAACAGCCGCCACTGAATACGTCAACAGAAAGGCGGTGCATACCCTGCGGCGTTCTTCGATCTACACGCAACGCTCGTTTTTTCTGCATTAAATATTTTCTTGCGTCGCTTTTCTTTTCTTTTTTGCATTTCTTTACCATTAAGGACAGTGCAGCTTTTTCCTGTAGGAAACTTATAGCTGCGGAACCACGTCGGCGGGGGCGTGCTGCTTCTGTCGAATAGCGGGCGAACGGGACCTCGAGTTAACGGCGCATTTGGCGTCGTCGTTCGCTAAATGGAGGGAACGGGGATACAGCAGCGTATCCCCGCAAGCAAAATAACGAGGCCGCGAAATCATAGTGGTGGGCGCGTGCAAGCATGGAACGGGACGGAACGGGCCCCGCTCGGCGCGGCGTCGGGCGGCGGCCATCTTTCATGCGGTTTCGCCCGCGGTCCGGCCCCCTCATTAGACGCGGAGGAGGATACGACAGCTCCTTCGGTGACTAGCCGGCGTCGTCCGGGGGAACAACGCGCAAGGCAGTTCAACGCTGGCAGTCACTCGGTCCTCCCGCCCGGCCGGCCGTCGCTTGCTGCCGGCAGCAGCCGTACATATAGGCGGGCTCCTCGCTGGCGCTTCGACGGCGCTAGTAGGTGGAGAGATAGCGAGCGCATGTCGGTAGAGAGCGCCATCTGTTTCGACGTCAGTGACAGCCGCTGCCACGCTCCCAGTAGCCCACCCTCGGCGCCTCTACGGCGAAATCACCCCCGTTCCACCCCCCCACCATCTTCGTAGCTAGCCGCGCCCTATCCCGGCAAACTACGCACTGACGCGTAGGACTATGCCCCGATATCCGTTCTTCCATTGGCGCGTGTAACTGCCACAACGTGTGCTACTTTTGCTCTTGGCTCGGGAAAAAAACTAAGCGTATCAGACGTGTCCAAACATCGGGTGCACAACGTGATTTGCTGCTGATCTTACTGGATTATCGGGAATAAACTGAGGAATACCGGAGAGACTAGGATGGAACGTAACCGTAGATCACGTGAGAAGGCACATTGATTGCAAAACTGTCGACGAAAAAAAAAAAGATATAAAGTCTAGCCAAGCGCCTGTGAAATCTAAGTAAACATCGGAACTGGTGGGCGAGTGACACAACCTTCCTTATTTCTCTGTATTTCCTTACCCCTTCCCCAGTGCAGGGTAGCAAACCAGATACTTGCCTTCCAGTTAACCTCCCTGCCTTTCCAGATCAGATAAATATTTCTCTCTTGCGACCACAGATTTGAGTTATTTTCTCATGTTTTTTTATCATATACTTCTCCTTTGTCACCTTTCTTTCTTTTCTTCTTCCTACGTCTTTTTATTCTGCATCCTTCCTTTCTTTATCATAATCAATATCGCGGGATCGAATCCCGGCTGCGGCGGCTGCATTTCCGATTGAGGCGGAAGTGTTGTAGGCCCGTGCACTCAGATTAGTGTGCCCGTTAAAAAGCCCAGGTGGGCGAAATTTCCGGAGCCCTCCACTACGGCGTCTCTCATAATCATATGGTGGTTTTGGTACGTTAAACCCCACATATCAATCAATTATCTCAATCAATATCGTCCCCTCTCCTCCTTTCTTACCCCCTCTTTCATCTCCATCTTTCATCTCCCCCATCTCGCTCCCATGCGCAGGGTTGCAAACCGGCTGCCTATAGACTGGTTAAACATGATTGATTGATTTGTGGGGTTTAACGTCCCAAAACCACCATATGATTATGAGAGACGCCGTAGTGGAGGGCTCCGGAAATTTCGACCACCTGGGGTTCTTTAACGTGCACCCAAATCTGAGCACACGGGCCTACAACATTTCCGCCTCCATCGGAAATGCAGCCGCCGCAGCCGGGATTTGAACCCGCGACCTGCGGGTCAGCAGCCGAGTACCTTAACCACTAGACCACCGCGGCGGGGCCGAGACTGATTAAACAGATTGCCGTTCTTTTCCTCCCATTTTCCTTCCTTCCTAGCCTTCACATACATCCTCCTGACCCTCATTTTCTTTTCGCACTCCTTTCTATACATTGTGCTGTTCATGGCTATGCTATGGCTTACATTCTCACCTGCTCTTTACATCCTCCTCGCCTTACATCTGACCTCCGCTTCCATTTGTTATACATTTGTAGAACTATACTATGTGAGGCTATGCTATGCCTTCCCTCCCCTTTCTCATTTTCTTCCTCTTGCCCATAACATCACTCTCCTTCACCTCCATTTCCCACTACTTTGCTATGCTATACTATGCAAGCTTATGTTGTGCTAGGAGCAGGTTTGGCGCATACCCACTTCCTGTGGCGCACACCTCCTCAGACGGCAATGGTGCTATTTCAATATTAAATAGCTTGGTGTGTTGAAAACATACATACCCCGATTTAGCGGTAGGTATTGTCATAGGTCCCCAACATAATGTGCCTGTTGAAATAATTCTATTATAATCATTGACATGCAGAGCGCAGATGCAATAGCAGAGCGATTTTACAATTACATGACCTTGTTTTATAGAGGGGCTTGATTTCATATATGTTTTCCTCTGCCTACTGGAGACACGCAAATACCGTAGTCCTAATCTAACCAAAGCGCGTTGGGACGTGAAGGCCCCCATGTTTCGATAAAAGAAAGGCTCCCGGTAATCGCGGTAACTTTTGTAGCGGACGCAGCAACTACAGTTGTAAGGCCTAGGCGAGGCATCTTGACGGAAGACCGTTGCTTATAGAGTTAAACGAAGACTCCGTACCCACCTTGGAGTGCCCTGAAACCGAGAGGAGCCTTCACTTTACTTATAAAGGATACCGATTACTTTAACGTGCGTGTGGCGTCTGGAGCAAATGAATTGGGTTAACCCGAGCACCCTTTTTTGCGGAAGCTGAGAGGCCCTGCGGGTTGAGTGATACGTGATCGTAAGCAGATTGGATAATTAGCATTTGGAACACTTTCTAGCCTTTTCATAACTGCAGCTACTTCGCGAAGGCTGTCAGACGAATCACAGAAAACCCAAACTAAGCATGATAAGGTATACTATGGTGAACAGACGACTTACAAACAGGGAACTGCTGAACATTCTGTCGTTAATGTATTTAGATACCCCCCCCCCCCCTCCCTGGAAATATGATTTTTTTAATAGCTTAGGCGCATACATGCACGAGCGGAAAAAGAAAGCTTTACGGAAGACCGAGCTTTCAACTCTTAACCACTTTCTCTTTTTCGTTTGGGTAGCTTGCCCATTGACACAGTAAGGCAGTATGACACATTCACAAGTTAATTGATTTGTGTAGAAAGTGTAAAAGTTAGTATTGGAAAGATCTATGGCTGAAGCGATAGAGATCGGCTGGTCAGCCTTTCCTCTCAAGCGGATGTCGTGAAAACAGCTCGAACTCAGGCCTGGGTAAATACATCTTTATTAAACGAGCTTGTCTTGCTCGTATACGTCCACAGATTAACTATGTTTGCATTCCGTGTTTCCAGACCGTCTCGGCATTCCCCTCCAAAAGCTTCAGCTCAGGGAACACTTCACGCGTCCTGAAGGAAATGTCTGTCGACGTTCGGTTTTCTAGCTGGTCGGCGTCATTGCGTTCTTACAATAAGTATAAAACATACACCAAATGGCCTAGTTGCAAACTGACTGGGCCTACCTTTGACCACCTAGCAACGTCACCTCAATGGCTCAAGGGCCTGTCTCCATGTCTCGCCTGACACCTGACGCTCCCGAAAAGAACCTAGCAGTCTCCTTTAGAGAACTGCAAATTTCGAAAGCTGCATTTCATTTTTTTTTCTCTCTTTATTGATTCTACCATCGCACCGGTGTGCCACGTCTGCCTGCTCGCGATGCTGTTTGGGGAGCAACCAGAGTGAAACGTGACGCTCCACGAGCGCTGGTAAGAGTAGACCTGCGGTCATCAGCATAACAATGATCACGCATATATGTGGAGCGGGTCAAGAGCGGATTTTGGAATTTCCGAAACCGAATGCAATCTGCTATTCGTCTCCCAAGCTTGCTCTCTCCCCTGTCCTCCTCTACGCGACCCCTTACGCCGAGGTCACGTCTTCTTCCACATGTGAAAAAAAAAATGCCACCTACCTCGCCGTGAACTCGCGTTGTTTCTTGTGGTTTCTGCCGGTTCTCGTCCCCAAGTCACAAAGGAAAAAAAAAAGAAGTAAGCAATGCGCTATTGCTGCGGTAAACCTCGCTCCAAGAGCGTTTCTCGAAAACGGCAAGCTTGTCCAGCAGCTTCAGCTGTACACATGCGGGCAGTAGTGTGATACACCCGATTGAAAACGCATGCAAAACTCCCACCTAGCCCCCGGGGGAGGCACTGTGTTTGAGGTGGACCTGTACGCCTTCTTTGATTCGGTTGGAGGACGTGCTCTCGTCGCCGTATTTACATTCGAAAAGGAGTTCGGAGAAAGGTCCCGCCACAGACTCTTCCTCCGCCTCTTTTACTTCTTTACCGCGAAGAGGGCACTTGGAAACCGATAGTCTCCACTTCACGGACACTCAAAACGCTTGCAGTGCACGCCCCGGCCACGTGGTGTTGCACCTGGCACGCCGGATCTATCTATCTATCTATCTATCTATCTATCTATCTATCTATCTATCTATCTATCTATCTATCTATCTATCTATCTATCTATCTATCTATCTATCTATCTATCTATCTATCTATCTATCTCCTTTGATTTAGCTTTTTGATTCTTACATCGTCTTCGAACTGCCCTGCTCCGATGGTCTAGTGGCTAAGGCACTCGGCTGCTGACCCGCAGGTCGCGGGATCGAATCCCGGCAGTGGTGGCTGCATTTCCGATGGAGGGGGAAATGTTGTAGACCCGTGTGCTCAGATTCGAGTGCACGTTAAAGAACCCCAGGTGGTCGAAATTTCCGGAGCCCTCCACTACGGCGTCTCTCATGATCATATGGTGGTTTTGGGACGTTAAACCCCACATATCAATCAATCAAACATCGTCTTCGAACGCGCAGTCACAAGCCTCTCGTCACCTTACATGCTTCCCTGCCGATAGTTGCGTAGAAGTGTGGCACTTTGGGCTAGTTGGTATGACATAACGATAGTTATAGCGCGAGAACAGAACGACGACAAAGAAAGCGCTCGTCTCCTCCTTGTTCCTTTGTCGTCGTTCTGTTTTCGCGCTATAAGTATCGCTAGTTGCGCTTGCAAATCATATTTATATATCCAAATTGACTTGGTTTGCAGCTTTGCTGTGTGTCAGTAAGCCTGTATAATAGACTTTATTTCGCAACATGATTACAAGTTGTCAGCTTCCGATGATTTTCGCGTATCTGCTCATTTGTACGCCTTCCTCCTCTCTGTTCTTTTGTTCGGCTGAGCACGAGCTAAGGGAGAGAGTAGACAGCTGGGCTATAGTTGGTTTTGGTTATAGCTATGCAACAGCGTATTGATGAAATGGACAGGTAGAAAGACATAGGCAACCCCATCTTTAGTGTTTTTGGTGTCTTTCAACTCATCCATGCCATTTTTTCGCCACTATGACATTACAGAGCTATGGTCAGAGACCTAAAATTATGGGCTTCTACCTTCTTGATGGCAAGAGGCCTATACTTGATGAAATACGTTATTATTTTTAATATTTTGTTTTACTCTTATGAACCCTTACAATCTTTTTCCCGTTTCACTGGATAGCAGACCGTTGAACAGCTCGGTTCCAATATCAGCAGCGATGTACGAGAGATGTGCCTAGATTCGTTATCAAACACGTTCAGCGCTACGCTGTCAAATGAGAGTGAGTTATTGAGAGGGAGGAGAAATTCATGAACGCCCTGCGTAAATCGTGTACGTTCTCTGCGCCTCAGAGGGCAGTCTCGGGGCGGAGTTATGAACTCTGCCGAGTGTTCCCAGCTTCACCTCACCCTCTCCCTTTACTCTGAAATGTGACAGTGCCTCTGAAGAGGGGAAGGAGGAGAGAAGCTCGGGAGTGTCTTCCTTCGCGCCACGCATAAAGTGGTGGATCCGCGCTGTCTATACATATGAACTCGCGCACGGTCCAAAACCGCGGATTAGAATTCGCTATGGTTATGCGTTTTTCTAACCCCCCACTGTGGTTTGCTGTTCTTTGAGGCTCCTCTCCTTCGTCTGTATGTCTCTCCCCTTTATCCGCACCTACTCTTTCACCCCGTACCTACCGGCAGCCGTAGCAGCCAACGCGGCAGGAGGTGAGGCTCGAAAACGAGACGCTTACGTTGCGCTGCTTTTGTGGGTTGCGCTCGCACCTATCCCTCACGCATGCTGGTTGCCCTGCCGCGCGATGTTTGCCAAAGGCGTTGCCTGACACCTACCTCCCTAGGTTATTTTTTTTCTTTTCTCTCTCTCTCTGAGCCCGACACCGGTGGGTCGTATAGCGTTCAACGCGACGTTTGTCGACGCCATTTTGATGCTAAGCAGCTTCGTCGTCTGAGCTTTCATACGCGTTTTCCCCTTACCTCCCACTTTCCTCCATTCTTTTGTCGTCTGCAAAAGCGCGTGCAAGGGGAGAGAGCCAGTTGGCATATACGCCCATGCGCATCGCGTGAAAGGTCCTTCCACCCCGCGGTGTTGTTGCCGTTTGTCGCTGTGAATCAATCGCCAGTTCATGATAGAGTTCTAATCGTTTGTGTCTCGCACCGGAACGAGAACCTACTGATCTCCGTTCGAGTTCGCAAGGGAGGAGGAGGTGGCGGGGAGGAGGTGGTAGGCTCGCGCACGCTGGGATCCGCGCCGCTTGGTTGGCCCGTTCTCGTTCGTCTGTGTGTGTGTGTGGCAGATTTGAGGCATGCACAGAACCACGTCACGTAAGCGCCACGCAACGGCGCGGGAGCGAACAAACCGCGGTAAAAAATGGCAACAAATGCGCGATCCTTCTCTTTACGTCACGTGTGAATGCGAAGCGGTCCGCTGAGCCCCGCGGCGCGCTGTAGCCATCGGCGGGTTCGTACTGCGGCGAAAGCCTTGCGCGACGTAAGCGCACGCAGAAGAAGAGAGGCAGCAACCCCGGGACCACCGGCGTGCGAGGAGCCCTAATGTGCATATGAAAGAGAAGGGTTCGTTTTTGCTCTCGGTTTACGAGCGGTATAGTGTGCGGAGTCGCGCTCGGCCCACGGAACAGCGAGTCGCACGTCTGCTGGCCTGCTGTGTGCTCCACGAATTCGTTGCGTGTCGCGCGTATAGGAGCGTCTGTGTACCGTAGTTTCTGGTCCATAGTTTACGCGTTCTCAGTTTTGCTGAATTTTGTGTGTGTGTCTGCTTTGTCTTCGAAGGTATTGTCAGCATGCCCTTGTCTACACACGGCGACGCTTGAACGCCTCAACGTGTCCCGCTTTTATATACTTCACCTGGCGTTGCTAGGGAAAAAACATATATTAAATTCAGCGACAAAATTACAACGTAAAAGCGAGTGAAGGCTGTCTTTGGTATTGAACAAAAAGTGTTATCGGTCATAAACGGCTTTCCTTGAAAGCCTCGTCCCGTATATGACGTTCAAAGCGTCCTAAGCGCGTCACGTAGAGTACGTGATATGACATTTATTCGTTTCGCAATGTACAAGGCGCACTGCTGTAATAAACCGCGGAAAAGAACGGTAACTTATTCGAACGACCTTCGAAGAGCGAAGGCTTGTGCCGACTGTATGCAAGGTCCTTCATCTAGTGAATAGTCACCGAGCAGAGGTTAAGTGCACGGGCTGTCCTATGTGAACCTGAAGGTGCATATAGAGCAGTCATCTCTCCTTGCGCAAAAAAAAAAAGATAAAAGTGTTAGTCTTCCACGTCTCGTAAAACTCGCAGTCGCTTATCAACGATGCAAGTGCGTTTCAAGCACGCGCACCCTGTCAGCCTGTTGAGTGAATGACAATATCCGTGTCGCATACATAATTCATGGCAAAGTTGAGACGTCTATACTCACCACATAAGGGCAAGATTATAGCATGTGGCGCTCTTAAGGAGTTGTAATAAAGGCATTATTTACGCCCGTCTAGCCTGACTGGCTTGAAAGATTTGCGAGGTATGCGAGAGGGCTTGTGAACTGAACGAATGCTGCGTGATCGTCCGCTGTTGTACCGTAGTGGCAGTGCTCGGCTGCTGACCCTAATGTCGCGGGTTCGATTCCCTCTGCGATGACCGCATCTTAATGAATATGGTACGCTATAGAAGCGGGTTGCAACCTTCTATATCCGTTGCTTGAAACGTTCGATGTCCGTAATCGAAACTTTCAATAACCAATACCTCGGTGAGTTGGTTGGCGTTCAATAAAACACTTGGGTTGGAGAACGCTTTTTTTCCTATTTAGCGTCACTGCCAGAAGAAGCGCATCATGAGGCGAGATCGTTTTCGTTGGTAAAATGTGAAAGGAGGCGCGCGCTTCACTGGAAGCGCAGATTGGGTATTTTTACACGGGCCATGCGCATGCATGCACTTTCCTCTATACGAACTGTAGCGTACCTCGTTTGTATTCACTTTTTATTACCACGGCAATATCATTACATGGCTTTCACACAAATCACTGAAACTTTACACGGATTCTTTTTACAGCGCAGCTTATACGTGCCCGTTCCAGTGTTAAGTGTCGTCGCCGTCCCCGCTACCGTAGCTTTCCCTGTCGTAACCGATAGACATGATAATGTAATCGATAATTAGTCATCACGCGAGGCTAATTGTGGACGAGTGTGTGGTTCAGTGCTTTTCAGCTACTGCGAAGTGCCGCATGCAGCATCAAAAAAGCGCACATAAGACCTCACAGGTGGGTAGCGGGTACCTTGCTTACCCAAAGAAAGACGAATAATAGAGCAGCGGGTGCTGTCCTACTTCGCAGAAATTATGATTTATGGCGTAGCGGATGCCCTGCGGAAAGCCAAAACTTCAAACGCAGTTGGCTTCTCCCTCGACAAGTAGCTGCGCTCAAAATTCGGGTTCGGCAGTATTATAACCACTGGTGATTTCTGACCCCCCCCTCCCCCTCACCCTTGTTTTAGGGGCGAAGCTTCTTAGGGTGTAGCTCTGTATATCCTCTGATGGTGTATGTAGCCACTGGTGGCCCATATCCGAAAAAGCGGGCCTTAGAATGTCCGCTGAACGGCGGCGCTTGTATATGATCAATACATAATGAAAAGATGCGAGATGGCTGTACTTGGAAACCCAGACACTAGAGAGACGGACTGACGGATGGACATACAGATAGACGGACGGAGTGACGAACGCACATACAGACCGACAGAGGGACGGCCACATGAACAGACGCACGGATGGACGTATGAACGGACCTATGAAGGGACGCACGGAAGGACGGATGCACCGACGGGCACATGGATGGACGGGCACACGAATGGACGCACGGACGGACGCATAGATGGACGGAAGCAAGAATTAATGGGCAAACGAAAGCACGGACGGACTGATGAAGCTTCGCCCCACCAATCATCATTCGCTCCGTGGATATGCTGTGATTTTTTTTTTTTGTCACACAGCAGAGCTTTGAAACCACTGTTTGCCCGTTTCACGATGTAAGAAACAATCACTATTATGCTGGCGTCCTCTCTTCGCATTCTTCTTCGTGCTCAGCCTCGTTCCCCAAACACGTGCGCTGAGCGTCGCTATGCCGTTTTGCCGATTTGTCCGGCGTAGAGTGCAGTAACTCTGACGATCCAGAGAACGAGTACAGAGATAAAGAGATAGAAATGAAAAAATGGTGAGAAATCAAGGATAGAAAAATGGAAAGCGAAAGGAATATAAACTGGTAAAAATAAACAAACACAAAAAAGACACGGAAAAATCAGAGACAAAGAAGGAAACTAAAAAAACGGGAGAAAGAGAAAGAATTTGAATATAGAGACAGAGGAAGAAAGTGAAAGAAACAAGAAAAGAAAAGATATTTCAATTATATAAGCATCTTGGTGTTGCAATTTCTGAGTGATACCCAATCAAATTCCATCTATACCTAGCCCGTCGCTCGTGACTTACAATGTGGTCACGTGAACACCTCATGAATCGGCGTGTGAATGCATGTGTGCCTGTTCAATCCAGGACCAGCCGAGTGCGGGCCAGCTCTGCTGTGCCCCAGGCTTGCGTGACTCAGTGAAACATGCGCAAATGGTTTTTCGTTTGTTTGTTGTGCTCGTCTTTCTCACTCTTTGCCTCATTTTTTCTCGATTTTTCCAAAGTAGTAAATGATCATGGCCCTGAGTACTTTTTTTAGAAACCTAAGCCAAGATGATAGTTCGAGCATGCTTGTGCAATGAGTGACACAAACGGGGCTGACACATTGTCAAGCAAAGTCGCGGCTTAATGATTGAAGCACTCGTTTCCTCGCTGTCGTAGTCGCTACTCCTCATAGACCTCGTTTGCGAAAACACGTCAAGTTGTTTATTTTACTTTTTTCTTTCTTTTCTCTCCTGAAAGCCTATTTCCGATTTGTATTTTACAAAAAAAAAATATCAGAAGAGAAAAACCGCAGAGCGTGCGTTACAAAACGGCGAGGCCCACGTGACTGGCGAGGGAGACAAAGTTCCCTGTTTACAGCTGCTTCATTTCCATAGCATACATATGTATGAGGCTCGGAAATAAGCGAACTTTTTCTTTTTTCAATCGCTACCATTTTGAAAACGCTTTGAACACTTTCACGTCACTCCTTATTTTGTTTTTGTTTTTTTCTCCCACTGAGCACTTTAGGCTTCTGCTAACTTCTTTTTTTTAATAGCTTCCCAGTCCACATTTTCTGTTTAAAGTTTTCTAGCATGTACCTTCTTAGTTTCCTTGCTCATATTTTTTTCATTTCTTTCGCTTATTTTCTAAGGTCATTTTTTTTTGTCACCAAACACCATTATTAGATTTTTCAAAGTCTGGGCACTGTGTCAAACAGTGGAGAAAGACAGAAAATATTGATCTCTGTGGTTTAACAAAATAAATGATGCAAGAAGTAGGAAGGTAAGCTTTTGGAACCGTCAGGGTGGACGTTATGTAGTATTTACTTGTAAGTTATTTCGTGGTCGTTGCAACAAACAAAACTTCACTGGAAAAAGATACGCTTGCCATGTAAAAGTCCGGGATTTATGTAGCAAGCTATACCCGGTGCGTATACAGATATCTATGTCGTAAAATGATAGCGTCCCTTTTAGTTCAGGGCACTCAAAGCCTGAGTTTAGTGGCTTGCTTAGGCACTACATTTGTTTTCTGGAAGATAACACATAAGTTTCCCGCAAGTGCGTGTGACGCAGCTTTATGCACCCCCATCCAAAGCACGAATTTTTGTAAAAAGGATCCTCACGCATTCGCATGATCTCTGCCTCACACCGCCTGGAAGACTCGGGCTTACCAGAAAGGTAGGGCCGAGATCACCAGTTGTCATTAGCGACGTATACCAATTTCGCTTTCACAGATATTAATGGTCGAGCCGGCTGTAATTCGTCCAACGTGAACAAAAAAGCTTCTGGCCGAATGAACCGCCAAGCCTCCTTACTCTGCGCCGCGCAGGTGAGCGTTAAACTAAAATTTTGCTCGGCGAAGTGGACCAGGTGAAACACGCGAAAGAGGGAAGAGAAAGAAAGAAGCAGAAATCAAGAGATAGAAAGGAAGAGAAAAATATAGATTACTATATGGAAGAGGAACAGCATGATAGCAGATATGGATGGAGAGAAAAATAAATCGAAACACTCCAAAGCGTGGTAGAGAAAGACAAAGCGAGACAGAAAAGGAAATGAAAAATTGAGAGAAAAAAAGAATCAGACCGACGAAGAAAACGAAGAACGACAAAAAAAATACGAGGAACAGAGGAAGTCTCTCCCCCCATATCTGCACTTCCTTCAGGCTTCACACCACTAGTGTGAAGTCGTCATAGTTATAAAAAAGAAACCTTTCCATTCTATACGGTCACGAAGAAGACTTTATGATACCGTGATTCTTCTCTTCCCCCTTTCCGAACAAGAAGGCGGCTTCTCCTCTGCTTGTGTTTTAGCTAGGAGAAGCCCAACCTACAACAAAAGGTAAATATTGTGAGTGGCGAGGAAGGACGAAAATTAATCAGGACTCGGCGAGACTCAACAAACCTTCCTTCGCAATTACATTTCACCATAGACGATACCATTCAGTGCATAAAACTGATAATATATGTTCGCGACCTGAACGTGCCGTGCGTTGCTTACGCGATGCCCAGTCAAGAATGGTATAACGGAAAAACAAAAATGAACATTTGCAGACCCCAGTGACAAACTGGGGTGTTGTTTCGCACTTTAAGATGACGCTTTATTAAATCCGAAGCATTTATTTGCGTACTGCAGGCGCTTTGGGCATCTATCTATCTATCTATCTATCTATCTATCTATCTATCTATCTATCTATCTATCTATCTATCTATCTATCTATCTATCTATCTATCTATCCAGCGACGTCTGGGTGCTCTAGTGTTCACCCCGTTTACTTGAGGTGAACAAAAAAATCACAGCATATCCGCGGAATGAGTGATGATGAGTGGGGTGAAGCGTCCGTCAATCCGCCCGTGCTTCCATTCGTGCGTCCGTCTGTCCGTACGTGCGCCCTTTCGTGCGTCGCTCGTGCGTCTTCCGTGCGTCCATGCGTCAGTCCATCCGTACGTGCACCCATTCATGCGTCCTTTCGTGCGTCTGTGCGTGCGCCATGCGTCTATTCGTCCGTCCGTCCGTGTGTCTGTCTGTTTGTCCATCTGCTTGTCTGTCTGTCCATCCATGCGTCCGTTCTTCCATCTAGTGAACGCTTCAAGTACCGCCATCTCGCTTTTTTATCATATATTCGTCATGTACAAGTACTGATATCCACTCGACAATCCAAGGATTAAACGAGAGTATGTACTACATTTCTGCGGTCAGCGCATTGTTAACACCGAGAGCGTGATAACGACGCCGTGCTACGTTTTTCGTAACATGTGAACATGCGGATATGTGACCGAGGGCGGAGACGTGCCACTGGTATGCGGGTATGTGGCACATGTTACGCACTCCGACAACGGGGGGACGTACAAGTCACGCCATAAGGAGCTTCGCCCCTAAAATTGTATGGGAGGGTGTAATGGTTTGTCGAATGCGACTCCCTATCAATGACGCGAATAATGTGCTCAATCCCGTCGCGTACGTCATCATACACATTCCGCCACACAGTGCACAGAACCGCGGGTGGCTATGTGCGACTGTTATGCGGGTATGCGCCACGGATGATTGACCCTTTATATCTACCTATGAACGGCGTGAACACACATGGATCATTTTAACGCGTAAGCGTTAAGAAAAAGCTGACATCGGCAGCGTTGACCCGATATATGCAAATAATAAATATCAGAGTCCCAGTGTGAATAGAACCCCGGTACTGTGCATGGCAATCAAGTATTCTACCACAGAGCCACGCCAAGTCTTGGAACTACTTTCCTTGGAACTACTTTCCAATAGTCCCTGTACCTTCTTTCACCCGTTCATTTCATCCCTGCTTAGCTTCTTCCAGCACGCTCGTCGAGAAGGTAGAAAGCAATTACAGCGTGCGATAAATCTCTGTTACTCCGCCGTTACTTGAAGGATTGCAGAAAATTTTGCGGTGATAAATTTTTGATGAAATAAATTCCTTTAATTCAGTTATGTCATGGTTCCTCGCAAAGTTCTTCCGGGCTTTTTTTCGCGTTCTCGCCCTTTGTAGGGTAGCGAACCGCGCATGCGTCTGCTTTACGTCTATACAGTTACTCTTCCTCTTCTCTCTCTCTTTGGTGAAGGTCCGCCACTGTGATGCAGCGGTCACAATGATCGACTGCTGAACCCGAACGCCGATTGTTTGAAGTTCACGGACTGCTCCACGATGGCGTGTTTTATATTCATATTGCAGCTTTGGCACGTGAATTTGCGGGTATTAAATCTTTCTTCACCGAGATGAATGACGGGAACCGCACTCAAAGAACTCTCGCGAGGCGAGATATTATTTTGGAAGCCTTTTTGAACTGTTTCTTCACAGCGTAAGATGAGTTAGACGTTGAATGGAGAGCGGTACACTTATAAACATTTAGAGTAGTCAGCATTACACACTTCTTGCGTCAATATCTTTAGTAACCGTATTTCCGCATTTCGTAATGATTACTAACAAGGGCAGCTCTGTTTCAGGCATTCTTCTATGACTCATGGTAGGCTTGAAAATGATAAGCGATAAAGAACGGTGAAAGAAGTTCTGACTCTACTTCATTTATCTAATGTGCTAATTTTGGGTATAGAGTGAGCTCGATACTATCGGTGAAGGGGATCACTTTATACTCTTTTACACACATTCTCTTTCCACTCTACGAGTGGCCTTATCATTCAAATGAGTCCACCGGGGCGGTGCTATGATTGCGGGGCTCTTCTCCTAACCCGAAGGTCATGGGTTCGATCCCAGGAGTGGTGGTCACATTTCGGTGGTGTAAGCGAAATGCTAGAGGCCTGTGTATACTGTGCCATGTCCACGCACGTTAAAGAACACCAGATGGTCGAAATTTGTGGAGCTTTCCACAACGGTGTCTCTCGTTATCATATCGTGGTTTAGGGGCGTAAAACCACAGATATTAATATTGAGCGTTGCAAAAGCCCACAACACCGTAACGTAACTTAAGTGTTTGAGGTACCTTAACGAGAAAAAAAAAGGACGATGGAATAATTAAAACAAGACAAGTACGCTCATTGATGTGAGCGCGCATTACGACCAGTAATATTTTCGCAACAATAAAGTCTCCTTCCCTCCCCCCGATTTTTTTTTCTACAGCGTTGTTGCATACGCGGTACTGCGCGCTGTTTCTGACACGCGTGAGTTTCTGCTCAATGCGTCGGGCGTAAATCGTAGCAGAAGCCGAAAAATGGAACTTAGAGGCGAACTTTGGCGTGTATGGTTGGCGTGAGGTAATATTTCATCCGACCCTCTTGCTTAAGCCTTGCCCCGATTTCTCTCTTTTATTTGGCTCGTCAGCAGTACTTCGTAGCAGATGACGGTGTTCCGAGCCTATCGCTGCACACCCTAACCCGCCCTGTGTGACCGACAACGCTAGTCTAGACCACAGCCATCAAAGAAGATCAAGCGAATGCCGAAACTAGAAGAAATGCTGCAGCGGCGATGGTGGTGTCAAGCGAATGCATGATACGCGCGAAAACTTTGCCGCGGCACCAGCGACGTCAGTGTGTAGCTACGGTAACGAAGAGACCAAGTGAACAAACGCAGCACAAACATAAACAAACATAAACAAACAAAAAACTCAGAGAGTCTGAACCGATGCCGCCAGGATCTCGCCGAAAGAGACTTTCTTGGAGGCCCAGAACGAGGCGGGTTCTGGTTTGGGCCGCGTTGCTTCCTCTGCCGCTTCGTTGCTCGGCGCCGTTTCTGACGCACGTCGATCTCCCAAGCTTCTTTCTGTTTAGCCTCCCGCCTCCCTCTTTTCTCAGTCTCTCTCTCTCTCTCTTCGTCCCGTTTTCCCAATTTCTTGCTTCGAAACCTTTTCTGTAGCTTATATTTATTCTTTTTGTGTGTGCCTCTGTGCGTCTGTCTCTACGAACCAGTTTACATCGTTCTTTGCTCCGGCCACATGGAGCTCTGCGCCATCTCTCCGTCCAAAGACGGATGCATAAGGCCGAAATATGATTGGTCGGCAACCAGCACCAATCAAAATGCTTCTCCCCCGGAGTAGCATGTGTGCTGCCTCTTCTTTTCCGGCGATGTCTTCTTCCGTCTTTTCTTTTCTCCCGCGTTTCGTACATCCTTCTTCGCGATTTTTCTGTTGCTTTTTTGGTTTTACTCCTTTCGGCGTCGTTCTGTAGCGTGCGTGAGGCTTTCCTCTCGTTGTACCGAGCCGCCGGCGTCGTGTCTGATTCTATACTACATACTTGCCACGCGTCTCAACGCAAGCACAGTGAGAGATAGAAAATAAAAGAGAAATAGTGCGAACATATGATGAAAGAGCAACCCGTACCGAAGCGCACAGGAAGGGGTGAGTGTGTAGTGTCTAACGTGTGCTGCCAGAGTGCCGCAGGAGGAAGTCGCCTTGTTTGATTTACGCCTTTGTCGAGTTCCTTCTCGCTTCTGTAAAGCATTCGGACTCTCCAATGGCGTACACGCACTTAATAAGCTTCTGAGCGGCGGACCTATAGCCAGCGCTAAGCCTTCTGGGACGTCGAGAAGCGATGAGAGCAAAATCTTCGTGTCCAAGTCGTTCTCCTCCGTACAAAAAGCATTATGAGTCACATGTTCCTTTGTACTGGGCCCGTCAGAGATGAAGCGAATTGGATACCGCTCTTTCTTTCTTTCTTTCTTTCTTTCTTTCTTTCTTTCTTTCTTTCTTTCTTTCTTTCTTTCTTTCTTTCTTTCTTTCTTTCTTTCTTTCTTTCTTTCTTCTGTAAACCAGGGCCTCCATTCACTCCCTTACACAAACATTGTTCGAAAAACAGCATTCCAGCTAATGGCAACGTTAGGAATATTAGCTGAGGTAGCTAAAAGGGAGTGAAGAAACCCTTGCCGAAAACAAGCTTGGTTAACCTCCCTGCCTTTTATCTCTATTTATCTCTGTCTTGTCAAAAAAAAAAAAAGCTTTGTGAGTTACACCCAGGTTGCAAATCGCGGAGTCTCTTTTTTGCAAATAGTTTTTTTTTTCTTTCGCTCCATCACCTTGTCGCTCCTGCTATGTCCTTGATCAGTGTTGCTCGAAATGATTTCTTATGATGAATTATATTCTTATACATTATTTTTACAAATACAGGCTTAAGGCTTTCGTGTCGCTTGCCGTGACAACATTGTATGTGACTTGGGCTTTGCTTTCTTTTCTTTAGTAAAATAATATCGGTGATTTCCGTAATGTTTATACTGCAGGTATATATGAAATAAAGCTGAATTACGTTTGCATAGCGATTAAAGCAGATACCCCATGCAGCCTCAACACTGCAGCTGACGCCGGTGGGTGTAGTCACCTCTTGTGTTTCAACCGCATAGGCCAGCGTACAAGATTTTAGAGAGGCAAGTGATTTGAAGTGATTTTATAATTAAAACCTGGTGGTTTCATTGAAGCTTTTTTGTGCGCATTCAACGTAAATCACGTCCTCTGATATTTTGGTGAACGCGAAGTTGGGGCTTTTTAGCTTATTCCGTTCATAACTGCTGAATTAATGAGTGTTCACGAAGCAGGGCTCCTTCCAGGTGTACTGAAACACTTTCAGATCAGTTTCCTTGGTATTCTGTGTTCGACGAACGCCCAAGTAAATATTATGTTTGTTCGCTGGTGAGGAACGCGTGTAATCATATAAGTATCTCAGTGTCACCCTGTGCAATGATCTTTACTGGCGCCTGCATGTTACCAACATTATATCATCTGCAAACAAATGCCTAGGTTTTCTGAAACGTCACCTTCGGCACGCCCCGCAGGACGTCTAGTTACAAGCCTACAAATACCTTATTCGCTCTAAATTGGAATATGCCTCTGCAATCTGGAACCCACACCAAGCATATCTCATCGACTCACTTGAGGCAGTTGAAAACCGTGCTACTAGGTTCATTCATTCTTCGTATTCGTATAATATTAGTGTGTCATCCCTCAAAAAAGAATCTGCTCTTTTAAACCTTGACGTTCGCCGTCGCATTTCCAGCCTCTGTCTGTTTCAGAAAATTTTTCACAGCCCATTCCGTCATCCCTACATTGTTCCACCAGCCCGCATATCTCACCGCACTAGACATTCACTTCAAGTTGCCCGTCCACGCATTAGAACGACCACTTTTTCTATGTCCTTTTTTGTACGGACTGCAAACGACTGGAATGATCTTCCCCACGACGTCGTGGCCATTTCCTGTCCATCAACATTTTTCGACTAACTGTCTGCACGTCTTTCGCAATGAAAACCCGTGTCAATAAAAAAAAACTTTATTTGTTAACCCACCCCTTATGTAATACCCCCTCGGGGGTCTTTAAGGAAATAAAGTGAAGTGAAGTGAAGTGTAGTGAAGGTGGCATATAGTGTATGCAAACGTTGATTGCTTTTTACAAGGATCGTTTCTTGAAAGCTGCTATGTTGCTACAAGCGTGCCGTGACAGGTCACAGGGACGAATTGCGTACCCTATGAAGACCTTTCTCCGTCTCCATGGGCGGGCGTCTGTGCTGAACATCCACGCTACCAAATTCACGCTGCTATCACATGTCTATTAGTCAAAGAAAAAATCCAAGGTCAGTCTCATTTATAAATGTCGCACCAAATGCTCCGTGCGTGATGTCATGAATGTCACAGTATATTTAATGTTATTACCTTAACTATATTTCCTAGAGCTTGGCATTTCAGGCCTATGAGCCCCTTTTGAGGTAATGTACTACATTTTTACCAGTTAGGAACTACGCATTACCATGATGATGACGATGATGATGATGATGATGATGATGATGATGATGATTTGTGGGGTTTGACGTCAGAAAACCACCATAAGATTATGAGAGACGCCGTATTGGAGGACTCCGGAAATTTTGATCACCTGATGTTCTTTGACGTGCACCTAAATCTAAGCACACGGGCCTACAGCACTTTCGTCTCCCCCGAAAATGCAGCCGCCGCAGCTGAGATTTGATCCCGCAACCAGTGGGTCAACAGCCAAGTACCTTAGCCACTATACCACCGTGGCGGGGTGCGTAGGACCATGTTGACACCGTCATGATCCATGATGTCGTGGTGTTTGGTGCGGGAACTTCAATGCGGTGTCACCACCCACAATTTTCTTTTTTCGTGCACTGGCGACAAGAGTGGCGTCCTTAGTATTCCGCAATTGTAATTCACTAATACTCTATAAGAACTGGTTTTCTCTTTGGTGTCTCTTCAACTTAGATCGAAGACTTCATCTCTTTGCTGCCAACAGGCTATGAAAGATTCTGTAACGGAAGTCACCTGATAATAATTGAGGATAGTTGTTCTTCAGCGTGCGTCCGAAGCATTGCCCCTGAGCATTTTTGCACTGCACGGCAGTAGGAACGCAATCACCGTAGCTTGAAATCGCACCTGCAGCCTCGCGCACAGCATCAGAACCACCGCGATGTGGGAGTGATACGCTGCGCACTAAGCACACGCACCGAAGGATCTCAATAGAGTTATACATTCATCCATTCATCCATCCACTATTGTCGTTAGCAGCAAGTACTGCACGCGCAATCTTGCCAGTGTTTTTGAGTGGGGATACCAACGAAACCAGTGAGGCGATTTTTCTCGTAGATGTGGATGACTATGTCGGTAACTTTTGCAATGTTGATCAACTGCCACTATACCATGTCGTTTCAAACAAAAAGGGAAGGAAATTAACAGAAAGGAATGCAAAGAAACAAAGTGCTTTAAAAGCTGCAATGGCCATTCAACACGTCCACAGCCACATCCTCCGATCAATGTCCCTCTAAAGGGTGTTTTCGTCTTCCCACAAGCTACCACCATATCTATCAGAAGTTTGTTGAACTCCAACTCCTGTTTTCACGTGTTTTGAACGCACACAGACAAACCTATTCATCCTCCGAAGGCACCTTTTCTCCTTCTGCAGCTTACACTGGACCATTCGAAACTCTCGCATAATCGCGGCTTGTAGTGCGAGTACCGCTCCGATTTCTGCTTTCATTCATTGTCTGTGTTCAACACGGTGATACCACGAGAGACGAAAGGGTAACGAAAGCGAAAAGGAACGTTTCATTCCCACAATGGGCATCGTACCAAACTCTGAGCGACACGTCAACAGACCACCTTTCTTTTGAGAGACGGTAATCCACCCGCCCCCTTCCCCTCTTTTTTATCATCTACGATTCCCGCCCCCGCGTGGGCTGAAAGGCGCTGCATGTTTTTCTTCAAGCACGGACACGTGAGAGTGAGCGGTGCATGCGGCTGCAATGCCATTCACACGAACCGAATACGAGCTTGAGAAACTTCGTGTAGCAACCTCCCCCAGTGCCGTTGCCGCCGTCACACGCATGGGAGTGCATCATACACCGCCGAAAACATATATTTTTCTCTGCTTCTTCCGCTTCTGGCAACGCTTCGTTTTTCACGCTTGTCTCAATCCCATAGATTCGCTTGGTTCTTCAGTGTAGTATTCAGTGCAGCCTCTATTCAACCGTGAAGACCATCGTCGAAGTTACAAACAGGAACGCGTGCACAGTGACACGATGAAGTCGAGCGGGCGTGTGGGAAGGTCTTTTCTCTGTGCCCTTTGGAGCATGGTTTGTGTTCGTTGAAGTTTTGAGGCGTTGTGGCTCTCTCACTGAACTCACTCACTTGGCGACACTTCACGAAACCAAGATGGTGTGTGTGTGTGTGTGTGTGTGTGTGTGTGTGTGTGTGTGTGTGTGTGTGTGTGTGTGTGTGTGTGTGTGTGTGTGTGTGTGTGTGTGTGTGTGTGTGTGTGTGTGTGTGTGTGTGTGTGTGTGTGTGTGTGTGTGTGTGTGTGTGTGTGTGTGTGTGTGTGTGTGTGTGTGTGTGTGTGTGTGTGTGTGTGTGTGTGTGTTCAACTCCAGCCTCAACAACAACAATAGCGACGATTCGCATCTAGAACGTTGCATGGAAGTAGACATTTCTGTCGACAGGACGAAGTGGGTGACGTACTTGTATGTGAACGAGCATTCGTCCTATAGCGCTGTCTCTGCTCTGGCTTCGTTGAACTCGCCTGGAAACAGTGTGGTTAGGCAGTCGACTTGCGCCGTTATCCAGGATTTTGTATGTATCCCGTGCATTCGAAGCTCGCGTATGTGTCATTCACCACAGAACAAGCACATCGCCGCTTGCACGCTATCCTTGTGACTTCCGAAAGTATGATGTCTGGAAATATTTTCCATATCAATTGTTATCTTTCACGTTCGTATAAACATTTGCCAGTTTACTTCGTAAGAGTTGGTTTGTTCGTGGACAATGGTGACGAATATCATCCATTGTAAAGGTGATCATGTACCGCATCAGTTATCTAATTGTGTCTGAAGTTGCTGGCATTTTAAAGGAGAGCTGATATGGTCGAGGTCTGCCATGTGTCGCAGAAAGAAAATGATCACCGTTCTTACGAACTGCCACGAGCTCAATTATCATCCAAGCACTCTGTGCAGCTGGTAGACAAGGGAAGCTGCAAGGTGTGGTCCCTAATCGGTGTTTTCCACCCATGTGTTCCATCGTTTGTTTACAGTAGACCACCATGGTGAGTTGTTTAATTTGTCCAGTTTTCATGGCACATATCTGCGATAAGAGTTTCACAGCAAAGCTGTATGGTAGAGGTTTCCGTGTGTCGTTAGAGAAAAAATACCTTTAAAGGAAGGCAGAAAGACAGCGGAGATATAGCCTAAAGACGATGAAAGAAATACCGATGAAGAGAAAGAGATAAGAAAACCTACTAAAATAAGAAGGAAAGAAGAGTAAGCATAGTCACAAGTGCTGTCACAGTAATCGAGGTAAAGGAACGAGGCAGGTGAGAGGGTGGAAGCTTGGCAAAGCCAAGACCAGCCTGGTGCCCAGCAGCTCTGATGTGAGCGAGTTTTGCTCGAAGTAGTGGAATCTGCGCTTCATATATATATTGTTAAGATGAAATATGTTCATTTAAAGTTGGGTTGATTGAAAAGGGTTGAATGACAGCCGCATCGACAGCGATACGCTCGCAAGGGGGGCACTCTTTGTCCTCCTTGTCACTTTACCGTAGCACTTCTCTTTTCACAGGCGAAGCCCACCGTGTGAGAAGAAGCTGTGGGGTGGGCTGCTACCAGAACCTACTTGTGAAAACAGCTATAATGTACAATTTAAAATACATTTTAAGGCTCATATTCAATTATGTTGCCTGCTCAAGTTTAGGCCTGTTCCTTTGTTCGCGGCATCTCACTAGGCTCACATTTTCCTCGCGAAAGACCTGTGCTTACATACCGTCGATTCAGAGAATGATGAATTCAAGTGACCTCAAAAGAACGTTAAAACTTTAAATCATCGACAATACACCAATGATGGAATTACTAATCAGAAGAGAACGTTTTTCATGAGAAACATCGAGAGATGGAGAGAAGTATATTAATAAACTGGAGACGTTCGTCTGGCTTTTTGCCTGACACGCTACTCCAGGCTCTGGGTCATGATGGTCAGTGCTCGCAATATATACACTAATGAACACATAACACAAAGACCCGCGCACTCGTATACACTACGCTATGCCGCGGTGGTCTAGTGGTTAAGGTACTCGGCTGCGGACCCGCAGGTCGCGAGATTGAATCTCGGCTGCAGCGGCTGCATTTTCGATGGAGGCGAAAATGCTGTACTACGCTCGTGTGCTCAGATTTGGGTGCACCTTAAAGAACCCAAGGTAGTCGAAATTTCCGAAGCCCTCCACTACGGCGTCTCTCATAAGGTGTTTTTGGGACGTTAAACCTTAAATATTGATCAATTACGCTATTTACATCGGTTCCTGCCATAGTCAAGGCACATAGGAAGCAACGGCGAACAATGTCCCACGTGATATTTACGTGTGGTTCTGGCACATGCGATGCTCACATGCAATGCCACCATAAAGCCTTTGCAAGGATCCTACGCGGCAGCCTTTCTCGTACACCTAAAAGCGTAACTGTGTTGTTTCTGCGAGTCCGTCAAGATAATTGCGCCTCGTATGCTCGCACGTGGACCATTACCAGCTGTTTTGATTTACGTTGTTTTTGCTTCCTCCCGATCCTTCACGCGTGCACCGCAGCGCCACTAAAACGCGGTGCGTTCCAAAACAAATGGCTCCCTTTCTTCCTTTATTTTTGTGCTGCTCTAACATGCATCTGCGTGCTCAGTTCCGGGCAGGTTACGTTCGGTGCGTCCCGAACGGCGTGTTCGCTTCAGAACGTGATTAGCTTTTTTTAGCCGCCATTAGTGGCGTACACCACTGTGGAAGCGATGTTCATTCCGTACTGACCACCATCACTCAGGAATGCAGCCACCATGCGTCAGTAGTGACCCTCGTGCTACTGAAATCGTACCGTACGTTATGTGATAAGCATTCGCTCCACTATGGTGCGTGTTCTCGCCATTTCTTTAATATTTTCTGACCATAGTAAGGCCCTTGACAACTCCCTTAACTGGACCCTTGTATTAGGATATTATTAAGTAGAAAAGAAATAAATGAGTGATATACAAAACTTAGCAGGCACACGAGGCTGAGCGCTGACCCTTCTAGGGAGTGGCACGTGTGAGGGCGCGTTGCTTTTGATATCTTATCTCGCAGCCATTGTCTTTTACGTACCGTTGGTTTGCGTCTCCTCCGCTCCCGTTACATTCTCTCTCTCTCTTTATCTCTTGCATCATTCATTGCTGGTTTGCTTTACTCCCAAGTCTAGGAGAGGTTGGTGGCGTTGGGTTCCTCTCCCAGAAAAATAGCCAAAAATAAAGGAAAGCGCATGGGGTTAGCTCAGCAGAGGCGCCCGCTGAATTACAATCAAGTCGTGGGCGACCCCTGCGGATCATCCTGGGAATACTGATTTACTCAAGGCCGACAATTAGCGAGAGTGCGCAAGAAGGGTGCGCTGCTTGCTCGCTGGCCGCTTGTCGGGTGGCCCGCCGAGAGAGCGCGCGTCGATCGTCCGCGTTGTACGTGCAGAAGCGCTGCCCAAAACGAAGCTGTGCCCCCTTTCACTTTTCCTTCACGCGCTCCTCTTCGCTATTGTACGACGTTGCCTGAGGCAACCGCACCCTCGGCGCGCTGTGTTCCGACGCTCTTCATAAAACAGAGAGCACAAAACTCGAGACAGAAAGAGATCAGGACAAACGGTCACTATCAACTGATCAACTGCGCTTGTCCTGATATCTCTCTGCCCGGTGTTTTGTGTGCTTGGTTTCGTGAAGAACGACGAATAACCAACGTGCCCAAACCTTCTCTCTTTTGAAGTGTTCCGATGCGTATCACTGCCACTGCTGTGGTAGAACTGCAGTGAATGATCCATTCGTGAGGATGGTTTATTGGAATCGTACTTTGGTATTCCGTAGTGCTTATTATAAACTGGCTTATAAGGCGGAACCGTCAGACATGTTGGCGTTCAGAACGGAAATTGTTGACGTAGCTTCACGAACGCTTTCTCCGTTTCGCTGTAACCATTATGGCAGATTTGACCACTGGAGAGGCAGGTGTGCCGAAATCTTGGCCAAATAAAATTTACGGAATGCACGTTCTTCGCGGGAACCACGTAGCCACATGTGGCAACAGTGGCACATGCTAAGTAAGCTTAAGAGCACTGAGAACGCGCGAAAGCTTCGCTTGTCTCCCTACTTAAACGGATCTTCTGGCGCACAGCAACTCTCGCTTGTACTGGCACATCGCTTAACTTCTGACTTCCGGCGCACGAAAACGTTGGAAGTAAGCGACCCATGATTAATTGCAATGGCATGCAAGGATAGCGGATATCCATGCAACGCTAACGCTCAGCGCGCTTCAAACAAGTAGTCGAAAGAACTAGCTTCTGTCGTTGTTTCGCGTACGCAAAACAGAGGCAAAACACGTCAGCCAGTATTTCTAGTACATATAAAAGGCTGAGTATTGTGAAGAGAATGACAACGAACAAAGCGCATCACTCTTTAAAACCGACTCTAGGATGACCGTAGTGAAAAAGAAAAGAAAAGAAAAAAATAAGTGAAAGCTAAGCCAAGAAAACTGCGCTCCTTTCAACCATGAGTGCTGTCGAGATTGACGAGGCAAACGGAGATCTTGTCGACACGGGCGTCCGGGTCGCGGACGGCACAAACCAATCCGGTCGGGGGGGTCTCATCGCCAGCACGTCTTGTGTTTAGCTTGGTTTGCTGACTGATTTGTTTAAGCCGAGAGAGTGTGCAGAGTGAGAGTGGGGGGCAGCATGGAGGATGTGTGTTTTAGAACGGATTTGACAGGCCGTGCAGAGGATTCGTGCTCGGCTTTGTCCTCGCCTTACACTCCACCGAAGCCGGGGTTCCTCAGCGATGCAATCTAAAAGTGATTTGGGGTTTGGGAACTGCGCAATGGCTCTCTGCCTCCCTCTCTCCTCGAGAGCGCGAAATGGAAGCGGCCCGCTGAAGTGCAAGCCAGCGCGCGTGTTGGGAAGTTGTTTCGCAATCGCTGTGACGCAATGCTTAGCAGGAAAAACTTCTGTGCGTTCTTTTGTCTGCGTTATTTGAATATGAATAATATTTAGACATGGTGGCGTCATGGTCAGAAGTTTCGCTACCATCTGATACAATATAGGGCAGCTTGGTTTTTTTTTTATTCATAAAAGTTTGAAAAGAACCGTAAACAGTTTCCCACCTGCGTCAACCCGCCCAGGTGGTCTAATGGTTATGGCTCTCGACTGCTGACCCACAGGCCGCGGAATGGAATCCCGACCGCGCCGGCCGCATTTCCGATGGAGTTCAAAATGCTTGAGGCCAGTGTGTTTAGATTTAGGTGCATGCACAATAAAGAACCCAAGGTGGATGAAATTTTCGGAGCCCTGCACTACAGCGTCTCTGATATTGCATTCACAGAATGTCACATGACTGTTCACTCCCGGCTGTTCACAAAGACCTGTTCATAAAAGCGTGTTCGAATTCCCACATTTGTGAGTGGTCTTTACACTGTTCATGTGTACATGCGAAATGTGTAAAAGGAAATCACCGATTTTGTGAACGCCGGTGGTCTAGTGGCTAAGGTACTCGGCTGCTGACCCGCAGCTCGCGGGATTGCATCCCGGCTGCGGTGGCTGCATTTCCGATTGAGGCGGAAATGTTGTAGGCCCGTGTGCTCAGATTTGGGTGCACGTTAAAGGACCTAGATGGCCGAAATTTGCGGAGTCCTCCACTACGGCGTCTCTCATAATCAAATGGTGGTTTTGGGACATTAAACCTCACGAATCAATTAATCAATCAATTATGTGAACCATTTGAGTGTGTGGACTACGGCCCATGCTGTCGGATTTTGTCACTCTTCTTATGTGTCAATCCGTCTGTTCTTTTTAAGTATATATGTTACTTGATGCGCACATGCAAAGCAAAACAAGCCTGGCGCGTGTAGTTCTTGTTAAGTATTGTAAAGACGATAGTATTTCTTGAGATACTTCTACGCAGACATTTTGGTTCATCTGTCAGTCCTACTGTCAGTCTCTCTGTTAAACGATTCATTTTAACCTCTTGCTCAACGCCCACCTATATTGATGTGGTTGGCTGTTTTCATACCTGTGAACATTGTCAGCGAAAAATCAAATATTACGCATACTTCATGCGCAACATCAGTACGTATGTGTTAGGCAGCATGTATTTTTATTTATAAAATGCATAGTTATGCAATTATAAAGACCGAAGCGTATATTACGCTGAGCTGACAATGCCACGCTATGAAAAAAAGCGAGTGTTTCTTAAGCCTCACTAAAAAGTTCAGGGGCTAAAGTTTAACTAAAACGACCCGGTGGAGCCACCTACCAGTAGCTCTGCGTTCTAAAAAAAACTTTTATTTCTTCACATTACTGCCAGATGGAGGGATTTCTCACGCAGTGCCTTCAGGCAGAAGACTATCGTCTTTCGACGTCCTTTGCAGCAAAGCGCAGAAATACGCGCCAAAGTTTTTGGTGCTGTCTTTCTGTGTCATTTGATAAGCAGTAGAAGAAAAAGGCGAACTTAAAATTTACATGCTCGCAGAACCTAAAATACTTCGACCCGCCGTGATTGTCTAGTAGTTATGGTGCTCGAGTGCTAATCCGACGGTCACCAAATTTAATCCCGGCCGCCCGACCCCATATTTGTTCTATTCGAATAGGTACGTGTGCTTAAGTTTAGGCGGACACTAAAGAACCTCAGTGAGTCGAAATTTCCGGAGTCCTCCCATACAACGTCCCTCATAATCATATTGTGGTTTTTGGGACGTCAGACCCCCACCATTATCACTGATTGAAATATTGTAAACAACTTTTAGGTCATTCTGATTTGGTCCTATTAAAAGAAATTCTGTACTTTTTTTGAAATATAGGCACCTTTAGTTATCACATGATTGATTTATTAGCAGGCGGGTGAACATGAATTAAGACGTAGGCGACGATCACGCGAACTTCAGCAGCGCAACATGTTGGCATTGCGCTCAACATGCGTTGCGTAGAACAGGGACCTATACTGTAAACGAAACGATTAGTATTTGGAGTATTTCTACCACAATGATTGTGATAAGCGCTCGCTCGCAAATCCTACGTCTATAGTTTGGTTGTCTCCACTCTATATTTCCTATCAAGCTTGGTAGGTGACACTGATAATATGCTCACGAAGTGCCGGGACCACGTTGATAACACAGATAAGGCGCGCGAAGTAGATTAAGATTAGTCGTCTTCCAAAAATACTCCCCGAACAGTTTACTTTTTCTTAGAGTGCATACGCATCGCCATCTAAACTTAAAACTTCGGGCAGCCGAAACGATGATGTGGTAACGTTCCCAAATAGTAAAGCAGAGTGAACTAGAATAATCTGTATTATATTTAAATTAGTTCTTTTTTTTTTCAAGCATTTGTGTTTTGTGAGTTTATACCCGATTTTGGCCGCTTAGGCAAGTACGATAAATTTAAAACTGACATTTTCCCTTCCCATTTTCACACAAATTGACAACAGTTCTCATTTGCTGCCTTGTGAGATACAATTCGGTTTATTACTGCGCATATTGTGACTCGAAAAACTCGCTCGCAGTACTTCTCTCCTCAATTACTTAGTTCAGCAATCACGACTTTGTTTATTGAAGCAAATAGAAAGAAAAATAGGTTCACGATGCTTAGCAAGTTATTCGAGCACACCGTGCTTTAAACTTGCTCTTTTCATTGTCGCGGTGCATGCCTAGTCTTATTATATTTTTTGTGCGGGTCTTGAAATCAGTGGCATTATCATCGCTGTCCTTCTGCAGCATCTCTTAGTTAATGCCTCGACAATTCTTGTCGATCTAGCTCAACAGTTCCTTTCAACGAGCACTATACAAATGGCAGGAAGAACCCTGATGGTTTCCTTCTTATTTTCTCTGATGCCTACTTTTACAATTGCGTATTCTTGTGTTTGTGGCCATCTTCTATGATATCGCGTAGAGCTACTGGCGTAGTAGTTCACGAAAATGTTGCTTCCGTGCGCGCAAGCGCAGTCATTCGGACGGCTGTGCTCATTCCGCACAGCCTCCACTTGCAAACAACGTGCCAAACTTGTGTGCTTCTTCTCGTCCCTTTTCAAATGCGCTCGACTTCTCTCTGTCAACGTTAGCAGTCTACTTCTCTCTCTATCTCTTTATCTCTCTCTCATTGTCAAGCGCTGATAGAGACGACCAGACAGAAACCGTCTTCTTTTTCCGAGTCCTTTGTCGAGCAGAAAATAAACCTCTTTCTCCCAATCTCGTCAGTCGCTTCCTTATTGTCGCCTCGTCGCCACCGTCCAATCATGTTGAGTCTCATCCTAGACTTCTTGAGTGGCTTGCTTCTCCCGTACATCGCATCTTGGCTCGTTTTATTTTGACTGTTCTGAAAAAAAAAAACGATATCATTTCAAGTCTTGTTCGGAAACTCTAAGGAACCGTGTCTGTTTGCGCTACGAAATTGAACTGTTCCGTCTCGCTCTGCAGTATTTGTCTTTCTTTTCTTGTACGCGCTGGTTCTTCTTCTGTTTGTTTCGTACATAACTCGGCCAGCTTTGTTGGCTTGACTAAACGATGCTTGTGAAATTGACTTCTTCCCTAAAACGCTCCTGCAGCGTCACTGCGAGGCTCTTGCTTGCTTTCCTTACATTTTGTTCACACATTTCGCTGCTCTGAGAGCTCGAATATTTCTTTCCCAGTCAAACACTGCCGCTCGTGAGGACGACATGACAACGGGTCCACAGGAAGAATGCTATTGTGTTCAGTTTCCGAAAATGTCTGATTCCGTAAATCTGTGCTGCATCCCCATTTCTCTCTATTTCTTTAAAAGTTGATTTTGGGTATTCGATGAGCTTGTTGGCTCGAAACTTGCAAGCGCAGCGTGGTGTCCCGGGCCCTTTGGAATGGCTGCGTATTACAACGGTGCTGGGCTCGAAGTCGTAGGTTCGATCACCACTGTCTTGATGACATTGTGGTAGAGGCGAAATACGGCGCTCCTCGCGTTCTTAGATTCATTATAACTTATTAAACTCAGCTGAACAAATCTAACACCTAGGTTATCCCAGACCATAACAATTTATTGGATAATATATATCGGTAATCTAGGTCAGTCTCGAACAGGTACATGCGAAATAAGCATTGCATGATCGGTTAATTTCCTACTCCAAAGCTGCCCAAGAGTTTACCTATTACGATGCTATAAAAGCGTGCACTGCTTGTCTGAACTTGAACCGCCAGATTCTTGAAACCGTTCCTGTCTGAGTACGGTATGCTCCTACACGATCCTCCAGCTTCTCACCGCGGCTTCAGCTACATTTTTTCAGCTACCGGTGGAAGCGTACTTGCTTATAGCTTGGTCTATTGGCCTGCTAGATATATATCATGGCGAATGTATAGCGTACAGCATATAACGTATACGTACACCCCATATATCTAAGCGCAGCCCACGCCAGAACGAGACGCAAATAAGAGACGACGCACAAACACACATAACTGGGAGCCTAAAGCATTCTTCCTTTGTGTACCGCCATTGTGTACTTAGTACGTCGAAACTCGCGTATCGCGCTCTCTTTCACTTCACACCATGCCAACTAACGTGACGTACAGTATTCACGGATTGAAAACGTACAATGTAGGGCTTACACACGCTGATACTTTCACTTTCGCCGTTTTCAGTTCGCCTTACATTGGTGTAATTTCGCCTCTAGGTCGTAGATAAGAGCTCACATCATCTTTGGAGACCTGATTCGTCACAACATTGCGTGGCTATCTCAAGACACTGCGCATGTACGAATCGTTATACTAAAACATTGCAGCCGAGTTCAAATCCATGAGTATATTGAATAATTTCTACTTTTTGCGGCATTGCGCTGGTATTAAAGCCTAGCGCTACTACAACACTTATGTACGAGCATAACCATCGGCACCGTAATGTTAAGCACACGATCCTTACAATGTGACAAGAATGCTCGTTTTTTTCGGCCTTAAGAGCTACATACGTTACGTAAAAATCGTATTTTTGTCGTAGCAGAAGCTCTTCTAATTCTTTCTTTTTTTATCTCCCGGACTTTTACGCAGAGCAGTTTTAATGCGTGTGCGGTCACGCTGCTTGAATAACAGGCACTCGCAGCTTGAAGGCAGAGAAAACCATTAAGCGAGAAACGAGCCCGAATAGATGACGAGCGGACGTCCCGCACTCATCTCGCAGCGCCGATTTCATGCACCCTCGGAGGGTATATTTGCTTCTTTTGTTAAGTTTGCCGGGGCGTTGTTTTAGCAGCCGAGAGATTCTGTCACAAACGGGAGGGGTCTCCCGCCGTCTCTCGCAGTTGCGGGCGCTTGAGCAAGTTGGGCCGCCACCCACGGCAGCAGTGTCCACCGTTGCCATGGGCGCCATCTAGTTTTGAGTGCGATCATGGCCCGCTCGTACGCGCGCGCGCCAAGATGAGCGATGTGGCTTCGGACCGCCATAAATCCCTCGCGGCCCTGCCGACGCCCGACGCTATTTGTCACGCAGATCGGCTGCTCATTGGCGAAACAGTTTTCTTCCTCTTCATGAGCGAAGGGGCAGCACCCACCCAGCCGGGCGCCGCTCCGCTGTCCACTAGAGGAATACGCTTCTCTTTTTGTCTCCGTCTTACGGGGCATGCCGAAGTTCCCCGCTAGTTCTTTCTTTTTATCTCTTTGTTTTAGCTTCTCCCTTATCGCTGTGCAGTACTACTACCTTACTTTCTTTATTCTCTTCAACGCCGGCCGCGGAATACGTTTTTACTTCTGGCGCCAGGGAACCGTTTAGCTGAAGGATGACCCCCATATCTGCGACGCCTCGAAATCATAATCGCCTTCGCTTCCGTCACCGCCGCCGAGCGGATGGTTAGCAGTTCATTTTTCAGCGCTAGGGCGGATGTCGTTGAGACAAGCGACGCCGTCAGCATTCGCGCAGAACTCGAGATGTTATTTCTTTTTTTCTAGAGTGCAGAGAACAGTAAGCGTCTTTATATGACCGTCCGTTTTCCTTTCTATTTTACTCGCATATAGCGGAGAGTGTATCCTAGTCTGGTCCTGACAGTATCTTCGTCTCATTCTTTTTTCGTGTACCACTTTTGCCTCGGTTATTCGGCGCCGCCGTTTCAAGAAGTCGCCACACTTTGCATTCGCTGACTGTCACACACGCAGGATTCGACGCATCTGGTTGATTCATTGATTTGGGGGGTTTAACGTCCCAAAACCACTATTTGATTATGAGAGACGCCGTAGTGGAGGGCTCTGGAAATTTTGACCACCTAAGGTTCTTTAACGTGCACCCAAATCAGAGTACACGGGCCTACAACATTTCCGCCTCCATCGGAAATGCAGCCGCCACAGCCGGGTTTGATCCCGCGATCTGCGAGTCAGCAGCCGAGTACCTTAGCCACTAGACCACCGTGGCGGGGCAACATCTGATTGGAAGTCACATACCGTAATGTTAGTACTGCTTTAATCGCCACCTATCGATGCCTATCATTATCGTCATTTTCAATCCTCACGGCATTGTCGTGCATACAGTGGTCACCACACCTGACGCCATCTGGAAAGGGACCGACCGCTCAACGAGCCGTCGGGACAACGTTCGCTTTAAGTCAAGCTCGGGATTTCTCTTCCGGGGTTGTTCGTCATGTGACGTGGTGCCGCCGATCATGCTCATTGCTACGATCAAAATGAACGAAGACCTGCAATAAATGAAGAACACGTAACGAGATCCCATGATGAAACCATAATTGTTAGCTCAGCAGGCAGATGTTTATGAAATATCGCTCCAAAAACCTTGATATGTGGGCTTTAACGTCCCAAAACTACCATATGATTATGAGAGACGCCGTAGTGGAGGGCTCCAGAAATTTCGACCACCTAAGGTTCTTTAACGTGCACCCAAATCAGAGTACACGGGCCTACAACATTTCCGCCTGCATCGGAAATGCAGCCGCCACAGCCGGGATTTGATCCCGCGACCTGCGAGTCAGCAGCCGAGTACCTTAGCCACTAGACCACCGTGGCGGGGCAACATCTGATTGGAAGTCACATACCGTAATGTTAGTACTGCTTTAATCGCCACCTATCGATGCCTATCATTATCGTCATTTTCAATCCTCACGGCATTGTCGTGCATACAGTGGTCACCATACCTGACGCCATCTGGAAAGGGACCGACCGCTCAACGAGCCGTCGGGACAACGTTCGCTTTAAGTCAAGCTCGGGATTTCTCTTCCGGGGTTGTTCGTCGTGTGACGTGGTGCCGCCGATCATGCTCATTGCTACGATCAAAATGAACGAAGACCTGCAATAAATGAAGAACACGTAACGAGATCCCATGATGAAACCATAATTGTTAGCTCAGCAGGCAGATGTTTATGAAATATCGCTCCAAAAACCTTGATATGTGGGCTTTAACGTCCCAAAACCACCATATGATTATGAGAGACGCCGTAGTGGAGGGCTCCAGAAATTTCGACCACCTGGGGTTCTTTAACGTGCACCCAAATCTGAGCACACGGGCTTACAACATTTTCGCCTCCATCGAAAATGCAGCCGCCGCAGCCGGGATTCGAACCCGCGACCTGCGGGTCAGCAGCCGAGTACCTTAGCCACTAGGCCACCGCGGCGGGGCCGCTCCACAAACCTTAAAGGGACACTTATGTCGAATAAAAATTTGTCAAAGGGCAAACTCAATGCATGAAAACGTCTAAAACGACAGTATTATCAAGAGCAGTGCCCTACGTACCGAGAAATACAGGTAAAAGCACGAGAACACATGTGGTACGATAGGACATTCACAAAATGATCCCGATTATGTCAAACATACCACCTACACTTAATCACTAGTAATCGAACTAACTGCACTAAATAAAGAACCTTCCGTGTTTCAAGAGATGTAATAAAATTCTGCTTGTTCGTTTCTCTTTGATTCATGGAAAAAAGACCCGCCAAAAGTTACTCTAAGGAATGGCACGAGTTGTTCAAAAGTTCAATTGTCGCCTGGTTATACTGCACACGTCATGCCATCTAGCGGGGCCCTGTTGAACCAAAACACCTCTGCCATCTCGGAGCCAATGGCAGGAAATCTTTCCATCGCGGTTGTTGCTCCTGTGGCTCCCGCTCTTTTCGTTCTGCTGCTACTAATGTCAGCGGCCGCGCAGTAAAGTCAGGCGACGTTGTGCACGGCAACAGTTACCTGACACGTTCCGCTCGAGGCCGGTAATTTGAAGTGCGCTAACTCGATGCGGACCACTAAAACGTGATGTTATGTCAAAATACGCACTTCCTTCACACAAAAGTACCACTACGAGGTTTGATTGATTGATTTGTGGGGTTTAACGTCCCAAAACCACCATATGATTATGAGAGACGCCGTAGTGGAGGGCTCCGGAAATTTCGACCACCTGGGGTTATTTAACGTGCGCCCAAATCTGAGCACACGGGCCTACAACATTTCCGCCTCCATCGGAAATGCAGCCGCCGCAGCCGGGAATCGAACCCGCGACCTGCGGGTCAGCAGCCGAGTACCTTAGCCACTAGACCACCGCGGCGGGGCCCACTACGAGGTTTCTGGACCACTATTTCTACAATCAACGTTGATTTATTAGTTGCCTTTAGTGGCCCTTTAGTCAGAAGAGAAACTCGTAATGCTGTATTTGTTACAAGATTTGTAATCCGTAAGCAATCACCTATCGCTGATCAGGCCACTGTTACGAAATCTCTCTTACTGCTATACTGTATGTACTCTGCCACTGGATTGGTGTATTTGAGTGGTTGTCGCCGTTACTCAAAGCTTTCGTTTGTGGATACCCTCCAGAAAGTTGGATTAGTGGGTTGAACAGCAAGACCTGGACGCATTGTGAACATTAAACTGGTGGCTAGGTCTATCTCATCAAGAACCAGCAGTGCAGATTTTACCAAGAGTGAAGCATCTTAGAACACTGGCTCACCGAACAAAATTTTCGTAAGGAACTTTGTAATTGTGTTGCAATGCCGTCAATCCTGAAGTGACAAGCGGAAACAATTGTGAAAGCTTCATTTGGCCCTCCGCATCAGTACCCTTTCAAAACGGCTCTGCGTAGTAGTTAGTGGCATACGAAAGAAAACACTCCAAGTGTCTTGTGTTAAACCGTAAACGCATCCTGTTGTACATTCTAAGCATTTTTGTTAGTCATTATAGCGTTCGCTCTACTTAGTTTTACAATTCAAAACCTACTTGTCTTAAACCAGAATGCCCAACTGAACACTCGCCTTATTGAGCGCATTACGTACCGAACCACAGGCTGAAAGCGAAATTCGTGAACATCTCGTCCAGCACCTGTTGTTACAGCAACCTGAGTTCCCCAGCGCCGGAATTGCCGATCGTTCGCCGTTTTGATATGCGCTACAAGCAGCGGTCATTTTGGAGAGCTCCACGTCCGCCTACACACTTCTAACTTCTCCTTCAGTACCCATTCAACCCTTGCTCTTCGGAGTGGTCTTTAGCGTAATGATGGCGAATGTCGAAAAACCCGGCACCACCAAGACCAAGGCAGGCCGTGGTGTTACACGCGGGGGCCGTAACCAACCAGGCGGCTGCGGGAATTACGCCGCCCGCACTCGTAAGGCGAAGCTTGCGCTACAGAAACCCGCTTGATCGGGAGCTCCGCTTGTGGGCTCCCGCTTCGAACCGGCAGTGCGATACAAGTGTCAGAGCCCAACTAAGGGTTGTCTCATTTCCAATTCCAAGTCGACGCAGCATCATCAGTGACCCGCAAAGTGTATACGGGAAACCGTAAGTATAATAGGCGCTGGGATATAAACCCGTTGGCGTGTGCCTCGTTTCCAGTGGCTTTCGGTACGAGGTATGCCGGCTCTTTAAGGCCCGGCCTCGACTGGTAACCCCTTTGGTCCCAGGAATTTGTTAGGGAGGAACCTCGGGGCGAACGCAGCGCTCATCCCGAGAACGCGTGGAACGCGGGGCGCGCCGGGGGCTTTGATGGCGAGTTTCGGGAGCACCTTGTTAGCGGGAATGGTGCTCTGCGCCGTCTCCGAAATGACCCAATCTCCCGGTACATATATGCGAGGATGCTCGGAGGTGTTCAAGGGAGCCAGGCTTTTCGCGGTGCCGTGCGTGTGAGATGGGAGCCACTTCATGGCGGGCCTGATTTCGGGTCTAGTCGTCTGAGAAGGACGCTGATTGGCCAAGCGGGAAACGTGGGCCTTCCGGATGTCCCAATCGAACGCACCTTCGTATCTTCGAAGCTTTAGGAGCAAAATAAACGAAATGTTTGGCTCATTCGCCCGGCAATACCTGAACGCCATTCCTTCAGAAAGTAGAGGCGTCCGATAGCCGTCTGGTGAGGTAGGCGGGGCTTGAATAAGCCGCCATCTTTTCCCGCGTTATTCTTGTCATACAAGCACGCGTACACCTCGCCACTCTAAATTTCACTTAAAGGAGTATTCGCAGCGTTTGATGCATTCGAGTTCACGATATTATTTTTCGCGACACAATGGGTGGCAGTGTCTTCTCGAAAGTGCACCAATTGGTGTATTCAATCTCATATACAACGTAAAAGCAGTTTCGGCAATCTGCGCCAGTAGGTATTGTAAGCATGAAACTATCAACATTCACCATACTTGTCAATCATACTTGTCCGACTACGAAATAAACTCACGAAATAATTGTGGTTTGTAACCAGAATAACGTAGTTGCGTTTCAATTTTATCTTATCGTAAACGACTCCAGCACGGCTCCTTCAACTGTGTGTCCCAATTTACACACACACACACACACACTCTATATATATATATATATATATATATATATATATATATATATATATATATATATATATATATATATATATATATATATATATATATATATATACAGATGGGATAGGCATGGTAATGATATCAAATTATGCCCATACCATCTGTAACGTATGGTAGGTACGTTTTGAATATTAGGCTGCAACCAGCTAGAAGGCGACTCATCGTTTCATGAAGCCCTTTCATTCCTTCAGATATAACCATGCTGGTCCAGCTGCTCTAAATACTGCTTAAACACCATATTTCTGTCATTTTTTCTCTCTTATTTACACATATCGTTCCGTGAGTGTCTTATAATTTTACTACCTCCTTATGAAGGAATTCAAGAACTGATATACTGACTCACTGATTAATTTATCTGCCTGTTTATTGTCAACGCTTAATGACAAGGTGGCGCTGGGTTCTAACCCTCACCGACAGCAGATACTCTCTTAACAAGCGGAGCTGAGCAAGTTGGCTTCTCCGCATAAAGATGCCGCATGCAGAAAAAACCGCTTGAAGTTCTTATATGTGTACCACTCAAAGGGGAAACCCTTATCGAGCACGATATTTGACCGTCAGCCTCACCGTCCCGAGGCGACGGATGCGAGTGATGCAGCAAATTATCATCACGTTATGACGTCACCATACAGCGTCGCGGGTGTGTCAAGATAGTCATTATTTTGACGTCATTATGACATCCTAGTGACATCCCATGGGGTAACGTCAGATGGTGGCGTCGTCACTGGAGCTAGGTCAAAATAGGGGGTCCAATCACAGAGGCCATGCAAAACCAAGTGAAAAGCCTGGTTACGTTAGATTAATAAAAATTTCGAAGGGTGGTTGGGCAGAAAAATGTGGTTTCAGCCTTCGAGTCACATTAAGTGAATGTATGGGGAACCTCTGAGTTTTTTTTTGTTTTTTTTTTACGTGCAGCATTTTCTGAATACCGACTGGCTTTATGTTTCAACTGCCCGGTTATCATTTTCTAGATGCTTGTTTTAGGGCTTGATTCAAATGCGTACCTCGCAACACCTTGCAGTGTTTCGGAACAGCCACACATTGTATTTCTGTTATAGTTTTAATCTCGTATTTCACTGTATGAATTTACCGCCCCTTTCTCACAGCTTCGCGAAGTGTCTCACGGCGCATTTTTCAAAGCTTCAGCCTAGTAATTAGCAATCTGTTGGAGACGCTAAAAACGAATGTCCTTACCGAAGTAATTTAGTAAAAATACCACACTTCCCTTAAATTTGCTTCTCACTTCCTACAGCTTTAGTAGTAGACGCTGTGCTCGGGCACGTATGAAAACTACACGTTCTCAAAAAAAAAAAAAAAAACAGTAGACTTCTTTTTTTTACTTTCCTCTTTTCTTAAGATATATCCAAGTGCTGCATTTTCTTTTCCTCTTTTATTTGTCGTACAGCCATGATGGCCTCTTTGTTCGCGCAAGTCTAAGAAAGACAAAACAAGCACAACATTAGTCCGCAAAAACGCGCATCTCACTGCGTGCACGTGGATGCGAAATTATTACGAGCGTGTTCGGAGTTAGCCTGTACAGCGAGAGTTTAACAATGATGTAAAACGGCAAAACAAATTTTTTGTAGCCCCACATTCCCCCCGCCCTCTCCTTCTCCTGGCTTTTTTTTTTTTCCGCATGTGTTATTATTTATACGAGCTCCCGCTGCTGAAATGCCGAGCCAAATAAGAAAGAAAAAAATTGAGCATGCAAACGTGAGATTTGAAATGCAAACTGGGAAGCATTCGTTATAGTTTGGCAGGGCGAGGTTCGAAAAACTGCGAGCGGGCACCCGCGCGATTCGGTGCGCCGCGTGCAAAGGAGCGTGATAAATTTTTGTTTTCATTTCTCGTTGTTGTTGAACGCTCGCTGTCTTCAAATTTCGAGTCTTCCCAAACCGCCCGAGTACCTTGAAAAATAGCTTTGGAGACCGATGGTCGAAATATGTAAATTCTACTGCGTGCGCAGCTTCAGGCTTAAAACACAAGGGCCCCGAGTTATTCGCACCTTTATTTTTTATTTTGTTGCTAGAATACTCGCTTTCGTTATTTTGTTGATATTGATCTAGTTTTTTTTTCTTCTCTTTCATCTATCGCGTTTGTGGTGTTGTGGTGGTGGCGGTGGCGGTGTGGGGCTATTTCTTACTCCTGTTAGAATTTAGCGAGTGCGGATGTATTATATGCAAAAACAGGCGAAAAGAATAGAAATTACAGGAACTGAAGGGCGTCTAAAACAATTTTCACTCTCATCAAGCCTATCGCATATTGGCTCCCCGCTTTGCTGCGAAAGTTATTGTTTTCTTGCACGCACTGTTGCTCCGCGCAGTATAAAACAACCCACATAAATTCTGTTGTTGCTGTTTTTCTTCCATGTACTACCTGCAGGCCCACCTTATCCGCAATATTTTCAGTAAGACGTGCTGTTTCGTAAAACATTTCAAATACTTCTAGTGTTCCACTTCGCCTAAATCTCAAGAAATTGTTTTCAAACTTCCAGGTAATTTAGCTTTTGGAATACTACTCCGCAACGGCTGCACAAAAGGTCTCACAAAATCAAGCTGAATTGAAGCGTTAGAGCGATAACACTGCCCTACCACTTAAGTAATTTTAACGTCTATAAAAAAAATAATAACGCCAGGCTTGTGCGGGACGCGTAGCACAGGCGCAGCAAAAGCTGGACGAGTGACTTTTCTATGGCTTTAAATAAAACGTTTTGCGGAAACTACTACAAGTACACTTGCACAGTACCCACTACGCTATAAATCATCATAATTTTCATGAATTACGGAAGCGTGTAATATTACATTAGTATTCGTCTAAACTTCAGAAAAGCATGGTGAAAACATAATGCCTGTAAGGCATTGTGCTCCCGACGCTTTTATAACACATGAAAAAAAATGGTGTGTAGCCTGCATGGGGTCAGTTTACGAAGGAGTTTCCACCACACGTGTGGCTCTGCGTTAGATTCTGTAAACTCCTATCCGCGATCCGCGACATGTATAAATGTCCCGCTCCCACGTCGTTTAAAGTGGGAAGAGGGTGTGTTACACGTGATATGAGGCTGAAATATGAGGGTTCAAATCTTAGTGTATCCTGCGGTGGGGGTGCCGGCGGCGCCACCGCAGGATACACTAAGATTTGAACCCTCATATTCGAGCCTCATATCACGTGTAACGGGCGCCGGCGGTGCCACCGCTGGATATACCAAGATACACTAAGCAGGCAGGATACACCAGTATACACCAGGATATACTAAGCAGACTACACCAGGATACACCAAGCAGTGCCGCCGGCGCCACCACCACTGTGGCGCTGGTGGCGGACAACTACGGCTCAAAAATGGGTGTTTGTTGTCATCTCATATGAGCTTTCGCTGGTATGTTCAAGATTGCACTGGCACAAGGCTGGATCCACCAACCTAGCTAGTGTTCAACCTAGACAAAAATTGTGTGTAATGCCAAGCTTTTGCTATAGATGTTATGCGTTTTCTAAGCACGGCTAAACTACGTAGTGCTAAGCACGGCCTAACGAGTCAAGTGACTGCCTGTGACGGGGTGTGATTTCAGTCACGTGACTATAGATGCTAAGTTGCTTATGGCAAACACGTGTCTTGGGACTGTGTTTCGGTGGTTTATGGCGCGAACATGTCTAGTGACTAGCCGACATTCCACGACGTTGTGTGATTTCACGCCCGTGACTAAAATTTACGCGATTTTTGTCCCGTGACTAAATGCTGCGCTACGTTAGGAGATTTTTAGTGATGCAAGTAGTAGTTATACCTGATGTTGCGTAATCCTAGTCACGTGGTCACTTGCGTGTTGTGTTGTGATTTTAGTTGCGTGGTTTTTATTGTCTTGACTAGTTTTTACGTGAGGTTACGGGATTTTAGTCACCTCACTAGATGTTATATGAGGTTAAGTGATATTTAGTCGTGCAACTAGTTACTATGCGACGTTACGGAATTCTTGTCACGCATCTAGTTATTACGTGACGTTACGTGATGTTTAGTCACGTGACATACTTGCCCATCATAGTGATTTTGTTCCACGCCAGATAAATCGTGTTGTAGAGTCGAATGTTGTACAGTTGAAGAGAATGAAGAGAACGTGTAACAGTTCGTCAAGATAATGATTCCTTTTCGCACTGGCCGGTACAACAAAAAGCTATAAACGAGTACTGACAGGACTTCTATATCTAGGGAATGTTGTTCTAAAGAACAACTCGGGTTTCGAAAACTCTATAAACAGTACTGGGGTGTTCGAGTATGCATCGCATGCATTTAAAATTCCGCTACCTTAAAAAGACATTTTCGGTTTCGATATCGAGAAGGCGGCCTCTTTGTGACGTGTCACGGCAGTGTGACGTCACGGGACGAGATCGACTCGCGACGTGCTAGCGGCTCATCTGACATCTGATCGCAGTACACGTGCACAGTGATGAGTGCATTGCTTCCAACAATCCTGACTGATATTTCTTTGGTTTAGGCTTCATGAATGACGCAAAGTTTGCAGACTCAGTGGAAGTGTGTTGACTCGTCCGGATATTGTCCATTGTGGTGCAGCTTACTTGCTGATGCGGAGCGGAGATAACTCTGCAATCAAATAAAATATTTTATACGTGTTGGCTGACTCCGGGGTGTGGGGAGCGTTAACATTGCATACTACGGAAACGAAAAATGTCTCTTTGGCGACGTCTCGAGATCATATCAGTAAACTTTGAAAGAGCTCAGCTCTTACAATTTGATGAGAATGTAAGTCTTATCACGAAGGACCTAAAACCCACTCTGCCATGGATGGACGACCTGTACCTTCCATATATGATACTTGCGTTTAGAAAGGCGTTTAGTTTAGTTATGATGGGAATTATTTGAAAGTGACCCGTTGATTACCGGCTATAAAAAACACGCTACCAGTTTATACAGGTCTTTTGACATTTTCTATCGTTCCCTCTCCCCAAACTGTCATCTTAATCTTCCTTTCCTTCATCCCAATCTCCCGTAACTCTTCTTTCGTTTTCATATTTGTAGGTATTTCACCACCACCATCCACAGGAGTCCAGCGTGTACAGCTCCTTCGCCCCGACCCCGCCAACATAACGTCCACACCTACAGAATAATGGCACTACTCATCTAAAATGAAGAAAGAAAAAAAAATCTCCGTATCCAGAGCTGTTCTGTTTCGCACCCGTCCTCCACCTTGTCGAAGGGCATGGCACGACGCAGTGCGCCACCGACATTTTCACGGTAAGTGCGGAGGAAAACTTAAATTGCTCCTTGCCGTGACGCAAGTACCTCGTCTTCGGTCCCATCACAATCTCCCCACCTCTCTGTTTCTTATTTGATTCTTTGTTTTTCTATCCTTACTGATTCTTGCTTCTTTTTGAACCGGGGCCACGCAGCGAGATCTGCAGCACGTTTTGCTATCCCGTCTCCCAAGTGCGCAGTAATAGAGGCAGCTGACGCTGGAAGCCGCGGTGAGTTTTCTGGTCGTATGGAGGTTTGTAAAAAAAAGAAACGCAGCCGCGTGTGCCATCACGCTCTGACACCTACTCGCAACACCCAGGCCTCCGTATGTGAGGGGTGGTCGAGGGGGATGGGACAGTCGGAGGGGCGCACGGTTGGCACGAATCGCGTTGTGCAGCTCTGCGGTGCCGGCACCGGCTGCGCTGGCGCGAGATCTGAGGGAGAGCGCAATAGGCATTTAGAAAGAACAAGGCCGGGGTGCAAGAAAGCGGTGAAGTGTCCTAATGATAGTCGTATACTGGGGGCCAGAAAAAAACGCTCACGATTGATCGAGGTTGAGTAAAATGCTCGTGCTCGCAGAGATAGCGCGGACGTTTCACCTTTGTACAATAGAGCGTGTGCCTTGGCTAAATTCGGCTGGATTGGGGGGGGGGGGGGGGGAGCGAGCGCGAAGTACTGTTACACGTGTGCCCTTTGCGGTGAACTAAACGTAAAGAAGCGGGAAGGACGAAAGGGTGGTTCAGACCGCACTCTAAGATAATAATAGGTCAGTTGGATCAACTGAAGGCCCAAGGCCTGAAGAGGCGTGAGAAGCAAGCCGCAGATGACTGATGGTAGGCGTCAGCGGGGAATTGTGAACGTAGCACGCTGTCGACAACCACCGTATTGAAATTTATGTCTGGACGTCGGCTATCCTAAGAGAAACTCAAAAGCGCACGCTTCAAAATCGCCAGCAGTCGGCATAGTGCGTGTGACAGGGTTTAGGCACCGTCTTAGCCGTTGGTACTAACGCAGTTTATAGTTTCCCTGTCTTGGATTCATCTGAACCTCACTATAAACTAGAGACAGGACAAAGTACTCAGCGGATGCAAACCTAACGGATTAGTGTCCCCAACTCAGGCAGGCAGCCAGGTTTCTTTTTTCAGGGAAGAGAATGGGGCAAGGCCTAATTGTTCGAAAGAAAGATTTTTCATGGCAAATAGAAAGAAAGTTGCCCGGTAATATGCGAGGTGCTTAATTATTAGATGAAAATTTGAACAACGAGGAATGCAGCACAAGAGGCGAGTTAATCAGCGATGGAGAGCAAATTTTGACACTGCAGTAAAGCTGGTGCGTGTGCACCTGAAAGAATGTTTTTGTACCAAATAATCTCGACCAAGAAGGCCCATACAAAGTTAGTAAAGGGTAAACGAGTGACGAACAAATTTTGACACTGCAGTAAAGCTGGTGCGTGTGCACCTGAAAGAATGTTTTTGTACCAAATAATCTCGACCAAGAAGGCCCATACAAAGTTAGTAAAGGGTAAACGAGTGACGAACAGAAAAAAAAACGAAGGGGTGGGAAAATGCAAGAAGCGGGTCGTTCACTTACACATGTGCGACAAAATATATATATATGGGACTCTTCCTCTGCCCAACATTTCACACCATGTCTTAACAACAGGCCTGCTAAAAAAGCGAGAGCCATGTTATGGCTGGCATTTTTAACGAAAAAACGCACACACTGGCAACACAATTTTATTGAACAACAAAAAACTTAAACACGGGTGCCTTCCTGACACAAAAAAGGCATTATTTTAGCAAGACATTTTAAATGATGGCATTGTCAATTGTTTTACCATATAGCAAATGTCAATGCGAAAAAAAAATGAACATGCAGCCCGGCCGAAGATGCGCTAGGGTTTTCATGCGCCTCGGTTTCTTCATAAACACAGTGATAACTTTGTGAACAATGGCTTGTATCCTGCTAATTAACATTAGGGCCAGATAATGCGTTTTCACTCTTCTCAGTGTCGAGAAGCTGCGTTCTGCAGCAGCTGTACTGACTGGTAGCGTTGCCAATATCTTGAGATGTGTGTGAATTTTCGGGAAGAGGGCTGTGTTGCATTCAGCCAAAGGGTCCTTCGCAAAGCGGGGAAATTCGTCCTCTTGCGTGACTTGCCGATTAGTTCTCCAGATTTCGCATTTACCATATAATGTAAGGATAGATTTCGCATTTACTATATAATATAAGGATACAAACTGCTCTCGTATATCGCAGGTCCAGCTACACACAGTCAAATTTTTCTTTGGAGGCGTGCTTTGGGAACAACACAACTTGCAAACTTTGCAGTGTTTTGCGATGGTTTGTAAAGCGCCTTTTGAGGGAAGTTTTCAGGTCATCTATGTAAGGAATGAACAAGACTCGCCTGTAGTACTCTTCCACAGAACTACAATCGTAGTTTGCCCAGGATCTTTGTGTTGCTATTACCCGTGCGATCTGGCACTTCACTCCGAACTCCACCGCTGCCTTGACATAGAGAAAATATTTTGTGACGTTTCACCCACCTTGTTTCACAATATCGGCGCGGCCGGTCAAATGAATTTGTAGACGCTTCTTGATGTTTGTTTTGTTTTCAGAACTGTTATTCTTTTTGTTGACACCCGAAAGAAATTGCACACTTAACTAATTGTTAAAGGCCCGTCGAATGTCTTCGACAGCTCATGTGTCACTCAAACCTGTGTTCAGGGAGTGCGACGAGCAATGCGGGCGTACGGAAGCGTTGGGAGTCGTTCCGGAGGAGCCCCTGCACCTCTTGAGGTCAACAACACTGTTCCATCCCATTTCGCCTTGTCGGGACTCTCATCCTCCCCACCGGGTTTTTGAGCCATTCACTTGGTGCGAGCGGCGGACACCGCTTGCCTCAGGGTTGTCCAATGGCTGGTTTATAAGTGGGAGGCTCTTGTACACTACTCTTCTTCCTCTTCTTTTCTATCTTCATGTTATGTACATAAACCTCCGTCTGCCCTGTAAGAGTACATTTCCTAGCTACAAAAAAATGGGTCCGGTGACATGGGCCAGCTACCAGTCGAGACTGGCCGGACCCTGGCCCAACAGACTGGAAGCAGTGGCAGAATCTTCCTAAACCCCGAGCCCCAATACCGTGCGAGATCGGTATAGAACTCGAGAAATCGAAGTGGCATCGTCTGATTCCACAGTCGAATCAGTGAGAAGGATGTGGCGCCCTTTCCCCGCAGCTTTCGCTGTGCTACGCTTACAGAAATAATGTAGAAGCTTCCCTGGCTTCCCGGCCCGGGCCCAAGCGCACGGTGGCGGAGGTACGGAGGGTCAGTCAGTGAGGCGTCAATTAGTGAAGTCTCCTGCTTAAGAGATAGCGCGCTTCGCTCGACCAGAGGAGACGTGTTTGGTGAGATAGTGTGGTCAGTCGGACTGTTGAAAAGTATCAATAGATTACGCCGTGCGAGCAGTGACAAGTCTTGAAGAGGGTCGCCGAAGAGACATGCGACCACTTCCTATACTGCGAAGGAGAACGAACCGTCAGCGCAAGTGTCTAGGCGGAGTAAATCATCAAGCCCGTGATTATGATAGGAGCTACGTGCAGATCAGCGTAAAATGGCCCAGATATCAATGAGGTAGAGCTCTCGATGACCATATGTTTTGTTTTGAATACAATTGTCGCGTCTAAATCACTACTTGTTCGTTCTGGAGTCAACGATTGCCGCATTGCTGTTTCTGTGAATAATGAATACAGAACGTTCTAGAGAAGTGCCCTTGCACAGCAGTCGTACCGAATCAACACATGCTTCGGCTACCATAACTTTCGTCGTTTATACCATGCAGTCTCAACATGGTGGAGTGCATCCAACGAGCGCCGATAAGACAGAACGAGAGCTTGATAACGGTAGAAGCAACGCATCAAATTACACGATGCTGGAGCAGCTCGTTTGTCCCAACAAATGGCGGCGATCAATTAATTCCGTCGCTCAATCTCATAAGGCCTTGCGGTGAATTAGTGATACCGTGTTGCGGGCGAATTTTCGCAGGTATTGAGCATCCCAACCCTGGGTGATTCATTAGACCTCTTTAGAAGTTTCAGGTGCCACATATACGAAGAACGTTGCCATTTCCTAACTGAAACGGTAACGCGAACAGTGCGGTACCACACTTACAACGACGTAAATAACAACGAGGGTCGTCTGCTTACTTTCCTGAGAGCGACGACCAAATTTTTGCCAACTATGGCGCTTCCGTCGGCGCGCAGTAGACAAATAATTGGGGACTTGCATAAACACTCATTCAACAGGTAGGTGTCCCAACAGTGCAAATTGTTTACACTGTTTAATCTTTCTGCCAAGTGGGTGCCTACCCGAAGGCAGATGCAGCGGACAAAGTTTCGTGTGGTTTGCATAGGCACGAGTGTGGTCGGACGGGTTCATGGTTCACCGAAGCCGTCGCATTCCGTACTAGAGTTCCCTTTTCCAAGCTGTCCGTGTATGAAGTCAATTTAGCCGTCTCCCTGCTTAAGTGGTCTTTGACAATATGTAGAGAGCATGTGGTCGTAGGCTTGTGAGTCATTCGGGTGTCTTCTTTCCTACACGGGCAATGGTATCGCTGATGCCCCAAACATATGAGTGAGTGGTGTTTCTGTTGGGGTGTTGATTCACGGGCCGGCCACTGATTTTCTCGGGGAGCGTTGCCATGCTTTCAGAACAAAGGTTCTTTGGTGGCTGTTCTTGGTTAGTTACCTAAATAGCATTTGCTTTTCATTTTTTTAAATTCGCACACCACTACTTGTGATTGTGTCTCTGTACTCTGGCGTTAATGGCCGACTAGGCGAACTTCAAAAAAAAAAAGTCCCTCCCCCCCCCCCCCCCTCTTCCTTACGTGCCTGCCCCAACCATTTGGTTTGCAGTCAATGAAACTTGTCGCCAACAATGAAGAATAGTCCCCTCATTGAACGAGCTGAAGCCCAAAGCATGCAGGGGCGTCAATGCGAGCCGACTGTTAGTTTTCTTGGGCAATGGGAGGCTTGTTAGGAAGCGAAGACACAAAAAAATTGCGAGTGAAGCGACACACCTAACAATATTACTTGAATAACAAGAAGAAAACTTTATTTGTACATATCACTAACGTTAAGGTGCAGTCCCTTTACTGGATCAGCTAAATTTTGTAACACATGACCCAAAATGTTCAGAGGCTCGTAAATCGAGCAATACCAGCGAGCCCACTTGCATAGAACATCCCGCAAGCTTTGTCTTCAGTACGTTCCTCGATGCACCCTTCTCAGCATGTCCGATGGCAGAAGTGCACAAACAGGGCTCACCCTTTCCAGCTTGAACCAGGGAGTGTGTACCAACACCGTCTCACCTCAATTTGCATAACAAACCAGCTGAAGTACAGGCACGCGCAAATGCACTCCCTCGTGCGCGAACGTTGTCGGGTACGCGCCCGCGATTTCGTAGTATCGTGCATCCACGTGGGCCACGAATTCGCCGAACCGTAAGAAAGAGACGAGACGCAGCGTTCAGGCAAACAAGACGGGTAATCGTGATTGGGATAAGAAAATCGCCAAGGCGAAATGAATAGAGGCGAGACCGAAACAATGGACCCACGTGCCGCGCTTCGCCACCTCCTTGGTCTTAGACAAAAGAAGTCTACGGTGTTTGTAAAGCGGTGCTGGTCTTTATTGCCTGCTCGCAAGCAGACTACGTTGGATTGAGTCTATGACGTCGTATTATACCGTCATGACACACAATGCAGTGGGATCTCCGCTGCCTGGCAGAGTTTGGTCTTGAGCAAATAAGCTGAAGGCGTAGTGAATATATCCTCGTCAGGATGGCTTCTATTAAATTGCGAGCACTCACGCCTTCCTAGACACTTTTTTATCCAAGACTGTGTGTTTAGCGACCCTCTTTGGAGCTCGCATGAAAGCCCAGTACTGTTTGTGCTTGATTCGGAACAATAGCAGCGGCAGAAAAATAGTATGGCCTTCTACCATTGTCGGTGCTGAGAACTACAACCTATGCATATATAGATTGATATGTGGAGTTTAACCTCCCAAAATTACCACATGATTATGACAGACACCATAGTGGAGGGCTCTGGAAATTTCGACCACCTGGAGTTCTTTAATGTGCACCCAAATCCGAGCACACGGGCCTACAACATTTCCGCCTCCAGCGAAAATGCAGCCACCACATCCGGGATTCGTTCCACGACCTTCGGGTTATCAGCCGAGTATTTTAGCCACTAGACCACCGCGGTGGAGCTATGCATATATAGGAAGAAAATAAAAACTTGTCTTACCTTCTTCCTGCGTCATTACGCAGCGTCATTACCTTCTTCCTGAAGCTTGCCAAAGGGTTTCTGGTTGTAGCACGAAACAAAGCGTGTAACTTACGTTGTCCTTTTGCTCTCAGTTGTTTAAAAATATTTGATTAGGCAATAGTCTAGCGAAGTCTAGCGTATTAAAACGGTAGGCAGTTTACAAATAGGTGTAAACTACAAATAGGGTTACTGCGCAGCGAACAACTACCCCCAAAACAGTGCTGCATCCCTGCCAGTTCGGTGAAGAGTTTGGTGAAAATAAGGTAACGACACAGAAGAATAGAAAGTTGAATTAGACGGAACACTTCCACGATTGTTTCAGCACTTAAACCACGTAGATGTAAAAAAAAGACAAAGTGCACAGGATTAGCCCTCTCATCCTGTGCTCTCTCTTCTTTACGCCTGCGTGTTTTTAGTGCTCCATCAGTCATGCTAAATAACAGTGCACGGAAGTGGGGCATCTTGTGGATTCAGTGCATCCAGCTTTTATTCCTTCGATAGCGCTCAAATGTAGATAAGCAATCGAGAAATCTGCAAACTCACATAAAAAGCAATTTTAGTGTTCTTAATGCAGAAGCAACGTCTTAATCTGTGTACTTTCGTAATTAAAATCTATGGATTTTAATCGTAATTAAAATCCTATGGCGTGGGTGTACTTTCTCTTTTTTTTCTTCCTGCTCCTCAGACCACGACAGCGAGTAGGTCGTACCGAACCTTCGACTTTCATTTGCGTGCCGCAAAACGACAGTCTCTAAACTACCGCGGTTTGGTCTGCACTTCATACAACCCTACATGTATAACCTCCAGCTACACTTCCCCTCCTTATTGTCCAGCTCTTACGTCAATTTCAGCACGCACAAATTTCGTCGCACGTGAAATAAGATTGACTTTAGGTAATGCAAGTGTGTAAATGTGCAGCTTTTAGACGCTGATTCCCGCGTGAGTGGCGTCTTCATTGTCAGCTGGCGTCGGCGTAATCGTTGGGACGGACGACGACGAACGAGAGCAGACGATGATGAAAGAGAGCGGACGCAAAGAGAGAGAAAGCGAGCTAGAGCTTCAAGAAATAAAAAGACGCAACTTCTGCAGCCCTAATTCGGAGCACGGCTCAGCGCCTGTAGGGGGGGGGGGGGGAGGAGGACAATAAAGATGTGAAGAAGAGAGAAGAAGAAGAGAAATGGCATTTGTGACCAAAGACGTGGCGGGTGGCTTCTATAGCCGGTTGTCTAGTCCAGTGTCCTCAAGGAAGCGAAGAACCGCCTTGAAGACCTTGGTGTGGTGCCGTGCAGGAAAGAGAAGGTCCCTGTGTGTAGCCGTGGGCAGACCGTAGCGACGGAGTGCGGCGAGCAAGACGCCGCGTTGTGTGCGAAGCGCTGGGCAAACACACAACAGGTGCTCGATGGTTTCATCTGCCCCGAACGCAGTGCACGCAGGGGACGAGGCTCTGCCAAGCCAATGACGCCGCGCCGCAAGTCAGGAGCAACCGACGTGTAAGTTAAGTAGCAGGGACCTCTCCCTCCTGGTGAAACCCCGGTGAGGCAGCCGGTTTGTTGGTTTCATCCTTGCTACACGATAGTCAGGGTGGCAGCTTAGCAACAGCCTCCTCAATGTGAGCCTCGAAAAGTCTGAGGCGACCACGGTACGGCACACAGGGATGGCGGAGCGATATGCTTCTTTCGCCAGGGCGACAACTAGCCTGCTCGTTTCTCTGGATTCCCACATGAGATGGGACCCAGTGCAGAGAAACATCGACGCCACTGGCAAGGAGGGCATGCAGTTTGGTGAAGAGTACCTGTGTTGCGAAGCCTTCCCGTTCCGGCTCTGCCAAGGCCAGCAACGCAGTTCTTGAGTCGCACGCGACCGCCACGGGGCACGTTGGAGAGTTTGCTGCCAGGAGGTCAACTGCCATGTGGAGACCGGCCGTCTCTGCAGCGGTAGAGCAGGCCGCAAAAAGCAGATGACAAGAGGCCGTCCAAACAAGTGCTGCCATAACGCAGGAAGCTGTGGCCGAGCCTGTGTCTGGGATGACGGAGCCGTCCGTGTACACAATGAGCCTTCCAGCCAGCTCTTCCTCTATCTTGGAGGCAGATGCCCGCTTTAGTGTGCAAATGGGTGAGCCACGCTTGGAGAGCCCTCCCAGACCAGTGTTGATAGCCAGTGTTTTTTTTTTGTTGGCGGGGGAAGAGGGATCACTGGAGGCACCAGTCCCACAGCTGCTTGATAGATCTGCAGCGGCTCGCCCATCCGAGATGCTGGTCTACTTTGCAGCCGGGCAAGCAGGGGGTGCACATCAGGTGCATGGACTAGCCGATAAATGCGTAGAAGCCCACGTTACTTTAGGAGCAGGGAGAGAGGCCAGACACCCGCCTCTGCCAGGGTGGCTGCAACTTTAGAGGACCGCGGCAGGCCAAGGACACAGCGAACGAAGCCCATATGCAACAACTCGAGGCACTCGAAGAGCCGCCGAGGAATTGCTTCCACGGGAAATGCTTACAGCAGCCGTGATGTTGCTGCTGCTGTGTAAAGGTGTAGAGCCAGGGTGGTGAGCAGCCATGGTCACTGAGGAAGATGCCCTTCACTGCCTTCTGGGTTCTCTTCACCATGCACATGGCTTCCTTGACAGCGGGGGCCCAGGACAGCCGATGGTCGATGTGAAACCCGAGATAGATCACCGCACTCTCTCACGGTATTGTGGTGCCTTCGATGCCTAGACGGGCCACTCTGCTGCGTGTTCTTGGTCTGGGTTACACAAGAAGTGCCTTCATTTTAGCGGGAGAGACAGCCAGACCTGCGCATGTGACATGGTCGACTACAGCATTCAGTGCAATCTGCAGGCAAGACCGGACAGTATGCAGATTCCTGGTAGGGCCCCAGTTCCACAAAGTGACGTCGTCATTGTATATGGAAGATTGTTACGGGTAGCGCTGGCCAGAAGGGATGACAGCTGGCAGGCGTGCCAATGCTATTTTGAATAAGAAGGGGCTCAGTACAGAACCCTGTGGCACCCCTGTTGATACCGGTTGTGGAGAGCTGAGCGCGTGGCCGACTCTCACGCGGAAAAGGAAAAATCGGTTCGACAGAAAGCCCTGCACAAAGCACAGCATGCGGCGGTGCACGCCCAGGGCTGCTAGTGCCTGCATGACTGTCCGGTGTGGAAGGCCGTCAAAAGCGGATGCAAAGCCTGTAGATACCACGAGCCACTAACTTCACTCTTTTTCCTTTATCCCGCACACTGTCCACTCGGTTGGAGCCCATGCGCGCGCACGACTGGCACGTGCACTGTGGCTGGCTTCGCTTGTCGTAACGGAGCTATCTGCGTTTCGTTTGGTTCATGACGTCAATAATGCACAGAGAGGTGTGCGTAGCACTCGAGCACTGAAAGCTTATGAAGCAGTGTATAACCAATGTTATATGGCTATAACTGTAAGTATCAAAAACTGCAAAGACAGTTGGCGTTGCCCTAACACGGAACTGTGCATAGAATTCACATTGTAGTATCGTAATCATCGGTGAATCTTTTTAATCATGTTGCTCCTCAATGCGACTCTGTCTATATGCACTCACAACATTGTGGCTTCATTCCAAAGCGTATTGGGCACCACAGGATATTTTTTTGAGAGGCGACTAAGTCACTTTCTAGTTCTCCGAACTCTTCGGCTGTGGTTGAGTCGCAAGACAAGTTTCTACAGCGATGCCGCCCCGTGAAACCGCGCCACTAGCTTAATGCGAGAATGAATCTTGACGCCCCACTGGGTCCTGCAACTCAGTCTCTTAGTCTTTACTCCTACAAAAAAATCTTCCTCCCTCAACCCATCTTTTTCATTTTTGCTCCTCCTCCACCTTCTTTTCCTCACATAATTTCGAAGCGCGGATTTCGCCTTCTTAGACCAAGGGCCTGTTCGTAATCCCCTCTTTCTCTCTCTCTATCCAAGTGAATATAATCCTCACGCCTTCATTAATTACTGGAGTAAATGGATGCCATCCCGCGCTGTGGGCCTGCCTGCCATTCTTGTCCCCGCCGTGCCATGACGTCATTAAGACTGGCACCACGACTGTTTCGCTGCATGGCAGCAGTGCTACGTGATGCAGCCCCGCAGCCCGACTTAATAGCGTACAGGGGAATCCCCAACCTATCCCCTCCCCTTCACCTTCACGCACTCTTCATGGCAGCGACTTCGTTGTCGAGACCCTGGTTAATTATATGGTTTTTGGTGGTGTCTATTGCAAGCGCTAGGGGTTTGCCGCGGTGGTCTTTAAATTGCCCAGGAAGGACTTATGATTCTTTCCCTCTCTCGAGCGATGAAGTCCTCTGTGTAGACATAGGATATGAACGCACTTTGTCAAAAGCGTCTATCGGATGTTGCGGTTTGGCTGGCAGTGCTACTGAATATTCATCGCCTTAGAGCCAGAGCGGCACCGGCTTTATGGTTCCGAGTCGGATTACGTTTAGGTAGAATTAATTGCGGTCGTAAATGAGAACGACATGCAGCCGCCGGTCAGACGCATATATATATATATATATATATATATATATATATATACATATATATATATATGTGTGTGTGTGCGTGTGTGCGTGTGTGCGTGTGTGTGTGTGTGTGTGTGTGTGTGTGTGTGTGTGTGTGTGTGTGTGTGTGTGTGTGTGTGTGTGTGTGTGTGTGTGTGTGTGTGTGTGCACCAGACATAAGCATGCACACACGCACTGCTGCAGAGATTCATTGTTGCCAGTTATAATGAGTGAAACATTTACATTTACAAGCCTGATGACCCTTAGAAGATTTGTTTCTCTTAATTACATGCCCATAGCTTTTGCAGTGAATGGCTGGGTACTTTAGATGTGAGAGTTCAGAAAATTGCGCCTTTATTCTAGTTGAATGTGGCAGCTTTTATTGTGTTGGTGTGGAGTCCTCAAAGAATGCGTTGAATAAAAAGATGGTGAAGGTGGATTATGCATGCGCAAGCAGGCAACGCACACCACTTGACCAGTTCCCTTCTTTTTAACTGCTATGCTGCAGCCGCAGTGCTATGCTACTGCTACGCTCTTGTTAATTAATGATAAACCATTACTTACAGTCACAACTGTCTGTTTTGGAAAAAAAAGAATGTATATAGGAGCCTAGCTGCATTACTTTTATTTATTCATTTTATTTTTACATTCTGCAGCCCTGTGAAAAGAGTAGTACGAGTGGGATTATTAAGGGTAAAAAAGGTAGTAACATACCAAAATATAAGAAACAAGCAACTACAAAAATGATTTGCAACAACAGAGGAATTTGGCTTTCGTTATACTTACTAATGATTTCCGACAAGAATAGCTGCAAAACACTACATTGTGTTTTTACAAACATTGACGGGGCCATGCAACTGTTTACAGAGTAATCATTGCATAGTCTCACTAAAGGTGCATGATGCTTCGCCAATCATGTGCCTAATAAAATGTTTAGAATTCATGGATCACGAGCAGTGTTAGAAAGAGTTGGTGCATGCATCAAAGGCTTTGTTTCTTGTCTCTCACCAGCCAGTGCGATGAAAGTATCGCAGGGAGGGGCGTCAGAATGGGTGAAAAAAAATACAACCCTACGTCCTCAAGTGTTGTGACCGGAGCGATTTATTTCTTACGTTGCTTATTCTCTGTGTGATTGTGAGAGAGTGCGTAGGCATGTGGTGGCATCCACCGATGGCCACTGTAAGTACGCATCTTGCGATGCAAAAGTCAGTCAACGGCGGTGACATTGGGTATATGACGCAGTGATTTGGTCATGTAGCGTCATTTATCTAGGGAAGAGGGAACGATTTTCAGCTGGCTGTGATAGGCCGCATGCTCTGCTCTAATGTATGACTCAAGCGTCCAGGGAGCCTAGGTTACCGATTCGACAGCATTTTCTGACCATGGTAAATAAATTTTGCAGTGATCTTTTTAAAAACAAACAAATAAACACGCACACAACTACACAGACAAACAAACAAACGAACGAACTAGTAGTACTTAGCATGCCAACTAGAGAAATTATTGACAAAACTCGCACTGAGACGTGCAAACCTTTAAACAGCGAAACTGTACGATTCTGGAAGTTAATGAGATTGCTTCTAGCGTTTTTTTTTTCTAGGCCTTACCTACGGATTGCAAATTCTTTCTAGTTAGCTACTAGGTCGTTGCTAGTCTTTAACCATGGCTGGGGATGGCATGTACAAAATCTTATTCCTTTGTCATAGGAATGGCCGACAACGCTCTCTGCGATGCCTGTCGTTGCGAAGAGACGCTACATCACATCCTGTGCGACTGTCCGTTGTATGACAACCAGAGACAGTCACTGGCGTCCGTTCTTGCGCGCATCGACAACAGCCAAATGTCTGCGGACACTATTCTGTCAAGTGCCAGAGATAATACATTGCAACAGAAGGTGACAAAATCACTGTTGAAATTCCTACGTGACACGGACTTGAACAAGCGGCTTTAACAGCAATGTCACACACCACCAACGACAAAACTAGGCTATGACTGAGTGTGCGCGCGTGTGCTGCCTAATGTGCTGTGTCTATCTCTCTTCCCTCTCTCGTCTCTATCCTTCATCTCCTCCTCTCATGCGCAGGGTAGCAAATCGGCTGTCTATAGGCTGGTTAACCTCCCTGCCGTTCTTTTCCTCCTATTTCCTTCCTTAACTAGATAAGGCTAGGTTTTTTTCCAAGTTGAGTCTCAGCGCACAGAGGTTATAGTTAAGACCCCAGGCTGTCACAGACACAACACGGGCACGTCGTCATTGGCGTAGGCCTTCCCCCGCTTTCCAACGAAATTTTCTCTGTGAACCCTTTACTGTCCAGTTTCGTTAGCCTCATACAGTACGGCACGTTGAGACCGCGTCATGTTGCCTGGTACTGATGCTGCAAATTTCGATGCGGTGTCGTGTTTCCAATTCCTCAATACTATCTGATTTCTTCTATTGAAACCCACAGAAGCGTGTCCTCCAACGCCACGCTGCTAGCACCTTACACTGTCACTGAAAGCACTGCAACTCTTTCTCTCTGTTTTTTTTTTTCTTTTTGCCTAGCTACCCAAAGTGATTCCAACCTATCCATCTAACCCTTCTCACACAATGGGAGGATTACACAAAGAACTTCTTTCTCTCGTCTTTTGCTTTCGTACCCTTTGCAAACATTTGTTTTTCTTTTTAATTTACTAAGCCAGAGTATCTTCGTTTTTTTGTGTCCTGTTTGTTTTTTCGCTTGCACGTGCTGGTTCTCCACTGTTCCTCCGCAAAGTTTCATTTTCTTACTCTCGACTGCCCGTTCGCCACTAAACCTCCGCCCCCGTCCTCTTCTCGTGAAACTGCAGTTCTCATCTTTCCCCGCAACCGAGCTTGCACGCTGCGAACGGGGTGTCGCGCGCGCCACTTTAAGCCGGTGCGCGGTCGCGTCTCTGCGGCCTGCGACACTGAGCCTTTGAACGGCGGCGCCCCGGCGTTCCAGTTTCGGATTACCTCCGAGCCGCCCGCTTGCCTGCACCCCCCTCTCGCACCCGGGTTCAAAGAGTTCTCTCGCTACTTCCTCCTAATTCTCTCGTTCTCCTCTGATTCACTGCCGTCGTGAACGAGCGCGAATATCCGGCAGTTCATTCTCATCGTGCAATGTTGGTTACTTAGAGAAACCCACCTTTTTTTTTTACTTTTTATGTCGAAGTTAGTCTGGAACGCAGATACGTGCATTCGAGAGTATTAAAAACTTGATACACACAGAGATTTGCGGCAGCCTTCCCAACCGAGGGAATTGAAACCTGCCACTGAGTTATATCGACAGGGACCTACGAGACAAGGTAGGATATCCAGGAGGGGGGTGCTCTTTTATTTTCACGTAATGAATGGTCCGCTGCATTGGAGGAATGTTCAGGGTGCTTAGATGCTAACCCAAAATTCGTGGGTTTGATCCTGGCCGCAGTGGTCGCATTTTGATGGACACGAAAGACCGGAGGCCCGCGTACACCAGCCCATTTTGCAGCGAAAGCTCTATACATTGGCTATATGCTATTCTCGCCGTTTCGCTGTGGCCAGTGGCCGCACCGCGAATTGAGCAGTTGCCTAGCAACCGCTGCATCTGGCAGCACCGCTCACTGCGCCATCTGGCGTGACGTCAAAGGAGGAGTCAGTGAAACCACGTCGGCCCAACAGAAGAGGAGCCGGCGTTGCATATGTGGAAAGTGAGATATGAAAAGTGAGTAGGATAGTCAGAAAGAAGTCAGGTTTCGTTGCACCAAGAGGAGACAGTGAGCCGAGGAGAAGAATGAAGAACGCTCCACGCCTCCTAAAGACCAACTGTACACAAAACCAAGCTAATCAATAAGATTAACCATACTTCTCGCTACGCACACCGAGGCATAACTGAGTTAGGCCGCAGCCAATTTTAGCAACCTGAACGCTCAAGTGATTGATCATCGTCCTGTCGATAAGCACCATATAACAAAGCACGATGGTGAAATGAATGGAGAATACTGCATTTGCGCGATGAACAATACTGGGCACTGCGCCGTGTCACCTTATGGCAAACAGAAGTTAGGTGCCTTCTTCCTGTTTCAAGAACCACTGCCGCCACCAACTTGGGGCTGTTCATAGCGCGCATGTGTGATGAACAGCCCGGATTTTCTGGGAAAAGGACACCGGGATGCAGGGCAAGTGCTTATTTACTCGGCGGTGGACACTCGCACGTTCAGGTTAAAAGAACGGGCGGCTGTATTTGGATTTAGGTGCACGTTAAAGAACCAAACGTGGTCGAAAACTTCCTGGCCTTCCACTACGGCGTGCTTCACAATCATGCTGCGTTTTTTTTCTAATAGTAAATACCCGGATATTATAATTGTTTACCGTTCTCTTCCATGGCCGTAAATTTTTTGAGCCTCAGACAATAGGCAACACTAGCTTGAACTACGTCAAGTCGGCTACATCGCTTTGCGTACAAACTCGACTGAAGCAGGTGGTACCTTCATGTCACTATAAAGAAAAAGCCACGTTGTGTGTGCATACCACGCTAATCAGAATTACTGACAGTGCGGCGTGCGATGTTTGCGGCACCGACAAAAATATCGAACACCTGCTGTATCATTGTCTTCGATTTGCCTCAGATAGACAAGTACTTGCCAACGCAATGCGGCGACTGGACGATCGGCCTCTTTCAGTGCAGGTGCTATTACAGCAACGTACACATGCCTCGACAGCCCACAAGGCAGTGAAAGCCCTGCTGTGTTTTTTGAGAAAGACAGGCTTGTGTGAACACTTCTGACATGTGGTAGAGTTCTACACGCTGCAGTGAAATTACTGTCAGTCTCTCCCCCACCCCCTTTTTTCCCTCTCTTCCCTCTTTCTCGTCTTTCTTGTCCCCTTCCTTAATCCCCCAGTGTAGGGTAGCCAACAGGATGTCTTTCTGGTTAACCTTTCTGCCTTCTCCCTTTTTGTTGCTTCCTCCTCCCTTTTTCCTTGTGTGTGCACGTGGCTCAGCAACCTCCTCCCTTCGATTCTTCTTTTGTTTTTAGGTAAGCCAGCATTCTCTTACCTCGTTCGAGCGTCGACGTACTCTTGATTGATTGATTTGTGGGGTTTAACGTCCCAAAACCACCATATGATTATGAGAGACGCCGTAGTGGAGGGCTCCGGAAATTTCGACCACCTGGGGTTCTTTAACGTGCAGACGTACTCTTCCTCCCCGCACAAAGTCGTCGCAATTCTAAATACAACTGCGCTCCCTTCTCACAACCTACTGATAAGCTTAACTTTAAAAGAAAAATACGAATAAAAGAAAAATTTTGCGATAACTCATTTGGTCTCCGCCTTCGCCGTCCACATGCGATCCCGGGGCGTGGATGCGATAAAAAGTTTGGAACTTGTCGCCACATTCTTGATTTTCTCATTCTCCTTCTGTAGGCGTTCGCGGGTGCCTCTCATCGACAGAGATGGTTGCACCGCCATCAGTCAGCATTCGAGAGATGCGCTCATGAATGACAGTGACGTTGGCTCGCTCGCTAATGGTGTTTATCGGTGCCTCTTCGTGGTTCACTTCTCGTTCTTCTTTTCTTCGGCATCTCTGTTTCCATTTTCTTCTATTGAATCGAAAAACAAAGACTGTCGATCGAACGGAGCAGACCTACACATGCACAAAAAAAAAACGAACGAATTCATGAACCAAAAACAAACGACTTCTTTGTTATTTGAATCCCACTGGTGCATCGAATCGCACTTACTGCTGCCATCCGTGCGTTTGATTTTTCGTTTCTCTCGTAATGTTTCAGACTACTTGCAGGACAGCAGTGGAAAGTTAGGGGAAAAAAATACAGATGTGACTATCATATGTCCCGCGCGGCTGCTTTATGGCCAAACAATGGCGGCATTAGGCGAGATTAGAAATACGGAACATGAAAAACGCGGGGTTTTCTTCTCCCTCTCCCTCACCTTTTTCTAGAACCTTCGCCACCTCTCCTCTATCACCACCGCTCTTGCTTTTCGTTCCAGCCGCTCTAATGTTTTAATTTTTTTTTCTTCCTCCGCGATAATACCATATGCGTCGACGTTGTGGCGGCCATCGTATGGGTGCCGCCGTGTTTGTTTCGCTTGGCGAGAACATTAAGTATCCCTGATATATTCTAAATGACCTCGGCGAACACGCTGTGAGAGCGTAGACGCCTGCGGTTGACGCTAGCACCCCACCCCCTCTTTTTTTTTTTTTTTTTTGCTACTTATGTGTTTCTGTGTGTGTGTGCCTTATAAGAACAACGGCGTCGACCGTGATCGAAATGGCGAAAGCTTTCATTGGGTTCCTAACATTATTTCAGATTATGATTTTCGGGAAGTCGAGTCGAAGAGAGTTTGTGATAAAGCTCCGCTGTCGTGGTGAAGATAAACATGAAGGAGAATAATTTGAGTGCGAAAATTATTTCAGTGGTGAAACCAAATTTAAAAAAAAAGGGGGGGGGGTTGCAGTAAAGATATAAAGGCAACCTCACGTTTGACTTCATAGACTTCAGTCAGAACTTAGCTTTCTGGTGCCTGGGTCGATATGCGACAGCGAAACGAACGTCGTTGATAGCTGGACAAAACGAGGCGACAAAAGACACGCCCTTTGAAACACTGTATTTCTTGAAGCTTATACACTTAGGAATCACTTGTTGTTGTCTTGTATCATTACTTGAAAAACAGGGTGCACAACTTCAGAATTGGCACCTGCAGAAGTATCAAAGCCGATCGCTTATCCGAGTGCCACTTTCGGTTTGGGATATTGGTAGACAGCCCAAGCGGCCGCATTAAGCGAAATTAGGGAATGTTCACACTGAAAAATCAGCTTGAAAGCGTATGCTGAAAGGCGCTAGCGCAGACTTCACGTACAATAAATATCTACGCCAGTTAGTTACCGATAAACTTGTGAACAAGTTTAATTACGGCAGGCACAGATGTTTCGACAAATTGATTAAGCTATTCATAGCATAACGTTCTATTCTTTCCAAGAGGCCATTCAGCAACTGCTTCGTCTCTGCCACTGGGTCTTCATTCGTTGTTCCAAGGCGAACATCTTAGATGATTCATCAAACACGATAATTGATCGTCAGGGCCGTCAACATGAGTGAGGCATAAGATAATCACGTGACGGCGTCGCCGTACGCCGTGACAGATCGCCAGAATGGGTGACGTCTTTATGACGTTGCGCAACTTTAAGCCTCACACGACGTCATCGCTTGGTAAAAGGGGGGCCCATCACTGAGGCAATGCAGAACCAAGTTAGGTGCGGGAAGCTGGCAACGCCTATGGTCCCGGATTATGTGTAAGGCCTCGTTAACTGCAGAAACCTTTCAGGAAGGGCAGGGGGAAGATCACGACCGAGAAGTAAAAGAAGATAGATATCCACCTAGGAGTGGTTCTAGGCGAACGCATATGAGACCGTGCTGTTGCTTTTTTTTTTTCTCTCTCTCTTCGCATTCAAACAGTGGGTCGTGGGGGTGGATGGTGCTTTTTGAATGCGCCATGATGCACGCGTGTCCAACATCAAAAAGGCATATTTCAGTGAAAGGTCAACAGGGACCACTTTCTCTGAACGCAGTATCGTATATAGTAAATCCCGCCAGTGACGACGTCAGCTGGAAAAGAGACAAGAGGCAGCGGAAAAGCTGAACGGTAAAACCAAACGGGATGTCAGGTTGACTACACTTTAAAAAGTATGAAGAATTGAAATATACGAGGAGAGGGCAACGTAGACGGAGAGGACACTTCGCGCACAGTCGCCTAAGTGCGTTAACACGGAATATTAGCGAATGTCTACTTACTCGGGTTTGTGTTAGTCCTCGCACACGTGGCACTTCGATTCGTGAGGTCGTGGCCAATTTACGAGGTGACCGCACTCAGGGTGTAGCTTGAAGCTATGCTGAGGACAGTAGCGGATGACGGAAAGACGGATAGTCACGTGCTTCTTCGCAGGCAGACAAAAACGAAGTAGTCATGCATTTTCAAGCGTCCTACTTAAACCCCACACTCGTCCACATCAACGAAGCGACTTGTTGCAGTGATATCTCGTCTGGTCTGCCCACTTCATGGAGTCGAGACTTCGTGACAAACAAAGTTTTTGCAGCAAACTCCGAACTTGGAAGTTCACAGCGGCGTTGAAGCATGTATCCTGCGTTCGCCACGTCATCGCATCCTGGCTTGCTGGTGGCTTCCTGGATTCGTGGTGAACCGATTCAGGGGCGTTCATCTCAGAAGGTGGTTGGGTTCAAATTGTAGCGTGTCAAGCCATCGAGACCTCACTACCCAACCTCGTGACAACATCATATCGCTAGACTGCGCCCCTTCCAGGCAGTATAGGAGCGATAGGCAGCCGTCGTGTTTTAACGCATTCTTCTCCAGGTATGGCTCCTGGCGTAACAGGTATGCTTTCCCACATTATATGATCTGGGCATCCTTCTCAACTCGTTCTTAATCGTTGGGAGAGAATAGGTCTTGCTCAAGCTGAAAGAGACGAGCAGAGTTGGAACAAGATTGGGGATGTATCCACGCTGAGCAGCAAGAGTTCTCCAACGCACGCACAGCAACTTAGGAGTGGCACACATACAGAACAAATCCGAGATGCTGCTCTATCGTGTTGGCGGGATGCACGTCATGGCTCTTGCTGACGGGTAGCGAAGTCGCCCTGTAGTGAAGGCCTCCCTGTGAAACCCACGTAACGTATCAAGCGACCAGGCGACACTGACTGCTTTTCGGTGGCGCCGGGAGCACGAGCTCGGTAGCAACGTATGCGGCATTGTGAATAAAGGGGCCGCCTTTTCAGCACTAGCTTTCACCCTTTAAACTTGTCCCTCACCACGTTGCACTGAATCCAACTCTTCTCCACGGCGCTGCTTAAACACCCTCCACCCCCCCCCCCATTTCGCTCGTCTATACCACAACCACAGTGCCGCCGTCGCTTCCGCAGCCAGTGACGTTATGCTCGCCTACATTTACATTTCGCCCGGGCGAAGTGCATGTCACTTTCGCTACAGACGAGCCCGTCCTCTATACATGTTAATGTGTTGAATCTATTCTAAATAAATCTATGCCTCCCCTCCTTCGGCCTTGCTAACCTCCTCTTATACTCCTTTTCCGTGTACTTCAATACCTCGTCGCCCGCTCCTTTTTCTTCTTCCGCATTCACTCTTCCTCTCGGTACCCTACTCTTGTTTTTGCCCTCTGTTCATAGGTCTTCGTGAAAATGCGTGTCGGATTATCGCGGACGTACATATACGCACGCACACGGGCATCCGATGGCCACAGAGGCATGCACGGCAAAATCGATTGGCCACCGCAGTGTAAGAAGGGTCGCTGCATATTTTTATGCTCATTTAAACCTGCCGGATGAATCAGTGATTGCCGCGCCGTTGGCCACATAAGCCGGCTGTATAATGCCGTTTTCCTTTATCATCAGCGCTTTGCAAAGGCTCACGAATGGTCTTCGCTTGCGTTATAGTTGGCTTCTGGTGCATAAGGTCAGAGCTAGTATTGCTGCGTTGCTTACGCGCAATTTCAAAGCACAACACGCTTCTAACATGACGTCTATAATTCCACATCACCCTAGCAGCCCTTCCTCTCTCCCACTCGCCTCTGACGACCAATGTTACGCCTTGAGCGTTAACGAAAAACTACAGCACCTCCCCCCCCCCTTCCCATTTATATTTTTTCTATGAATCAATGGTGGCACTGACTACCAATTTCCCTATATTGGCGTTTTGGGTAGATATTGTACTGTTTCGTTGTTATTTTCGTTTTCCAGAACACCGATTTTCCACGTCTCGGTGTATAGTCGCTAATGACACGAACTGCATCGAACGTGTAACCTCCCGTGAGTTCCAAGTGTTAACGAGTGAGAAAAGCGAGAACTAAGAGAAAAAAGATATACAAAGCGGTGGCGCGGCACTTCATATTAGTGAGTCTTCGCTGAATTAAGTTATGCAAAGCAGGGCTAATGCGTGTAATGACGTAGCGCTCGTCGCGTTTTCGCCGTCGTCTGACCGCTAACTGTTCTATCCACTCCCTCGACATCCTCACCTTTAACACGAAATATTTTTTTCCTGTTATTTCATTCAAGCTTTCGCTCGTGCTGGGCGAATCATTTTCCAGTATTATACTGTCCCTTTCACGCTGTGTTCGCCTGCCGGTACGGAAAACCACTTTCCTCAGGTGCTTGCACGGCCGAAAGAACTTGAATTGGTTTGGGAGCTGGCCGGCTAATGGTTGCGAAACTTGATGCTTTAATGAGAACTCAGGGATCATGGTTCTATAGTCGTTCCGGCCTCTACATTTATAGCTGCCTGTATCTCGAAGCATATTAAGGTAATATTCGTTTAATAGCAGTGATTCTAATCAAAGAAGCCCGGTCCAGCCTCGGGATTGGTGTTTCTAAAGGCTACTCGCAAGTGTACGGAGCCATGCACTCGTGCATTGAGAGAGAGACTCTTTGTTAGGAATAACCAGAAGCTTTTGCCGGCGTCTATTTATCACTGGCATGCTGGCACTGTATGGGAATGGGGCTTGCATCGAGAACACTACAGGCTTTGTGTTGTTGTACAGTTATTATACGTTTGTGCTAAATGTTCCGTTTATTGTTGGTTTGTGAATTCAAGGTAGCACGTTTATATTGAATAATGCGATTAATCAGTACCTTTTCTTGAAGTTAGCGGGAGCACATTGCTTGACTCGGTCAAGATATAATTAATAAATATTCTTTGCTGAAGTTTATTTAGTCCTTAATTTCAACTGCGTGGGATGTGCTACTGGAGTCAGACATTAAAGATATACCACTCGAAAAGTGCACAAACGATGGTGTAGCGAAGCCAGCAGCCGAGTGAACAACTTTATTGCAGTTTGGTTAGTGCTATATAAAGAGAAGCATGACGTAACATGTAACATGATTACGGGTGTTATCTGACGACTGTACTTCCAGCCGGGCTACATCTTTCTTTTATTGTAGAGAAAATTCATTATGCCTTTCCGGCTGCGGATATCGACAGGGCTGGTGGCGAACTCTCGTGCTTCGGCGAAGCTCTTGAAGAGAGGGGCCTTCTCTGGGGCCTTCGTCCTTGTGGGTCATCCTGTTTCGCAGGTCCTCTCTTGTGCACCTGCATTCTCGACCATCTTCTGTTCTCAGGATCGCTGACCGGGGCGTGTTGGCTGGCCTCAGAAGAACCGCCGGCGACCACGTTCGCTGGAGGGTGTCGTATGCGGACACTGGCTGGCCTGCCGACAGGGCCGGTAGTTCCTTCAATCCACGGTTGTAATAGACCTTCTGGCGTTGACGGATCTCTTGAACTCTGCTGTGAACGGCTTTGCTTGGAACTGCCTCCGATTCTAGTTGGCTGTTTGACACAGGCAGCAGGGTCGTGGTTTACCGTCCCACGAGTCTCTGCAAAGGGGATTTTAGTAAATCATCTATGGAGGTGTTGCGCCATTCCTAGCAACGCCATATAAAAGTTAACCAGGTTGCGTGAGCATTCCTTGAGAAGCTCTTTAGCTTCCTGTGCGGCTCCTTCTGTCATACAATCGGAACGAGGCTGATAAGGGCTTGTAATATGGGTAACCCCTAGTTTTCGCAAGAACTCTTTCAAAAGCTGGCTGCTGAATTGCAGACCGTTGTCACTTCAGTGCCGCGACGGTAATCCATGCTGCCGGACTTGACGGATTTCAAAAAAGAAAAAAATCCACTATTATGGCAAACTCGTGGCCTCCTTACAAAAACAGGTCTATGCGAAAAAAATTTCCAGGGCAGCTTTGGTGATGTCGTGGCTGTGAAGAGGCATTCTGGCGCTCCACAGTTGATACTTCAGAGAGACCCTGCAGTTTTTGCAAAATTGCTCTATTTCACGTGACATATTTCGCCAGTACATGATGTCTCTTGCCCGCGTCTTCATCTTTTCAACTCCCGGGTGCGCAGCGTGAAGCAGCAAGATTTTTTTTTTCTGTGAAGTTGATATAATTACCTTGTTGGTACGAAAAACAAGACCGTCCTGTGTGTGCAGCTCCTCTTTGTAGGACCAGTACTGACGAGCACTTTCAAGCACCTCTGTCTTTTCAGGTCAGCTTGTTTCGACGTGATCTTGAAGTTTGACCAGGGCAGGATCATCACTCCTTGCGGCACGAAGATCTCTAAGGCGCTGCTGCGAAGCTGGAATGTATTCATCCACATTCACTTGAAATTGCTCTGTTTCTTCTTGCATGAGCTGTTCACGGGAAAACCTAAATAAGGCGGCAGCTAGCCTTTTAGATCAGTTTACTGTGTTATCGTTGCAAAGTCAAACGCATGCGCTGTAAGCGAAGCAGACATTGATAAAGCGGTTTACTGAATATCGGCACCAAGGGGCGGTGATCGCGCTCAACGATCACAGTTTTGTGGTCGAAGATGCAATTCTGAAATTTGACGCAACCATGCGCAATCGCCAATGTTTATTTTTTAATTTGGGCGTATAGTGTTACTGTGCCTCTATTAGTGAACGTGGCGAGAATGCGATGGCACGGCCGTCTTGAATAGGCACAGCACCAACTCCCATTTGGGCTGACGTCGAAGAAAGCAAGAACTGGCGCATTTGCAAAGCTGTCACGCAACATTTCATAACTTCGCTGCGGCGAGGCACTCAAAACCCAGGCAATGTTTTTGTGCAGCGATGTTCTTAGTGGGGCTTACACGTTGGACATGTTAAGAATGAAGCGTTGTACATAATTCAACGTGCCTAAAAAGACTTAGTTCCTTACAATTCTTTGACTTTTCCATTTCCAGTATGTCTTCATTCGATCTGGGTCGAGACGGAGGCCTTCCGTGCTAAAAATACGCCCGAGGTAGCGGGCTTCAGCCTGCAAAAAAGGTGCATTTCCTTAGGTTAAGCTCGAGCTTGTTTTCACGACAGCGTAACAACAAGAGTGACAGGTTGTGGTCGCGCTCCTCTTTTATGCGGCCCCACAGCAATATGTCATCTATTATCACGGCTACGCACGGCAAGTCTTGATTGATATGTGGTGTTTAACGTCCCGAACCACCATATGATTATGAGAGACGCTGCACGGCAAGTCTTCCAGCATGCGATGCATAGCTGCCCGAAATACTGCATTTCCGATGGAGGCGGAAATGTTGTAGGCCCATGTGCTCAGATTTGGGTGCACGTTAAAGAACCCCAGGTGGTCGAAATTTCCGGAGCCCTCCACTACGGCGTCTCTCATAATCATATAGTGGTTTTGGGACGTTAAACCCCACATATCAATTAGCTGCCCGAAATATTTCTGGGGCTGACGCGATGCCGAAAGACATTCGAAGAAACAGATAATGTCCACACGGTGTTCTCCTTGTGCAGAATGTTCAGCTGGATTCGGTTAGCTTAATTTTCCAGAACCCTGACGCCGCGTTGAGCGTTGAGAAGTACTTGGCACCGAATAGCCGTGAGGCTGCGTCTTCTAGGGTTGGCATAGGGTAATGCTCCCGCAGCAACACTTTCTTAAGTGCCGTAAGATCCAGGCAAATTAGAACCTTGGCCTTAATAACTGTTGCCATATGGCTAGACCGCTCGGTTGGCTCGGTGACCTTTGCGATGACGTTTTGGGCTTCCATGCGCCGCAGCTCAGCCTTGATTTTGTCCTGAAGAGCCACAGAAACTTTTCTCGCTAGAACGACGACTCCCACTGCGTCTGGCTTCAGCTTCATGTCGTACTCGAAGTCCTTTAGGTGCCCAAGTCTTTCGAAGACGTCTGCGAAAGATTGCGTTGGTGGGTACAGTTCACGCTGTATGTCTCGCATACGATAGATGAAGCCAAGACTTTCAGCTGCTGCACCACTCAGAGTGGTAGGGACGTCTTGTTAGACAATAAAATGTTTGTTCTTTGGTTCTGTCGTTCGCTGAAAGCATCAACTGATTTTGCGCATGCGTGGCTGTTGTGTGCCCGAAAAATAATGAGGCTTAACTGGCAGTTTCGCCATATGCTTCTTGATATTACGCAGCAGTTGGCACCGGTATCTAGCTTGTATGCGATGGGATAGCCCTCGATGTACACAGTTGCACTCCAGTCATCCCTGGTGATCGTGCTGACAGTCAATGTTTGCAAAAAAATTGTCTTCTGCTCACAGATCTTGTATTTGTTTGCCAACTTTCTGAGGGTGCTTCGATGACCTACATGCTCTAGCGAAATGGTTTAGCCTTCCACACTTTCCGCATGTTTTTCCTCTCGCTTGACACATATCACTGCAGTGCATTTGACCCCCACATTTGTAGCAAAGATTTTTCAACTGTTGCGACTGCTTTACTAGGGTGCCTTCACATCATCCTGTGGCTCCACTTATCTCTCTGAAGAGCTCTTGGCTCTCTTCGTGCGCGCGGCACATGTCAATGGTCTTTTCGTACGTCTAAAACCCCTTGATCTTATCAAAGGGGTTTACATACGTCGGGTTTTCCGCTATCAGTCTTTGCTTGGAGCTCTTTATCCGATGTGCCCAAAATGATTCGGCTGCGCAACATCCGGTCTTCCAGACTCGTGAATTCACAGTTCTTCGCTAACACATGCACTTCTGTTAGCCACTCGTTAAATGGTTCGCCTGTTTTTTTTTTGGTTTCTTGAGCAAAAAGAAATTATTGAAACGTCAAGTCGGTCGCGGGCCTGTAGTGCTCTTCAAATTTCTCCACCAGAACTTCCACGTCATTTTTGTCTTCCGTTTCCTCGAACTTGAAGGTACTGTATGCCTTTCGAGCTTCTTCGCCTAGGGTAACTGTCAAAGTGGCTGCTTGAACATCGTTTGGCTGCTTGTTCAACTTCGTAGTAATGGAAAACAGCAGAAACTCACTTTACAAGTTTTCCAGGCAATCCAAGGGTCCTGTGAGGCCTAAATGGGCTTCGGAATGGTAATAATGCTGACGCCACTGATACATCAGCTGGGTTCCGCTACCACCGTGTAACGAGGCCAGCAGTCGGGTGAACAACAACTTTATTGCAGTTGGGTTAGTGTTATATAAAAAGCAGCGTGACGTAACATGTCACGTGATTACGTGTGTTATCTGAAAGTTGTACATCCAGCCGGACTACAAATGACCTTGCAAGAAGTGACATGACGCGCAAGGCCGCGCGCTTCAAAATTGATTCCGTACATTGCCGTGCGAATTCCAGTAAAGTTAAGCACCGGGCCGGACTTGCTAGCTCTAAGGATAGCATGTCACGCTTCCACACTCTAAGGCACGAGTTTGCTTCCCGGCCACGGCAGCTGTGCTGGCTCGCCGATTCGCACGCGAGTTTTGTGCTCCAGGCCTCCATGGCACGCGACCGGAACATACTGTGAGACCAGTTCGCTTGAAAAAAAACAATGTATTTCACGTTCGAGTTGTCTTAGGTGCACGCATAAGGACCATGTAGCTCTTTCCTCGTAGTCTTGGGCAACCCCCTGCGTCCTTAAACATGTTTTACTGTATATACGTGTATAATCTATTAATACTAACGTTTTCATTATAATGTCATTGTGACTCTATCATTTGGGTACAGTTTGAGACCGTATATAACGGGTTTACGCACCTCTTATTCAATACATCTTTTATTAAACTTCGTTTTTTATTGAAATAGAAAATAAACGAGGGAGTTTTGTCACTGTTTCTAGGAAACGGCTACCCCTTTCCACTTGATTTTTACAAGTAAAGAATAGAAAAAAACAAAATAGCAAATATACGTATATACAGTCCTACATAGGTGAGAGCAAAAGTTCTCCTATCGTCAGAACAAACACGTAGTCGCCACGCTCACTTTTAACTATTGTCCGCTCAGTAGTGGTCACAAATCTTCGTTTATTCCAAGAAGTGTTGCAGCACCCTCATCGCTTTGCCACTCGTTTTAAACGGCCATGGGCCTAGTATTTTATTTAACGCGTACGGTTGCTCGGGATCTAACGTAAAAAGTTCCTGTTCGAGTCTCCTTCGGTGTATGTCGTGTTTCGGACAGTCGAGCAAGAGTTGACAGATATCCTCGTTGTCGTGGCCGCATGAACATGCTGACGATGTTGCACGCTGAATACGAAGTAGTAAGTGCTTTGGGTAAGCAGTTCCGAGTCTTAGGCGATGTATGAGTACGTCAGTTAACATGAGAGAAAATGATAACGGGATGTTGTAAATTTGGTGTCTGATAGCCAGTGGCACTTCCTTTCTTAGGAACTCCGCTGTATATCGATGACTTCAAGTACTGCCCATCGTCAACGAAAACTCCTCTTGGTCAGTAAAACCTTACCCATAGGAGCGCCCATTTCTCACCTATATCGCTGAGCTCACGTACAGCGGGCCAAATGCAGTCGGGCTTGGACTATGGTGTGAGGAACTCGTTGTTTGAGCCTGCGATACTCAGAGACCAAAGGGAAATGAAGGCGAGCGGCGCGGTTCGGGCGATCCGCGAGGAAATACGCAATCGCAACGTGGGCGGTAACTAAAGAACGGCGAAGTTCAAACGACCGGAAAGGGTCTGCTATAGACCGGCGTAGAGGCAGCTGCATACACTCGCAACGTCCAGCAGACAGCGTTTCCTCGGCATTGTCTCCCGGGGGGTGGACGCCGTGCGAGCCTCGAAGGAGAGAGGCTACAGCACAGAAAGAAAAAAAAACGACGAGTCCGACTATTCTCGCTCATCTCCAAGTCAACGAGGCCGGGCACTTCGCCGGCAGGATCGGCGAGCTGTAAGCCGCGAAAGCGAGGAGAATCCCTGACGCCCGCGTAGGCGTCAGCGGGGCTCCTAGGCATCTCCTCCCGGTGCCACTCTACCAAACCAAACACCGAGGCAAATGCGACGGGCGATATCGAAGAGCGCGCCTATAGCGCCGAGCAAGAAGGCATCAACAGTGCATGGCGAAGCCACCTCTGGCGAGAAAAAGGAAAGTTGGTTCTGTATCCGACTCTCTGGCGTCGAGCGGCAAGGCACGGAGGAACAAAGGCAATCTATTCAGGCTGCCCATCCCAGTACTCTGTTCATTTGCTGGCTGCAGCTTCGTCGTCCTTTGGGGCCGCACGCTAGAGGCGAGAATGTTTCTCGCGCCAAACTTTTTCTGTTGCGAGGCTTAGTGAGGTGCGTGGAAGGGTTGGAATTCGTCTTAGACTCTGCAATGTTCAGCCTCATCCGGTGGGCCTCCAGTAGAGTAGCGATAGCATTTCGTGCGGAGCAGATGTAAACGCGCGTCAACTTCGAATAACTTTTCCGTACCTATACAGGCGGTGCCAGTAGCCGTTGGGCCACTTGATAGAAACGTTACGCTTTTTCATTTCATTTTTTAGACTAAAGAGAGTTGCATGTAAGGAATGGAAGGGTTCAAAGAAGGCTCGGCATAAATTTACCAGCGACATATAACATCCACAGATCCATGCTTCGCTTCGTAAAAGACGAGCGGTAGTGGCGATGAAAGATATATTGGGGAGCGAAAGTTTGGCGCCGGCCACTGAAACGCGCCTTCGAGTTTATCTGAAAAGCCAGCATGACTCTGTAGACGTTGCCCAAGCACATAGCTTCGGAGTGGATAAGAGACGTGACTCTGTAGACGTTGCCCAAGCACATAGCTTCGGAGTGGATGAGGGACGTACTGCATCTAACGAACTCTCATCGTCGTGCCTTACGTCTTAGGATGGCCCTTTCTCCCGTCAATCTATTGACGCCCGATATTCTGAAGACTCGAGCCAATCTACCGCTGGGCGGTCGCCAACCTCGTAAAACTTATAAAGTCAACTCCAGACTTCTCAACTTGCTTTGTAGCCTTGTTCACCCCAGCTCTCGACCCCTGGTACCTACTCTGCAATTCTATTACTCGATTCGTTATGTTCTCTGCACAATGCGTGACCAGTTCCGCTAAACTTATCTTCTTTTTATTACAACTTGAACTTCACCTACCCACATTTTTTCGGCAATTTTGGTCGCATAGTATTACGCCTATCCCATCGTTTCGCTCTATAACGCGTTTTCTTGGCCCCTGTGATTTACTCTACTCCTTACTGGTTATTTTATATACGCATAATCTGTTTTCCTCCCCCCCCCCCCCCCGTCATCCTTCATCACTTTTTTTTTCCTGTCCCCTATCCCTGCGCAGACTATAGTAGGCTTTAGCGCACTAGCTCAGGCCCACCTCTACGCCTTCCAATAAATTATATATCACCCTCAATTTTTGCTGATAATCTTCGTCACAGCTCACGACGTGTCACAATTGCATTCACCACTCTTGGTCCAACTGTACCAACATGTTTCGTGCTAAGAGTATGCCGTGAAGGTGTTTTTGCGTGGCTTACCGACACTTTATTCAGCTCTCGCATACTATAGAAATGTTTCCGCATTTATTCACAAACTATTATCATTCAAACGTACCGACTGGCTCCCTGCTGGCTCCTGCACTAGGTCAAATTCTTCCTGGTTGAGTCAATTTGACTCCATTTCACTGAACAGCTCAGCCCCTCATTATTATTCATCGTGACGTAATCACTCACCTTCTGACTGCAGGCTACGTTACCTGTTTTCACTCACTTACTCACTTACTCGATCCATCGATCGATCAATAAATCAATCATTCACGTATTCGCTTCCTGTACATTAATTGCTAATTCGCACACACCTGATCAATCGTTGAGTGAATCGCTCACTCGCTCTAGGTTGTTCCTTCGCTTACACACGCACCTTGAACGACGACACTCTCGGCCAGCGTAAAATTTCCTCCGACAATGGGCACAGAAGGACTCTTAAAGCGGGGAGGCATTTGTTGTGGACCACAGGTCTGGGAGGCAAACTATAAGCCGTGCCGTTTATCGTACTGTCCTCATCCCTTTGAACTCTTCTTCTTCTTCTTCTTCTTCTTCTTCTTCTTCTTCTTCTTCTTCTTCTTCTTCTTCTTCTTCTTCTTCTTCTTCTTCTTCTTCTTCTTCTTCTTCTTCTTCTTCTTCTTCTTCTTCTTCTTCTTCTTCTTCTTCGTAACATCTCTCTCCTGTCATGTTAATTCCCCTTACCTCCTTTCCGTGGCACAGGGTAAGCAGCCGGTCTGAAAACTGGCTTATCTCTCTCTCCTTCTGCCTTCTTCCTCCCCCTTCAGTTTACTCGCTCTCATCACTCGCTCACATCGGCTCACAGTAGACCCATTCACACTGACCCAATCACTCGCTCACACTCACTCACCCTCGCAGTGAATGTTTCACTTCCTCACTCACTGACCTACTTACTCCTCATCCCTCCATCACTCTTACCGACAGCGTACGTTCTGAGAGGAATGACGGACTGTTCACACTTCGAATACTCTAGGGTTACCATAATTGCGCGAAGCGTCGGCGACGTGCTCACTGTACGCCGCCGACGCACAGAACACTCGACCGACCAACCATTCCGATCGCGCCTCGCATTAGCGAGCTTCGATTCTGCAGCGGCGCGCCCTTTGACAAATGTGGCCCGCGCCGGGGAAACATTTGTCTCCTCCGCTAACGACGAAGCGTTCGCCCCGCAATTCGTCACCGCGGGCTGCGCGCGCCGCTGCTAACCTGGCGCTGCCGTCGGGGGGACGAACGCTGCAAGACAGGCGGAACCACGTTTTTTTTTTTTTTTTTTTTTTTGCCGTCGGCTTTACAATCACCGCTGTGTGCACGTTGACCGCGGTGTTTCCACATTCGGATAAAAAGAAGGAGAGAGAAAGCAGCGCGGTGAGAGCGTGACGAGAAGTCGCGAGATCACCGCTGGCGTTGCAGCCAAGTTCGGTTACTAATGGTCCCGCAGTTTTCCCCTTCTGGGAGCGGCCATTAAACAGCCATCGCTCGAGCGGCTGTCCACGCGCCGGTATGGAGAGAAGCATGAGCTGCGCATCGCCGTGCAAGAACATTTGTCATCCGCTGGCTCCGGCATTACGGCTGTGCTTTCCTCGGCTGCCTCCTGTTGCCGGCCGGGTCGTGTGTTTTCGCCGCAATTTGCCGAGGCCCACGTTTTTTGACACATCCTTAGCATATCTGGTGTTGCAGAGAATACTGATGTTCGTTCGACATCGCGCTCACTAGTGCCAAATACACGTTTTTGTTCTTTTTTATTGCTATCACACGGGTATTGCCGCAAAAGTTGTTATTGGAAATGTCTTCGACGTGGTTCCTAATGTGCAACTTGTGCAAGTTGTGCAACGACTCTGTTAGTTTTTTTTTTTTCTTGAAATGTAATTTCGCAAGCGCGTCCGTTGAAGCGGTGGTGCCAAACCATTTCTCCCTCTCTCTCTCTCTTCATGTGTGTCTAGAGCCATATAACGCTCTACTGCGAGTGCTAATTGCGTCGTACCAGGGTCTGGCTCGTCTCTTTCACTTCCTGCTTTACGCCATGGTGTAATTGCTTTATTACCCAATACAGAGAGAAAAGAAGTGAGAAGGAAAGAAAGTAATATTCACACAGATGTACCTGTTGTGTCCAAATCCCTGGAGGATACTTTGAAATTCCTTACCTCATACTGCCTTGTCGTAGCTCAAGTCTTGGCACGAAATGGCAAGATAACAGTTTGGAGTACATGTTTTTGCTTTTTCGTCAATAAGCAACCAATCCCGGCGAAGATGGCGCAGCATCTTGCAACACTATCCATGTAATACGACTAAGGGTGATTCTTTTTACGACACATGGCAGTTCATATTCGTACTCCTTCAAAAAGCTAGCGTGTTCAAAGACAAGCAAGCGCCAATTTCGAGGTGAAATATATCATCCAAATGAACACCTGCATTTTAAATAGCAGCAGGTGGTGCACACTTTTCTATCCGCTTTTATTTGTTCGTGCTGTTTCAATTTAGTACCAAAAGTAAATAACTTTAGCTTCACCAAGACCTCACTTATGAAAATTGTGTTTTCACGTAGTTTATATAAAAAGCAAGTGGCGACGAACAAACGAATGACAATAACAGGCACGCGTGCATAGATGGACGGACAAATGAACGGAATGAAAATATTTATTTCGGTGTTAATTAGGCACCGTATTCGGGGTGGTCTCCCCCTTCCGGGCGACCATAATCAGCAGAAACATCAACATCAGGCGAGCGATGGTTTTGTACCATCGGGAACAAACTGATCACATGCTGACGCAGGGAACATTCTTGCGTAGTGGAGTCGAAAAGAATTAAAGCACATGTGTCAGCCGCTGGTTGTCACCGTCACGACAACGTGTTCTCGGCTCGCCTGCTCGCACACTGCGCCTCAGACTGAGAGAGTTAAAAGAGAGGAAATCATGCCACGGCTGGCAGTGTGCTGACTAAATCGGGCACCGATACAATACTGCAAAGGACAAACACGTCCCCATAGTCCAGTACTCTGCAGGGTGGAGAAACAGAGCTGTTACTTCTTCATCGGGTCTGGTCTGGTTGCCTGGAGAGCAAGAATGCGCAAAAGTACAAGAGCCGGCGATTCCAACAAGCCTGAGTTGTAGGAAGCCGGCCTGGCCTAAAAACTAAAGCCCTTGTGCGTGGGTCGACGATAAGGTCCTCAGCCAACCTCCAGACCCTGCAATCTTCTCATCCTCCCTGTCGCTGTCTAGCTGGCAACAACGAACGGGAACCAAGAGTCAGAAGCGTGCTTCAATATCGGACTGCCGCTGTCACCCAAGCAAGAAAGTTCGCGCGTGGCAAGCAAAATGGCAAGAAAAAGTCAAGTGAAACACAGGGAGAGAAGGAGATGTGCGAAGAGATAGAGCGTACACACAATGTGACTGCATTGAATATGAATGAACGCCGTCTTAAACACGTATCGGCGGGGTTCTTCGGTCCTCCAATGGAGCTCTCTTCGTCTTTTATATGTCCCTACATTTCCTTTGTTTTGTTTTTCTCATAGTGGACTCGTTTACTCTGTCCCATGCCAGCTTACTTTTGGTAAGGATCGAAGGAGCAGTTCTTCACTGTTTCCATTGTTGCTCGTGTCACTGTTGCATCCCTCTCTTTCTCTATCTCTCTTTGTCTCTCTTTCACTGGCCGTTAGCAGTGCATGTTTTCTTGCTTCCAAGCAGTGTGCTCTGCATTTCTTACTCTCGATGCCGTGAGTGACCCTCCGTAGTTGCATTGGGCAGAGATAACGTTCTGGCGCCTCTCCCAGATCAAGTTCCAACACAGAGTCCGCGGCATCGTAAAAAAAAATAACAGGATTTATTTCCCGCTGAAACTGAAAACGTTGGAGAAATATGACATGACGCATCTTGAGGCACGTGTTTAGAGACTGCGCCCATGTTGTCATTTTTTTTTCACAGAAACAGTGCTCAGAGTTGCATCCTTCACTGTTGCCAATGTGTAATCCCCCCCTCCTAAGCCAGAGATAAAAAGAAAGCCGCAAAAAAATGTTAGACGAGGGACCTGTTTGATTCGGTGCAGGCTAGAATTAACCGACGCTTTTGCAATCGCTTACACTGATAGTCCTAACAATATGCGATACCGATAGTCGATAGTCTTCGATACCGATAGTCCTCACAATATGCCGTGCACGTGGTAGCTGAGTAAGAGTGCGATGAATATACGGTTACTTACTCCATGCGTATCTGCGTACCATTCGTATTTTTATCTAGTTTTGTCATACTTATTTTAAAATATCTAGGCTTAAACGTGCTTACCTCCCCCCCCCCCCGAGAAAAAAAGGGGGAGAAAAAATAGGAAGGGGAGGACTGAATACAGCACTTCAAAGCCACTAAGTCAACTTCAATAAGATGGGTACCATGCTGGGTGGAACGTTAAGTAAAAATAAAATAATCATTAAATGTACTTGCTCTCAACTCTCATTACATGACAGCAGAGGGAATAAAAGAAGTTTGCGTTCACATAATCTAAAAAAAACAAAAAAACAACAACTTTTGAATAGATATATACGTACGAAATATGAGGACATCAACCAGTAATGGCTAGCAGAACTAAGTTTGCGCGAAAAGTGTGGAAAACCAAAACAAAGCGAAAAAAAGAGCGAGAATAGCACAGTTTTCGAATGTCCCATATTTCGATTACTCTTCTGACACTTCCATTGTAGAGTGCGTCAGCCCTGCCCACTTTGACCTCTCGGCGCCGGCAGTTTAGGTGGGTTCAGGAAGGAAGCTGGGGAGAAATAAACCAGCGTTCGAAACTGAGTGTTTGATAAGCGAGACGTAAAAAGGGGAGAGGGGGAGTGAGGAGGTAACCGGAAAGAGATAAGCCGCCACCTCGGTAGATTTCGTCTGCCTTCCTCCTCGTTGCGGTTCTCGTTCCTCGTTGTGGTGGTGCTAAGCCTTGGTAAGGAAGAACCACTTGAAATCAAGAGGAAGGAGGTGACAGCCCCTCCGTATCTGACTGCGGTGCTAGGAGTTTCGTGACAAGGACGATATATATATATATATATATATATATATATATATATATATATATATATATATATATATATATATATATATATATATATATATATATATATATATATATATATATATATATATATATATATATAAACGCACGTGGCACGGAGGTGCGGTGGTGGATGAAATATGACTTCTTGGTGCTTCCGGGTCTCACGCGATATATCTCGGACCATTGTGCACCGTCGCGAGGGAAGTATGGAAAAGCGAGCTAGGGAGACGATGGAAGGGAGGCCTGTTTTTGTTCGTTGGGGCTGCCCGTTTCCCTTTGGTTTATCGAACTGGGTCCCATCTTCCCTACCAGCCGGTGCACTAAGGCTGTGCTGTTCCCCGCAGTGCGACGACGAAGTACGTCATGGCACACCACGCTTCCGGAGGACTTAGGGAGAACTTCCGGCCGCTTTAGGCTTCTATAACTATCTTTTGCTTTGTCCGGGCATTTGTGGACACCAGGCTGTAATGCATAACACAAGCGCCTGCCTGCGAGCTGCAGCAGCGCACAGGTCGAAGCGTGTGAGTTAATGAGAGTGATAATTATCACTGTGATGAGTTCGTGGCTAATCAGAAGACACTCCTACTGCACGGCTAGGTGAAGCATCGGTACAAACCTCGCTTATGTAGAAAAAAATGTTGAAGTACCCTGAGATTCACCTTCGAAAGCAGATAGCGATAACTTTGTTGGGCCTCGACCGCATCGCCATCTGAAGTGGTAGCGTGCTTTGGTTCTCGGTGCATACCTCAACCATCCCGTAAGAAAGCCAACGTGTGAGCACGTAGCATTGGCCCTTTCAAGTGTTGGGCTTCTTCTGGCGTTCTAGTGCGAGAGCTGTTGAAGAAAGTGAACTAGCAGGCTTGCGCATTGCGACACGCTTTCGCATTGCGATCCCACGAGCTTCAAAGGCAGCCGTCAGAAGGTGCCTCGGCGCTGTTTGACAAGCGCCCCGGCAGTCCGCAGTATTTTGAACCGTCACTGTGCTCCTACTATACCGCCGTCACGTCGGGTTAACATCAATTGTAGTTAGAATCCACGCGCTGCATTTATATAGCGGTGTCCAGAGCTACCATCCTCACGAGCACCGGCCGGCGCTTCGTGTCAGCTTATCGCTTCTCGTGTTGCTAATGTACAGGTTTCTGTTGGCATAGTTGCGCGAGTGCAAACAACTGAATATATAAGCATCTGCAACTCGTTAACACATGTCTGTGCGTACAAATTTATACATATATTTAGCGTAATTTCATGACGTGTTGATCAATAAAACATTACGACTTGGTTCTGTTCCCTCTGGACGCTTCACATATCCTCGATGCCCAAGGGACGTGGTATCTGCTGAATTTTTTCGTTCGCTCTTTTATCTTCTGTGGTTAAAGATCAAAGTATGCTTCTCGATTAATGTTGGGGTAATTGTTTTAGCCTTCATCTCCTGAAGCGAAACATGAACGAATATGAATATTTTGCGCCAAAACTATGCATGATGTCTTTCTGGTCATTGTTGAATTCTGCCATGTTCAACATTGGCATGACGATAGTTATAGCGCGAGAACAAAATGACGACACAGAGAAAAGAACACGAAAGACGCCTGTCTTTCGTGTCCTTCTTGTCTCTGTGTCGTCGTTTTGTTCTCGCGCTATTACTATCGTCATGCCATACCAACTACCCCAAGCTGCCACACTTCTAAATCAACATTGGCGTCTATTAGCGATAAAGTAACCACTTGCTTGCTTTGCCAATGAGGGCGGGGGGTGCAGTTCGGCGACATGGTCAGCATTTCATATTTTGACAGTGTCAGGGCACTCCAAGGTGCAGTCCACTCTTCTGATCGCTTCGCCGTCCTTATATGCCTTCAGGGTTAGTTAAACGTCATATGGTCGTTGCCAGCATTGAGCACGTAGCATGCGCGATGCAACACGTGAGTGTGTCTATGGCATATGACTTGCAACAGGAGTAAGGTAGGGGCAGTTCAAAAATCGCGCATATTGCACGATTCAGTTATAACAAATCATATTAATGTGTCTTCGAATATAATAACTTATGCGTCGTGCGAAATATTTTGAGAGCACAAATGGCAGAGGATTTCAAGCGCAATTCGGAGGTTGTGGGTACGGATCCCACCGACTCGAAGGATGATCTCTCGTCCACTTTGCTTCCTTTCAATTCAACTCAGAGTCATTACACTATATGTAGTGTAATGCCATATGTAGTGCCATATGTAATGCCATATGTAGTGTAAAGCCATACGTAATGACCCTGGTGGCTCCTTAGCCTAATTGTTTGTTGGTTTCCATAGCTGTGCATAAAAAGTTACTCAAATATTTAGATGATGTCGATATTTAATAAATAAGACGCAAGAAGCCTCGATGCAAGTGTATTTTTTTGCAACTAAGTATCCACCAGCGCATCTTTCCATACGCCACGATTCAGATCTACGTATGTCGGTAATAAACGGAAGATGAAAGGGGAGGGGGGGGGGAGAGAGTTGGGACTGACACGTTATCATATTACTCGTCAGCTGAGTGTAAAGGTAATTGAGGTCCATGTTTCTTTGCAGAATACGTCACACATATTTTGCTGCAACGCTCAAGCTATTCACTAGTACGCCTTCCGAGTAGCAACGAGTAAGGCGAACTATTTTTTTTTAATGCGTTAATACCGTTCTTTTTATACATTGGTCGAGTTGAATGAGATTCTAAGCGTTTGTACAAGACGAGTAGACGTCGAGACGCTGACATTTTCATAGAACAAAAAAACAAGTATACTCTCCACTCATTCATTCATTCATTCATTCATTCATTCATTCATTTATTTATTCATTCATTCATTCATTCACTGTTTATTCATACAAAAACAATGATTGCCTAGGTTGAAGGGACTAAAGGCAGATTACCTCTGCCTGACTAAGGTCCCTCCATTCATACATTTGCTCAGGTGAATTTGCTCAGGTGAATCGCACCGAATTTTCCTCAAGTAGAAAATTCTTGTACAAGTGTAAATTCTTCAATCACTCTAGCATCCCTTCATATTTTTTGTTACTTTGCGAGCTACATGTCTATGATGCACTTATCATTTCTTCCTCTACTATATCGCGTGTATTTTTTTTCTTTTTGTACCCCTCCCACATGCAGAGAGGACGATGGTCCTGTCATCGCTTCGCTACTGTGCCGGGAGGCGCTAACCGGAAAAACGCCACACGCCGGGATAGCCCCATGGGAAAATTCGGCCATCTATGGGAAGAAGGCAAAGAGCTCGTATGATCGCTTCCTGAGCGTACGTGGCAGCCGAAACAGAGCGGAGCGCAGCATCCGGCACACCACTCCTCTATGGATAAATGAATCTCGCTTTTCCCATGCTGCAGCCTAACCTCCACTCCCCGTTTATCTTCCGTTTGTTCCTGACATACGTAGCTCTGAGTCATGGTGGGTGGAAATTAGAATATGACACTCGGAACGACATTTGTTTCTGAAGACGACAGTCTTCCATGGGATACTTGAACGCAAAAATTTTGGTCCGTCCATCCATCCGTCCGTCCGTCCGTCTGTCCGTCCGCCCGTCCGTCCGTCCGTCCGTCCGTCCGTCCGTCTGTCTGTCTGTCTGTCTGTCTGTCTCTCTGTCTGTCTGTCTGTCTGTCTGTCTGTCTGTCACACAATTCAGCCACCCAACCAAAGTTTAGGCACTTGCTGAACGTCCATTTAACTTCAACAGGTGGCTGCGTTCATACTTGTGAACATGTTAATCGAAAAGCAAATAATACGCACATCAGAGGCGCGACATGAGTGCGTAAGTATTAGGTGCACTAGAAATTACGTATAGATACGTAATTCTGAAGACCCTATTGTTTTCCAGCCTGCGCTGAAATTACGACGCTATTTACGTACGAAAGAAGGCTGGCACGCAGAAAACTATCGTCTTTCGACAATATTTGCAGCCAAGCAGGCGGATATGCGGCCATTCGTGTGTGTGTGGGGGGGGGGGGGGGGAAGGGGGTGCCTAGCCGCATAGTACATAAAAGAAAAAATTCGGCAGATCTCACGTAGCTGCGAATCGACGTTATGCGAAACATGCAGAAAGAAGGGGACCGTGTTGCAATTTTACCATTGCGCAGCAGTAATGAAATGACGCTAAAGATAAGTACAAATGTTGCACGCACAGACACATCTGGAAGAGTTGCAGAAGTTTATGTAACCAGTTGTTTGCACTTGCGCAACGATTCCCACTGGAACATGCGTATTAGCTACACCGGGCGCTGATATGAAGCGCTGATGGTCGCAAAGATGCTGGCCCTGGAATGCCACTACATAAATCAACTTCAGCGCATGGCAACTAACCACAATTGACGTTAACGCGACGTGACGGTGGCATCAAAGGAATACATATGTGATGTTTATAAAATTGTACAAGCAGCACTGCAACCACTATTGACATTTCACGAAAGTAAGCGTCTATTTGAAAAGTAGTTTCGAGATGTGGGGTAGCTCCGTGGTAAATTGCTTTATTGCCACGCAGAATGCTTGGGTTCGATTCCAGCTGGGACCCTGATATTTATTCTTTGCATTCGTCTGGCCAACGCTACCGATGTCAGGTATTTCTTTACGCTATATGTGCCACTGCCTAGCGGGAAGTGTTTGACGATGTACGTGACGGGATTGTTACATTATTCAAATGTTGATCAGCGCGTCATATTAGTCAAACCATCTTGCCCTCCCATGCTAATTTTGGTTCACGCGAAGTTAAGGAGGTGACCACGAGAGCACCCAAACGTAAGTGGATAGATAGATAGATAGATAGATAGATAGATAGATAGATAGATACGCTCAAAGTCACTGAAGTTTGCTAATAAATGCTTCGCATTTATTAATGGTCTAGTTTCACGCAGATGCGGGAAAAGTCTGCTTACGATATGTTCGAAGTTCATTGACAGTCCACGACAAGTCACAAATTTTACTGGTGCCGAAGATACGGCGCCTGGGCTGGCTTCTTGCCCCACGACTACAGCAAACAGCTGTAGAAAAACTGTAGACAACTGTATAAAAATAAAAGTTACATATCTATTATACAGGTGGCTAATTTACAAACGTACTTGTGTTGTACGACGTAATGAATAGCGATAATTCGAGTAAGTACAAATACAATATATGAACTTCCGAAATACGCGGTTTTTTAATAATTGAGGTTGATATTTGTGGCACTACAACAAATCAACATACAAAGCAAGCAGTGCAAGCCATTGAAACTTGATTGATTTGTGGGGTTTAACGTCCCAAAACCACCTTTGATTATGAGAGACGCCGAAGTGGAGGGCTCCGGAAAATTTGACCACCTGGGGTTCTTTAACGTGCACCCAAATCTGAGTACACGGGCCTACGACATTTCCGCCTCCATCGGAAATGCACAAGCCATTGAAACTTGTAGCCCAATAAATTAGAAAGCGTATACTCCTCATTTGAAAATTATATTTCGGAAGAAAGAATCCTGCGATACCGACAGGACTTAATGTTGCAGAAGAAGGCCGTCAAGAGGCTCCTGCGTTTTCTGCGTTCAACCGGTTTCTCCAAACGACTGTAATTGCAACGCCCTGCATGTGTGTGCATGTTTGTTTTTTTCCTAATTTATTTTATACCTCTCTATCTCTATCCACTTTTCAACCCTTATTTCCCCACCCCTGTACAGGGTAGCAAACCAGTTCTTCTATAGGTTAACCTCCCTGTCTCTTCCTTTTATTTATTCTCTGCCTCTCTAAATTCCCACGAGTGTCCATTGCGGGTGCTTGTGACAATATAGTTGCATCATTGTATGAATCCACAGATTTTGCAGTTTGTTTACTGAGGAGTATGCGACCACTACAATGCTTTATTTCTATGTTCCACTTTTCAAGCTTGCGGCATAGGTTGCTTGACTGATTACATGCTTGCTTTATTTTCGCTCCTTATTTATGAGGCTACTTTGCCATTCAATTCGCATTGACGTAAACTCACTAATATATTCTAAAGAAAGAAATAGTGCAATCAAAGTTGTGTACATTAATACTCTGGTTCCATGAAGAAAGTGTATTATTTGCTCCTGAGATAAGTTTTAGTCACAGTAAATCTAAGAAATTGGGATATTGTACTGAGCATAGCCGCTTATTGTGCGTGTGGATATATTACGGCATGCATCAGATCACATTTCCTTAAATGTAACGCCATATACTTATACGTGTGATACCTAATATTATTTGTTGACCAACTGCTTACGTCGTATAAGGGGGAATAGCAAATCAAGCATTCATTTCCGATACCGAAAGAGCTCCTAAAAAGTGTATTTACAAGTGTTCATGGTGTTCCAAGTTTTTAGTGTTTGCAAATGCCCACTCATGGCAGCTGTGTGCTAGCAGTATTGTTTCATTCAAATGCACTTAACTCTTGGCTAGAGCACGTGAAGATTGCGCGTAATTGTCAAACGAAAAGTGTAAGAAAAACAAAAACTGAATATCGCAGTGCCGAAATACTAATATTGTGTGTAGTTACTTGGTGCCTTGTTAGTTAGACTGTGCTGAAATACGCAGTGTGCGTAGAATAATTACTTTTTACTCGTCCTCACGCAAGAAGGACGCTATCTCAGTCGTTTTTCATTTCAAGGTTCCTTGTACGAGCTGAGCTCATGAACGAATGACACGCTGATACGGAGCCCGTGCGTTTCAAGCATTAGTGCAAAGCGAGATAGAGAGAGCGTCCTATAGAACGGTGGTCTATTTTGACGACCACCATTTCCTCAGATCGGCGCTAAAGCTAAATAGTTAAACTTCGTAAACGCTCAACTAAAGACCAGTAGACAATATAAATTTGTACGACTTGATTACCTTGTCAGAAGGGGTTCGGTCTCATGAAAAAGTGAGGTGCACTTTGCCGGCAGAGCTTCCTCCTTCCATGTGACGCCGACCTGTAGACACCCCAGCTGACCGAGATTACGCCCAGCACATCACATCGCCCCCTTCCCCCCCCCCCCTCTACCCCCCGTAGCAACTGACTTCATTCACCGATTCAGTCTCAGGCTTTCCCCGGGTGTATTGGGTTCGAATGGAGCGAGCTGCAAGGACGTCGCTAGAGTCAAAGTATTTTCGAGAGAAGCCTCTCGAACACCACGCGTCATTTGGCAGGTGCTCCTTCCCCCCCCCCCCCCCCCCTTGCACTCGACTCTGCAAAAGGCACGTGGAAACTATCGCTTGTCATTTGGCATGGCCTTGCCATGAAGGGATTTCGCAAAAGAGCTGCTCCGCTTCCATATCGCCGCTGCTCTTTTACACTCTCCCTCTATCTCACTCTCTAGCAGTTCTCATTAACTCCGGACGCGTCAAGCACCCTTCATCGTCAACCCGCCAACGCTGCGTCACAGCCCTCCCGAGCGGGCCTGTCACCGGCAGGACTTCGTAACGGTGCTAGGCGTACTACTACCATTACACACATCGGCTCCGAACAGGGACGGATCCTTACCAGAGAGGGTGCATCAAGGACCCTCCTAGTCACACCCAGAAAGGCCCGTCTCTCCTCTCTATCTCGCCTTCGTTTCGACTTTCGTTGTCAGAGTGTCTGTGGCGGAGCTGGAAGTGAGAAGCCCCCCTTCTACGTCTCTGCCGCTGACTTTCGAACTCTCTTAGCCTCTCAACATAACCACGTGTGATATGGCGTTGGGAAGGCTTTGTGTCTAATAGTGGAATCTGAGAGAACGGTGACCTGTTTTGAGTAGCGAGGATTTGGCAAAGGAGGAATATCTATCTATCTATCTATCTATCTATCTATCTATCTATCTATTTATCTATCTATCTATCTATCTATCTATCCGCCTATGTCTAAGTCCTCTCATGATCATTCCCTTAACTTGGAGTACACCAAAATTACTTCGGAAGTGTAAGATGATTTGATGATTACGACTCGCTGGTGATGACATGAATAATGTCACAATCTCGTCGCGTAAGTCGCCAACCACAACAGCGGCACATACCCGGGGGCGGGTTTGTGCCACAGGTGATGGGCATTTTATATGTAACCAGGAACGCCAAGATCACAAATGGGTAACTTTAACGCTTGAGCGTTAAGAAAAAGCTATCATAGGCGGCGTTGACCGGACGAATGACAACAATAAACGTCCCAACAGCAGGTGTCCCAGCAGGAATAGCACTCTAGCATTCAGCGTGGCAATGAAGTATTCCGCCACCGAGTCACGCTTGGCCTCGTATATACTTTTCAAATAGACCCTATATTGTTCATGAAACGTCAATTGTGGTTGCAGTAATTGCTATCCAATTTTATAAACATTTTATATATACTTCTATTATCCAGCCGTCATGATGGGTTAACTTAAGTTGTAGTTAGGCGCCATCTGGTGAAGTTTATTTGTGTAGCAGTGTTGACGGCTACCATCCTGGTGCACACCAGTGCAAACACCAGCGCTTCATATCAGCTTACCGCTTCTAGTGTGTATCCATGTTGCTGTTGACATTATTATGCAACTGTAAACAACTGGTTGTATAAAGCATATGTGGCTGTTTAACGCATGTGGGTGTACATTTCTCTATATATTTAGCCACGCTTCATAGCGTCACCCTCCACACAAAAAAAATTAAAACACGTTCACCTAGCATCCGCATATCATCGATTTCCCGGGTGCTTGAGATCTGTCGAATTTTCGTTACTGATGGGATGTAAGCAGATGTCATGACCATCAGTGAAAGTGCGCTGGCCACCGAACCACGTGGTTTCCAACACATACCCCGTGTTGAGATAACATTACTCAGCATGAAGCTTTATCGACGCATCTACAATGCTTTACGTGGAGCTGCGCTGTAATTAGTATAGATTTCATTGGGGAGCCAGAAGTCTTGTATGATAGCATGAGTACATCTGGTTTGTGCCTCCAATGGGTTTAAAATAAAGCTTTACTTTTAATTAAGATCTTTTGCAGTGACGTGCCCAACAGTGCTCATGATTCACAAGTCCTTGAGTTTCGAAACTTGTTATTTTAATGAAAGAAGCTTGAACTTTATCGAGGCGTACGTTTAAATTGATGTACTACTATTTATATAGAGCTGTGCAGTACAATGAAACTTCAGTTTATTATGATGTACAGTCAACTACCATAAGAAAAACACAGACGTCGTTTCATTGTCAATACCTTCGAAAACGCTGAAAAAAAAATTGCACTATCACACGTGAAATGTCGTCAAGTAGAAAGCCTTAGGAAAGTAATGCTACCGCTACGCAGAAGCGTGATAATATTCACTGTCATTTCAATTCCAACACCCTATGTGCCTGCAGAGAGGCAAAAAAAGAAAGTGAGTAGATTGGTAGAGAATCGTGGGCTCTTTCCAATCTACGCTGTCTGCACAAAGAAGTGGAGACTGTTCCGTAGTGAGGCTCTCTAGGAGTGAACTTTTCAATTTCACAACCACGCCGGAGCTTGTCAGCTCGCGCTTCTCTTTGTTCTTTTTTGTAGTTTTCTTTCTTTAGCCTCCTCTCTTTTGCTTCCCTTGAGACGCAACCTCTGGTCCTCCACGGAGTCACCGTCGCATTAGCCCGACGAAAGGTGGAATAAGGAGCGAATCTCTCACCGCTCAGAATGAATTAAATTCCCGAACGCCTTCCACCCCATGTCACCTGAAGCGCGACACCGTCCGTTTGTCCGGTTCCGCGAAAGGTTTTCGGCAGTCGGAATATCCCTTCTTCTTCACTGCAGAGCAAGTAAAGTTAATAACGCTAAAACGGGGCCTAAATAAACACATAGTCACCCCTCCTCACCCTTCTGTGTGCCACCGTTCGAATGGAATATAAATTCCGATAAGATTGAACTGGCAAAAAGGGGGGACCACCTTCCCGACTTTTGTCACTGTGTCTGAAACCGGCGCTGTATCTCCACGAGACACTTCGAAGGGCTCGCTTACCTAAGTCTCTTGTTCCTTTGCAGTTACCGCTCTTCTAGCCTAAAAAGCTCCATTGTGCTGGTAACTGACGAGGCAGGGTTTGGGGGGCGGAATATAAGGGGAAAGACGTGGGTACTTCGAGCAGAGAAAATGCGCCGATGCAGGCCGGACTGTTGCCCGCACTAGGTGCACCGAGTGTCCGGAGGTCGGTATACGCGCAGCCCGCGTATGGGCGAGAAATAATCTCGAAACAATGGGCGTTCCTAAAACTTTACGCTTGCTTGAACAGAAATGGGGCTGGAGTCGGGGCCTGTTGTCACTGTAGCGTTGCTAACTTTGCTGAGAGTAAGCCAATGTTGCTATAGAGAAACGGGCGTGAGGACAGACCTTACTATAAAAAAAAAGGCGAAATGTCTACGCTGTGCATGCTCGAGAGTCTTCGCTATATGGTCACTGCTGTCGCCAGGGTACGCTACATCTTTGCAACATAAGGACAAAAAAAAGAAATAATAAAATGAACACACTGAGAAAGAAGGAAGTGTTTTTTTTATGTCTTTCTTATTTCAGTTTCCTTACATCTCATCTCGTCCTATACCCTCAGGAACCAAGCTCTGGTTCGTGCCAAGATCTGAAGAGAATCAAGTAAGAAAGCAAGAGGCGGCGAGACTCGGCAGGGGCGATGCCTGCAAAAGGAAGGGCGAGCCATGGAGCCGCATTTGAAATGCGAATTTTCTCTCCGGGACGCTCCGGCCAACCGAGAGAGGCAGACCAACCGAGAGGGGACCCCACCGCCTGTACGGAGAATTGGGAAAAGGACACGTCGCCGTCTCTTCCATCTTTCTCTCCTCCTCTTTCGTCTTCTTCTTCGCTGTTCACGGGTTCCCGCTCATATTTTCTACACTAGCTGCTGTACTGTACACGCCCTCGTCTTCCGCTTATGTCTTCCTCTTCCTGTTACTCTATTTCTCGCGAGACATCACCCCCTCTGCTTCTTTCTTTCTCTATTCCTCCTTGTCGGCACATCTCTGGCATTTCTGAGTATACTTCGCATTTTGCCCGACAGTTTTCTGATATTGCGCACTGTCTCAACATTGCTTCCGTCTGCCATTATCGTTTCCTCCTTCGTGCCTACTACTTTTAGGTTCTTTATCTTTAAGTCCTTCCACTTTTTAATTCTTTCGTTTACTTCCTTTCGTCTCTCCCTACTGTGCATCCCGGTCCATTGAATCCTTCGTTCACCCTCTCTCTCTATTTCCATTTCAATCGTAGAATGTGCATGGTAGCTTGAGCAGTTTTGTTTTTCGTGTTTGCAGTGAGCCTGCGTTTGATCTCAGTGCAGTTTAAAAAAAAAGAGCCAAGGCAATTTGATTGCTTCTGCTCCGATGGATAGAGGCGAGATAGAAAATAAAAATTGCTTGCGTTCCTTATATGGGCGGAAGACGTGCAGAGGTCAACACGAGATGCTGTGACGAAGATGTGGACAATTTCTGTTTCTTTTTTTTTTTTTTTTTTTTTTTAGGGGCGAAGCTTCTTAAAGCGGCACCCGTTCGTCTGTCGTAGTAGTCGTAGTCGTAGTGTGCAACCCGTCTTACGTTTTGACCTGCAAGGTGGTGCCGGTGGGAGATTTCTCCTGTGCGTTGTTGAACAATAAAAAATTCGCAGCGTGCGCGTTAACTAAAAGCCGTATTCTCCTGTGTCTCATTCCCCATTAGCAGCCTTTAGAATGTACATTGAGCACTATCTGACAAGAAAGGGTTGCTACGTTATACTCGCTGGGTGTGACCTCCATGGTTTTAGAAAAGTTTAGCGAGCGTTGGGCCGCAGTGCCATGAATACAGTGAACTAGTATGTATACCATGAACTCGAGGTGGTTAAAGGTGGGAAGTAGATACGAAGCGCAAGCGGTAAGAAAGTGTGCGTGCTCCACCTCTCATTTAGCCCTTGGAATGTCCGCTGGATGACGGTGCTTCTATATGCGGAATATATGATGAAAAGATGCGAGATGGTGGTACTTGGAGTGTTGATTAGATTGACGAACGGACACACAGACAGATGCATGGACGGCCACACGGACGACTGCACGGACAGATGGACGCATGGACGGACGCAGGTGCGGATGCATGAACAAACGCAGGGACGGACGCACAGATGGACGTGCGGACGCACGCACGGACGGATGGACGCACGGACGGTCACACAGACGAACGCATGGACGGGCGGCAGCAAGAACGAATGGACGGACGGATGCTTCGCCCCACTCTCCATAATTCACTCCGTGGATATGCTGCCATTTTTTTGTCTTCCTAAACCCAGAAAAGTTTGACTAGAGTACGTGCGCTTCAACACTGGAAAGACAAAAAAAAAAGAAAGAGAATGAAAAAAAAAAAAGACACGTCAGGATTTAACCCGCATAGTTTAAACAGAGTCAACTTGGTGAATTGAAAGCGGAAAAAAATATCGCACTTTATGCTTCGATTCATTCAGGCATAATCTCACGCAATGTATGTGTATGCATCTCACACGAAGGTGACTTTTTAAGAAAAACCAGTTTCAACTTGCCACTGTGAACGCGTCAGAGAGACTACACACATGTATCTACCATGTCTGCACCATTGTCCACAAGATCGTCCCTTTGGTAGAAGAGTTTTTACTTTTGCTAAATATTGTTTACGACTACTAACGAAACGGTACATGTTGTTAAAGTTCCAAAACCATGGTTTTGGAACTTTAACATCATGTAATATCATATCGTGCACGATATGACTGAGAAGCACCGTAGTAGATGGCCCTGGAAATTTCGGCCATCTGGTGTTCATTAGCGTGCACTGACATTGCACACGGGCCTCCCCATTTCGCCTCAATCGACAGGCGACCGCCGCGGCCGGCATCGAACCCGCTACCTTAGGATCACCATAACCAATGCTCCAACATGGTGGATGAATTACTTTTTGCTGTACCGGAATGTTAGCTAACTTGTGTTGCTGCTACACGCCAATACGTACTATTGCAACGAAAGTGAATATTAACAGTGGCAAGCGTGACTTTCGGAGCAGTCCGAAGATTCGCCTTGATTGTCGCTAGGCGAATTTGTGCTTTCGGCTGACGTCACGATAGCGCTAGAATGCTGCTCCGACTGACGATATCACACCGAGTGTGGGATCCTAGTTCTAGGCATGATTGGTACATGATAAGCACAGGCGGCACAGATTCGCCTTGCAATTGAGAAGGCATGCCGGTGTCAGGCTGCGCCAGAAGTTGCGCTTCCCGCTGTTCGCATTTCTTTCCACTGCTATGGCTTGTTGTGAAAAAAACCAGCCACTATCGCGACGTTCATGCAGAGGGTAAGACACGAACTCAGCTGTGTTCCTTTGTTTACGTACTACAGGCGTCAGCAAGCTTAACACGAAAGCTCCGACGCGTGATCTGGACTATTTTTCCTCTTGCCAGCCACGAAGCTGTTGCCGAAACAATACGCGGTTTTAGTTTAGCGCCCGCAACACCTCAGGAACTCAATGTGCGGCGCGTTGGGTACGTATATAAGGGTGCGTTCACACTTGAGAACTGAAGGGAAAACTAAAACGCCAGAGCGGCCGGAAAACCACGACCACGTGCATTGAAGATGTTCACAATCGTCCTGCCCCATCCAGCCGCCGCTGCCGTTGATACCTCGGCAATTAATTCAACTTTGCCTGCTTTCTGAGAACTAAAGTTCGTACCGAATTCTAGTTATTCACGCAAAGTAGTGAAACGAAACAGCTCGCACCTTTTCAAACGTTGTTTTGAGAGACACGCCAGCAGAAACGACACGAGCGAACGCAGCGGTGGCGGCGGAGGATTCAACCGGCTGTACGCAAGAGCGAGACACGTTGGGGCACAGCGACTCGCTGCAACTGCACCGCCTAATTCCAGAGTTTTCGGTGGTCGCAATCAAAACCAAACTCTCGATGAACGCATCTTTGTTGAGGTCGTCAAGCTTCGCCGTGTTGCGCGGGTAGTTTCCCATTTGAGCCGATGCCAGCCATTGCCCACGCCTTTGCCGCCATGTTCAATCTGCGGCCGGCTGGTCAGATGACGTGGTTTGATCTAGCGCAGCCAAAGCCTTGCAGTGGAAACCAAATCCGCTTTCGCGTGGCGGGAAAATCAGTCTCGGGCCGATTCTTGCGCCCCGGCCATGCGCCGAGTTTTCTGGAGCCAGTTTCCGGAGAGTTTCGCTGCATTCACTCCCTTCGAGGCCAAGTGGGAACGTGCCCTCAGCGGCTGAGGTTGTCGCGCGCAGCGTTAGTTTACCGTACGCATCAACCGAAACGTGAAGTGCACTTCGGCGTAAACAGCCTTGAACTTGACTAGTGTTCTGCGCCATATATGGGCGAAGAAATGAACTGAAGTAGCCGGTGGACATCGTCTTTTTTTCGCAGCAGCCATGCTGTCGACGCTCGCAACCGTCGAGATCTCGCGAGACAGCCGCCGGTAACGTGCGCAGCGGCCGAGCGACCACAACGTAAACGCCGAGATCTATCGTTCGCATCTCTTGCGCGCGAAAACGCACGCATCTCTCTTGGGTTCAGCGCATGCGCCGTCTTGCTCTCTCTCGCCCGTTGCGCGGGCTAAACTACAACTCTCTATTACCTCGGTACGCTCGGATAGTATACCGGCATGCATGTGTAACGACTCGGCAACAGAGCCCTATAGCGTGTGGGGTCTCGGCGAGGCGAACGCGCGCATCGCCACGCCACGCTCTCGGAGTGAACGGACACAGTGGACACGATCGGTACCCAGCACACAACATACATACATTTATTAACTAATTTAGACGACGATATCTTCCGCCGAATGATACACCAATTTCAACTAACACGCTACCATACAAACAACATAACGCAGGGACACACTAAACACACAATAACATGATAAACCCACACTAACACACCCAACACACTAGCACATACCCAAGGCGGCGTCGCCAACGCCTGACCTTACACGCGGGACCCCGGCGCGAAGCCCGCGGTGCCGAGCACCGGGGACCCGCGCTCCAGACAACCGTTCGCGGCAGCCGCCACGCGCAGAAGAGACCCGCTCAACGCTCGCCCACCGCCAAGGCCTGCCTTCCGCCAGGGGCCACCGCCGGCGCTACCACTCTACCAACAGTGGTACTGAAAGCAAACACAACGCCATCTATCGCCCGGCGGTGGTCACCACCGCAATAAAGCCTTGGGGCGAGACACGTGCGCCACGCGGCGCAGACAACTTTACAGGGGGGGGGGGGGGGTGTCAGCACCCCCACATTCCCCCAACCTTAAATCAAACCATATCCCAAAATCGAAAATTAGCTACACAAGCTTTAACAAAAAAATGATATCGCACGACCATAATGTCCTTCCACCACGACACCGCCGCTGGTCGACACTGCTGCACTGTCCGGCTAGGCTTCACCTCAGTACCGGCCCCGCAACAGCAACGTTGCCGTCGGCGCGACGATCCGTCGCTAGCACCGACACGTCTTCCAGTTGCGACCAGCACTCGCGAGGGCGCCGGACTGCAGGCAGTTGCGCAGGTCCCAGGCATCTCCATCGCCCGACCTCACGACCGCATTCCTGGCCAGTGACGCTGACGATATGCAGGACAGCCGGCCGTGGATGACATCCCTCCCGCTGAATACATCAACAAAAAACAAACTCGAAAGAAACAAAGGAGCGCGGCCCAGGGGAGGGAGCTTCAGGCTTTTCGGCCACGTGGTACGGTGGTCAGTACTGCTAGCTAATACATCGGTGGCGGCCGAGACGCCCATCAAAATAAAAACAAAAATCACTTTTCCTAACTCGTGCTCACAAGAAAAAAAAAGTGAGGGAAGCAGAGCGCAACACCTCAACGCTACGATCCACCTAGTTGTGCCACGTGCGACAGGCGGCTGCGCAGAGCCTTAGGCCTAATGAGTCGCTCGGCAACAACCGGCATCCACCCAGCACCCAGCCTAGGCGCAGAAGAGGCAGCCGCGAGGAGACGTCCACTCTGTGAGGTGGCCCTATCGCTCGCCGCACACAGCAGCTTACCGAGCGATCGGCGTCCACCGCCCCGGGCGGTGTCACGACGCCTCGGCGTCGAGCCGCAATACAAGTCAGCAACGACGCCCGGCTCCCTGAGCCCAAAGAGATAGAAGAAGCTATTTACAGAAAATCGGACCACCCACGAGGCTTCCGTACTCACTCGCTTCGGGCCTGGCCTACAAACCACGTGCTCTAGGCCTTGCTCACCCCAGGATGCGGACCGCATGGCTCTCGTCCTAATTCAACAACGTTTTTGAAAACTAACAACAAAAAAATAAGAACACTTGCGAGCAAAAAAAAAAAAGAAAGTCAACCTGCCGACAAATTGAAACACGTTACAAAATCAATCCCCTCGCTTCTCAACAAAGCACACCACCGACGCTAGCAAAGAAGTCCCCCCTAGGCCTACTCTACTCCGGCTCTAACAAAATCCCTGTACCGAACCGCAAGAACTGTCGTCCGACACTCCAAGAGCCCCACGTTGGGCAGCCAGTGTGGGGTCTCGGCGAGGCGAACGCGCGCATCGCCACGCGACGCTCTTGGAGTGACGGACACAGTGAACACGGTCGGTACCAAAGCACACAACATACATACATTTATTAACTAATTTAGACGACGATATCTTCCGCCGAATGATACACCAATTTCAACTAACACGCTACCATACAAACAACATAACGCAGGGACACACTAAACACACAATAACATGATAAACCCACACTAACACACCCAACACACTAGCACATACCCAAGGCGGCGTCGCCAACGCCTGACCTTACACGCGGGACCCCGGCGCGAAGCCCGCGGTGCCGAGCACCGGGGACCCGCGCTCCAGACAACCGTTCGCGGCAGCCGCCACGCGCAGAAGAGACCCGCTCAACGCTCGCCCACCGCCAAGGCCTGCCTTCCGCCAGGGGCCACCGCCGGCGCTACCACTCTACCAACAGTGGTACTGAAAGCAAACACAACGCCATCTATCGCCCGGCGGTGGTCACCACCGCAATAAAGCCTTGGGGCGAGACACGTGCGCCACGCGGCGCAGACAACTTTACAGGGGGGGGGGGGGTGTCAGCACCCCCACAAGCGTCAATCAAACTGTTTCACGACAGGCCCTAGAGCGTTCACGTTAAGCTTGCTGACGACTGTGCGCCGTGGTTGTGAGCCTTGTTTGTTTCGCCGTATTGCGTGAACAAGCGCACAACGTTTTTAATATTTTGAAGAGCATACATTCACACACGCATCCACAAGGATGACGGGATAGCGAATAACAAACCTACGTGGCAAAACGCAAGAAAAATAATGAAAGTGCCACCATAGAGCACGTGCCTTGAAAGCGATATATTGGACGGGACATTTGCATGCCAAGGTGGCTTAGTTTCTTTAGAGCACTCCAATATAATGACGCTATGTGCTTGCACCAGTCACCCAGTCTTGTGTTCATAATCGACAATACCGTGAAGTTGTTCTCGGGGGGTGAAATATATATACCGAGAACATGGAGCGTGCAGCATTGCCAAAGCATAGACTGGTAGAGCGGCCTGCCTATAGCCCACCATAAACTCTCTTAGGGCGCCTAATGCAAATACAGTTGTGAGGCACCCTCAACGCTTTAAACCATGCTGTCTTACGAAGTAGCGAAGCAACCAATACTCCTTGCCTAGGTGCTGCGACTGCGGGGGACGATGATGAGCATGATGAATTATGGCTGAGCCATTCGTTACAAGCAGGGACCATTAAACGATCCATTTGTCACGAAATTCGTGTAGTGTGTAGTCATGCGTAATTATACTTTTTTTGCGACGCCACTTGAGATTTTTTAACGCGTTTTCTCACCATAAATGACACTTGAATTTAGATATTTTTTCTAGAAAAAGGAGAGAGAGAGCTGTTTTAACTAAATGTTGTATATGTTAGCCTGGCTATTCGCATGACAAGCTACTCCCGATGCTAGGTGATGATTGTGATATATACACTGATAAAAGCATAACAAATACACACGTGGATTAACACTGCTCACGAGGTTTCACTCAGCCTCGTGGCCCACGAAAATCTCAGTGTTTTCGGGGCAGGTAATGCATAAGGGTACATTTTCCATGGGTCCAGCATAAGTCGCAGCTCTAAGCACGGGTCCCTTTTAAGATGTAGGGTCTTCAGAGACAGTTTAAGGATTGGTGAAAGCAGCAGCGTAACATAGCGAGTGCCTCAATCCCGAGAGTTAGGAGCCACTGGTGGCTTTGTGTGCATTACAAGGTAGATGATGCCAGCACGATTCTGGTTCACCACACATCCACTACATTTGCAGTGCACTTTGTGTTTTCTTATTCCCATTTATTTATTTTTAGTGTTATTTACCATAGTCTCAAAATAAAGAAAGAACTTGCGTGGCGCTGTGGTGGGGCAGTCACTTCCCGCTCACTCGGAACTCCTGCTATTTTTTCTCGGTGTGCAGAATAGCTACGACAGACACCGTTGCAATAACTAAGCCGTTGCAATAACTATACGCTGTTTTTGTGAGCTCATTAAAGCTTACGCTGTAAAGCAAAATGCAATGGCCCTCGCGTTGCATTCTGACGTCTTTCCTCTGTGTCGTATTTCTCACGTTTACGTGCCTTCATATCCATGGTTATGAATAGCATTAGACCCCAAAAAAACTTTCGTCCAGACAGTCTTCCGGACTTAGTTGCGGTTGTACTTCCGCTAGCATGTTGTTGTGACCAAGCACGCACAGTACTCGCACCATTGTGCAGAACTAGTGACATGCTTTCTATTTGGATCCAATCCATGTTCCTTAACCTTAAGTTTTGCGCCATTTCTGCCTTACCACTGGTCGTGAGGAAAGCTGTTGAAGGAAGATATTGGCCCCGTCTTCGATATTGGCCCTTTCCAACCGATATAAGTTGTGTAAGCACTACGATATCTGAATTACGTAATAAAAAAGTTAATGTGATTCAGCAGTAAGCCACTTAAGTTATCAATAATCGATTGATATGTTGGGTTCAATGTCCCAAGTTATCGATAATCGGCTGATATGCTGTGTTTAACGTCACAATATGGTGGTCCCAAAACCACCATATTATGGAGCCTGCCGTAGTGGAGGGCTCCGCAGAAGCTACTCAAATTATACCATCTGATCAATATGAAGCAGGTATTCCCAATACTCTTCAATCAACCGCTTATCGGTAATGAAAAGCCTTCTTTGCCGCGTGTCACTGTCAAAAATGCCGATGCTGAGTGAAGCAAACGCTTTTAACCCACCGCGTCCTAGCCACAGCAGCTGAATTTCGCTGCGGTCAACGCACGCGGTTATTTCGCTCGAAGCCCGGTTGAGAATGCTCTAGTATAGAGTTAAGTACGAGTAAAGTGACATGGTTTCTTTCATATGCATGTGCCTTCTTTAAATGCCATGAAAAAAGTCACCACGATACGTCTATGTTGTTTCAAGAGTTGGTTTATTGTTTTGGAAAGTCCCCTACACTGTAAAAGAGAAACGAACTTGCCTGTAATGTCAGTATTCAAATTTTACCACAACTGATCTTTATCAATCAACCGATATAGAGTAAACCTTAACGAGCGTCATATAACGGCAAATTATATGCCCTCCCCTTATTTGCTGTTGTTCATAATCACGCGAGGTTAACCACGTTCTTTTAATCGTTGGTTCTAGTTAAGTGAAACACCCGGTATGTACTCCCGCAATTGAAGAAAACGCGCCTCTTCACTTCGTTATGGTAAAGATAAGTGAAACAAAAGTGACGTACAAACAAAGAACCAAGTGAATTGGAGCTGGGGAAAAGCCCTGAAGATAGACACAGTCAGACAAAAAATTTTATCCCTGTCGGCACCCACACTTGTTCGGTCCTCCTACAAAAGGTGCGCGCCAAAGGACGAGTGGGCGCTACATCCACATCGCAATGGGATTGCATTTGGCACCCGGAATCTGCTGGGCCGTCTTGTATGCTAAGTGGCGCTTTTGTTAGGCCCGGAGCACTCCCCTCTTTCCAACACCCCTTCTTTTTTGGACGTTCATCTAACCTCGTTGGCTGTACGCCTACAGCTCGAGTATATAGTTCGCCGAGCACGCCGTATCGACGGACTTTCGATCAGCGCATGCGCAAACTTTCAGAGCCCTCTGCTGTATAATCGGCTTGCGACGTCGGTGTCTTTGTTCCCCAGCAACGCGAAGCGCAGACAGCGGTCTATAGACGATGTCTACTGAAAGTTCTTCTTTCCCCTTTTATGGTGAACGAAAAATAAAGGTACAGAAACCGCAGTCGATGATTTTCAATGTGAGTGAATCGCCGAAAGCTTCTAAAAAGAAAAGTGGTCACCGATGGTTCCTTCATGCCATGAATTCTTACAATGAGAGAACTACGTGCCTTAACAATGATGGTGCCGACTATTTTATAGTATGAAACTCTATGGACCACACTTTACCCTTTTTCGGTAGCAATTGTATATAAAAACCTTGTTGCGGTGAATTGGTCGAACAACGTGAACACATGATGGAGTAAGAGAACGTGCTCTAAACAGAAACTTTATTGAAAGGAAAGATGCGTAAGTAGAAAGGTACAGAGTTAATGGTGTATCACAGGAACTGAGAACAGGAAATGCAACAGACGTTCAAACAACGATTCCTAATCGTTTCAGCTGCATTATTTCGTGAAATGGTAGCCGAAACTTGAAACCGCTACAATTGGCAGTACGCGATGTTGATGTCTGTTATTCGTTTAGCGTCTGTAAATGTTGAGTGAAATACTCACGACTACATGGAACCATGCCAAACCCCCGAAGTGCACTCGCTGATAGAAACATGGGGATGCTGCAAGCGATAATTCGCAGTGGGCGTCGGCGTTGGCTTGGTGGTCGATAGAACGTCCAAATGCAGTTTGTAACGCCCCGCACGTGGTACACACACAAATGCAAAGAAAGCACGCAGTAAAGAGGGCGCTGTCATTGCGTGTATACGATTCGGGGATGGGGTAGGGAAGAGCATGCTCAAGAAGGTAGGCAAGGGTAGACGTGAAATGTGCGTCGTGTTCATATAGGGGCCCAGGCCGGGCACAATAGTGTTTCTGCTTTTCGCAGAAAGGGCGTATAATGCGGCACGTGACCACTGTCGTGCATGAAATCTGCTGTGGATTTAAATGTTGAGCGGCCTGAAGTTGCTGGTCGTTGTGAATGCGTTTTCACCACTGACATCTCCCTATCTTCACGAGCCTAACTTTGCTACTCCTGTTATCTCACCAAAGCGAGAACCAATTGGGCAAAGTGCTTGCTCTCTTCTATTAAGGCAGCGCATCACAAAAGCGTAATGAAAACCACTCCTCACGATTATTGAATGAGATAGAGATAACTCACCGAATTAGACGTATTCGTGCATCTGTGCGAAAGAACAACCTATGCTTGTGATTTCATAAGGCCCCATATTTTCGCGGCAATGTGGGCTGGTGCAGCTATTTAGTAACTAGTGGTTCAATGATTTGTTATCCCTATCAGTTCTTCGCTTTTATCGTAGATCTGTGACATGAAAAATATATTGGGGGACCTTAAAGCTTCGCCTTTAATAGTTCTTAATAATTCTTTAATAGTTCAATGGGACAGCGATATCTCGTCCCCAGTGAGTATTTCAACCACTTAGTATTGTATGATGTTACCCTGGAACCTTAAATTGTGGATTACTGCATTGTAAGCGATAAAGTTGAAAGTGGCTTGTGGCAGTGAAGGAAAGTCTGGTACAGCTGTTTGTGGCGGAGTATTCTCTCAAAAAGTAATTAAAAAGGAGCCCATTCACTCTTCTAGGGGCGGGGGGGGGGGGGGGGGCACTCTGTCGTATGCTGCTGTCGTCGCATGGCTTAACGCTCCATGTGTAGCACACTGAGCGCGCGCTCTCGCCAGGAAGAAACCTTCATCTTGTTCTTCGAGTGCCTTGATGATGATCATTTATAATGATCAGCGAAAGATCAACGCAGGCAAAACCACATTTAAAAGTGGCAAAATAAAGAAGAGCAAGGTGTGAAATAGAAAGCAAAGTGAGGGGGAGAGGTTTGAAGGGGAGGAGCAAGGAGAAGAGGCGAGAAGCAACAGTGAAAGAGAAAGAAAGATAAACAGAAATAAAGCGAAGAGTAAGAATGAAAAGACAGAAAAAGATCGCGCGAGTTGGAAAGAGAGAAAGAAACTGTGGAGGGTAAAAACCCTAGCCAAGCCGGAAACATCAGCAACCACATCAACTTGAATGGGATGCAGCTTTGCGGCGACTTATTGTAAGTGGCGCTAATTATTCGCCACGCAGAATTAGGTCGATCGAGCAGTAATTCGGCACTTGAATATAAAATCTTTGCTGAAGGCTACCCACAAAAAAAAATGCAACAGGCATTCACACAGACACAATTCCTATATAATCACAAGAGCACACAAAGCGAATAAACAAAAATACCTTCTTTGTCAAAATAATGAGAATGCGAAATAAGTTGTTTCATTTTGTCTCTATCTTTTGTGTGTATTTATAATTATTGACCGTAACTTAGGCTGAAACATGTGTCGTCTTCGTCTACTGAGCGGCCTAAAATTATGATGCAAGGAGTGTTCAATTATGTTACTGGCAGCGAGTGTGTGCATTGTGTGTTTTTTTTATTGTTTTTTTATTATTTTCACTGCACTTTCTCGACGCGCTACTAACTTCTAAGAAAGCCACGAATCACAACACAAGAGGTGTCACCGCTCAAAAAAATGAGACCAAAACGTTGCTACTTTCCGTACAAACCCATTCACCCACTAGCTTAGGTCATCATGCGTTTAATTAGAGAGCTCTGCGTAAAGCGTATTACCACAGAACACCTCTATACTACCATTACTTACTACACGCATCGCCACAGACTGCAGCGCACCGCCACGCCGACTTTGACGCCACGCGGTTTCACCGTGCCACTCACGCTCGATACACTGGCAATTTTTATATCAGGAGAAAACGCGATGCTTGGGTTTGTGGCGACACCTAGTGATCAAGTGAGAAACGTCATTAAAGCCTCAGCGATCTACAGCACTGTGGTGGAGGAACATGAAGATGAAAACATGGAAAGAAGGTAGTGGAGCTTTTCCCCGCTTGCTTAGAGAAGCTGAGAGAGAAAAAGCACCGTTGCTTGGGGTAGGAAAGAGAGGGTACACATCGGCTTTTAGCTCGGAGGCACATTTAGCGCAGCGGGGCAGCCACGTCAAAAAATTGTTTACGTTCGCTTTCTTTTCACTAGATGGCGCTTGGCGCATAGCGAACAGCAGAATGTTTGTAAAAATTTTTAGGCCCTGTTCGCGAAGGCATGTTCCACGCCGAAGCTTCTTTGTTCATGTGTTTTGTTTTTTCGTCCTTTGAATTTATGCGAGTTACGCTCTCGTCAAGGAAGCGTTTTCTCCCTTTTGTACTTCAAGCGCCTCGATGTTCATATTAAGAGCAGATCCCTTCTAGGGCCCGGGCTCTTGTGTGCTGTCGTCGCATGGCGCATAACGCAGAGAAAACCACTTGTAAAAACAAAACAAAAAGAGGAAACAAGTGAGAAGTAGAAATGGAGAGAAATACCAAGAACAAAAGAAAAATAAAAATAAATAAGGAGAGAAAAAAAGCAGCTAAAATGAGAAGGGAAAAAGAAGGAAGGCAGGAGGAAAGAAAGAGATAGACAAACACACCTGGTCAAGCACTAGAATTTTTCGCATAATTTGTAATATTTCTATGCTGTGGCTTCCCTTATTCTAAATTTTCGTAATATTCTACCAAACCACACAATTCTTGGCCAAACTAGCCGGGGCATGGGCACCGCAGTTATAAGGTGAAGGAGAACCAGAAGGATACAAAGGAGGCTGCCTAGCACTTTCTTTTGGCTTGGCACGACTAGTGCTAAGCTGTCCTTTTTTTTATCCGATATTTTATTCGCTCCTTTCCCGTTCCCATGCCATAGCGGCATGCAAGAGCAAATTACTGCCCAAACCAGGTCATGTGCCTCTCCTCAAGTAAACAGGAAGCAGGATCAGCAAAGTTTTATTCATGCCCGAGTAGAATGTGCTCCATGGTAGCGTTTAAGCTCTTCATCTGTTTGCTTTTTCTGCCCGAGATTTCAACACTTTCATTTGTTCTTCAAATCATTGGGAAGAATTTGTTTATGTACCAGCTGCTGAGCTACTTTCTCCATGAACTGCGAGGAAATCTAAAGTAGAGTGCTGTGATAGCTGATTTATTTATTTATTTATTTATTTATTTATTTATTTATTTATTTATTTATTTATTTATTTATTTATTTATTTATTTATTTATTTATTTATTTATTTATTTATTTATTTCTGTTTGTTTGTTTATTTGTTTCTGTGTAAGCATTCAGTGACGCTCCTATTTGTATTCCAAATGTATACCCTGTGAAGCCCTTACGTACGTTATGTTATGTTATGTGACTGTTATGCGTGCGTGTGTGTTGTTGTGTGTTTATCATTGTATTTATCATTGTCATCACCCGTCAACTGGATGAGCCTGTCAGGTGAAAACCCAGGCAAACCTCTCTAGCTCCGCATTAAAATAATTCTCTCTCTTTTTTTTTTTTTATCTGCGGACTTCCACTCATTCATAAAATGCCTGAAGAAATAGAAATCAATGGTTCTGTGTTATGTTAAATTTAAGACTATGTAGATCAGATAACAGAGCATAATATCATGTGTAAACTGTAAACGCATAGTAACCATCAGGAGAATCATCCGAAAGTACCTGGTTGAGTTGATTGAAATTTTCAGAGGGAATAAAGCGCTTCTTTGGTCTTTCAAATAAGGCCCGTGTTCACAAACGGACCTTGTCTTTACCTCTGCATTTTCCTCAGGCTCCAGTACTCTCTGCATTATAAGGTCAAAGAAATGGTAGCAGGATAAAACGAGATTGGTTCATGCGTACTTGCCTATTTTGTTTATCAAATGCAATAAAGGCTTTAAACCGATAAGGAAAACTTGAGGTAAAGTTGAGGATAGCTATAGCACGAGAACAAAACGACGACACAAAGACAAGGACACGAAAGACACGTGTCCTTCTTGTCTCTGTGTCGTCGTTTTGTTCTCGCGCTATAACTATCGTCATGCCATACCAACTAGCCCAAGCTGCCACACTTGTAAGTAAAGTTGAGGTTGGTTCGTGAATACGGACCTAAGGAGATTGAAAGACTGGGAGGAGTAAATGCAATCATCGTGCCGTCTAGCGGGGCAGATGCGAACCACGTACTTTTGTTTGCATGGCTTCGGTGATCCGAATCGGCGCAACACGAACTCAACTCTATAGAAATGCACGAATGTCCACGAACGTTGATGTGCGAGTGGCTTACCTAAACCATAGGTCATGATCACCTCCAGAATATTTTAAATGAATTATGGGAGTTAATATCCCGAAACCACGATATAATTATGAGGGTTGCCTTAAATGAGGGCTTTACGAATTTAGACCATCTGGTGCCCTTCGAAGTGCACTGACGTCACGCAGAACATGGGCCTCTACCATATCGCCCTTATGCTAAAAATTTTCTCTTTTTTTTTTTTGCCTTTTCAGCCCAGAATTTTTTTTATTATTTCTTATTTATTCGCCACACAGGCTTATGGTCCAAATATTTTGTAACCACTTTTGTATTCAGTTCTTTGAATAAACACTGATTGGTTGATTGAAAATATTTTGTGCGTGTTTTCGTAATTGTCAGGAACTGAGAATACCGAAAATAAAAAGCTGTGGAGACAATGTATTAGGTAATTGTAGATTAACAAACATACTGTCAAATTAGGTCAATCAGGGCTCATTGGTTGTGAAATGAGAAAAGTGGTTTCCTTATTTCCGCTAATCACTAGAGCACAAAAATTGTGCATTGACGTCTTATTTGATAGTGCGACAGTCGTTGAAACAGTGGCTGTATTCGGCTACGAACATGGCACACGCCTGCCTCAGCTGCACGCTTCGCCTTCAGTAAAGCTTCCTCTTTTTTATGAGCAGTCATGCTCCCAGTGCCACTCCCAGCTCCGGTTCCAGCTCTGCAAGCATGCCACCATTCCGGTTTAGATCTCGGTGGGCATCGTTGGATAAGTATTTCTTCAAGAATGAGCACTTCTGGTTTTGTTGCTCAGAAGCTATTGAGGGAATGTTATGTGGTAGTGCCCATTGACAATGCCAAGGCCGAAATGGTGGCGCCTCGACGCTAAGACTGGTAAAAAATGGCATACACTCGGGCTTGCCGCTATGCCACTGCTCATGAACTGTTACACGTAGAAAACGTAGAGAAGAACGCCGTATATATATATATATATATATATATATATAACTCATCCCCTGATGAAGGGAGGACCCCTCCCGAAACTGTTGGGAAATGAATATATTTATCCTTGTTGACAACGCTCCCGTTGTGCCATATCTCATACCTTCACGAAGACTAACTGGCCCATTGAATTATTACTCCCACTATATATATATATATATATATATATATATATATATATATATATATATATATATATATATATATATATATATATATATATATATATATATATATATATATATATAACGTGTACGTAACGACTGAACGCCACACTTATTTGTAACTGGTGAAATAAGCTTGTGCTGCACCACTTCATGGTTGGCGGTAATCTAATATGCACATCAGGAGTTCGTAAAGACGTCTTGGTAAGGACCAATATGCTGCTGTAGAGTCTTGGAGGAGTGTGTACACAACAGTGTTGGTATCCGGTCGTGAAAACGGAATAACAAATATTTCGGCGTTATCATGAGCCATCTTTGGCTTCGCATCGGCTTGACCGTTTCAATGTAGGCTGTGCAGTGCCCTAGAATCCACTATCTTATAATAAGATGGCCACTTTTCAGGGCTATATCATGTGGTTACGCTACATCTTGAGCAAGGAGATAATATGGCCCCAATTTAAGCACGGAATGAATGACCTTTATCGCTGGTTTAGAATCACAAAATATAGTGCAGCTGCGAGGAGGCGGCGTTGATATATAACGAAGTACCTCGCGGATGGCCACAATCTCTGCAACCATTGATGTTGTTCGACGGTCTAGACGGAAGCGTTCACTGGTATGACGAACGCCGCTGTTGAAACAGTGGGCACCGTATTTATTCGAATATAGGTCGACCTTGTTTTTCCGGAAATGTCGTTCATAACCAGCTATCGACCTATATTCGTGACATAAGAATCTCGACCTATATTCACGATCAAACCAACCAAGAGCGCCGAGCTTATAGAATTCAACTGCCGCGCCCGCTGTTCTTCACGCGGCTCCTGTGCATACGCATGTTATATGCCATGAAATCTGAAATAAAGACCCCCCCTCCTCCTTTTCGACTACCTAAGTAATTGAAAAAAAAGTTATCTATGCAATAGCCGCGTACCACCCCCGCGAAATGCAACCGCTCCACCGTGTTTGCGATGAAACCCACGATTTCTCTAGGTATTAGCCCTGAAGTTCCAAGCCCACTTGCCGTGCTTCTGGTACTGCCTTCGGGCGCGCAGCCGCAGTGGCACTGGCCTGAAGCCTCGCCGTCGCCGCCTCGCACTTTGTTCATTGTACCATAGAGTAACATAAAAGGTCAAGACAGGACACTTCCTTGGGTCCCTGCGGCTGATTTGGGTTCGCAGTGCACCAAACGGGTGTGGTGAAACTTTGCAGCCTCAGAGATGGCAGACCACAAAAAATACGGTCTCGAAGGCCATTTTTTTTTAGTGACAAGGATTATTGTACAGCCTCCGAGACCAGTTCTACGTGAGTGCTTATCTCTGAGACCATACTTTATTTTTTTTTTCAACGTGTCGTTTGCATGCATCGATGACCTTCGTGTAAGCGCTGCACCGCAAGCACACGATTTAATTAAAACATGAGAATCATTGGAGGAGTGAAAACTTTTATTTTCAAGTAATGGCCTTGGTAAGCACATGCCCACTTTGTTAATGTTTGAGAAACGCAGGCACAAAGAGAGGTTCATTTCCCTGCGAGACGCGAAAATACAGCTGCCATATCGTGAATATAAATTTCACACAAGAAATAAACATATAGGCAACAATACAACAAGAACCGCAGCAGAATGAAAACTGCACTAAACGCACACAACTACACATACTGTGCACAACGGCACACGGCAGTAGTTGCCGCAGCACTTTACTACGGCATGAACTGAAAAAAAGAAAAGAAAAATGTTGGCTATGTTTTCGTTCCCACCTTCGCGCTAATTTTCTCCTAGACACTTTACATCGCTCTTTCGCGAAAAACAGCCGCAAGCAGTTGCCGCAACTAAAACAAACCAATTCGAGGTGTCATTCAAGCCGTTAACGAGGCAGGAGTGTTTACTCTAAGATTACGTCCTCGCTTTAGGTAGCAAACGTATTTTATAGATTCACCACTTCTCATATTGCGCTCGTTCGAGCATTAAGCGATTTGCGAACGGCACAGATAACGATACTGAGCATAGCTGCACTTTTCTCAAAATATCACTCATGTAGTGAATTCGAATGCATAGTGGCTTAACGAAAACCTAACAACGTGAGCAGCGACTCAATTTCTTGAGCCAAGAAAGAATTTTGTCGCAAACGTGCTGCGAAACATTCTAGATAGTTTTCTTTCGTTTAAATCAATGCACGAAAACAGTATACGCGAAGTGCAGAGCACAAAAAAAAAGATATCTGCGCCGAACAGCCCAATGCCAAAAACGTTAGGTCAGGGCTTCAATGGCAAATGCAATACGCACTAAACATAGTATTGATGGCGTTCGTACCTAGCAGCAGCCAACCTGAGAGGCAGACGAAACAAGCGAAGATCACGACGCACGCCGGGCACGTTATCGAACATCTTTTATGGCATCTACCTGCTGCTGCCCGTACTTCTTCATTGCCGTAAATGCTCATGAACACGGAGCGTGACAACGATACTGTCGCGTCGACGCCATGCACACTTCTCTCGCGTCCGATTCATGCCTGATCCCAGCCCGATGTTATCGCACCGTGCAATCGCAGACAATAAAGAAGGATTCAGGCCACTATCACATACCGAGAAACACGTAGACGTATAATGCACCAGAAAAGGTACTGTATAGTAAATGACCAGTACGCGTGTTTCCATGAAGCAGTAAGTGATGTGTTGACATCTTGGGGCTGGGGTGAAGCTGCGTATATAGTTCAGCCAGTTTTTTTTGCCCGAGTGACCACTCTTGTCAGTTTTATGTTACTCTATGATTGTACGATCGGCGTCACGGGTGACGGTTCGCATTTGCTTTAGGCGCTGCGCCGTGCTCCCATCGGACTGCAGAAATTAGGCGCCGCCTTCTTCTAACCACCATCACCAATTTGTTGCGACGATGTCACCTCAGCAGAGCTGCACAGGTGACTTCAAGTACAAAGTGATACTTTTTACCGTGTACTCGAGCAATTGTGCCGTGCAGTGTGAGTTCTGTGTAAATTAGACGCTGATTGGGGGTTGGCGAAAGCAGCGGGACCGTCTGTTTGCGTGCACGGCATCGTGCCTTTCACGGCTCAGCAGTCAGCAGCGGTGGCAGAAAAGACGGCGTCCTTTGGGAAGTCGCGGATGCTTGCGCCGGAGTTCGATAATGACACCATCTTGCACATCTGACAAGATGTCGGCCATTGGCAGTGATTAGGGCACTGAGTTAGTTAAATAAAGGTGTGCTGTGTTTCGATTTATTTGCTCCTAAACTAAAAAAAGTGGCCCCGTATTTGCATGTTAATCTGCAAATGTCGTCGAAAGACGATATTCTTGCGTGGGGAGAGAGTCAACAAAACATTGATTTGATGTTCTGCGCAAGAAAAGTGGTAAATGGTATTCTGGAGACGCTGCGTTAGAGTGCCTCGAGCGTGCAGCGGAGGCGAACGAGCGCATCAAGTCACGTCACACGTGAGACATGAACGCCATCTGGCAGTTCTCCTGGAAAACGAAGCACGTGGCTCTGAGACGGGTGTGCGCGCCCGTCTCAGAGGTGATAAGGTGTAGAACGCAAGGCGACGGGTAGGTGCTACCACCGTCTCGTCTAAGCAAAGCGTCGGAAACACTCGCCTTTTCATGCAAGCGTTGCGTAGTCAGCGCAGCGTGATAAACGCTATGGTCCTTAACATTACTTATGTATGCCTTTTCTAGTAAAAGACGCACGTGCAGAATATATACATGTTGTTATGGTGTCCCAGACATGCGCAATAAATGCTTTTAATTGACAATTGCACAAGTATGAACGCTGAATCTTGAGCAACATTGGTGGGTGCTGCGGATGGGGTCGGCCGTTTCAGGTACCCGGTGCCGTTGAGAGTGGACAAACAGACAAATGTATAGACAGACAGACCAAAATTCTTGTGTCGAAGGTCCCCAAGAAATACTATAGTCTTTAAAAACATTGGTCGACCTATATTCATTTTTTTTCTCTGTCTCGTAGAACACTATATAGGTAGAGGTCGACCTCCCCGGCCAATTTTCAAGTAAATACCGTAACACGGACCCGTCAGTAAAAACATGTATGGAAGAGGCATATTTCGTATACATATAATCGATAACGTTGTCTGTAGCAATATCAACAACAGGCACATCTCAATAAACACGTGTCGTATACACTCAGACGCGTCATTTCCTTGTCGGAAAGCCAGAGGGCGCCTGGCTCACGCATTTTGTCTTTTAAACCTCAGAGATGGTGAGCTACCGTAGTGAGGCATGTTGTTTCGCGAAAAATTGCAAAAAGAACTACCTAAATGACACGCCTAACTATTGAAGCTTACAAGTTCTGAGGTTTGAAAGAGAAAATGCGAAAGCCACCTGCTATGCGATGATGATGATTATGATGATGATGATGACTATGACGATGATGATGACGATGACGAGAAATGAAGAAATAAAAAGAATAGAGAAAAAAAGAAGGCTGCCCAGGCCCTTACTTTCTACAGGCTGGGCGCACCAATTGCAAAACTGCCTTGGTTTTCTTTCTCTCTTTCTTCTTTCTTTTTCAGGGGTGAAGAATATTAGGGTCGAGCCATGTTTGCCGTCGACCCTCGATGACGATGACGCTGACTACGATGAAAAGCAAGTAACCGCTGCACATGTGTAAGGCATGATGTTTAGCTTGGGATGTGGCTGATGACGATTAAGAGTAAGTGCACGTTCCAGACAACTCTATCAAAATACAGTTTGGCGAAATTTTTCCAAAACAATCGAAACTAATGCCGCGCGCCCTTTTAAAATCTATGCTGAGCGTTTATCTGGTTCATTTACCAACGAAGACAGTAATTGCGACGAGTACTTCGCGGAATTAAGAAAAATTTTAAATTAGGACCTTCGCTCCTTTTCTACATTGTTCATTTTCTCTACGACTTCCAGATTTTGTACTCATTTCTGTAGCAGAATTTTTGGTGATAATTTCAGCTCTCCGCCAATTACCAGCGTCAACTAGTTCGGCCATAGTTTTAACTGATTCGCTGTCGGTGTGTTCTTCTATCACTGCAAATGAGATCTCGCAAGTGCTGAGTTCTTTCAAATCGTTAGTTCCACCACAGATATATTTGGTTAAATTGGTTTGGATACATGTACATAAGAGACTTTTTCTCGATGAAACGATGGATGCCGTAGTGAATTCCTCAATAAATGATCTGGTTACTCACCTATTATCAGCATCTAAATTCATTATAGGAGCTAGATTTAGGAGAAAAGTGATTTCAAATTTTTTTGTCGTTCATAATGAAAACAGTGGAATTCCAACACCTAATTCTTCGTTGAAATAGCAAAGTACGTCGCGCGCGTGCAGTTGAAGTTGCAATCACTAGGCTGTGGTGTCAAACTCCTTATCTCAATTTTTATTTACACAGAGCTGCTCAGGCTGCTTCCCCTGATTGTTGGTTTTGTGAAGTCTCTGAGACAACAGACCATTGTCTAACATCTTGTGAAAGATATGCCGCATTGCGCAAAAGTACATTATCTGCCACCTTCCGTGTCATAAGATTGGAGTTAAACACTCCAAATGCACTTTTGGAGGGGGGGGGGGGCTGTCTTCCTAGCATTCAGAGACGGGAAAGTTGCCTATGTATTGGAGGAGTTTATCAAAGGTTCACAGATATTTATACTGTATAACAAACTATTGCTTTTACAGTACTTTTTCCAAATTGTTTTCTTTATAAATTTCTTTTTTGTTGTTGCTGAAGTTGTCTGCTTCATTTTTTATATCTGTAAATTCTATTTGTCAGTTCTTAATATTTATTTTCCCCTTGAGCCTCCTAATTAATTAAAAGCCATACGCTAACAAAATAAAAGTATTTCGTTTGAACTATTCAGTCCTACCCGTTAGAACTACCCAAACTACCCGGCGTGTGTAATGGCCGGTTTAAACTATGTTTATCCCATGAGAGTTACAGTTTAACATTTCTTGTTACTAATAAATGTTTCTGTCAGTTTTTAGGTGGCGTTTCCGTTTCGTCCAGTGGCCAGACGACGGGTACCCCGCAGGTGGCACAACCATGAGCGTCTATAGGTTGATGAATAAAAAGCACCTCTTCACTGAATTTTAAATGTACCCATGGCTGCTTCACACACATTCAGGGTTCCTTCTGCAGGGAGATGTGTGCGACGTTTATAAGGAAGTCTGTCCAGTGTAAGATTTATTGATGTACGTTTTTCACGAGTGTGCCTGCTGTTGTTATATAAAAAGAACTTTATTTTGCCTTATGTAGCATTGTTTCTCCAGTCCCAATGTGGTGGTCTTTGTATACTGAAGGCCCAGATAGCGACATTTGAAAGAGGGCAAGAAAAGATGCTTGTGACGCCGGGATCAAAACGTTTTCTTTTAAGCTCCACAGCTGGACACTGCCTGTTAAAGCTTTTTGGAGCAAAGTGGTGACGTTTACATTGTTGGGAGAGCGTTTATTTTTGGGATGTTCTGCAGAAAACAGTGAAGAAAAGAGTTCCGACACTACCAGCGTGGCATTAGGTTTCTAAACGTAGATGCAGTTACGCTGATGGGTTTCCACTGCATATTGAGAACGAGAATGACAGGTTGACACATTGAAAAGGACGCATGGTCTGAACGAGCCTATTTCAGAGACAGCATCCACTGGTTTCTTGATATTTATAAAGCGCACCGGAAGCACCAGAATGGTTATCCAGACAGAGCCGCTGGTGAACATGCGGGAAATACAGCCTGACAAAACCAGCACAATGATAGTTGACTGCCCAGACACGATGTAAACTCCGTGCTATGCGTGCTGTGTTGCCAGTATCGTAGGTATGCAGTTTGATTGCACAGCCTAGTAATAAACAAAAAATGTAGGTGCTTAGCTAGTGGTTAAGGCACTTGCCTTCAGAGCATGAGACCTTAGGTGCGAAACCCAGTGGTGCGATGAAACTACTTTTTTCCTTCGTCAGTAGGAGGCATTCACAAGGTTCCTATTAACCCATTCCGTCTTCTAGATTTGTTATAGTCCCGTTTTACTGCCAGTGATTGTTAGCGCGAACCGCACCTGCAGTGTTTGAGAAGCTTCAGGACTGCAGTAGATCACTTTGTTAAGACTACGCCCACTTCGCGAACATTGCAGATTGTTCTGGAACCTACGTGGCCGCTAACAACAACGCTACAATATTCGATGACACGTGTATAAATGCCGACGTGCCTCACCACTTGCCATTTGATCGGCGGCTGGCACTCTGTTCGCCGCTGTCAGTGTCAGTGAGCATCGCTGTAATCTGACTTTCAGTTTACGGGCCACAAGTTCATCCGAATAAACAGTTTCATCTTGTAAGTACAGTCTGCTTCCTTCATTCTCGTCATCCTTAATTCACGTCATGACCCCATGGCATCTAGTGGAGGTGCTGCTTCTTTCGTTTACCGGGTGCCCCCGCCAAGCCGTTAACCAAGCCCACGTCGCGGAGAAGAAACCAACGCCAGCCACGAGCAGCGAACAAGCCGCAGGCATCAAGGTTCAGCACCGGAGTAGGGGCCTCTACAAGACAAGGCTTGGAAGACCAGGGCGATGACCTCGACTGCGGCAACGGTGACAACCACTGTGCGATCGTGGTGCTGCAGCCAAGGGAGCCACTGAATTTCTGTGAGTCATCATTTGAAGACCCATAGACCTTGCTGAAGACCTACGACCACGTGGCCGCCCTCAACCACTGAGACGCGGAAGAGAAGCTCCGTCGCGTCTTATTTTATCTGGAAGACGCGGCAAGGACCTGGTTCGAGAATCGGGAGACCGTCCTTCAGACCTGAAATCTCTCCCGCGGCACATTCCTGGACACGTTCAGAAGCATCGCACGCGAGGAAAGATCCACGACGTTGCTGGAGACTAGGGTGAAACTCCCGAATGAAAATGTTACTATACTTGGGGAAGAAATGTCGCTAATCTTCCGTCACGCCGACCTCGAAAGAAAGCTCGACAAGGAATTTTTCGCGGGACTGATGCGGAATCCACAGAACAGCGTCGAGAATATGTGTCAGAAGAGAGAACTATTGAAACGACCAAGGAAATGCGCACATGACAATTGAACTGCTACTCGAATCCAAGATATCTGCAGATATACAACCACTATGCTCCGATGGTCTGCATGAGACTATCAGGGCTGTGGAGCCCGAAGAACTTCGCCGAATGTTCCCGTCGTACCAGCCTCAAGCTTCGTCAATCACAAGCATCGTCGGAGAGGAAACCCAGCAATCTGTCGGTATTCCTGAGACATCGCAACCGCCACCCCAAGGCATGAGCTACGCTGCTGCTGCCCGATGCTACACTCCGCCCAACGTCCATGCCAAGAGGCCACGCCGCCGCACTTTCGCTGCCGGAACCACCACCGCCGACGCCATACCATCTACCCGCCAGGCAGTGCAACGCTCCGAGAAAAACCGACGTGTGGCGCGCCCTCGACCACCGACCTCTCTGCTACCACTGCGGAGAAGCTGGCCACACCTACTGCCGCTGCCAGTACCGCCAAATAAGACTGCGTGGTTTGGCCATCGATACAGCGCGTCCACAACGAGATGAAAGACCGCGTGACATCACCGATTACCTCACAGCAACACAGTGGATGTCCCGAGAATTTTCGCGTTCACCTTCACCCGGACTCTACATGTTGCCTCACCGCCTGTCGAAGAATAGCCAAACCCGGGGTTGGTCGCCTAGCCCATATTCGCAAAAGTAAGGGCACCAACAGATGAAGGTGCGGTCGCTGTACGACGAACAACTGAAGATCCTCCTCCGACGACGATGCGACGCAACTTCAAGAACCCATCGCAACCTCAAAGTAGTCCCGACGTGGAAACTTCGCGGCCAGAAGAACACCTGATGACGCAACGTCAAAACAGTGGTGCAAACCGTCGTGGCCGTCATCCGACGCCGTGACCCAACCGCAACGCCACGCTGCGAACCAGCGACCTCGGCGCTCTCATCGACGGCCAGAGGGCCACAGCTTTCGCCGACACAAGAGCTGACTATTCCGTCATCAGTGGAACGTTCGCCGCGAAGTTGAAGAAAGTTAGGACCGCGTGGGAAGGCGCTGAAATCCATACAGTTGGAGGAACCTATAACACAGGCAGGAATCTGCGCAGCCAGAGTGACCATTAACAGCCGCATTTAATCAACAAGCGTCGTCTTACTACATCATTACTCGAGCAATGTCATTCTTGGTATGGACTTCTTCAGCCTCCATGGTGCGGTCATCGACCTGAGAATAAAGTCGATAACGCTATCCACAGAAAAATCCCTACTTTCACGCACACCATCAGGAAGACACGCCCTGAATATGTTGGAAGAACAACTCACCATCCCTCTTCGATCAAGCATCATCATTTCCGTCGGCCCTCTAAAACCAGAATTGGAAAGCGTCGTTGAAGGCAATCAGCACCTGTTGGTGAGCTGCGATATGTGCGTCGACAGAGGAATCACCGAGCTGTGGGGACGAAAAGCAACAGCTCACGAATTTCAGCAGCGAGTACAAACACGTGAACAAATGTACAATGGTCGCCTTCATCGACGAAATTAAGGAATCACCAATGCTTTTGCCCTAGCCGATTCTGCAGAACCTACTGGAACCTAATATTCTGGAACCTACGTCACGGATAACGATAATGCCATAGAAAAAGAAAAAGTTAAAAGCGGACACTCAGCGAAATCTGGCCTCGGGAAGTACGTCACGGCTACGTAACAAGCTAGTGCTCTCGCCAAGCGCTAGAGGGCGCAAGTGCAAAAAAATTGTTTGCACTTGCGGCAAGTTTAGATCGGCTTGGTGGCGTTAGCCACCGCCTGATCTAAAGGGTACAGCCATATAAATCCGACCATGCAGTTTTCATCAATACAACGGAATGTTTTTTTTTTACAAAATAATCCTAGTACGCCCATATTTGGTATGTTCTTTATACACAAAAACAATTCATTCAGCACGCCTTACGCGGCTATTTTTGTTAAGCCACTCTGCTATAAACAGCGCCTATTATTCGCGCCGATTCGAGTACCCGCCACAGCAACATGCGTCAAGCCCAGGCATGACAACGGGAAGGATTAGTCTACGTCGGCTGCTTCGGTGTTTTCGTTTGTGAGACAGTCGGTGAGGCAGGTTTTCAAGTGAAGCTTTTTGACTGGCATGTTGTTAGGATAGTTTGGTCATTGGTTAAGAAAAAGGTAACAACTGGGCGAATATGAAGAAACACGCCCACATACGTTGCGCTTCGTGTGGGGAATGTTTGCATGTTTCTTACGTGGTGTCTCATTCACGCATTTGTAACCATTTCGTAAAGCTTCTGACGATGGCCAAGTTCGCAAAAAAATAATAAGTTTGTAGCTGTATGCGGTGGCAAGACGTGAAAAATTGTGCAACCTATGCAACATAGCAAAGAATTTATGTGTGATGCTCTTCTCATTTTGTGCTTTTCATGTGATCAGCCTCTACCTTGTCTTGAAATAAAAGCAATGCAGATACTCTGTCTCCTGTCTTTTTGACTTATATACAGATTCACAGCTTGCTCCAAAATAAAAACAAACATAATCAAGTGCGATTAATAAAGCCGTAGTGAATTATTATTACCTGCATCTCCTACTCTTATAATTTAGTTGAAATGAAAATTGCACCATAACCTCAATTCGCACGACCAAATTAAGCTATACAAAATAGGGAACCCCTCAATTAAAATTACAAACAATAGGCTTGTCATTTGGGCAGAGAAAAGTGGTCTAAAATCCTTAACTTTCGCCATAGCCAAACATTGGTTGCGGACAGTAATTCGAAATTCGCGCTAGTGAAACCCAAACAGGAAGCGCTGGCCAGTCGCTCTCACCTACCACAAGGTGCGCTAGGGTCGATTGCGCCGTCGGGGTCTATAAAGTGTCCCCTGAGAGTTTAGCTTCTCCACAATGCGTGGCCCAAACCGGCGAAAAAAATTCAGACACTTATCACCCCTGATAAGGATCAAGACTTGTCTGACGTCACAACTTGTCACGTGGGCGTACTGTACGATTTGTTCCAAGCTAAGGTGTCTCCTGAAAAGCTGGCTTCCCTGCAATCCATGGTCAAAACCAGCGAAAAAAGTTGTGGCTCTTATCACCCTTGATAACGCTCAACGTTTCTCTGACGTCACACCTGTCACTTGGGCATAATGTACGTTTGTACTCAGCTAAAGTACCCCCTGAGGCATTCGCTTCCCCGAAATGCATGGTCGAAACTAGCGAAAAAAGTTGAGGCCCTTATCACCGCTGATAAGGCTCAACTTTTGTCTCACATCGCAACTTGTCAATGGGCATACTGTACAATTTATTACGAGCTAAAGTGTCTCCTGGGAAGCTTGCTTCCACGCAATGCATGGTCACACTCGGAGAAAAAAGTTGCAGCCCTTATCACCCCTGATAAGGCTCAACTTTTGTCTGACGTCGCGCCTTGTCACGTGAGCGTCCTTCACGGCAAGGTCTGACATAAGATAAAAGTTCGCCATTTTCAGGGGTGATAAGGGCTTAAACTTTTTTCGCTAGTTTCAACCATGCATTGCGGAAAAACCAACTTCTCCGGGAACACTTTAGCTTGCAACAAACGTACAGTACGCGCACGTGACAACTTGTGACGTCAGACAAAAGTTGAACCTTATCAGGGGTGATAAGGGCCTCAACTTTTTTCGCTGGTTTTGACCACGCATTGTTGGGAGGCCAGCTTCTCAGAAGACACTTTAGCTTGGAACAAATGTACACTACGGGGGGGGGGGGGGGGGGGCGAGACAAAGTGTGACGTCATACAAAAGTTTAGCCTTATCAAGGGTGATAAGGGCTTCAACTTTTTTCGCTAGTTTCAACCAAGCATTGCGGTGAAGCCGATGCCTCAGGGGACACTTTAGCTCGGCACAAATCATACAGTACACCCACGTGACAAGTTGTGATCTCAGACAAAAGTGGAGCCTTATCAGGGCTGATAAGGGCCTCAACTTTTTTCGCAAGTTTCGACCATGCACTGCGGGAAAGCCAATGCCTCAGGGGACACTTTAGTTTGGTACAAGCGTACAGTACGCCCACGAGACAAGGCGTGACGTCAAACAAAAGTTGAGCCTTATCAGGGGGGATAAGAGCCGCAACTTTTTTCGCTGGATCTGACCATGCATTGCTGAGAAGCCAGCTTCTCAGTAGACACTTTAGCTCGGAACAAACGTACACTATGGGGGCGAGACAAAGTGTGACGTCAGACAAACGTTGAGCCTTATCAAGGGTGATAAGAGCCTCAACTTTTTTCGCTGGTTTGACCATGACTCGGGTAAGCCAGCTTCTCAGAACACACTTTGTCCAGCATGCATATTGCACCTTTGTGCCGAGCTAAAGTTTGACATCAGACAAAAGCTGGGCGTTATCAGGTTCACACCTGATAATGTTTAGCTTTTGTCTCAACTTTTTTACTAGTTTAGATCACCTAATACGGGCAAGCCAGCCCATCATGGGTACGTTTGCCTCAGGTTTCTCCTAAAGTAAACATCATTGCCCCGAAGACCCTAAGAAATGGGGTATGTCCGGGCGTTTCCTTGATCAAACGAACTGGGTGCATTATCGCATTCCTTCGCTACACTGAAAAAGTTGTAGGATTGTCTATCGTTTTTCAACGATAATGTGTAGAGCGTCAGCACCCAACGCATTGATTGATTTGCGGGGTTTAACGTCCCAAAACTACCATATGATTATGAGAGACGCCGTAGTGGAGGGCTCCGGAAATTTCGACCACCTGGGGTTCTTTAACGTAGCACCCAACGCAATCAACGACTAAAATTGCGCGTCCGTCCGTGTTTATGTCACCTAGAACGGAAATAAACAATAAAAAACGTTGAAACCTACTGTTTATTGTTTAAAAAGAAAATAAACTCTCATACAGTGCTGGGAGTCGAACCTAGCCCCTCCGCTCTGAAGGCTAGCGTCTTATGTGTTAAGCTATGCGCCGGCACCTGCAGAGCGCGAATGACATCAAGCCAGGTAACAGAAGAAGAAGAAGAAGAAGAAGAAGAAGAAGAAGAAGAAGAAGAAGAAGAAGAAGAAGAAGAAGAAGAAGAAGAAGAAGGAGAAGAAGAAGAAGGAGAAGAGAGAAGAAGAAGAAGAAGAAGAAGAAGAAGAAGAAGAAGAAGAAGAAGAAGAAGAAGAAGAAGAAGAAGAAGAAGAAGAAGAAGAAGAAGAAGAAGAAGAAGAAGAAGAAGAAGAAGAAGAAGAAGAACTTCCTGTGGCGCCTTTGTGCGCCTTATGTTACTGTTGTAGCGGCCGGAAATGTCGGCTGCCGGAGGCAGCGAGAAAGGAGACGTGAAGCAGGTTTGGAGTTGCAGGGCAAGACTGTTTATTTCCACTCCGTGCGAGTGACGAGAGCTCCCCTCGACGAGGGAGAGAATGAGGCACCCCCGCGTTCTTCTACAAGAAAGAGGAAAAGGGGGCCACCGAGCGAGCAGACGTAGCATGCAGCCGGTCTAATCCCCGTAGCCGGCCCCGACAACACGTTGTTCCCCGAACACGGAGGAGGAGGAGCTGGCGCCGCGAGTAGGCGCGCTGTCGACGGCCGGCTGCAGACGGGATAGAAAAGAATGCGGTGGTGCTTAGCAGCTTCCGCTACAAAGGCTCCCCCCCTAGATTGCGGAGCTTTTAAAGAAGGACAGCAGTTACGGGCTGAATAGTGAAAGGTCACAGTCCAATGGTTAGCACTGAAATCGTACGTGAGAGGCTGCTTGAATGGAAACTTCAATATGAGCAGGCTTGGCGCGGTCAACGGCGACGACTTCTCGTTTCCCCCGCACGTCGATTGCGATGGTTTTGTTAGTACGTCCCAAAACTTTGAATGGGCCATCGTACGGCGGAGTAAGGGGCGGCTTCGTTGCGTCGTGTCGCACGAACACATGGGTAGCAGAGTCCATGTCAGGAAAAGTGAAAACTTTCCTGTTGCGGGCGATGCGAGGTGCTGTTGGCTTGAGTTGCGCGAGCCATGCGCGCAGCTTCTCGATGTGATCGGAGGCTGTTGGGGCGGAAGGTGTCTGGTCGGAGAAGAATTCTCCCGGGAGGCGCACTGTTGAGCCGTAGACCATTTCCGCTGCGCTGAAGCCGAGGTCTTCCTTCACCGTTGAGCGTAGGCCAAGAAGAACGAGCGGGAGCTTCTGCACCCAGTGCTGGCGGTCGAGTTTCGCTGCCAGTGCGGCTTTGAGTTGCCGGTGGAAGCGCTCAACCATTCCGTTGCTGGCGGGGTGGTAGGCGGTTGTATGCTGCAGCTTCGTGCCGAGGAGCGTTGAAAGTGCGGAAAAGAGGTTGCTCTGGAATTGCCGTCCCCGGTCAGTTGTTATGCGGGCGGGGCAGCCAAAGCGGGACACCCATGTTTGAATGAAGGCCTGCGCGACGGTCTCAGCTGATATGTCCGCAATTGGTATAGCTTCGGGCCACCGGCTGTACCTGTCGATGCATGTGAGCAGGTACCTAAATCCTTGGCAGGGCGGTAGTGGTCCCACGAGGTCAAGGTGAACGTGGTCAAACCGCGACTCAGGAGTCCGAAATTCCTGTAGTGCAGCCCGATTGTGGCGAGTCACTTTCACTTGCTGACACGTTTCACATGTCCGAGCCCATCGTCGCACGTCCGCGTTGACTCCGGGCCAAATGAAGCGTTGCGTTATCAGCCGCTGGGTGGCACGGACACCTGGGTGGCTGATGGAGTGGAAAGTGTTGAATACCACTCGGCGAAAGTTCAGTGGGACAAAAGGTCGTGGTGCTGCCTGGGAGGTATCGCAGGTTATCGTGCTCTGGACGTAGGGAAGTGCAACCTCCGAGAGCACGAGTGAAGATCCCCCTCCCTTCAGTCTTGTCAACTCGGGGTCGTCCCGCTGAGCTGCGGCCATAGCTTCGAAGTCCAGGACTTCTGTGCTGGAAGCATTGACGCGAGACAAGGCGTCAGCTGCTTCGTTTTCGACCCCGGGAACGTGGCGGATGTCTGTAGAAAACTCGGAGATGAATGAGAGCTGACGGATCTCTCGTTCTGAGTAGGAGGAACTGTTGTTTTTGAATACGTAGGTGAGGGGCTTGTGGTCTGTCAAGATGTAGAACTCACGGCCTTCGAGGAAGTAGCGGAAATGCTTAATGGAACAATATATTGCGAGCATCTCCCTTCCAAAAGTGCTGTACCGTGCTTCTGCAGGCTTCAGACGTTTCGAAAAGAAGCCCAGTGGCTTCCACTGGGCGCCCTCCTGTTGCTGCAGCACTGCTCCGACCGATGTGGAGGAAGCGTCCACCATGAGGCGTGTAGGAGCTTCAGGCCGTGGATGAATGAGAAGGGTAGCCGCGGCTAGCTCGTCCTTAGCTTTCTGGAAAGCGTTCTGGTGTTCGTCAGACCAACAAAATTCTGGTGCCTTTTGGTCGTCTCGGCGCAGCAGGTCGGTCAATGGCTGGAGCACTCGAGCACAAGACGGAATGAAGCGCCGGTGGAAGTTTAAGAGCCCGAGGAACTCCCTCAGCTTGCGAAAAGATGTTGGAGCTGGAAACTTCTTGACGGATTCCACCCTCGATTCCAATGGCATAATGCCTTCAGCAGTGATGTGGTGGCCGAGGAAGTTGAGCGCCTCTACTCCAAACACGCACTTTTGAGGTTTCAACACCAGACCGTGCTCATCCAAACGCTGAAAGAGCTGGCGGAGGTGCTCTTCGTGCTCCGCAGGCGTTCTGCTGGCCACCAAAATGTCATCCAGGTAGACAAAGATGAAAGGAAGACCCCGGGTGACCTCATCCATGAACCTTTGAAAGGTCTGTGCGGCATTTTTCAAGCCGTAGGGCATGCGGACAAACTCAAACAGGCCGAACGGAGTTGTTATGGCTGTTTTTGGTATGTCCTGCGGTTCGACGGGGATTTGGTGGTATGCCGCTACAAGGTCGATCTTGCTGTATATTTTCGTACCTGCCAGCCGCGCGCTGAAATCGTGAATGTGTGGCAGAGGATACTGGTCCGGCGTTGTCGATGCGTTCAAGGCTCTGTAATCACCACACGGGCGCCAATCGTCGTCCTTAGGCACCATGTGTAGCGGCGATGAATGGTTGCTAGACGAAGGGCGAACAATTCCCAGCTGCAGCATATGCTCGAACTCCCTGCGTGCAGCTTGAAGCCTTTTGCTGGACAGCCGTCGTGGCCGGGCGGTGACTGGCGGCCCGGTGGTGACGATGTGGTGAGTCACGTTATGTTTCACCGGCTGTTCCGTGTTGCGGGGCTTGGTGAGCGAGGGGAATTCGGCCAGGACGTGGTGGTAGGCTGATACTGGCTGGAAGGCGCAGATGCCAGATGAGCAGATGTTTGACTCCAAACCACGTACTTTGAGGGATGTGTTGTTATCCTTGAGGCAACGGTCACGTACGCTCACATCCAGGTTGAAGTGGCTGAGAAAATCTGCTCCGAGTATGGCGAAATTAACATCCGCCACCACGAAGACCCAGCGAAACAGGCGCCTGAGTCCGACGTCTATTGTCAGCGAGCGGAAGCCGTACGTAGCGATGGCAGTGTTGTTCACTGCCTGCAGCGACGATGTGTTCTTGCTACGTCGGCGATCCTCGGGGGTTGCCGGGACAATAGAGATTTCGGCTCCCGTGTCGACTAGCAGGCGCGAGTTGCTTACGCGGTCGACTACGAAAAACAGGCGGCTGGGTGGAGGGCCGATGTCGTAAGCCGCCGTTAACGACTGGCCGGAGCGTTTCCCGGAAACGAGCAAGGTTGAGTGCAGCGGCTAGCACCCGTGCCGAAACGACGGTGGTACCAGCAAACTCCGTCCTGTGTATCTCGTGCATGGCTTCTCTGGGAAGAGCTTGGGTGTCTTGAAGGAGATCGGTTGCGTCGTTGCTCGTCCTGTTGGGGAGCGCCAGATAGCACAAGTTTCTGCATGGTCTCGCTAAGGTGTTGCAGTTTCTCCTCAAGGCGCGACAGTCGATCTGGTTGCTCATGTGTTCTTGCAGCAGCTATGGGCGCAAAGGTTGGAGTTGAGTATTCCGTGATGCGATCGGCAAGTTGCGCTAGTCGATCAAGGGACGTCTCATTTGAACCCGCGAGAACCACGCGCACCGACTGGGGGAGCCGTTGCAGGAAAAGTTCACGAAGAAGTGGGAGCTGGCCGTCCTGACGCGCGTGCACACCGAGTAGTTGCCGCATACGGTGCAGCAGTTGGGAAGGTCGTTGGTCGCCCAGCTCTTCGCGACACAAGAGCTGCTGCAGTCTGCTTTCTTCAGGCGCCTCGAGGCGGTCCAGCACCGTCTTTTTGAGGGTGTCATATTCTTCTTGCGCTGGGGGTGAAACCAAAATGTCGTCGATAGCGTCGGCGATTTCGGGGGGCAGGGCTGCGACGACGTGAAGGTATTTTGTCGACTGCGAGGTGATGTGCCGGAGTTGAAAACGGGCCTCCACTTGGCTGAACCAAACTCTTGGATTTTTCGGCCAAAAATTTGGTAGCTTCAGTTCTGTGGCGATGACCGCAGGCGTGGAGGCAGCAGCGTTGTCGTCGGAGCTCAATGCGGCGTGTTCGTTGAAGCGTCCGGGTCACCAATTTTGTAGCGGCCGGAAATGTCGGCTGCCGGAGGCAGCGAGAAAGGAGACGTGAAGCAGGTTTGGAGTTGCAGGGCAAGACTGTTTATTTCCACTCCGTGCGAGTGACGAGAGCTCCCCTCGACGAGGGAGAGAATGAGGCACCCCCGCGTTCTTCTACAAGAAAGAGGAAAAGGGGGCCACCGAGCGAGCAGACGTAGCATGCAGCCGGTCTAATCCCCGTAGCCGGCCCCGACAACACGTTGTTCCCCGAACACGGAGGAGGAGGAGCTGGCGCCGCGAGTAGGCGCGCTGTCGACGGCCGGCTGCAGACGGGATAGAAAAGAATGCGGTGGTGCTTAGCAGCTTCCGCTACACTGTAAGGGCGACGTGAGTGGGCCGGCCGGAATGCACTGTAGTTTCTGAAACTGTTTTTAATTGTAGCAGAGTGCTATAGCTTAACCGTGCTGCACCTTTACTCATGACTCCAAAGAGAAAGATGCAGAGAGAGAACATGTATGGCCCAATCAGAGCGTGGAAATGGCCGTACACCGAAGCTGTCCATGGGTGACGATCCCCTTGCGGTTTTCCTTGCAGCGACCCCTGGTGCCCTCAGTAGTACCATGAACCCTTCCTTACCGTGTTGCCTCGCCTCCGTGAACTTGCATTTCGGAGCCTCCACTGGCACTCGGCATCCGCTTCACGCAAAACTGCGTCTTTGACGCGGTGACGTCTATGCACTGTCTAGTGAGCTGGTGTGATGTCTTGACAACGCCGCTATATGTTTATCTGAAGGAATGAAAAAACTTTAATTATGAGCTCTCCGGTGAATGCACCGGAAAGCAGCACTCTCCTCTTCACGGGAATCCAAATACGTTTCACGCCGCCTGGCCCCTAGTAAGCAGCAGCTGGTCTTTCAGGGCGGGGCTGCAAAGCAAGATCCTCCATTGCTCTCAGGACCGTACAGTGTACAGGGGTGGGGTGAGAGAAGAGCGGTGACGGGTGATTTGGTTGATTTACGTATTCCTATTATGTGTTCTAGTGTTCCCGGATCTTTGCACATGGGCCATTCCTGCCCGTTTTTGCTTGGCTGCATTATTTCAAATATTCGGAAGTGCAGGATGTCTCTCTATCTCGCTATTGCTCCCTGGAAAACTATGGATCTGAAGTGCGCGTGCTCACACCCAATCGGTCACAGCGAGATCGCCAGCCCTGGTGGATCAGCCACTGCTCTTGCTTGGAATATTTGGCGTACGGCGACTACTACGGCACAGGCTGGCGTCACGTACGCGTTACGACGCTTTAGTGCGTGCATGGCGTGCGCGCTTTCCATGTGCTTTTGTCCCTTCCTTTATGAACGCGACGCGACGCCAAATACACACGCCACACACGCTGACGCTTTGTAACGCGTACGTGTGGTTAGGGATTAAGACGGCTATGCTATAAAAAAAAATTCACCTCTTCTTCCCGGGCAAGGAAGAGATTAACTGCGAATTTGCTAGACTGCATCTTGCTAACAGTGGCACTTGACAGCAGCATAAATGAATTTCAGCGCAAATGCTTACACATAGCAAGTCAGTGAGGTGCCAGAGTACACATATGCACTATGAAAATGACTATTTCACTTCTTTTTTTACACCCAACTTCATGCAATTCAGAGGGCCCACGACATCGCGACGGACCTTCGATCGATTTCTGGTTTCCTCGAGGACGGCGTCACCAGCTTGAATCGAGGGGAGGGGGTCTTCGCTAAATATAATTTCCTCAAAACTACAATAAAACTATTTAGGTCGTGTTACGTAAAGAAATAATTAAAGCATTTTGATTACAGGGGTGACGCTAGGATATCGTTTTATTAGAGGGTGGGAAAACCACATCAAGGGCGAGTTCATTCGGGAGGAGGGGGGACAGCTATTTGTGCAACTTATTCTGTGTGGTGAGGGCAAGGGGAGGCAGGCGAGGGGGGCAGCTACACCTCCGATGGTGGAACCCCAGATTGGCAACATCCAGCAAACATGAGAAGCGAAACTTACCTTTGCAAGGGCTTCTCTGGGGCATTCGACAATGGCTTCGAAGGATTCTGAGGCATTTCAGCTCATGAAACATTACTTAAAGCACCTTAACTGCTTCTCAGCTGCTGTAAACACCAATAACGTTGTATACTTACGAACTTTAAGATTTTTAACAATATTTGAACCAACATCAACTTTGCTCTCAAACTGAAGGTGCTCAGTTCGATAATTTCACCAGGTATAAAAGAGGTGCGTGACATCAAAGATGGATCGCAAAATCAGAGTGTTCAGGAACGCCCAGTCCAAAAACAGATGTTTTTTACTGCTTTACAAGTGACCATTGTTGGATACCTGACCTTACACAGCAGAGATGTCGATTAAAAATGGCGAGATTGCATGTGCATGTCAAGTTGTCAACTTTCCCGCCAAAAATGTATACTACTTTGAAAAATTGGTGGAGAAATGGACATTTCCACACAAGGGGGTACATAGAACAAAAAATATTCTGCTTAATCTGATGGCCCGTTTTGAGAGTATCAATATTATTGAACCCTGGGTATAGCTGGAACCAACATTTTGCCAATCAGTCTTGTCCAAATCCCACATTGTCCATGAAGGTAAGAGCATTTGTCGAAACAACCCCGACAACACGCAGTGTTGAATATTATTCTCTTGAAGCCTTTATCTTCTGCTTTGTTTGGATTTCCATCTTGTGAGCATGTTGCATTTGTCGTTCCAATATATAGCAAACTATTTTATGAATGAGTCGCCAAGCAACGCCGTGTGTGCATTCAGGCTTGAGTCAAGGCAGCAGAGAAGCACTCAACTGGCCAAGAACTAGCAAGCGCTAATAAAGAAAACTTTACACACAATGCACGTTTTATTTGTATGTGTTGCAGTAACCGCACAATGTAGAACAAATAATGTAAACGAACACAACAGCACAAGATGCTTGACAAAGAAACTGTTCAGAAATGTACACGTGTAGTCAAGTCAGATGAAGCTAGATGAGAACCCTCACTATACTGGGCAAAGACCATATGTGGTAGTACAATGAATTAGAACGAACATATTACATACTGTTATAAGCTCTGAATTGAACAAGCCATATTTGTAAGCAACCATATGCGTTAGTCAAAGGAAGCAAAAAGTACGCAAATGGTAGATGCCTAAAATTACTTGGTAAATGTGGAGCGATAGAAGAAAGACATATGCAGCTCTGCACATTTGCAGTTTTACAATAATTATACACAATTCGAAATACTTCTGAAAATCAGGATGTCTCACAAATAAGAACCTTAAATATAACTTCGCCTTCTAGTAGACTGACTGCTACAAGTACGGCATTTGTTATATTCCTCAAAGGAGATTGCACACAAGTCAGTACCAATGGGCAAGTACACCGGCTGCAAACAACCGGTCAGTTTTCCTATCGAGGACGTCGCAGAGTGCATGAGTAGGACTATTTCTTTAGCCACAGGCAACCATGCTTCAGTTATCTGGGCGGTGCTTATATGGTCTTCTCAAGTTGCACCCGGCTACATATTGATCACAAGGGTTAAGGAAATGTATTCACCGCGTTTATCTTTATCACACAAACAATGGTGGACATGTATAGCTTGGAAGTAACCAACCAGGTGGGGCAATTGCCTGCAAATTTTGCAAGGCTAGTTCCGCCGGGAACCTAATACACCCTAAATCCTAGCTGGCAAAAAAACGCCCCCTTCAAGACAATCAAAAGACACTAAATGGCACGTACTTTTGATCCCCTGATTGACAATTAATACTAGAAGTTCCCCGGGAAGGACTTCACACAAAAACATTCACAGCATATCCGCGTAGTGGGTGAGCGTCCGTCCGTCAACTATATATGAAATCACGAACTATACGAAATCCGCTAACGCCATCTGGTGATGTTATTTCCTAGGACATAGAAACAACGCCATCTAATGAACAATTCTTAAAACTCACTAGAAGAGGCACAGTCGGGCTAGACTGCACCTTCCCGCGCTTCTTTCGCACAGGTGCAGTATAGCCCGGCTGTGCCTTTTCTAGTTAGTTTTAGGAATAACATCACTAGATGGCGTTAGTGGATTTCGTATAATTCACGATGGCTGCTACTGCAACGTACTGCTGCGAGGGATAGGACCCACACCCTAAAGAGCTTGGCCCCTTAAAAGTAGGTAAACACCCCACGTTGCTTATCGTCCTCAGGCCCGTGTATTTGTTCTCCAAAAAAGCATACAGAGTAACACAGTAACAGACTAAATAAAAAGGGACAAGCATTACGTACCATACATGTCGAAGCAGGCTCCCATAATAAAGTTTTTTTTGTCATGATTATGATTGATTGATATTTGGGTATTAACATCCCAAAACCACCATATGATTATGAGAGACGCTGTAGCGGAGGTCTCCGGAGATTTCGGCCACCTGGGGTTCTTTAACGTGCACCCAAATCTGAGCACATGGGCCTACAACATTTCCGCCTCCATCGGAAATGCAGCCGCCACAGCCGGGATATGATCCCGCGACCTGCGAGTCAGCAGCCGAGTACCTTAGCCACTAGACCTCCGTGGCGGGGTTTTGTCATGATTATGGCCCACCCCCACATACCCTCCAGTCGCATTGTGCTCTGTTAGGCGTATCGGTGCTCTTACATGTTTACCGGCATGGCGAAGCAAAATCCAAAGCATGCAAAGCGCAATGCCGAGTTGAAAAGTCAATAGCAGCAGAAACAAACTGAAGAATGTAACAGCTAGTGAAGTGAAGCTCGCGGACCACAACCAGGTGACCAAGTGTGAGCAACAGACCATAAACGAATGCTGCAGACGCTCTCTAACCAGGATACAAAAAAAACAGATTCTAAAGAAATAAAGTCTATTAACGGCAAGTGACAATGCTTCAACTGAATCGCTTCATTGGAGAAACGGGAACCTGCCGAGTGTGCCCACACAATAACCTCAAGACCGAAGCAAAGGAGCACTGAGTTTAGTAGTGAATGGGAGAAATGAAAGAGCGTAAGATGCGCAACAACCACGTGCAAACACGTGCACGCATGAAGGGAGCCTCCAGGTTACACAGATTGATAGATGCATTTAGCTAAGTTGCCCAGCTTTTCATGCAGTTTAAAGCTAAAGAGCATGAATATGCCACTACATGGCACAATGTTAATTGGTGCCACTGTCATAACTAAGAAAAACATCCAAATAGGTTGACCAATTTAACTGCAATTGTATAGGGTGGTGAAGTACAAGCATGACAAAACGTTGCACCAAACAACGTTGCGCCTGTACAACTTAATATGAATCCCACATTATAACACTCGTCAAAAACACTACATTATCTGTATGGCGGCCGAACAGCGTAACATTTAGAGGCGCGACATGACTTGCAAGCCTTGAGATTTTCCTTGAAACAGCACTGTACGAAAACACTGTCATACACCGACGTGAAGATGTTTTACAGCATTTCATGGGCCCCGGGGTGGATCCGGAGATTGCTGGCATGTCTCGCGGGGGCAAGGTGAGATCCAGTCCGTCGTCCACTCTTCATTCGCCATCGGTGACAGCGCATTGACGAGCAGCTACTCAGGAAGGAGTCCCTTAACGAAGTGGAGGCAGACGGGCAGGCCACATCGATGGGCTTTGCTGCATGATGGATTTCCCAGAAGGCAAGCAAGGGGCAGGAACCCGAAGATGGCTCGTTGTGAACGAAGAGAGGCGTGGCCACAGGTTTCCACAGATAGTCCAGCGGATGATATTGAAGGTCGAGAAGCTGCAAGGGCACCAAGAATTCTTCTTTATGTGTTGTGCACATACACAAGCTGCGCATATAGTAACGCAAGACCGCGGGGAACAATATTTTAGACAATGACTGATTCCTGCTTGCCCAGTTGCCCAGGAATAGATGAAAGAAGGGCTTTTTTTTCTTAGTGCATCAGACGTGATATGCGGAACTTGTGGTTCTAATACCACGGACAGAAATGGAGATTTTCTATTCTGAAATTCCCATCAATTAACGACACAATTGTTACGCAACAGTAAAGACTAATGTATACTATGCTTTCCCTGTGCTGATTGCTCAATTTATTTGGTCGCCTCTAATAAGATATGAGCCTATGAAGACGATTCCTCTTTTGTTTGTTCTAAGCAGAAAGCCCGCCATGTAGTACAGTTCACAGCGTAGGTCAGAACACAAGCTTTTATTAGTTATCAGCCGTCTCGTGCAAAAGTCAAGTGCCATGCTCTAACGAAAATGTTCCACACTCGTCACCTTGCCCACAAGTGGCACTGGCTAACACTTCTAGGCATTACATTCACAGACACTCAAGTCGACAAAAAAAGTCATTCAACTTCGATTTGTACAGCATTAGACGTGTACTTTGGTGGTTGTGGGGTCAGATTTCACAGATGGAATGGGTGTTTTTTCGTCCACGTTAACTCCTTTTAATTTAAATTATTACCATGTGGTAGAGCTAATAACTTCGCCTATGCTTTCCTTGGCTTAGTTGCCTGTTCATTCATTTAGTAAAGCACACATAGAACAAGTGCACAGCGGACACTACATATGACAGAAAGCGAAATGTCTGTTTATCCTAGCAACAGTAACTATTTCTAGCCTTTGGAAGCTCTTGCAGCTTACACAATTTAACAGTATAAATTCAGTTCCGCGTCGAAGTCTATGTCACATAATCATATGTCTCCAGGCGCACCAATGTGCTCGATTTAGGCGAGATAATTGGTCATATTGCCAGTTTAATGTATTTCGCATGAAAAGTTCCACGCATGAAACAATACACGAAATATTAGTGGCGAGAACTTGCAGTCTGGAATCTAATCTACAGGCGCAAAGAGCAGGCATTAGCACTTGATTACACGTGCGCAGCAGTACAATCGCTGGTAGTAAAAACAGCACAAGGTACTAAAATAGAAAGTGTAGGTGTAGAAAAAGGGTCCGCAACGTGTGGACACTGGGTCTGTTAACGAGTTGATTTATCTGATCAGAGCAGATTAAAATTCTTCGAACTGGCCTCCTGGACATAGATCAGCCACTGTCAGCGCGATTGCCACGTTGCAAGGGCTCCCCTAAAGTGAGGTGCCGTGAATGCAATGAGGTGTCGCACACCGACATGCTAAATGGCGGGGACGTCGTTGAATCTGGCCTCTCCGTCAGGGATTCATCAGCTATCATGCAGTGCCGGCTAACTTCTTCCTGAAGCTCAAGTCTGAAGGGTCAGTCTCGATGCTTCTCCCACCATTTCGTGGGCTGTCACTCTGCTATCAGTTAGAGCGGTGGACTCCCAAGTCGCCTTTTCTGCTAGGGAATCGCAGTGGCATCAGTGTACCCTTGCACAACCATTTAAAAGAATTTATTTTGATACGTACCGATTCAATTGAGGAATTCTTCACCTGACCCACTCGCATTATCTCAAAGACATACCGGGTAGATATGCATGGAACAGCGGGCACAAGTATGCGAACACATGAACATTTTTCTGTTGACACATGCACATGCTTCCGAAATTTATTACCAGTGTGATAGTGAACAATCGGGCACCTCCACCCTTCTACCCCTGAAGGGGAGCCCTGCGCACGCCAATGGGTAGGTTGTTCAAACTTCACGATGTGAAAGCGGCACCGAGAATGGTTCGAAATAGTAGGCGAAAGGAAGACTACAAACCAAAATGAAAACACGAATATGGAGGCGCCCTGTGCGAGTCTTTTCGTCCGTCGTCTTTGAGTACACTATGCCCGCTGTTGCATGCATATCCTGTGCCCCCTGTTGCATGCATATCTACCAGGTATGTCTTTGAGATAATGCGAGTGGGTCTGGTAAAGTATTCATCAGTCAAATTGGCACGGATCAAAGTTCTTAAATGGTTTTGTCGGGGAAAGGTACACCGGTGCTAATGTAATTTCCTTGCAGAACGTTTCGCCGATTGATTGATTGATATGTGGGGTTTAACGTCCCAAAACCACTATATGATTATGAGAGGCGCCGTAGTGGAGTGCTCCGGAAATTTCGACCACCTGGGGTTCTTTAACGTGCACCCAAATCTGAGCACACGGGCCTACAACATTTCCGCCTCCATCGGAAATGCAGCCGCCGCAGCCGGGATTTGAACCCGCGCCCTGCGGGTCAGCAGCCGAGTACATTAGCCACTAGACCACCGCGGCGGGGCAGAACGTTTCGCCGAGACCGGTTTGAAATAGTAGGCGCAAGGACGACGGACGAAAAGGGAGAGACACGCTAGGCGCCTTGTCTCCACGCGTCTCTCCCATTTAGTGCGTCTTCTTCGTGCCTACTAATTCGAACCATTCTCGATGCCGCTTTAACACCATAAAACCTATACTCATAAACATGCGCACGGTTCATCTTTCAGGGACGGAGGAGGAGAGGTTCGAAGTTTTGTTGCGGCACCCCTCACCCATTAAGTCAATGAATGGAAATAAAGATTGCAGCGCAAGCACGAAGGTGCTAGAAGAAACGTGAAATGAAAGGCGAGGCAAGAAAAGCAAAGAGGACAACACGAGCGCTGCCTGCACAAGCGCTGGTTTCGTTTCACGTTTCTTCTAGCACTTTCGTGCTTGCGCTGCAACCCTTATTGCCACGGAATTTAACCAACTAGCCCAAATAGCCGTTATTCTCCAATGTATGGAGGTATACTCCACCCCCCCCCCCTCCTAAATAACCAGGGAGGCAGTCACACCTTTGCCACCCCTACCCACACACCTCATTGCACACGCCTATGAACCCACCCATACCACAATGCTGCGAGTGTCTGCCTTGCGAGTCGAAATAACGCCGATGTAACCCGAACTGAAGACTGCAAACTAAGATGTCTACGGTACTTATGACTAAACTGTCCAGTTTGAAACAGCGAGTACTGTACGTAGGCTTACGCGAGTCCTTGCAGATCTTGGAGCAGACGTCCATGAGCACGCAGTGGGCGCCAGGACGCAGATTAAACGCCACCTCCTGGGGAACGTCGTCTTTCATGGCCAGCCTACTGCTGGTCATGAGAAAAGATTTAGTGGGGCAGTCCCGTGCTTGTGCCAGGTGCGAAGATTGTCAAGCTGGAAGGGAAAGTGAGCCACCTTCATGTTGATTGATCTATGTACACAGCTGAAATCGCAATATAACAAACTCGGTTATAACCAAATACTGATTACAACAAAAGAAATGAAGAATGTCTAGCAGTACCTGTAGTGTTGTGAATATACGTTGATAACTAATTTTTGGTTATAATTAGCTTATTATAACAGAGTTGCATATTACACCAAAATAAGGTTTCAGTGTACAATGCTCCTGGGTGTAAAAGACACCGCAAGTTCTAGTTGTACAATGGCTGGCATGTTTAACTGCCAGATAAGAGCATTATTCTATAAATAAACTTTCCACTGCAAGAAAATTGTAACTGACACAAGTTCTTGCATCAAAATCTCACCAGCATGGCACTAACAGTACTGTAAACGAATGTGTTCATTGGTTAGCTCTGAACTGTCGCGTTTGAGTACTTGGGCACTACTATTGTAAACGTATAGAAAACTAGAAGAGTTTGGTAAGAATCATGGAAAGTCAGAACACGCACAGCAAGCAATGACCTAAAGACACTGCGTAGGCCCCATACGTCCCATGTATTTTTTGCCATTCTGAGGTACCGTTTTCTCAGTGACTCAAAAGGGATATTCACATACTACTACTATCAATTTTTTTTACTTTTACTAAAGCAGATACATTTATATTTCAGTATTAGAAATTTTGTAAATTTTTTTATCGCTAGGACCCAACTTTTTAGTTAATTGCAATCTCTAAATAATACATTTGCAACACAAACTAAAGTGCATAACTTCGGTTCTGCTTCCATAGTTGTATACTTATGTAGAATATAGAAAATGAACTGGTTATCTTTCAATACATAGTAAATAATGGTACTTAAGTAATAAATAGCATTATTCTAATATATTAGAGTTTAAAGTTATAAAATGTCTGAAAAGGTTATCATACCTTGTCAAAAATAATTCAGCTATTTTATTTAGCACCTACGACCTTAGGAATCAGTGCCAAAGTCAATTTTTCACATTGAAGCCTTTTGTAATATAAGTCGTGCTTCTTTTGTGCGATGTCATGCTGCTCTATCTGCAATGTACCTTCGCATGCAATGTATCTGCAATGCTAACTAGTTCAGAATTTCGGGTCATATGATACTACCAAGAATAATTGCACGAGTAATATTTAGTGTCACAATTCTTAAAACTCTGAAAATAAACAAAGACTGCGACTTCATTCTCCTTAGCTCGACACTTCAACCAGACCGTCTTCGCGCGCTATTCCGTCTAACTGCATCACCGATAATTCATGTCTATTGTAGCATATCATTTGTCACAATGCATGTTATTCGCCTTGAAGGACGCTGAGTATTCAATGATAAAGAGCTTGCTGGTTCAGTGTTCAGTATCTCGGCAAGTCATTGGCATTTACTCACATTAACAAGGGAACTGTGCTTGTTGCCGCTAAAATTTACGCTTGTTGAAGACCATCAACCGAATCTAAGCTTATCGACGAGCACGACAAGCACAGGGTGTAATGAAGCTAGGAGCTAAAAGATTTCGAGGCGATTGGCTTCGTAGACGAATTGCGAATACAAGGGCACACACTATGTTCGGAGTGTCTTGCAAGTTACCCGACAAGTTTCTATACACAACTGAGTAGACAAGCATTTTAAATTTCGTACATTGATCTCCTTTTAGAGAAATAGGCCGTAAGAACAAAGTGCATGAGAAAGAGTTGCGCGAGAGCGTTTTTTCACCCACTACTTGCTTTCAGAAGAATCAGTTTTGAGCCACAAAAACGCTATTTTATAAAAGCCCGAATGTGGAAAATATGCACAAAAGGACACCCTTCCCAAATTGTAAAGAAAAGGAAAATCGATTTTTTTTTTTTTCAAATTTCGCCCTACCTTTCGCCTTTACGGGAAGACAAACGCCGACTGAACCCTGCAGTTTATTTGTGTGTGATCTTTGACAAACGCATATCTTGTTTATCGCAGAAACAAACGCTCTGCAAATAACCGAAGATTTTTAGGGGCAAAGCTTTAAGCCGTGGGTTGTGTGTCCGCAATGTAAGTACTAGTACTACTAGTACTAGTAGAAGTAGTACTAGTAGCAGCAGCACTAGTAGTTGCCGCTCCAGTAGCCACCTCTTGTTTGGTCATTGAAATGCCCGCTGGATGCTGGTACTTGCATCATGAATATATGATGTAAACATTGATTGATCATCATCATCATCATCATCATCATCATCATCATCACAGCCTGACTAAGTCCACTACATGACAAAGGCCTCTCCCATGTTCCGCCAGTCGACTCGGTCCTGTGCTTGCTGCTGCCAATTTTTACTCGCAAACTTCTTAATCTCATCTGCCCACCTAACCTTCTGTCTCACCCTAACCCGCTTGCCTTTTCTAGAGATACAGTTAGTTACCCTTAATGACCAGCGGTTATCCTGTCTACGTGCTACATGCCCGGCCCATGTCCATTTCCTCTTCTTGATTTCAACTATGATATCCTTAACTCCGGTTTCTTTCCTAATTCACTCTGCTCTCTTCATGTATCTTAAGGTTACACCTACCATTTTCCTTTCCATTGCTCGCTGCGTCGTTCTCATTTTAGGTGGTTGAACCCTCTTTGCAAGTCTCCAGGTTTCTGCTCCGTATCTAAGTACTGGCAAGACGCAGCTGTTATATACCTTCCTCTTGAAGGATAGTGGTAATCGACCTGTCATGATATGAGAGTGCTTGCCAAATGTGCTCCACCCCATCCTTATTCTTCTAGTTACTTCAATCTCGTGGTTCGGCTCCGCGGTTATTACCTGCCCTAAGTAGGCAGTCTTTTAAAACTTGAAGTGCACTATTACCTATCTCGAAGCGCTGCTCTCTTCCGAGGTTGTTGTACATCACTTTTGTTTTCTACAGATTAATTTTAAGACCCACCTTTCTGCTCTCCTTGTCTAACTCCGTAATTATGAGTTGCAATTCCCGAGTCCCCTGAGTTACTCAGCGATGCAATGTCATCGGCGAAGCACAGGCTACTAAAACACTCTCCATTAACTCTTATGCCTAACTGTCTCATTCTAGGCATCTGAAAACCTCCTGTAAGCACGCGGTAAATAGCATTGGGGAAATTGTATCCCCCTGTCTTACACCCTTCTTTATTGGTATTCTGTTGCTTTATTTATGAAACACCATGGTAGCAGTTGATCCCCTGTATATTTCTTCCAGGAAGTTTACATGTGCTTCGTCGACGCCCTGATTTCGCAGTTTTGCATGACTGCTGATATTTTTACTGAATCAAATGCCTTCTAGTAGTCTATGAAGGTCATGTATAGTAGTTGGCTATATTCTGAGCATTTCTCTATTACCTGATTGATAGTATGAATGCAGTCGATTGTTGAGTAGCCTGTTCGAAATCCCGCTTGATCCTTTGGTTGATTGAATTCAAATGTCTTGATTCTGTTAGCAATTACGTTTGTTAATAGCTTGTATACTATGGAGAGCAAGCTGATCGACATTATTGATATGTGGGGTTTAATGTCCCAAAACCCCCATATGATAAGAGACGCCGTAGTGGAGGGCTCCGGAAATTTCGATTACCTGGGGTTCATTAACGTGCACCCAAATCTCAGCACACGGGCCTACAACATTTCCGCCTCCATCGGAAATGCAGCTGTCACAGCCGTGATTCGATCCCGCGACCTGCGGGTCAGCATGATGTAAACATGCGAGATGGCGGTACTTTGAGTGTTCACTAGATGGACCGACGGACGGAGGTGCGGAAGTATGTACGGACGAAAGCTTCGCCCCACTCATTCACTCCGTAATATGCTGAGATTTTGTTTTTGCGCGAACAGATGTGCAGATAATCAAGTGAGCCACTGAAAGATGTAACAGAATTCAATTTTTAGGGCACTACTTGATTGGTTTTCCGCGGCATACTGTTGGCATTTTTGTGCACTTTTTTTAGTCACACTGTTTGCGAATTTTAGTAACACCTTGCATGTGCGCTTTTAGTCGACCTTGGTATGCGTATGTGTGTGCACTTTTTACCAATAAACAGAGTTGAGTGTCTGCCTGTTTGCCTTCCCTTACATCTGTTCTTCCTCAATGTGAATCTACTTACGCAAGTCGCTGCAGATCGCTGCGCAAAAGCAGCCCCGCCAGGCAGGCTGGTGAAGGGCTGTGCTTCTTCTGCCCTTCCCCGCCAGGCAGAAGAAGCACTGTCTGCTGAGGGATTGTCTACTGGGGACATTGTCTTCCGTCGAGCGAGGGCGGGACAAGATACAGGAACCTTCGGGAACGCCCACAGCGTGCACCAAATGCAGAGCCACAAGGCGAAGCCAACCTGCTGTCAATCATGGCAAGACGTGACGCGTCTGTTTTATCAATATACACAACGCACGCAACGTGCGTAGACTGCACATAACTCTTTGCGGTACAGCGTCCTCATTTGGAGACCCCTTTTTTGAGCCCTGTTGGCAGGAGACAACCCCAAACACTTAGCTAATCGTAAATAAGAAATTCTCGTCCCCTAATGTTCCTTTGCGAGTTTTATCCAGTGTTGTGATCGGCCCTCATGTCTTGGCACCGCTTGGACGCGTGGAAGAATTGCGTCTTTTCAGCGCTTCCTGAGGTGTCCAGAATTGGCGACAAAACAGCAGTAGTATACGGCGAAATTTTCAGGGCCATTGGCTCATCTTGCCTAAAGCCCTTTGGACACGCTTTGGATTTCCTAGAAAGGGCTGTTTACTGTCTGAGCTGCCTAGAAAGAGCATAGTCCCCTCGACGTTGCTTGGGTCGTCGAAGTGCACCTGACAATGCGCCGAGCGTCGGAGAACCATCTTCGGAGACGTTTCTCGCGTACCTGGGTGCGTTTGCAGTCTTAATTCTCCGCTCACTGCGGCCTGTCCGGCAGCGATGCCTCCTCGATGAGTCATCTCTACGCGCGAAACTCCCCGTGATCGCACTGTGTTAGTTGTGCAGTGTATTGTGTGTGTTTCTCCCTCACCGTGCGACGAGCTGGGCCACTTTTCCGCTTTCCTGGGTTGCGAAGGAGGTGGTGTTTTACTCTGGCCTATCCTGCAGGACTCACTTGTTTTCCCTGCAGTGAATCTTGGGAAGACCAGGAGATGAAAGCGCCAGTGTAATAAGCTCAAGAGAGCTTCCTGTCTTTATTAAATACAATAGTCTTTTTTGGGGACCTTCGACGCAAAAATTTTGGTTTGTCTGCCTGTACATTTGTCTATTTGTCCACTCTTAACAGCATCGGGTATTTGAAACGGCCGACACCATCCGTAGCGCCCACCTATGTTGCTCAAGATTCAGCGTTCATACTTGTGCAATTGTCGGTTAAAAAGCAATTGTTGCGCGTGTTTGGGGCACCATAACAACACGTATATATTCTGAATGTGCGCCTTTTACTAGAAAAGGCATACATAAGTACTTTTAAGGACCGTAGCGCTTATCGCGCTGCGCTGACCATCCAACGCTTGCACGGAAAGGCGAGTGTTTCCAACGCTTTGCTAAGACGAGACGGTGATGGCACCTACCCGTCGCCTTGCGTTCTACACCTTATCACCTCTGAGACGGGCACGCGCACCCGTCTCAGAGCCACGCACTTCGTTTTCCAAGAAAACTGCCAGATGTCTCACGTGTGACGTGACTTGATGCGCTCGTTCGCCTCCGCTGCACGCTCGCGGCACTCTAACGCAGCGCCTTGATAATACTATTCACCAATTTTCTTGAACAGAACATCAAATAAATGGTTTTTTTTCACTCTCTCCACACACAAGACTATCGTCTTTCGACGACATTTGCAGAATAAATGCAGATACGGGGCCAATTTTTTTAATGCAGTAACACGCTACCTAATTAATGTATTGATTGATTTGTGGGGTTTAACGTCCCAAAACCACCATATGATTATGAGAGACGCTACCTAATTAATGTATATATCTGTAAACATTCCAGCTTTCCACTCCGGTTCCTCAATTCGTCTTCGCCCTGACCATTGGATGGCTTCGGTTCCCGACACATTCGCCCAGTCACAACACTAGAATGTTTTACTGCATACGAATGATTTGATCAAGGCAATACAGTCTTTAACAAGACATTTGATATGGTTGTGCTGCAGGAATTGAAAGATTTTTCTTTACTTTTTTGGGAACGCTCACTGCCAGCAAACTATTTTATGTGTAATTTGGCCGGGTTGTTTCATTCAGCCTACAAAAAAATTATGAACTTGCTGAATGTACAAAAGTTATGCCCAACTTTTTTTTATTTTATTTACAGATACTGCAGGCCCTTCTCGGGCCCATGCAGGAGTGAAAACAAATACATTGACAGAAATTTGACATACAATTTGACAATACATCAGTGTTGTTTGACGTAATATTAAAACGTACAACACACATATTGGGAGGCATAAATATGGTTACGCAATTGCGTGTAAGCATATGATACGGTGTGCATACGGTAAAAGAACACAATGATATTGTCTTCCAATTTCGAAACGACACTTTAACCAAAGCTTATATTACAAATACGCTGAGAAAACACCTTTAATGACACAGAGTTGACCGTCTCTTCAAGTAACATATTCCAATAAGAAATTGCTCGTGCAAACAAAGAACACTTATGCAAATTAATGTGGCTAATTGGTTGCCTAATAGTCTTACTGTGATGAATTCTCGCTGATCGTTTGAAAGGCTCTAGAATGTAGTGTTTTCATGACATATTGAAGTGACCGTAGTAAAGCTGATAGAGGAATTGTAATCTAGATATGACCCTATGCTGCTCGAGTGTTTGAAGGTTTGCCCTATTACGTAAAGTAGTTACACTCGAGTGACGCGAATAAACAGAATAAATGAAGTGCAAAGCTAAATTTTGAACTTCTTCAATTTTACCTATTAAGTATTGTTGGTAAGGGCTCCAAATGACATCTGCATTCTCCAACTTAGGTCGTACTAGTACCTTGTAAGAGTTTAATTTTACAACAGGAGGAGTACTGGGCCACTTTCTTTTCAAAAACGCCAATTTCTTAAGTGCACCCTGACAAATGTTATCAATGTGTGTTTCCCAACTAAAGTTGCTTGTAAGTGTGACGCCTAAATATTTAACCTTATCGGATCTCTTGATCATAGTATTACCTAAAAAAAATAAAGCCGAGAGGCCTCTTTTTGTTGCTGAATGTAACAGAAGTAGTCTTAGTAGCATTTATACTTAAACCCCACTTTGTACACTATGCCTCAATTGAGTGCAAGGCATTGTTTATTTAATTTGGTCATCTCAGGTTTTAATAGCTGTGTATACCATGCAGTCGTCCGCAAATAATTTAATATGGATAGGGGGTTCAACAGTAAGATATATATCATTTATATATACTAAAGAAGTAGAGGGCCCAGTACAGAGCCCTGCGGGACTCCAGAGTACACATCCAACTCTTGAGAGATACACTCATTAATGACGACACACTGTTCCATTTCTCAAGTAACATACTATCCATGCGACTACTTTTCGTTGAACGCCAATTGAGAGAAGTTTTGTAATCACATCGGGATGGGGAACGACATCGAACACCTTTGACAAATCTAGAAATATAGCGTCGGTTTGACCATTAGTATTTAGTGTACTAATTAAGTCATCAGTTATTTCAGATAGTTGGGTAACAGTTGGCAAACCAGATCTGAAACTATGCTGTTTGGAATAAAGCAAATTGTTATATTCGAGGTAAGTAATTGTGCCTAATTATGCTTAAATACGGTAATTTTTACTGTCTACTTGCTTTAAGTTCAGTCTCTAGAACCTCAAGTAAATGTCATGCATTCAGAGCCATTTAATGAGTCTTGCAAATGGGGAATCAAACAGTGAAGCTACTTGACCAAGAGGGAATTATAAGCCCTGGATGACACGGTAAATTACTATGCAAACTTGAAGAATGGCAGTGCTAGGGAACTACAGCGAGTGGCAATGCACTGAACGTGCCCTGTTCTTGCCAGCGTATCGTGGGCTCACCTGCAACGTTTTTGTCGGCAACGAAGCCCGCAACAACGGTGGCTGTTTAAGTGGCCCTTGACTGATCACTGGCGGCGCGCCTCTTTGTCAATGGCCCCAGTTTTGAAGTCCAGGTGTCGTCACCCATTTGCGAAGCTGCGTCAAAGGTGTCATATTTACTTAGAGAAAGATCAATCTTTAAGTTTCTATTTTACAACACTATGGCAAGATGAAATGCATGTTGGACTTTCAGCTCTATTTCATGTAGTGGAGTTCGTGGTGTACACCTAAATTTACTACTATACAGATGCCTGAACTTGGATCCCAGCTTAATGTAGCCACTCTGGTGTACATCCTATAGCGGTGATCGGCGCAACACCATAGCTGCCAATTGATTGGGTGTGAATGCAATGAAATCACTTTTCCCCAGATCTGTATGTAAACCTTGTCGAAAACTGTGCGAAGTTTTAAAGCCCATTTCGCATAGCTTTAGATAGGCCACGAAACGGTTACCAAAGTCGCGATTTTCAGCCAAATATATATAGAAGTATAGTCTATTGTGTCTGTGCTTATATTAGGATTAGATTGTGAAAGGCTGTTACAGTGCAAGATGAACCGTGGAGTTGCCAGCGATTAACCTCTACGACCGCCAGCAACCACAACTTTGCATGACATGTGTGACGTCATGTGCTGTACGGAGCGCAGCCGTCATGTTCTAGCAAAGTTGCGGCAGCTGCGAATTATGTACTTTTTACTTCTACGGTAAAATTCCTCGACAGCATGTGAAGCTGGCTGCAGAACAATATGTGCCTTGTGGGGGTGCTGACACCCCTTGTAAAGTTGTTTGCGCTGCGTGGCACACATGTCTCGCCTAAAAGCCGCATTTTGAGTCACAACCACCGGGCGGTAGGTGGCGTTGTGTTCGCGAGAGTTGGCCACCACTATCGTCATCATCATCATGTTGTAGCGCCGGCGGTGACCCCTGGCGGAAAGCCTTGGTGGCGGGCGAGAGTTGACCGAGTCTTGTGTGCGTGGCGGTTGCCGCGAACGGTTGTTTCTAGCGTGGGTCCTCGGCGCGTGGTACCGCGGCACCGGGGGGGGGGGGGGGGGGGGACACGTTGTAAATAAAGCGTTGGCGACGCCGCATTGAGTGTCTTATTGTGTGTTTGTCGTGTTATTGAGTTTGTCATGTTTTGGGGTGTCTGGAAATTGTGTGTAAGGGTGTCCTAGTGTGTTAATTACAATTGAAGTATTGATTCGGCGGAAGATGTCGTTCAAAAGTAGGTAAATAAATGTGTTTAGGTTGTTTGGTTTATACCGACCGCGTCTGCAGTGTCCGTTCACTCAAAGAGCATGGCGCTCGCTCGCCAATTCCATACCCCACAGCCTTAAGTGACAAGAATGTAGACGCTCGAAAAGACGTCACAGCTCACGAGGGCATCAGTGTTGCCCGACTATCAGTACCTTCGCGTATGAAGTAGGCGCTGAACAAAATGCACATTTTGCCAGCTTGTTTGAACGTACAAAAATTAACGCGAATGGCATAAATTACGAGAAATTTGGTGTCAACCTCTTTAAAGGAAATTTTGTCGGACAAATGGTGAAATTTGCGGTGAAAGCGAATTCGAATAGTATATATCCCATATTAAGTAGAAAAAAGCGTATTATTCATGAGCCACCTAACCTGTACAAAATTATTCACACCTTTTTTCATTGAAAGTAGGCATGTGCAAATGTCATTCTTCTAGGTTCAAAGTAATTAAGTGGAAGAGACTTTGAATATCTGCAGAATTTGACTTATTAGTACGCAAGGGATACACTTAAAAATATTTCACATTTCAAAATTCACTGCGCTTGTAGCATATAACCCTGCATAACAAGATAGAACACATAAAAAGGAATATATGTGAGGGTGATACGTTAATGTAACCTGGAAGTAATGCTTTGTGGCCTGCGAATTTATTGTTTATTTTTGTAAAGGCGTAATCACTGTATAGCACCACTAACTGCAGTGTGACCATCTTTACAGAACAATTACATCATTAGATTACATGCAGACTGATATGCGCTTGTTCTTATAGAATACCTAAAAACTTTTGACAATTTAAATTCTAATCTAAGAGAACTCAAATACGATATCATTTGTTCGAATATATGAAGCACTCGCATATTCGCACACGCCTAAAGTTTTCTGGTGCCAACTAAGGAGGAACGAGAGAGACGACTGGACAGGATGCTGGCGTTCTGTATTTTCATTACTCGTCTGTGCCACAAATTTTAGCACCAGTGTCTACCCAACAATGCACTATATGCTAAAGTACGTTCCCATTGTCAATCGCCGTGTTCCTTGAAGTAGAGACTCTTACGCGGGGCAGTGTTGAGAGGATGTCAACCACGAAGACCCGTTCAGCACAAGCAAAGGGGTGGGCAGATGTCAGCTCTCCTCGTGCAAGCGAAGGCATTATTAAGTTTCTCAGGTTGAGGAACTGATGACAAAACCCACTTGGCAGTCTTAAGTATTCACAATGTATTATCGCGAACACTACGACATAGAACACAAGAGCATGTGGTTGATAGCTTCGAACTGGAAATTCTCGTATAGCACTGGAAAATAGTGGAAATGGCGACGCTTTCTCGCAAATCGTCACTCCGACCGCACGTCAAATTTTAGGGTGTGTGAAACGAGACGAGGGCTAGACAGTGCGCCACCTACTCAAGAGCAGCAAAGTGCCACTTTTTAAAATTTGCTGTATCTCGACTTTTTGTCTTGTGTACGCATGTAGGCACGCAAGAGAATTTAAACGTGACATTGTGTGTCGAGCTAAAGATAACACACTGCCATGCTTTGCTTATGCTATAGCAAGTGGCCGACGATATGGAATGAGTATATTATATATATATATATATATATATATATATATATATATATATATATATATATATATATATATATATATATATATATCTGCGATAATGATGTGTGCGGGCCGACATTTAGTGGAACCGCAGCATCTTCGGTAAGCTTCCGACAGCAGCCGCCCCGAACACTCTTGCACCAGGTTCGAGAATTTCCCCGTGTTCGTGTGTTCCCACTCGTGCAGCTCACGATAATACTTCCGCTATAGTACAGATTTATAGCATAAACTCACAAGAGGTTCCTGAGCAGCCAATGAAGTCCAGGCATGTTGCGGTATGAAGTTGAACACGCATCTCCTAATTGTACACGAAAGTCCTCGACAGCACTTGAACACCAGCCCCGGGGCTTGTGTGAACCCACGCATGGCAGTCACCTGGAGTTCAGCATGCGAGTGCGGCCACCAGGGACTGAAAAGCAGATGAGAACTTGTGAAATAAGCAAAGCGGGAAACGGTCTATGCACAATACGTACCAATCCTAACGGCAAGACCTATGGATGATCCATGCACAATATTCTCCAATGTCGGCATAATTGAAGACCGGAACCGGAGGTCAAGCGTGACCGCAGGAATGGAACTCAGACCGTCGGGGGACAGGAACTGCGATATAGTAACAGGGAGTGTTAAGAGTAGAACCAACATTTAAAGAATACCAAAAACTCGCGTGTACAATCATCGCGGCATGGACAGTACTCACTGGCGCTGCTGTCAACTCCAGAGAGGTAAGTAAGCCGTTAAGATAACTCCGCTTAAATTTGCGATAACCACGTTCCGTACCAATAGTAACAGGCATGAAACAGGACAGGAGTGCAACGGCATATTAAGTGGGACATCCTCTTCCCGAAAACGCAAAGAGACTCAACAGCAAAGACTGCCAAGTGTCAGCTTAAGATCCCCTTCGACTCGTGTGGTGACGGTGGCCAGAGCAGGGCATAGTATAGGTGGAAATTTAGGAAGAGGGGCACCGCAAAAGCCCGACCCACCAAATAGCAAGCAGCGGCCGTAACATCGACGTATACGTTGGCATTTACAGTCGGGCGATTCGCCTCCCCGGAAAATCCTGTTCGCGACTTGCCTAGGGTAAAAGAATAGTGTTTGTGCGTTTTGCGCTGCTCGTCCTTTTGCTGCGGCCATGACCTGTCCCTAAAGACGCGCAGAACTGTATGTTTGTGAAGTCCGAAGCTATAGGCGCCATCTCCACAGCCAGTCCCCTTTCGGTTTCCCCGCGAGGAACACCCGCAGTGGCAGTTGAGCCAAAGTTTGTCTATAGGTTCCCTGCACAGCTAAGCTCAAAATTAGACGGTGTGAGAAACTGGCATGTGGTGAAAGTAAAATGCACACGAACCTCACCACACACTGTTTCTTTCCCCAATTCGATGCATCTTCTTGCCAATACATCCTTCTCCAGAACTGCCAGGAAAACAGCTCGATCCTTGAATATGGTCCCCGCTTAGCGTTCCTTGGCCCTGACACAGCGAATAGTTCGTAGAACTGCAACGTCACACACATCATTGCTTACTTGCATCGAATTCTGGAGTTTCCCATGGAGTAGTCACGATACAATTACAAAGCACACTGTTGGTATGCGGCAGAGAACTGCGGATCAGATACTCTCGACCACCTGGAGCCCCGTTAATGCGCTCCGAAATCTAGGTTTAGTATATAAGAGTTGGAAAAAAATTCCATTAAGAGACACTTCTGTTTACAGGGTTTCCAGTTCGTGTCAGTGATTTTCACACAAACACTTGCACAATCGCTGAAGTTAGCTTGATCAGCTATATTCGCTTATATTTAGCGAACGCGTTATTCATAGAAGTCGTTATGCTAAAGGTATGTCCCGTTGACAACTACGAGATTTATATTCGTGGCGCTGCTGTTTACCTGCATGAAAGTGTGGCCCCCTTGGCCAGGAATCTAACCCATGTCCTAAAATTTAGTATCGCAATGCAACACCTTAGTAGAGTGTACTAGAATAAGGGTTGTTCACACTAACCTTAGCTTGCAGCACTCGCAGATTGGTAACGAAAATTCGTGTTACTTAGCACTAAATTGTCCCGTTTCACAGTCGTCAGTGCGGGTAACAACGCAATCTTAACTCGAATGCGTACATCAAAGCCAACACTATTTTTAGAGAACATATTTGTGACGGCCTGACGTTATTTCAAGCAATTGTGCACACGAGTCAAATTGAAAACTTGTCATTCGAATCCATGAATATTGTACAGACGCGGCCACTAATAAAGAAAACATTGGCCCGCAGAGCATGCCTATACTTCATTTTCTTGCATAAAAACAAGGGTTTAGATTTGCATAGGGCTATTGGTGGTTGACAGGTCAGACTCTTTCCAACAAAGTAGTAAAGCGCACGTTCCACGTTTCCCCATCCACTTGCAGTTGGGGGCCTGCAATTGCAGCAAGTGTACGACTTGTACTTACGAGAGGTACCATACGCGGGAGGCAACACACCCGAACACGGAAGAACGCCGAATCAACTTTCGCTAGAAGTGAAAGTTGACAAGCTGAAACGACACAGGAACATATAGGTCGTTACTTCCGACAGTTCGCGTGGCAAGAGGACATAGATTTGCAACTTAAGCGAGCCGGCGGAGAGCGACACCAGGTGAGGAGTCGTGTACAATGGTGCAGGTGTCCTGTGACATTCTGCATGACCGTTGTGCAAGACGCGGTGTTCGTCATACGCGTCTCATTCACTAGAAGGAAGGAAATGATGAACATCGAATCATGCGACCTGAAAGAGTAAGTGCTTATTAAAAGACCGAGGCGCACATTGAAGACCCGATATAAATGACGCCTTAGCGCTAGAAAGATAACGATAAAAAGGACAGGACACGTATGTCCCGTCTTTCTAGTCTTAAAAGATGCTCATTACAGTTTTTTTTTTTAATAGTGAGTGGGTCTGTACATGCATTGCACCAAGTGTACGACTTGTACTTACGAAAGGTACCATGCGGGAGGCAACACACTCGAACCCGAAAGAACGCCGAATCAACTTTCGCAAGAAGTGAAAGTTGACAAGCTAAAACGACAACAAAATAGCTAGTTGCTTCAGACAGTTCGCGTGGCAAGAGGATTGTTTTGCAACACGCGAGCCGGTGTAGAGCTGCGTCGGGTGAGGAATCATGTGCAATGGTGGCTGCATGTGTCCTGCGACATTGTGCATGACCGTTGTTCAAGACGCGGTGTTCATACGCCTCATTCACTCGAGGGAATGAAATGATAAACAGCGAATCATGCAACCTGAGACAGATGAAGTGCTCATCAAACACACTGACGGCACCTGTGGATCATGCGTTAGTGCAAGAAAGACAAGGTTTAACAAGAGAAAACACATATCCCGCCTTTCCGGTATTTCAGCGTAATTTAGAGCAAATAAACCAAGTAGCCTAAAATCTCCTCGAAGCGAAATAGGGACAGTTTCAACAGTGTTGTAGATATCTTGATCAGGTCAGAGAATCTGACCAATGTAGAGACCACGTGCGCCTACGTGAGAAAGCAAGTAAGATTCATAACACTGAGTTCGTCCGCAAACTGAAGAGACTGCAATTACATACGCATCATTGCTTAGTTTCCGTAAAACCTTCCGTAAGCAACTGCGACGTTTATCATAGTTATTTCCTATCACCTCAAGGGTAAATAGAAGGCACGAAACTAAAAGCAAGGAATGCTCGATGAAGTTCTTGTGCCTTTTACGCGTTGGCTGCCGCAGGGAATGCCAAGTTTCCAATCGAAGGCGTAAGAAAAAAAGGAAAAGACAACTAGGTTTAATAAGATAATGATCTAAGGGTTTACATCCTCAGAACAAACGTATCGACCATTAAAGATGTCTTGGTGGAGGGGAAAATCCAACCTTTAACATGCTCCAAAAAATTTATTTTGATCCCTATAGATCTTGGAATACAAGACAATATTGATTTTTACCAAATTGACGCACACAAAAAGAAGCATTACAGGCGAGCGCAGAAGTAAAGAAGATTGATATAAGAATGGAAGTCATACAAAAATTGTTGATCAAGGCCGCCCATGATGTGCCAGTTGAAGTCGATGCAAACTCCGAAATGTAACAGGCCGACTCCGGGTAATACGGTGCAAGCAAGACAACCATATTTCGCACCAGGAAATAAATTATTCCGGAATGGTGTCCGGGAGCGCAACAACATTCCTGCCTAGTGTTCACTAAACCGTCATGGGAGAAGACCTCGGACACCTGCAAAGTCACGTTAGTGGGTTCACCTGCTATTTTGTTTGATGCCGCTGTTGAAGCTCGCAGCAAAGGTGATCCTTGTGGTGATCCCCGACAAGTTGCCGGTGATGAAACTCGTTGAACAAGGGCTCACACTTGCAAGTCCTGGCAGCGGCAGCACTTTTTATAACTGCAACAACATCGACGATAGCAGTTACTGAACTTTCAAAAAATGAAAAACACGATATCTTTACAAAACACGCTGTAGAGCGAGCTTAAGTTTTTTTTAGAGGGCAAAAAATTACTTAGATGCTGCGCGATCAAGAGACGCAGTAGCTAAATACTAACAGGCTAATCGTTAAAGGGCGGGTTGCAAACACAGAGACTGGAGAACACAAATGCAGTTTACATTGCCTAGCCCCCTTGTGTTGGTGGTTACAGGCTCACTATACAAGATGAATTATTACCAGTTTAAATTGTGATTGCTTTTTTAACTTATAACTATACATTACAACGAAAATGAACGCAGTGAAAATATGGGCAATGAAATTCGCGACAAGCTGGAGTTGGTCATCTCTACCGATTCAATGTCCTAGTTATAAAAAAAAGCTCTTTGAAAGTATATAGTAACTATGATAGCATAGATAGGTGAACAGACTCATGAGTAAACTCACTCAGACTCAGATCAAGCCATCAGTCTGAGTGAGTCTAAGTAATGGTCGTACTTACAAACCATCATTTTACTTATCGAATGTTTTTAAGTATGTGTACTATTCTACGTTAGTCATAAAGGCACTGAAATGGTGACAGGTTAAAAGGCAACTACAAGATCGATTAGTGAATACCAGCCTACTTTTTATCAAATGCACTAATACTAAAACCGATAAGAAAATCGCGAGATAGTTTTAAGGTTGGCTTGTGAATACAAGCCTAACAGAAAGAAATAGACCTGCACAGGTGATGCTATCAGGAGGACATACCCAGCGCAACGGACACCAAGAGGTGGAAGGCATGGCCAAGAGCAGCAATCTTATGTAGGGAGACGACGATAAATTTTGAAGCAACAAACTATTTGCCAGTACAGAGATGGGCGAACTTAAAATCGCTCAGTGAGCCCTCAGTCCCGCATTGGACATAACATAAGCTGATCAAACATTAAAGAATTAGGCCTGCTGCGCTACTTTCGGAAGTTCCAAAATCGACTGCAAGCTGTTGTAATTAAAAGCCATCTACACAGCGCATAGCAACATGGAAGTGGTTTGGCCGTCGTCTGGAGGTGAAAATTACCAATACTGGCTACTCTATTTTTACGAAGCATGTGGGGGTGCTGACACCCCTGTGAAGTTGTTTGCGCTGCGTGGCGCACGTGTCTCGCCCAAAAGCCGCATTTCAAGTTACAACCACCGGGCGGGCGGTAGATGGCGTTGTGTTCGCTTTAATCAACACTATCGAATGAATGAATGGATAAATGGATAAATGGATAAATGGATAAATGGATAAATGGATAAATGGATAAATGGATGGATGGATAAATGGATAAATGGATAAATGGATAAATGGATAAATGGATAAATGGATGGATGGATAAATGGATAAATGGATGGATGGATAAATGGATAAATGGATGGATGGATAAATGGATAAATGGATGGATGGACGGACGGACGGACGGACGGACGGACGGACGGACGGACGGACGGACGGACGGACGGACGGACGGACGGACGGACGGATGGATGGATGGATGGATGGATGGATGGATGGATGGATGGATGGATGGATGGATGGATGGATGGATGGATGGATGGATGGATGGATGGATGGATGGATGGATGGATGGATGGATGGATGGATGGATGGATGGATGGATGGATGGATGGATGGATGGATGGATGGATGGATGGATGGATGGATATGGCTGTACCCATTATATCGGGCGGTGGCTAGCGCCACCAAGCCGTAATATAAATGAACCAAAAACTAGATTTATTTTTTTCCTTAAATTTTAGAGGTTGAGGATTTAAACTTTGCAGCGAAGGGTTCAATTTTCACTCGTGCCTTGACTTTAGCCACCAATCAGATAACCTCATTCTAGTTAATTCTACCCGCTTAAAGTCTATTTTGCCCTCACTGTCCCTAAACCCCAGTGCTTTGAACAACTCTGCGCCATCAACCTGAACTACAGAGTGAAGCCCTTTAAAGAACATTATCAAGTGTTCGGCAGTTTCTTCTTCCTCTCCACACGCACTGCATACCGTGTCTACCCCTTCGTATTTGGCCCGATATGTCTTTGTTCGCAATATTCCCGTCCTGGCCTCAAACAGTAGAGAACTACCCCGAGTATTATCATATATCCTTTCCTTGGTCATTTCCTGCTTAAAAGTTCGATAGATCTCTAGTGCGGACTTCTTAATCATGCCAATTCTCCACATATCGGTCTCAGCTTCCTTCACCATCTTCTTAACCGATAATTCTTTTTGGGTTGGCCCCCTGCTGTTTTCCAAGTATTTACCAGTCAATTTTCTGGTTCGCTTCCGCCATTTTGTATCGACATTCTTCATGTACAAGTAGCTGAATACCTTCCTAGCCCAACGCTCCTCCCCCTTTTCTCTCAATCGCTTCTCAAATTTTATCTTGCTGCTAGTTTCCCTGCCCTCAAATGATGTCCATCCCATATCACCTTGTACTCCCTGATTTGGTGTATTCCCGTGAGCTCCTAAGGCAAGTCTACCTATTCCACGTTGCTTAATTTCTAATCTTGCTTGAACTTCTGATCTCATGCACAAGACCGCATTGCCGAACGTCAGACCAGAAACCATGACCCCTTTCCAAATTTCTCTCACAACATCATACCTATTGTAATTCCACAGTGCCCTGTTTTTCATTACCGCTGCATTCCTGTTACTTTTAGTCGACACGTATATTTCGTGTTCCCTTAGGTACTCGGCCCCATTGCTTATCCGTACGCCCAGATATTTGTATTTATCTGTTATCTCTAGCGTGACTTCCTGTATTCTAAGCTCACTACCTTCATTGTCATTAAAAATCATGACTGCTGATTTTTCCTTACTGAATCTGAAATCTAACCTATCTCCCTCATTACCGCAGATGTCCACTAATCTCTGCAAATCTTCTTTGTTGTCGGCCATTAGCACTATATCATCTGCGTACATCAATGCTGGTAGTGCCTGTTCAATGAGTTTCCTTGTTTGACGAAAGAGAGGTTGAAGCCCAGTCCACTTCCCTCTAATTTGGCCTCTAATCCTTGTAGGTACATCATTAATAACAAGGGTGACAGAGGGCACCCCTGCCTAAGCCCCCGTTTCACCTCTGTGGGCTTAGATACCTGTTTTTCCCACTTTATAACTACCTTGTTACTTTTACAGATCTTTGAAAAATTAGTGACTACATCTTCCACGCCTAGTGTGTCCAGTATTCCCCACAATTCCTCTTGAACCACACTACCGTACACTCCTTTGATATCCAAAAATGCTAGCCACAGGGGTCTGTGTTCATTTTTTGCTATTTCGATGCACTGCGTCAGTGAGAAAAGATTGTCTTCCAACCTCCTGTGTTTCTGAAACCCATTCTGCAGTTCCCCCAGCACCCCCTCATCCTCTATCCATGCCTGCAGTCGTTCCTTTATAATCTGCATCGCCAGCCTGTAGACCACTGATGTCACTGTTATAGGACGGTAGTTGTTTATATCAGCTTTGTGCCCCTTTCCTTTATAGATCATGCTCATCCTGCTAAGTTTCCATCTATCAGGAACTTTTCCATCGATTATTATTTTGCTCACTGCCTCTTTCAAAGTCTGCTTAGACTTCGGACCTAATGTGTTTATGAGCATAATTGGAATGCCATCTGGGCCTGTTGATGTACTACTAGGAACCCTTTTCTCAGCCCTTTCCCACTCTTCTTGTGAAAATGGAGCCATTGCGCCTCTTGATTCATCCGTGTCTATTGAGGTGCATAAGACACTTCTGTGTTGAAATTTTTCTGTCACCCTTGTTCTTATATATTCAATAGCTTCGTCCTCTTCTAGCCTAGCACCTTGAGCTGTAGTTATAAATCTATGCTCTAGCCTCGTCTCATTTCTTAGCGAGTTTAGATGGTTCCAAAATTTCGCAGCTGCCTTTCTATCTTTTTATGCACTTCTGCCAGCCACTGGGCTCCCTTTCTTCTAATCTTTTCATTGATCAGAAGGAATGCATCCCTTCTACAGCTTATAAAGATTTCCCACTTTCTTTCAACATCATCTGTCGGTTCACCCCGCTGCTTAGCATGTCTGTGTTCCCTAGAGGCTTCCTGTCGTTTTGTATGGCTCTCTTAACTTCCTCATCCCACCAACTTTTGGGTTTGTGTCTTCTTTTCCGGGGTGACTTGTCACGTGCCTTAGCAAGCTCCAGCTCAAACAGTCTAATTAGATTCGTGTATGTCCACACTGTTTTATTATCCTCAGTGATTACTTTCTCAATTTGTTTAGTGGCTATTTCAATTTGCCTTTCTAAATAAAAATTTTCCTGTAGTTGCTCATCTTGTCTCGTTCCCACTTTCACTGCTCTTCCGAAACTTAGCTTGATACGTTTGTGATCACTGCCCAGACTTCTAAAGCCACCTTCATCTATGTGCATTCCCCTGAGCTTATCATACATCCTATGTGACATCAGTGCGTAATCTAGCGTCGACTGCAGCCTTCCTACACCCCATGTTATTTGCCCTTCACACTTCTCGGTACTGCTGCAAATGATCAAATCCAGCCTTTCACACATATCCATGATCATTTTGCCTGTCGGGTCAGTATACCCATCTATACCTTCTATGTGTGCATTCATATCTCCTAGTATAATTATCTCGCACTCTCATCCCAACTCCTGAATGTCCTTTGATATACACTCTACCATTGCCTGGTTTTCCTCTCTGGCCTTTGCTCCCGTCCACAAGTACACGAAACCAAGGAGTGTCATTTGCCCTGCCATTTTCCCTTTTAGCCATAAATGTTCCTTGCACTCCTGCATGACCCTTTGCCAGTCTGTACTTTTATGAATGAATGCCCCAATACCACCCCCATTTCTGCTGCCTTCTGTTCTATTACAATATTCACACGCGTAGTCCGCATTGTTAGGAGGTTGTTCCATGTCCCTGAGATGTGTTTCTACAAAACCATATACAATCGGCCTCTTTTCCCTTAGCTGTTCTTCTATCTCTTCCCACTTCAGCCTGCTGCTACCGCCCTGCATGTTATTATACCCTATGTCTGAACTGGCTCGGCGCTCGTGGCTACGTTTATTTCTGCCCTGGACTCTACCTATCTTAGATACTGGTGCCAATTTAGAATTTTATCTGTCCATACCACCTGTCAAAGAGTCTCCCTGGTTGTTTTCCTTGTTACTAGCTATCCTGCACCCCGAAGGGCCCGCTTGTCCCCCCAAAAAGCTACTGCGCGTCCTGCAAGTCGCCAACCCACCTCATGACCTAGCCGCCCATCGAAGTGAATTCTGTCTCGTTGAAAACCAACCCACCTATGCACCTCTCTGTTTATTTCCACCACCTCAAAGCCTTTCTTTCGACTCATCCGCCATATCTCTTGGTTTGCGTTGAAAACCGCTCTTTTCAGGTTGCTATCACGCACCGGTACCTCCGGTATCATGCACATCGCCGCTACCTGTACCTCAGGAGAAGTGGCGCGCATGTCATCGACGCCTTTCGCCACTGTAGTTGCTAGTCCTGCTGTATCTTCATTTAATACATCGTTTAAACCGAATGAAATTATCACGAGGTTTCGTCTATCAGCTGTAGTTTTGAGTTTTGCGCTTGCTTGCCTCATGACTGCTTCCAGCTTGCGTCCTGGGAACGCCCCTACTGCAACCCTCTTGTCACCTCTTACCCTCTCTTTGATGGCTTCTGTGCATCGATTTAAATTCGAGTCCCCGGCGATTATCACATGCTGTGACTTTTCAGCTGGAGCGTCCTGCACCTGGGGGTTACTTGCACCTGTGACGCCGGCTGCTTTGTCCCCTCCCAGCACCACCACTACTTCGCTGAAGCTGGACCTTGCGACAAATGAACCGGCTGAACCTGTTTTTTCCAAACTTGCTTGCTCTTTCTTCTCCGCAGTTCTGGTTGCCGGTTCCCTACCGTTCTCTCCGTAGGCCGCTCCTCTGTTTACCTTGGCTAGTGCTTCCTCGGCGGACTTCGGCTTTTCTCCCATAGCCCTCGTTTTCTCTTGCTCTGTCGCCAACGCAGTCTCTAGCTCGGTGATTCTCATCAGCATGTCACTCTGGGTAACCATCATTTTCTCCATTTTTTCCTTGACCTCACATTGCCTACACTTCGCGTCATCATCATCAAGGTGTAGCGCCGCGGTGACCCCTGGCGGAAGGCAAGCCTTGGTGGCTGGCGAGAGTTGAGCGACTCTCTTCTGCACGTGTGGTTGCCGTGAACGGTTGTCTCTAGCGTGGGTCTCCAGTGCGTGGCACCGCGGGCTGCGCGTCGGGGGCCCTCGTGGTAAGGCAAGCGTTGGCGACGTTGCTTTAGGTGTGTTATTGTGTGTCATGTTATTGTGTGTTTATCATGTTATTGTGTTTGTAATGGAGTTTATGGTAATATTGTGGACGGATGTACTAGCGTGTTGATAACGATTAATGTATCGATTCGGCGGATCATATCGTCGTTCTAAATTAGTTAAATGTGTGTCGTTTGGTTTGTAACGACCGCGTCTGCTGCGTCCGTTCACTCCAAGAGCGTGGCGCTCGCCATTTCGAGACCCCACAAGCTCTACGCACGTTTCGATTTCACAAGTTCCTTCAACAAGGGTGGCAACGAACCTTTGACGGCCATAGTCTCGTGCAGCACTTGCTATTCTCTCAGTTTCACCATGGTACCCCCGTCCCATTTTGTATCCACTGTTCATTCTGTTGATAACGACAGACTAAGAACGCTGATACTTAGCGCAGGAACTTCGAGCTGTTCTCTAACTTTGACGTTTGACAGCACGCGGAAAGGAGACGAGCAATGAGGAGACGCACAGAACGCTTAAGTTACAACTGTCTTTTTACTCTTCTGCCACAGCAATAGTCTTCTGCCACTTAACACCTTAGGTGGTATGCGAGGGATTATTGGTCAGCTGCCAGCCCGTAATAGGATCACGCGCTACGTGACGCCAACAAGCAAATAATGAGTGTGCCACATTCACCTCAACGACAACAGGCAGCACTGAGTGGAGCTCTCACGTTTAAATGCACATACATACCCCATAAATGGGTGGGGGATAACCGCCGTGGTGGCTCAGTTGTTAGAGCACCGAACGAGGTAGTCGAAGGTCGCAAGTTTGGTCCCTGTCCACGACAAGTTATCTTTTCGTACACTTTTCTTTCTTCACAGCTAGATCACAATTCTAATCGCATCCCCTATACCTTCATTCGCAGAATGGTCTGACAGTTCTCATTATAGATATTGTGTCTAACAAAGGCGTCTTCTAACAAAGAATTAACGAAGAGATTTTTTATCGCAAAACACGTGATATCAATGATGGGTTGTTCCCTTGACTAGAATTTTGTGTAGCTCGTCTGCACTTCTTGTAATAGGTGCGCATATATTGCTGTGACAGGAAAATAAGAACCACTTGCACGTTCAGAGCTCTGCATGTCTACTCTATGTTCGTCCTCGTTCCATGCGCCGTGAGACGTTGCAATCGTGCTGCACTAACTAGCCCGACGCTCAGATTTAGTATACTATAACACTATATGCAAGCCTTCCTGGGTAGTAATTGCACTATATTTGTGTACTAGCCCCTAGCCAGGAAAGGGCACTAACACCAAACCAAACCCGGACGTGATTAAGGCAATCAAGTGCATTTACAGAGAACAGAAACAAGCAACGCTAGACACAAGACTGGAAAACTACAGAGAGTCAGGGCACTGTCCTTAGATCTACCAATGTCACCTGAATACCATCTTTTCCGTATTATTGATTTAGCAACAGCACAATTAGATGCGCTTATGCATTTACCGAGTACCTAATGTTTTCAGAGCTATAGGGTTTCTTAACGCGCCGTGTATATCGGAACAGACGAATCAATTCATAACAAAATATGTGCACCTGCCATTGCTGGCAATTATAGCTGTAGCGCCCACGCCTTCATTCGTATCAGCTCTACGCCGTGGACGCCAAGTCATTATGGTGAGTGATAAGTATACGGTCACATTCCGGCATGGCTATGGTAACTTTTTCAGAGAAAGATGACAGATTACATCAGCAAAAAGCGGGATTTTTGTTGTTCAATCTACTAGTAGATATATGAGAAAGTGCTTACTCGAGGAATTGCCGTGGGGATGCCCACCAGGCGATCTTCTGACGAAGTGGCACGTGGTATGTTGTGAAGACAGCACTCCTGGGGAGAAGTCAGTGAATTTATTAATCCCTCTTGTTTCAACGCACACACTCAGACGCAAGTGGTGTTTTGCCGGTTCATGGGTCTAGTGGCCAATGAAAGCAAGACAGCGTAACGCCGAACGGAGATCTTGTTGGTATTTATTAATGTGAAGAGACTAGGCACACAACCCCTGACACGAGAGGAGTCAAACACCAATGCTGATTGAAAAACTTTCCTAAATCTCCATCACAACTTTTTATTTGTTGAGTAAGACTGTAACCAACCACGTCAGTGAAAACGCGGCGTTATTCTATGGCTCGACAAGCGAGCCACAGTTTAACTACAACGTCAAAAATATGGTTTATTTGCTATAAATGCACACAACCAAAAACAAATCACACATGAACCTTGAATTTATGATTTTGTTTATGTAGAAAGGAATGATGACCAACTGCCCAGTGGTTACATAATTATTCATTAGGGTTAATCACTATAGGTCGATAAAAATAGCCAATGTCTTTCTTGGAAAGTAATATCGAATGCCTTATTTCCCTCAGAGTTATCTCGAGCTGAGGAGACTCTTCTATGCCGCCTGCGGCTTGGAGTGGCCTTCATGAACGCATACTCTTAGCTCATTGGAATAGCCAGCTTTTCTACATGCCCTTAATGCAGCTACGAAGGAACTATCGCGCACCTTCTATGCGGGTGCACCCATTTCAACGCGCCAAGACAAGAACTGGCTGCAGCTTTGGATAGACTGGATGATCATCCTTTGTCGGAACAAAGCATTCTGTGTCATTGGCCGAGCCTATTCTCCGCCCAGAAGGCTTTGAATGCTTTGCTGCGCTTTTTGTGGACGACTGGCCCCAGAGACTGATTTTAGTGTCTTATACTCTGATATTGCCTTTCCTATGTCGCTATTTTTTTTGTACTTTCTCTCTCTCTCTTAGCAACATTTCTTTTATTATCTTTTATTCCCCTCACCCCTTTCCCCAGCACAGGGTAGCCAGCCGGTTTAAGAACTTGCTAACCTCCCTGTTCTTCTGCTTAAACTTTCCTCCTCCTCCTCCGAATGCCTTATAATTTGGTCGACAAGTTTCTCATTTCGAGGCAGTTGGTCAATTCGTGCGGAAATAGCGTTGAATAAAACTCATCAAAAATTAAAAAAAAACGGCAAAAAAGGGGAACCTTATAGGCTAATTTTTATTAGGCACAGCATTAGAACTAAAACATAACAGACATTGAAATCATAACGAATGTTAATTATGTTAACTGTGACGTAAATGTGGAGAAAGTGGACAAAAAAAACGTGCTGCTGGCAGCTGGGATAGAACCCATGATCTTAAAATGCGTCTGATCTTCTACCAAATGAGCTATACAGCCAAAATCATCCTCTCGTCCACTTTGTGGAATACATATATGCATATAAACCTGTGGAAAGCTTTCTGCCTGCTGGCATCTCGAGGCGCGTACGCGTGATGTTTACGAACTGGCAGCCGACCAATAATCCCTCGTGTACTACCATAAGATATCCAGTCTACCAAAACGAGACCCTTGCACGACTGAAAGCAGAAATTTCTGAGTTTGATTTTCTATGTTAAGCCCAAAATTAATTATAACAGAATAACTAGACTCATGAACAGCAACACGCATCGGCAGAGCCAAAAATTTAGAGGAAGAGTTGACATTTCAGACCCAGGTTCTGACATTGTTAGCGTATATGTGCACAACACCGTAGAAAAGCACACCCAAACACAAGAAAACCCCACTTAATGTAAACATTGCACAGGGGTATATACGTAGTGTTCATGTGTCGTCACTTCCGCCATTGTCGCCCTGTGCCGTCATGTCCGGGTACCTCCCTGGGTACCTACAGCTGTTCGCGTGCTGCCGCGCGGTTTGTTGAGGGCTCGCCATCTATTGCTGTGCGCGATGTTGAAAGAAGCCGTGTGATTTTCCGTTGTCGTACTTCAGCGAGCTAATCGGATCAGGAAGGCCTCGCTTGTTCACTCGATAAAAAACCAGAAAAATCAAGATTTGTGGCACGTACACCAGTCACCGCGTCCACCAGTGCCTCGCCACGACCTACGAGGGCCCATTATCTCACTTTCACTACAAATTGCGTGGTTCAAGAACAGGTAAAAGCCCAGTCTCTCTAGCAGCAATTTTATGAGTGGATCAGCGAAGCGCAGCAGCTCCCATCGAAAATGAGTCATCGTGCAGAGCTAGGCAAGTTTACAAGAGATTGATGATTGATATGTGGGGTTTAACGTCCCAAAACCACTATATGATTATGAGAGACGCCGTAGTGGAGGGCTCCGGAAATTTAGACCACCTGGGGTTCTTTAACGTGCACCCAAATCTGAGCACACGGGCCTACAACATTTCCGCCTCCATCGGAAATGCAGCCGCCGCAGCCGGGATTCGAACCCGCGCCCTGCGGGTCAGCAGCCGAGTACCTTAGCCACTAGACCACCGCGGCGGGGCAAGTTTACAAGAGATATAATATAATTATTGTTAACATATTGCTGCGGCCAACGCCACCACACTATCAGTGTGGCTCCCCAAGTGTTTTAAACAGTGCTGATGTGAGCCACGGGCCTAAATAGGCTGTAGCCTATGGCCTGTGGCTCACCTGCGGCCATCATACCTAAAGCCACCTGCCTAACCACCAGCTGAGCCTGCTCTGTGCCTCAGGGAGTTAGACCCGTGGTGGCACTGTTGATTGATTGATTGATATGTGGGGTTTAACGTCCCAAAACCACTATATGATTATGAGAGACGCCGTAGTGGAGGGCTCCGGAAATTTAGACCACCTGGGGTTCTTTAACGTGCACCCAAATCTGAGCACACGGGCCTACAACATTTCCGCCTCCACGTGGTGGCACTGTTCAAGGAACCCTCTCGCTAATGTTCACCGCAACCTTAAACTTTGGTAGATATGGAAATCTATAGCGAGTGATGTTTGGTGAACAACGCCCCAACACCTCACCGGCCTGTCATGATGTATATAGGGGGCTCACCAATTTGATGCCGATGACGAACCTCGCAGTGGTCCTCCAACTTCAGGCAATGTGGTTTGTGGTGCATAACTCCATAAGCCCAAGTAAAAAGTCCGCGGGTAAAGTCTACGCGCACACACACACACACACACACAAATTGAAACGCGACTCGTAAGTATTACGCCTATCGCACGCCCCGTGTCTGAAGCGAGCCATTCCACATGGCGGCGACGAATTGCCATCAACAGAATGCGCAGCGCGACCGGCCGCGAATGAACGAATGAACATTTTTTTTTTTCTAACGGTGATTCTCCGATATTCGCGCATGCGCTGTTGCAGCCACATTTTTTGGTGCCATTACGTCATGGGATCGTTCTTTGCCGTCTTATCGGCAAGATCTGCGTGCGGCTTACTGGCGCGTAATCTTCGGACTCAGATATTGACAGAAGCATCACTTTCATGGTGCGTGAAGTTAGACGAGAGCTTGATAGTACACCGCCTACTTGGGTGAATGAAAGTGCGATTCTTTAAATTTTACTTTGCTGTATGCTGGTTTTGTCTTACGGCGCGTACGCAAGCGAATGGAAACGCGGTATTTTACGCGGGGATAAAAATAGCACAAAGCAATTTTCGTGCGTAGTTATCGCATAAAAGCTTAAATTTTCATCCTATAAACAAATCGTGGTTCTAGCACATAAACCTCACATATTGTAACCCGCACAAATATTGAACTAGAAGACCACATCTTCCGTGCAGCGTGAACCAAGCAGTAAGGTACGATCGAAATTGCGAGAACAATTGAATTCACGCTGTTTGAAAACCAATGAATCAGAACAAGAACAACGACACCACTTTTCAGATTTATTGTGCAAATTTTACAAACGCCATTAACGTGTGTTTGCTCTGCTTTTTATACATGTGATTTCTTTTGAGCATCAGCTGGGAATTTAAACTGCAAAGGTGCGTAAGCTGTCGCACGGAATCGTTCAATGTCGAGATAAGTATACAGCAACAAATGCCATGGGCGCGCGAGATAACGTAGCCACGAGCGAAACGTGGCGAAAGTGGGATGCGAAGCGAGCGCTTTCGACCCACCAGTCAGGCAGACTTGAAACAGAAATATACTAATGCAATCATACGCGCTCCATCTATCGTTAACTGCAGCAAGCATATCAGTTTCATCGCTTGGCGGCGCTGACCCGAGTCCAAGCGAGCCGAGGCCACGCGTCGGAGCATTGGAGTTGAAGGTGCTGCAGGTTGTTCGCCCCATGTTGATTGCAACAGATGAACTCTTAATCGTCGAATGAGTGTATATCGGACCAAAGTACTTTCCCAAACGATAGGAACTGCAAAATACTCGCTACCTCATTTCTTGCTGCAGTGAGATGCATAGTGGTGTCAGCTGATCGACCGTGCATCAACGAGGCCTTGCGTAATTCTGCGTGCACTACAGAAAACTGCACGAACTCGAATTGACGTATGAACTCAATGGCACTCCGAGCTCATTTGTGCCGAGCCTGCCTGGCGGATTAGCCGTAGTAGTGAGTCACTAGCGATCAGCACGTCGTCGTGGCTGCACGGGACCGAATGTTTAACGTAGCAATGGTTTGCAAACACATGACGCCGTCAACATTACTTGCGCTGCAAGCACCATGTAGTTGCTTCTTCAATGGAACACAAGCATTTAACATCCCATTAAGTAGCGCTTGTGTCACAGCCATGATCAGACTAACAGTGCGCAATTCACTGCATCCGAATGTTGTAGGTTCCATCGGTGTGATCGCAACAAGGATATCGATACGAATACATGCGTATGCTTTTCACAAGGTAGAAATTGTGAAAAATCGCCGAACAACAACGTCATTCGGGCTGCACCGGAGAAGTACAGGAGAAGTTAGCGTAGACTGTAGTCACAGCATATTTCATTGCTCTAGCCATTTAGCTTGGCTGGTCGAGCTCAAGTGTGTTGGCGGCATGCGGCTCTCCGTAATATCCACTTTAATTGGGCTACATGGAATGTACAAGAAAAACTATGCTTTTTTTCTGAACTCGCTGAAGGATGTTATACAATAAATACAATCAAACTTACAAGTGTGCTCAGATTTGGATGCAAGTTAAAGAACCCCAGGTGGTCGAAATTTCCGGAGCCCTCCACTACAGCATCTCTGATAATCACATGATGGTTTCGGGACGTTAGGCCCCACATATCAAAGTGTAGGAGGGCTCCGGAAATTTCGATCACCTGGGGTTCTTTAACGTGCACCAAAATCTGAGCACACGGGCCTACAACATTTCCGCCTCAATCAGAAATGCAGCAGCCGCAGCCGGGATTTGATCCCGCGGTCAGTGGGTCAGCAGCGGAGTACCTTAACCACTAGACCACCGTGTCGGGGCCTCCACGTATCAATCAATCAGAACTTACAAGTGTGGAAAAAAACAATAACGCACGAGGGGAAGTGAAGTGCAACACGCTGCTCGTGAGTTAGCAGCTGCTATAGTGCATCGTCACTGTCAATCTCGGTGTGTTCTACGCCCAGTGAAAAAAACCCTCGACGTCAGTACGGTTTCTTCAAACACCCCTGCTGACAGTGATTTCACGAATTCTCTCCACCGAACGACTTCGATAACACCAAGAACGCGCCACTCACCACGCACAACACTAACACGGCGTCACGTTTATCTGGGCGCGAAGAACAATTCACTCTGACACCCGGCAAGAAGCGAATCGCTGTGCTTTAGAAACGCTTAGAATAACTGTATATGCCGATCATATACAGTTACTCTAGAATCACTTGAAGGGAGCTGCCATTTATCAACAAACGTAAAACTCAAGCGGCGCAGCGTTTTCCAAGATTTGGAAGAGCAAATCACGAGCCTGCGCTACTTCCTGCCTACAATGAATGATATGGCGTCCATGCACTACGAAAGCACTGACGAATGCTATACGCACGTAAAACAAGGTCAGTTTCCAATGTAAAGATCAGATGACAACTTTTCACTATTGTGTGTGTGTTGTGATGTCCTTAAACTGTTTGGTAGAATACTTTGGTTAAACTAGGTAAATCTTGAAGAAATAACACACTAATGCCATTATTACAGCGCATGTGAGGCATAAGCCTTTGACCGGGTGTCACACTCAAAACTTCTCCTTAAACTAGAGCATATTCTTAAAAAGGACTCCATACTTGAATGAATCACTGCTTGCATGTCTTCTAGGCAGCAGTCAGTGTCCACTGAAAATGCCCGTTCAGACTATGCCCCTATACACTCAGGCATTCCCCAAGGTTCTGTTCTTGGGCCGCCATTCTTTTTTATCTTCCTAAACAACATTGCTGAAGACATCATACCGGCAAAAATTCGTTAATTTGAGGACGATTGCATCTTATAAAACAAATTCCGAAGTCTTGATGATCAGGTTTCTCTCAACAAATCACTAGATCAAATTAAAAACTGGTGTACCTCGTGGAAGATGCAAGTTAACCCCCACAAAACGGTAGCAATGATTATCACACGTAAGAGCAACCCACTCAGTTTCACTTATGGTATCGGTGATAATAATATATTAGCAGTTTTCTATTACAAATACTTCGGCAATGTTATTACAGCTGATCTTCTGTGGAATGATCATGTCACCTACCTACACAAGAAGGCTATGCGGAAACTAGAATACTTACGGGGGAGACGTTTCAAGGTGTCACGAGATGTAAGGCTTCCGGCTTACAAAACCTATATAATAAGGTCAACACTCGAATACGCTGAAGTTCTACGGGATCCGCACACAAATACAACCAAAATAAAAAACATGCAGAGAAAGGCCGCTAGATTTATTTTTAACTCATACAGTTGGAAAACGTCACCAAGCGCTCTTTCAACTTCCGCAAATCTGGAATCCTTACAAACTAGACACTATCATGAATGGCCACTAATATTTGATATGATATACTATCGGAATGAGCAAAAGCCGCTAGTTGAAACCTCTCACGGCAGCGTGCCACTCAATCCTCCACTCAAAAAAGGTTAGTGAAATTTCGTGCAAAACAAAAACTTACATTAATTCCTGACACCGTACTATCCGAGATTGGAACCACCTACCTACCCGGAGAAACAATTCAATGCGATTCTGTTTTCAATTTCATTTCCGCGCTTCAAAACGAAAAAGAATAGTGTCCACAGGACCAGCTGCAGTGAATATTTTCTGAAAATCTATGATAAAATATCTTCAAGGGCTTACTGTCTAAGTGCGCCCTTAAGCTTCGTTGTCTAAATTATTAGCACTAACATGATAACGTTCCATTTCACAAGCGGTCGTAACTGCAGTCGAGAGTTAGTTATTGGTGATGAGGCCATGGGTTGCGGAAAAAAGCATTCCCGAAAGAAATGTCTCTAAAAGATACGTCCCCTAAATAAATGTCCCCGAAAAACATGTTCCCATTTGCGTTGTCATAAAAAAAACGTCGCCAAAACATGGACACCGTCGAATGTTGCACCTTCCATACACAAATTCTTTGTTTCCGAAAATAAAAAAAAGATGTGCGCGAAGATTACAGTTTACTGAAGATTATTGACGAAGTACAATAATGACATACCATCTGTCCCAACTTATCTGCGTAAGTGTAATGTCAGATGTAATATCACATACAGTGCGCATTTCAGATAAATGGAATCTAGCTATGCACCTGCCTGAAAGACGACATAACGTGGATGGCATTTTCAGCGCCCATGTATTTCATCCAGAGGCAGCAGCTTCGTCACACCATCACTCTGCAGGTAAGTGTACGCTTTCGGGATCTCAATCGATACTTGCTTTGTGGTTGACTGAACGGTATTATTTTCCGAAGGAAGATAATGAAATCGAATAAAGGAGGCAAAAAGCTGTGCGTGGGTGGTTATGTGTAAAGAAAAAAAAGTACTGCCTTGGGTGTCGGCTGGAAGGAAGGAAAATAGGAGGAAAAGAACGGCAGGGAGGTTAACCAGCTTATAGGCAGCTGGTTTGCTACCCTGCGCATGGGAGGGGGATGGTGATGAAAGTTAGAGAGAAGAGAGGGAAGAGAGATTAACACAGCGCATTTGGCAGCACACGCGCGCACACTCAGTCATAGTCCAGTCTTGTCTTTCGTGGTGTGTGACATTCCTGTTACAGCTGCTTGTTCAAGTCCGTGTCGCGGGTTGTGCTAAACGTAATGGATGCAAAGGCGTTTTAGTTAGTGTCGAATAAATATTTCATATAAAGTGTCGAATAAATATTTTAATTTATTAGTTTCTCAGTTAAATTTGACTTGGAGACCTTTTTTTTCCTTAGAGAGCCATGTCAGAGGGGTCGTTACTGCCGGGAACGTTTATTCAGGGGACGTTTTTTTTTTTTTTCCTTGCATCCATGAGGCCATTGTTGTAGCGACGGCGTTCGAGAGCCACTTATCGGTTACCTTGTTCCTATAGATAAGAGCTCGCACACGACACACTCCACGCCCTTGGATGTTCTTTCTACGCGATGTGGAAGGCACAACAGAGTAAAAGTGCCCACTGCGGAAATGTGTCAAGTGCCACTCGCCTGTCGCGCTGGCGGCTCCGGCATTCGTTGACCGTAGTCATTAAACCTCACATTGTGGTTGTCACCTTTGGCCCTCGGAGGTAAGCGAGCGACTGTCCAAACGTCTGCGGTCGTCTTTTCTTCTGCCTAGATTCGCTCGTCCTCAGTTTTATTTCGCAATTATCTGCGCTTTGGGGCCTCTTATCAAAGCCCCCACCCCATCACCAGGCGCTTGCATGATAAACAACTGCTCAGGTGGCAGTGACGAACACCTTCTTCGTCCCAAGTGTGATACGACTGAGGAATTTGGAGATATCGCGCGATCGTAAAATGAGCGTACCTTCCGCGCTCATTCATAGCTTGTAACTTCTTACGAAGAGCTCCCAGCAGCCTCATCAGCTCTGCTCACCCCTCTTGCTACAGGTTGGTTCTGGGAGCGCTGCTGATTTTCTTGACGGTGTTGCCCTTAACTAATACGCCTGTTGTGCCACGTGATGAAGACAGGTTGAGATTTCGAGGATGGGCACTGAGGCAGTCCTGAAATCTCAGTGATCGTTTCGGTTTTCTCAGTTATGGTAGGCCAGTTGATCTTGCCATGACAATCAGGGTCGTCAGTTGTTTTGCCTACGCATCACATGGTGGTTTGGAACGTTAAGCCCCACATATCAAAAACCTCGTCAATCACATTATTGCCCGGTGTACTGGACTATCTACAGAAGCTATTTTCGTAATTCGGTGGTCTAGTGGCTAAGGTACTCGGCTGCTGACCCGCAGGTCGCGGGATCGAATCCCGGCTGCGGCGGCTGCATTTCCGGTGGATTCGGAAATGTTGTAGGCCCGTGTGCTCAGATTTGGGTGCACGTTAAAGAACCCCCAGGTGGTCGAAATTTCGGGAGCCCTCCACTACGGCGTCTCTCGTAATCATAAGGTGGTTTTGGGACGTTAAATTACACATATCAATGAATCGGCGACCCTTCCAACAATAATAACAGACCCACGACGACCTTGCCGATTCGCCCTTCCGTTATTACCATACGAGCGCCCTTTATAACTGCGTAAACAGTCGTGTATCAGATCCCCTTTCCCGTTTATTACCTGCTAACACGTGCGACACAGGCACGCGGTGCGTTATTTTCATTCTTTATCGTTCTTCGCTTTGAGTGGCGGGAAAGTCCTTGAGGTGGCCAAGGTATTCGCATGTGGACGCGTGTTTGGGGGGCTTGTGTTTGCGTGTCACCGAGTGCACGGTGCGCAGTATTTACGCTATTCCCTTGAAATGCTGTTACGTCTGCGGCAACGGTGACCTTTCTCTCTCCTTCAGTTCCTGTGTTTACAGGGAGCAGCGAACTTCGGGAATTGATTATGAGAGACGCCGTAGGGAAGGGCTCCGGAAATTTCGACCACCTGTGGTTCTTTAACGTGCACCGAAATCTGAGAACACGGGCCTACAACATTCCCGCCTCCATCGGAAATGCAGCCGCCACAGCCGGGATTCGATCGCGTGACCTGCGGGTCAACAGCCGAGTACCTTAGCCACTAGACCCCCACGGCGGGGCAACTTCGAGAATTAATGGAGTGTGAATTCCCCAAGGTCACGCGCAATTGTTTTCTTTTATTCTATTCGTTACTTCCTCACTTGAACATTACACTTCGGAGGGAAGCAACACATCGTATTCAATGTTCTAGTCACGCAACGTAGTCCAGGCGTGCGTTACCATCCCAAAGCTATATACAACCAAATGTCAATAAATAATTAATGAACTACACTCTCATAAATAAATTTGCCATTCGAGCACCAATTTATATTAAACCCAAAAATGCGGCGTCAGTCTCTTTTTTTTTTTTTGCCCCTGTTCTGCAGTGCGCCCCATTTTCGCATTTGAAATGAGTTCGTATTAGAACTTCCTTACTGCACTTCTCTGCATTATTCTGAGTGTTATCTGCCTTGTTGGATTATTGGCTAGGGTGCTCGGCTGCTGACGCGAAGGTCGCGGGTGCGATCCCGGCTGCGGCGGGCGCATTTAGAAGGAGGTGAAATGCCAGAAGCCCGCGAACTGTACGTGCGATGTCAGCACACGTTAAAGAACACCAGGTGGACTAGATTGCTGCAGCCTTCCACTACGGCGCGCTCTTAACCATGTGGTGGTTTTGGGACGTAACACCACACATAAAATTATCTCAGAGGCTGGTAATACAGTGTTATGAGCTGAACGTACGTCTTCGAAAGTCTGAGGATGTTTTTTTTTTTTACTTTCTAGGCAAGCGAGAACGGTTGCTGCCATTGTTTTGCAATGACAGATTGCTTGAGTATACGTAACATTGTCAGATTGCGCCCCAGGTGGTCACGTAGAGAGGCAGGCTTTTTCTTTCCCCTCGATTTCCATTCCAATGTTGCATTTCACTTTTTTTATCATCCGCATTCATTTAAGCACCTTCGGCTCAGTCTTGGTGCGCGAGACCGCCTGTCGAAAGGTCGCAGTCAATGACTTTGCACAACAGCAGTAGGAGAGAGGTTCGTTTCGCGGATTTGCCGCCGACAAGGATCGCGTTGTGAAACAGGGAGAGTGAAACGCATAAACTAGATTCTGGCGCCGCTTCTGTGACGCCAAGGTAAAGCCCTCCGTGCACACAGAAACGTGCCCCGCCGCTGTCGACCGCATTAAGAGAGGCCCGCCAGCCGTCATCTCTCTAACGGCATACTTCGCGGTATGGGCAACCCTTTCAGCGTGTGGTGCATTCGAGCTAGCACGCTTCCTTACAGAAGTCGCTGTAGTAATTCTGTTTAACGTACATTGACTTTGCGTAGTACTCTATTCAGACTTTCCATTGCAATATACTCTAAATGGGACACGCGATTTCTCTCGGGAATTAGGCGCATATAGGCTCTGCATTACGCGGGTCTCGTCTCGCAGACATGGCGAGGAGCGTGGAGTCCCTGAAGCGGGACCCGAGGTTCGGGGTCGACTCCCGCTGGAGCTGGGTGACGGCGGGGTTCCTGAGTTTGGTTCTGTGCGGAGCCCTAATGGGTCAGCAGGCGGCGGGAGTCATCTTCTACGGCATCATCGAAGCCTTCGGCGTCACCAGGCAGCAGGCTTCGTGGCCACCGGTCGTCAGTGGCAGCCTCCTTGCCTTAGCAGGTAGGTGCAATTCGTGGTAAATCTTGGCGTTATCTGTGAACCTATCCGCAGATCGCTGGCTGTGGCCTATGATGACCACCACGGTCTCGTCACACTTGGCAAGCGTTTTCGAAAATTGCCCAGGATGCAAGGCCATATATCCCATTGCGCGCCATCTAGTCGGCAATGTGGCTTCCGGGCACGTTCGGTGTCTTAAATTGCTTCTAATTTTCTTTTCACTTCCGGTTATAGCCTAGTTAAGGAAGGCATCTAGGATCTAACACCTGCTGAAAATGGCCACTAAAACCCCCGACCCTTATTGCACCCATGAGCGTTGGGAAGGCTCATAGCCAGGATAGACAGGAAGAAGGGGTGTGGAGTCCTAGGGGCCCAGTTATACTAGCCCCCCCCCCCCCCCGCCAAAAAAAAATTTGATGGAGTGTGACTTGCCAAAATTAAATGATAAAGGTACACAGGGGGATCAGGGAATGGGACCATCATGAAGAGAAATAGGGTGGAGGTAAAAATTAAAGGGACAGAGAGAGAGACAGTATATTCACTGCAGCATGTAGAACTCCACTGCAAGTCAGAGGCGTTCACAAAAAGGAGGTTTTTAAAAAAAATCTAGGCTTACTTAAGAAAACTAGTAACCCGAGGGCGCACTTTCAGCACTATCTGACCCTAAATCGTTGCCACATTAAACTCGTTGGGCGAGGGAGAAAAACGCTTTTTCTCAATCGCCGAAGGCCAACAGCTCATCATGCCATTCTGCTTTTACTTTCTAGCGGCTTGCGCTTCGTATCTACTTCCCACCTTTAACCACCTCGAGTTCATGCTATATACTAGTTCATTATATTCATGGCACTGCGGCTCAACGCTCGCTAAACCTTTCTAAAACAAAGGAGGTTACACCCAGCGAGTATAACGTAGCAACCCTTTCTTGTCAGATAGTGCTCAATGTACATGCCAATGGCTGCTAACGGGGATCGCAGTGTGCGCGTTAACTAAAAGCCGAATGCTCCTGTCTCCCATTTCCCCTTAGCAGCTACTGGCATGTACATTGAGCACTATTTTTTTATTGTTCAACAACGCACAGAAGAAATCTCTCGCCGGCACCACCTTGGAGGTCGAAATGCTATACTTGTTACACACTACAACGACTACGAGGGACGAACGGGTGCCGCTATAAGGAGCTTCGCCCCTGAAAACCCTGCCTACTGACCTGGCTAGGGAGTCTTGGCCAGCTCTAACCTCAACAATCAGCTAAGAGTGGCCGGGAGGGCCTAGGACGCAACTAGAACCCAAGATCAAGGCATCCTGAACAAAAGACACATTTCCTTAGCTACCATATAAATAAACGTGTTTATTAGGGGCGAAGTACCGCAAGGTCTCTGCTTGCCGGCATGTCGTGTCGCGACCATCCATCATAAACGGCTACACGCAACAAAAGTCGGGTAAATGCCACTACTTGCCGTCTATCCATGCTATGCAAATTATGGGCTAAAGGTTCGTCGTGAGTATACATAAAACACATCGCCTAGTTTAGAAGTGATGTCAGAATTCCCGACAAAGCTTACTAAAGCACTCATGTTTTTTATCTAATACCAGAGACGCAAACGTGCATGTCTACAGTGAAATCTTTTATTCAAAACACAATTTTTGAACTTTTTTCTATTATAGAATTGTAGATTTAAGCACCGCCACCTAAATTCGTAACAGGAGTGCGACGGGATGGCTCTACGTTCTCCCATAGTAGTGTACTCAAAATCGTGAGCCACTTTTTTTAAACACCTTATAATCTTCTCGCCTCCATAACGCGAAAGTTCATCACCGGGACGGCTTTAAGCTCTCCCATAGTAGAGTACCCTGTACTCTAAATCGTTAACCACTTTTCTAAACACATAACCGGAAGTCATCGAGGGTCTGTAGGCCCACGGTACGGCTTTAGGCTTTCCCATAGTAGAGTACCGAGTGCTCTAAATCGTTACCCCTTTTTTTCTAAACGTAACCTTCGCCCACGTCCTTCGGTTCAATACCGGGTAGAGGCAAGCAAGACCGGCGCTTGTCCAGGGACGGCTTATTGCTCTCCCATAGTTGAGTACCAAGTACTCTAAATCGTTCACCACTTTTTCTAAACACACACCACGGGACGGCTCCATGCTTCCCTATGGTAGAGTACCAAATGCTTTAAAGCGTTAAACGCTTTTTCTAAACGCACCCGGTGATCTGTTATTCTAGCATCTTAGGCAAGTCTTGTAAAGACTACAGAAGGACGGCTCCCTGCTCTCCCAAAGTTGAGTACGAAGTACTCGAGATCGTTAAAGGCTTTTGCTAAGCTGACATTACTAAGTGATGTTGCGTTAGGGGATCGAAGGAGAGGAAAGCACAGTATACAGCACAGTGTTTTGCGAAGCACCGGCGTACACTTCATGCTTCGCCACTCGCCAGGTTTCACGTCAGTGAAGCTGGAACACTTCTTTTCTGTTTAATAGCAGCGTGCTTTTTTTTTTTCGAACTATCTCTCTCTCTAATATCATCGCAGCCCCCATCATGGGATACTTGTGCAGGCGTTTCTCGTGTCGGGCCGTGCTGCTCGTCTGCCCACTGGTCGCCAGCGCTTCCGCCTGCATCTGCTTCTTCGCTAACGACGTCCTCTTCCTCGTCGTTGCCTTCGGCGTCGTCCATGGTGAGCCACACATCGTATACGAGCTAGTAGGTACTCCCGACATTAAAGATACATACATACATACATACATACATACATACATACATACATACATACATACATACATACATACATACATACATACATACATACATACATACATACATACATACATACATACATACATACATACATACATACATGCATGCATGCATGCATGCATGCATGCATACATACATACATACATACATGCATGCATGCATACATACATACATACATACATACATACATACATACATACATACATACATACATACATACATACATACATACATACATACATACATACATACATACATACATACATACATACATACATACATACATACATACATACATACATACATACATACATACATACATACATATTGCCTGCCCCGCCGTTGTGGTCTAGTGGCTAAGGTACTCGGCTGCTGACCCGCAGGTCGCGGGATCGAATCCCGGCTGCGGCGGCTGCATTTCCAATGTAGGCGGAAATGTAGGCCTGTGTGCTCAGATTTCAATGCACGTGGTGGTCGAAACTTCCGAAGCCCTCCACTACAGCGTCTCTCGTAATCATATGATGGTTTTGAGACGTTAAACCTCACATATCAATCAATCAATCAACATACATACATGTTGGATGAATGGATGAATCAACAGAACCATCACTAAGTACTGGTGACAACATGACCTAACATTTGTCGAGACGCTGTCTTCGCAATGATGTTTGCAATTAATGACCTTGCAGTAGTAATTTCTTTTATCTCTCTTCGTTCCTATAGGCACGGCGGTGTCTGGCGTATATGTCGCAGTGAACGTGCTGGTATCGCAACACTTTGAGAAGCGCAGAACCACCGCTTGCTGCATGATATTCCTGATGAGCGGCCTCAACCTGATCTACGTTCCACCACTGACCGAGCTGCTGCGTTCCACGTACGGTCTGAGAGGCATGCTCCTTCTTCTGGGCGGAATCATACTGAATGCCTGTCCAGCAGTCATCGTCCTCCGAGGCCCCGCCTGGATGGATCGACCAGACGCACCTTCCGCCGGCAACGGCGTTGAACTCGCCAAGCACAAAACAGCAGTCGGGAATTCGCATTCGAGCGCATTCCGCGACGAAAGCGGGACAGCGGCGGAAAAAGGTCATACGGAGCGATGCCTGTCGAACACCAGCCTTACTGAAGTTCGGAGTGTTCGAAATGGCACAAAACACGTGATCCTGTGCAACATACACCCAGAATCCGCGAAGACTACACAGTTCAGCGAAGTGGACAACGAAGGCTACTTTTCTGCACTAAGGCCATTCGCTACGGTTGCCTTCGCCATCAACGCTGCGTCCTTCAGTGTAGTGGTGTTCGGACTAACGACGTTTTTTCTACTTCACGTCGACATGGCCGTCGACAGAGGAGTCACGCCCGCGCGTGCGGTGCTTCTCATGAACGCCTTCGCCGCCGGCGACCTCCTCGTGAGACCCGCCAGTGGCGCTGTCATCGACGCGGGACTGCTGAGCCTCGATGTGGTGATGCTTCTGGGTTACGTGATTCAGGGCTGCGCCTTCGAACTGTTCGTGTGGCTTCGAAGCTTCCCGCTCATGCTGGTCTGTTCGGCTCTGATAGGAGTCAGCAACGGAAGTCGCATCGCGCTGCAGGCGCCATCACTCACCAGAGACTTTGGAGTGGAACCACTGCCTATCTTGATGGGCGGACTGGTGTTCTGCCAGGGATTTGTACACCTAACGAGGCCCTTCTTGTTCGGTGCGTGACTACTTAGCACTCACGATTCTTCGCCACTGGCAACGTAATGGTTAGAAAGAGTGCTTTGAATACATGTTACGTAACCTCCGTAGGTGAAAATTAGTCCGAAGAATGTGCGCGATATGACGTGGCTCACAATCAGATGCTCGTTCCGGGACTTAATATGTACAGAATAAGTATTTTCTCATAATTTGTGCATGTTTTACACATCATAGCAAATGACCAAACGTAAACGGCCCAAAAGACCGTTGTAAAATACGATAAGGATAGTAAAGGCAAGGACATGTTTCAACGTAATTTACGTGGGGATAATGAGATTAGTTGTGACAGGGGTTAGAAAAGACAAAAAAGTAGGCATCTCTTCTTTCTGTATGCATTTTCCTTCTCCCTCAATTCTGATATAGAATAACAAACGTGAAGCTTCCTATACAGTGAAGCTTCCTTTTCCCTCGCTTGTCTCCTCTCTCCCTTTTTCTCTCTTTACGAGTAGTCTATACTATCAGAGGGTGCACTGATTAGGCCAACGCGGGACATCCTACTGAGAAAATTGCCCATACAAGCACGCTGAACTCAATGAAGCCCCCTAAACGTGGGTAATGTATGACTGCTGCGTAAGTCCAGTGCACTAATTATTTAAAGAGTTCTACGTATTATGAGATAGCTACTTATACCTGTAATATGTGTATGATGCAAGCGGTACTATTGTACATGTACAGCCGCTAAATAACGGTTGCCACTTCTTAGAACTACTGCGTTTTCGTGGTTGATTCGCACGCTGTTAAAAGTAGAGGACACGTAAGGTGTGTGCTGGAAGCCTGAAATTCACGTGAGCGTGCTGGACGTGATATTTTCTGCAAGTAGTTCATTCAAATATTCGCGAACGCTGCACAGCCTCGGTCTGAAATATTCCCCATTTAGAGCAAGAAATTTTTGGCAACAAGTTTGAGTCTTCAGAAGTCGGCATCACAATTCGTTGATGGGGAAGTTTGGGCTTACAAAACATATTCGCAGTTATTTCTCGAGACACTATACTGTATCACGAGCGGGAAATAACGGTGCGGTAGACGCAGGTAAGGCATCGCGCTTTCCGAAGTCTATGCGTATGCTTTATAAAATGTGTTTGTAGACCACTCGAGTCGAGCACAACTGTGTCGCATGGTCAATAAGCCTGTTTACATTGAGAAATTGCTAATAGCGTAGATAAAGACAAGATAACGACCACTACAAATACAGGTGCTCGTTTAGCGCTCGTATATGTGTCAAACAATAGTGCTGTCCTAGAAACAATAAAGATCAACCAATAGCGCACCAATATTTTCAAGGCTAGTTGCTATCTTAGAGGGTCCACAAAAAAACCTAATTATTGCTCTTTATCTAAGCCATTATCGTTTGAAATATGTGATCGACGTCGTCACTTAGCGTCGCCTCTAGCGCTAGAACCTCTCATGGACACAATCCACTTATAGATATATATACTGTTTCCCTTTCATTTCCGACATTGTGTGTTATTTGAGTTATGAAGCATTTTTTTTCTTTTCTATCTTTTCAGGTTACTACCGAGATGGCCAGGGGTCGTACAACGGCATTTTCCACGTTGTGGCTGTCTTAAATGCTGCACTAGTATTCGTTTGGTTAGTGAGGGTTATCTTGAGGAGGCGCACAACGAAAAGGAGAACACATATGGCCACTAGGCTCTAAAACAAAATAGTAACTGCTGATCAGCTGCAGTTTCGGTAGCTTGGAAGCACGTACGTGTGGCTCAAGGTTTTACGTACCAGGACGTTGCACCAATTTCCAAGTACAACTCGGTCCACAAGTTAGTCCCAAGGTGACAGTAGAGCAACATGCTTAAATACTACAACCGTTTATTATCCTAATTGCGGCATCATCTACATATTTTTGTAGATTTTCGGCACCTTTATTTGTGACGTAAATAAAGTACACAGCCGGTCTGAGACACCTCATTCCTGGTCGGGCATTCTTTGTTCCACACACTGTCTTATTTTCTCTCTCTTTCTCTCTCTCTCTCTCTCTCTCTGTCCCTCTCTCTGTATACATTTGATCTCTCCCATCTTTACCATGCCATTGCATCAATTTCCAAGTACAAATTGGTCCTCAAGTGGTCGCCAGATCGAAGCAGAGTAACATGCTAAAATATTACACTTTGTGAACTAAAGCATGCACGTACCTGTGATAAGGTGCTTCAGACGCGCTAAGTACTTTATTTACATCACAAATAATAACGTGCAAATTATATATAAATATATGTAGATGATGCCGCGAGATAACACATACTTGAAGTATTCCAGCGCGTTACCCTGCTTTAGTCAGGCGACTAACTTATGAACAGATTTGCATATGGAACTTGGTTCAATGACTTGATACGTTTCTCTAGATCTGGGAATCCGTTGTAAAGATGGGAGTCAGAACAGAGATTCTAACGACGTAATCCTAACAACTTACTTTGAAGTCAAGCCGGACCAAGCGTGCATGGAGAGTCATGTTCAATAAGTGAACGTGTTATTGTTGGGATCAGAATCTTGCGCAAGTATCTGCAAAAGTTCGGTGTTGGGTAGTCTCCCTGCTAAGGATAGGGACCGTTCTCCATCCCTTCCTGCACCCACCACCCCTCACCGAACAAGATACCTTCATGTGTGGCGACATAGGTGTATCGGCAGGGGGGGGGGAAGAAGGGCGCTAGCTCCCCACTCAGAAAAGTTGGGGGGGAATCCCCCACTGTCGAAAGTGTTCACTGTGGCTGCACACTGAGGAAACGAACAATTAAGACGAACTTTCCGTTCACCACAGTACTCATATACATTGTTACAAACAAATGAAGATTCCTTCTGTTCCTTCCCCTGTCCTATGTTTTAAAACGCGCTACGTCGATTAAATGAAGATATTACGAGAGATTGCTACAATATAGTGAAATTTTCCCAACATTTTTGTTGTGACGATTTCCTTCAGGGCTCCTTGCGGTGCGGTCCACCTATGCAACGCTTTCGCGCCTTGTGCTCTGCCATTGCAGAGCAGGCTAGCGCTAAACCAGGGCCCTCTAACATTACATCACTTGTTCATACTTTTATTCTTCTGTGACTGACCGATGCAGTTATGGATGGGAACGAAGAAACCTTTTTATGAACGAGTCGAAGCATTGGCTGCTTCAGAAAAATTATTCTCTTTCATCAAAAAGGAATAGCATCACGGCTGTTCTGTCGGAGCAGCTGTGAGACGATGATTGTGACGAATATTTTAATTGTATTTATTATTTTTAATTTTTAATTGCAGCTTGTCCTGCAACATTACCCGGCACACCAAGAGGAAGGTGAAAGACCGTATTTTTTAGCACTATAGGTGCTTAATTAAGAGTCAGGTTCATCTCATCAAAGTGCGAGCGTGTCAATATTATATATATATATATATATATATATATATATATATATATTTATATATATATATATATATATATATATTTATATATATATATATATATATATATATATATATATATATATATATATATATATATATATATATATATATATATATATATATATATATATATATATATTGTGAGCAATATTTATGCGTCCCATCTTTTCATCTGTACATACTCATCATCACCAGTCAAGTTTAGGTTGTGGGGCACATACTCAAGTCAATAAAGGAGAGTCTTGAGTGTACTCGACGCCATCTTACAAGTGGTGGAGGTGCTTGGTATCGATCCCAGTACCTCTCGCATATATATATATATATATATATATATATATATATATATATATATATATATATATATATATATATATATATATATATATATATATATATTTATATATATATATATATATATATATCTTCTCACGTTACTCTCGACAAACTTGATAAAAAATGGGCTCGTTTAGTCGACTACTCAAGCAGCGGCTCAGAGAGATCGTCTTTGTCTTCTTTCACTCTTCGATCTCACCCAAGCAAACCTTCGATCGGCTGGAGCAGGCCCGCGGGTCTCACAGGCGGAGTCTTGCGGCGCTGGCACTCACGGCAGCCTTTCACATATCGATGTACACTAGTTGATAGTCGCGGCCAGTAATACTGTTGGCGTACTCGGGCGAGAGTTCGCGAATAGCCCAAATGTCCTGACGTGGGCTCGTCGTGGCACGCCAGAAGGATTTCATCACGCATGTCGGTAGGAACAACGAGTAGGAAAGCCTTGTCGCTACCACGGGCGTTTTTCTTGTAAAGAATGCCTCTTCTTAGACAAAAAGAGGACAGTTCGCGAGCAATGTGTTGAGGGACCTTAGAGTTGCGGCCTTCCAGGGAATCAATGACTGGGCGTAATTCATCGTCTGCCCGCTGCTTTGACATAAATTCGGAGTCACTAACTGCTCCGAGAAAGGCATCTTCATCTTCGGAGCCCCTGACAGCGTTCCCCACAGGTGCTCGAGAAAGCGCGTCGGCGTCTTCGTGTTTGCGCCCTGACCTGTACACAATCGTAATGTCAAACTCCTGCAAACGCAAACTCCACCGTGCGAGACGGCCGGATGGATCTCTGAGATTTGCCAGCCAGCAGAGCGAGTGGTGGTCAGTCACCACTTTGAAGGGACGACCGTAGAGGTAAGGCCGAAATTTGGTCGTCGCCCACACGACTGCGAGGCATTCTTTTTCTGACGTAGAATAGTTGGTCTCAGCTCGAGAAAGAGTACGACTGGCGTAAGCTATCACATGCTCAACGCCGCCGTGTCGTTGTACAAGGACAGCGCCAAGTCCGACGTTGCTGGCATCTGTATGAATTTCTGTAGCAGCGTCCTCATCAAAATGGGCAAGAACAGGGGCTGTTTGCATTCTCTGTCGTAACTCTGTGAACGCTGTATCTTGTTCTACGCCCCAAGTAAAGGGTACGTCATCTCGGGTGAGTCGCGTAAGAGGTTCAGCTATCTTAGAGAAGTTGGCGATAAATCGGCGATAATACGCGCACAAGCCGAGGAAACGGCGTACTGCTCTTTTATCTGATGGGACAGGAAAGGCGGCGACAGCAGCAGTTTTGTCTGGATCAGGTCGCACTCCATCTGCACTAATGACATGTCCCAGAAATTTCAGCTCTTCATAGCCGAAATGGCATTTTTGGGGTTTCAGCGTAAGTTCAGCTGTGCGAATGGCTTCCAGAACCTTTCTCAGACGCTTCAGATGTTCTTCAAAGCTCTCGGAAAAGATGACCACATCATCGAGGTAGACAAGGCAGCTTTGCCACTTCAAGCCAGCGAGAACTGTGTCCATCATCCTCTGAAAAGTGGCTGGTGAAGAACAGAGGCCGAAGGGAAGAACTCGGAATTCGTAAAGTCCGTCTGGAGTCACAAACGCGGTTTTTTCTCGGTCTCGTTCATCCACTTCAATTTGCCAATAGCCACTCTTTAGATCGATGGACGAAAAATACTTCGCACGTCGTAACCTGTCGAGGGAGTCGTCTACTCGTGGAAGCGGGTAGACGTCCTTTTTTGTGACGCTATTAAGCTTCCTGTAGTCGATACAGAATCGCAGCGTTCCGTCTTTTTTCTTTACTAGATCGACTGGCGAGGACCAAGCGCTGCTGGATGGTTGAATAATCCCGTCATCGAGCATCTCTTTTACTTGTGTCTGAATAGCCTCGCGTTCTTTGGCAGAAACGCGATAAGGCTGCTGCCGGATGGGGCGGACGTCATCGTCGGTAATAATTCGATGCTTCGTGAGGTGAGTTTGACGGACTTTAGAAGAAGAGGCGAAGCAAGATCTAAACTCCCTTAAAAGGTCGTGAAGTGCAGCCTTTCTCTCGTCTGACAGCGTCGAATTAATGTCGATGTGGTCTAGAAATTCCTTATCCTCATGCGTTTCCTCGGACGCGAAGCACTCCGTGACGTCGGCAACAGGTTCTCCATAAGCTAGGGTGGTTCCACGGAAAAGATGCCGGTGCTCGTAATTGAAGTTCGTAGCTAGTATCGTTGACTGTCCGTCACGGACGCGCACTACACTTCGGGCGGCGCATACACCTTGGAGCAGCAGAAGTGATAAGTTGCTTTCAGCCACCACGTCGCCGTCTTGGAAGTCTTCACAAGTGACTTCGATGGGAACAGTTGCTCGAGGTGGCAGCGTCACACTGTCGTCAGCAACACGCAGCGCAAGTCTACCGCAGTTATCGGCGTCTCGATCTGTTGCGCCTTGAGTCGAGAAGGTCACGATGCGCTCACGGAGATTTATGATGGCACCGTATTCCCGAAGGAAATCCATGCCGATAATCAGATGACGCGAACAGTCGGGGAGAACGAGGCAGCTGAGCACAAACGTTGACGCACGAATTTTCACTCTTGCGGTACAGCGACCCAGCGGTGTTACAACGTGTCCTCCAGCTGTTCGAATTCGCGTTCCATTCCACGGCGTGATCACTTTTCTGAGATCTTTCGCTAGCCTCCCGCTGATGATCGAATAGTCTGCACCAGTGTCTACCAATGCACTGACCTGAAGACCGTCAACCAGCACAGGTATGTCGAGCGACACGCGGTCACTAAGTTCAGATGCGGTTGTCGGCGTTTCTTCGGCACTGCGATTATTCTCTGACGAAATGCCTTCGGCGTTGCGTGCAAGCATCGATGGGAGGTCTTCCGCACTTTGAGTCCCAGCGACCTTGCCCCCAAAGGCCGCTGCCTTCAGTTTTCCCGACGAGGGCTCGGGGAGCGTTCCCGTGCCGTCACCCCAAAACGTGGCCCAGTGGCTGCGGGTCTCCTCGGAGATGGTGACCGCGATTGCCGTCGTGTAAAGGGTGCACGCTGTTGCGCGAGATATTCTTCGATATCCCTTGGCCTTTGACCAATTCGGGGACGAGGGGAATTGACGGAAAATCCGCGCAATCCAAGTTGCCGGTATGGGCATTCGCGGTAAATGTGACCAGCCTCACCGCAATGATAGCAGAGGGGTCGTCTGTCTGGCGTACGCCAGAGATCAGACTTGCGCGTCGGTGTACGGCGACTATCGATGTCCAAATCAGCGTGCGCTGACTGAATCGCGACTGACGGCATCATTGTCTGGATCGGGACGTATGGCAATGTCTGGATCGGGACGTGCGGCACTGTCTGGATCGGGACGTGCGGCACTGGCTGGATCGGGACTCCTTGACCCGAAAGAGGAGTGGCAGATCGCAAGGCTTCCGCGTACGTACGACGGCGACTGTCAGTAGACATAGGAGCCGTTTCCAGATCAACCGACGTGGGCGGAAAACGATGGGCGTGCAGCACCTGCTGGACCTCGTCGCGGATGACACTGGTGATGGACCCAACATCGATTTGCCTTGTCCCGTACATCTTTTCCATTTCTTCCCGGACGACAGATCGAATGATCTCGCGAATCCACTCGGGGCTCTTGCTCCCAGGGGTGGTGAAAATCTCGGGAGTTGAGGCAGCATTAACTTGACGGTCAAACTGGGCAGACCGTTGGTGCAGTACTCGCTCCATTGTTGCCGCTTCAGTAAGGAACTCAGCAACACTTTTGGGGGGACTACGCACCAAACCAGCAAAAAGTTGTTCCTTCACACCACGCATGAGGTGGCGCAACTTTTTTTCTTCTGCCATAGCAGGATCCGCTCGCTTGAAAAGCCGTGTCATGTCCTCGACGTACATCGAGACGGTCTCGTTGGGCATCTGGATGCGTGATTGAAGTGCACGCTCCGCCCGTTCGCGGCGGTCGGGACTCCTGTAGGTCTCCAGGAGGCGACGCTGGAACTCGCGCCAAGATGTCAGAACATCATCCCTGTTCAAAAACCACGTCTTGGCACCGTCTTTTAGGCACGTGTACACGTTCCGGAGCTTCGCGGCATCATCCCAGTAATTGATCGCTGCGACACGTTCGAACTCACTCAGCCAGTCGTCAACATCTTCATGCTGCGCTCCGTGAAAGGGGCTAGGCATGAGCGGGTTCTGGACGGTGCAGTAGATCGGCGTGGAAGGTGTCGGAGCTTGCATGGGATCTTGTGTCGAAGTCATAGTCACTGCGTCAGTGGTTGGTGTCTCAGGCGGTAGGCCTCGCTGGCGGTGGCTTACTCTATGAACAGGAGTGTCCACGGGTGCAGGGCTTGTGTTCCGGCTGCTGGACGGGGTCTTGGGCATCGGGTGGATTGCGAGACGTTGTACCCAGCAACTCCACCAGTCTTGTCACGTTACTCTCGACAAACTTGATAAAAAATGGGCTCGTTTAGTCGACTACTCAAGCAGCGGCTCAGAGAGATCGTCTTTGTCTTCTTTCACTCTTCGATCTCACCCAAGCAAACCATGTGGCAATATATATATATATATATATATATATATATATATATATATATATATATATATATATATATATATATATATATATATTAAAATAGAGGTGTTGTACGTCGAGAAAGGTTCAGACGCAGCTTGGCAAAATGAGCTTTAACAGGCAGGTCTGGCTAATGGCGAACGGCGTGCGCGGGCTTCTCCTGCAGCCACCGATCATCCTCGTCTTCTTCATTACCAGCAGAGCGTCCGTTATTCAGATTCATTACAATTACTCCCCGTGAAATAAGGAGCCATCTTGGCGACCTATGGACAAGTACACACGGGAGGGTCGTAGCAGGGCTTAAGTCTCGAGACGTGGACAATTTCCTGGCCACGACGACGTTGGTCAGAAGATGGTTCCAGTGGCTCGATGAGGTAATTCACCAGTGACGTTTTTTGTAGCACACGATATGGGCCGTGATACTTGGGGACCAACTTGGTAGAAAGGCCAGGTGTAGCCGAAGGGACATCCAGCCAGACGAGTGAACCTGGATCGTAGGAAGTAGTGTTATTTGATGCGTCATGGTGGTGTTTTTGGCGTCCTTGGTCTTGAGTTGTGAATGATCTTGCCAGTTGGCGGCATTCTTCAGCGTATGTAGCGGCTTGAGACAAAGTCGTGGACTCTGAGGAGTCAGGTTTGTACGGATGGTGTCCATAGTGCAAGAAGGTTCGCGTCCGTGAAGGAGGAAAAAAGGAGAGAACCCAGTAGTGCTTTGAATGGCGGTATTATAAGCGAACGTGATAAACGGGAGCACTCGGTCCCAATTGGAGTGGTCTGACGAGATATATATAGAGAGCATGTCACCAAGGGTGCGGTTGAAGCGCTCTGTCATTCCATTGGTCTGGGGACGATAGGCGCTTGTAGTGCGGTGAACGACGTGGCACTCACGCAGCAATGCTGTGATGACGTCTGACAAGAATACGCGACCACGATCACTCAGTAACTCCCGAGGTGCTCCATGCCGTAATACGATGTTGTGAAGAACGAAAGTCGCAACGTCCTTTGCTGTAGACGAGGGAAGAGATGAAGTTTCGGCATACCGCGTGAGATGGTCGACGGCAACTATGATCCAGTGGTTACCGTCAGCGGTGTTGGGAAGGGGACCGTAGATATCGATGCCGACGCGGTCGAATGGTCGGGATGGGCACGGTAAGGGTAGCAAGGTACCGCTGGCGTGACAAGGGGGAGTTTTTCGTCTCTGGCACGTCGAGCAGGCCCGAACGTAATGTCGTATAAAACGGTACATGCCACGCCAGTAATATCGGAGACGTATGCGATAATAAGTCTTCAAGAAACCTGCATGGCCACATTGGGGGTCGTCATGAAACGTGGAACAAATTTCGGATCGCAGATGACGTGGAATCACGAGTAGCCACTGACATCCACCGAGTGCGTAGTTGCGTTGGTACAGCACGTCGTCGAGAGTGGCGAAGTGCTCGACTTGCCGACGCAATGTGCCAGAAGGGGGGGGGAAGCCGTGTGCCCAGCCAGGATGTCTAGAATCGAAGCAACCCAAGGGTCCTTGCGTTGCTCAGATGGCATCTCGGCGATGGTGACGGATGCGGCATCACAGGTTAGACTTTCGCAGCAGTCCGGGTCAGGGGGTAGCAGCGAACGGGATAGGGCGTCTGCGTCCGAATGTTTCCGGCCGGAGCGATAGACCACGCGAATATTATATTCTTGGAGGCGTAATGCCCATCGGGCGAGGCGATCGCTTGGATCCTTCAGTGACGACAACCAGCAGAGGGCGTGGTGGTCAGTCACGACGGGCGCCCGTACACGTAAGGTCGAAATTTCTTTATCGCCCAAATAATGGCGAGACATTCCTTTTCAGTGAATGAATAGTTGGTTTCGGCTTTGCTAAGAGTTCGGCTTGCGTAGACAACCACGTACTCTTGGAAGCCGTCTTTCTTCTGCGCAAGAATAGCGCCTAGCCCGACACCACTAGCGTCGGTGTGGATCTCTGTGGGTGCCGATGGGTCGTAGTGTCGAAGAATAGGCGGCGACGTGAGGAGGCGGCGCAGTTCATTGAAAGAATCGTCACAGGTGGCAGACGAGGCGGAAAGGTCTCTAGGGCCGGCGAGGAGCTTGGTCAAAGGAGCGATGATCGTCGCGAAATTGCGGGCGAAGCGCCGGAAGTAAGAGCAAAGGCCTATGAAGCTTCGGAGCTCTTTCATGGTGGTCGGTTTGGGAAACGCTGAAACGGCTGTAAGTTTGGCAGGGTCAGGAAGAATGCCGTCTTTTGAAACCACGTGGCCAAGGATCGTAAGCTTTCGAGCAGCGAAATGGCACTTCTTCAGATTCAGTTGCAGCCCCGCGGCAGAAATACACGCGAGGGCTTTCTCGAGGCGGGTTAAATGGGTTGCGAAATCGGTTGAAAAGACGACAATGTCATCTAAATAACAAAGGCAAACGTTCCATTTGAGGCCTCGAAGGATAGAGTCCATCATCCGCTCGAAAGTAGCTGGTGCGTTGCAGAGGCCGAAGGGCATGACTGTGAATTCGTAAAGCCCGTCGGGCGTGATGAAAGCAGTTTTTTCACGATCGGCCTCTGCCATGGGTACCTGCCAGTATCCAGAGCGCAGATCTAAAGAAGAGAAAAATTCGGCTCCCTGTAGGCAGTCCAAGGCATCGTCAATGCGTGGCAGCGGATAGACATCCTTGCGCGTGATTCGGTTGAGACGCCGGTAGTCCACGCAAAACCTGATGGATCCGTCCTTCTTCTTCACCAACACAACTGGAGAGGCCCAGGGACTGTTTGACGGTTCGATTATGCCACGTGTCAGCATGTCGTCAACCTGTTCATTGATGGCACGGCGTTCGGTAGTCGACACACGATATGGACGCTGCCGTATTGGCGTCTCTCGACCGGTATCTATACGGTGAACAACAGATGACGCTCGACCTAAGGAAGGCTGATTGTCGTCAAACGAGGCTCGAAAACGCTGTAGGAGCTTGATCAGCTGTTCCTGCTGCCCAGGGGTGAGGTTACAATCAATGAACTTGCGGAATACATCTATAGGTTCATTAGCGTCCGTTGCGGGTGTAATGGCACAAGTCGGTAAAAATGGCTTGTCTGGATAGATCAGGTCTTCGAAAATACAATTTAAGGTCTCGAGGCTTCCCAGACACTCGCCGCGTAGCAGGATGTACGGACATGCAGAAACGTTGCACGCATAAAGTACCGCCGAACCATTGGAAAAGTTGATGACGGCAAACGGGAGGACGATGGTTCGGTGTTGCACACTAGCTATAGTTGGCTGGAACAGGAGCGTCGAGTTAGTGGCAGCAGGGGAAAACACAGGCACTAGGACGGCGGACAACGGCGCGATGCGGACGTCAGCTGCGGCAAACACTTTGGAGGGACTGTGGTGGTCGATATCAAGGCACGGATTCGTCAACGTGAGTTCAGCACAAGCGCAGTCGACGAGGGCCTGATGGGTAGAAAGGAAATCCCATTCTAGTATGACGTCGTAAGGTGAACGTGGGAGAACAACAAAGTTGACGGCGTACCAAACCTCTTGAATAAAAACGCGTGCTGTGCACTGAGCTGTCGGCGCGATGAAATGGGAGGTGGCTGTACGCAGAGCAAGATTCGTAAGCGGCGTTGTAACTTTTCTCAAATCGCGACAGTTTTTCACTAATTACAGAAACGACGGCGCCTGTGTTGACAAGTGCACGTACAGCAACACCTTCTACTAGCACATCAATTTCATTGGTCGGACAAAGAGGAGGTCTTAGAAAGTTCGACGACGACGCAGTTCTTGCCTCCGGAACTGCGGCTGTCAGTTTTCCTCTCGAGCGGGGCTCGTGCGCCGAAGAATCGGGGAGACAGATCGGCGACGGGGCGGTAATGACCGGCGAGAATCGACAGGGCGTTCTGGGGACAATGAGTCGGTGATAGGAGAAGATGGTCGCCGGGGATTCTGGGCAGCCTGGTAATTTGCAGAATTCCCGTGGTCTGGAGGCTGGAAGTTACGACGGCGACAGTAGCGTGCTATATGCCCACGAAACCGCATGCGAAACATATGGGCCGATTATCCAAGGTGCGCCATGGGTTAACGACAGAATGTGCAGGGGGCGAAACGGGATGGGGTGCCGTGTATGTAGGCAGCGTCGTAGGGTAGGAGGACCCGGTGCCCCTGTATGCGCCAGAGACAGGTGGGGCTGGGGGTCTAGCACCGACGGCAGCGTAGGTCAGCGGCGTAGGGACAGATGGCGATGGAGGCAGTGCCTGCGTGACCTGTGTCTCAATGACCTGGCGTAGACGTGGGTCTAACGATGTCACTGGCGCGGATGCTTCGGCCACAAGAGAAAGCTGACGCGCAACTTCTTCACGAATGAACTCTTTGACGTGGGGCAGTAAGACGGTGTGATCAGCAGCGACATAATGCACGAGGGCGGAAAGTTCAGCCGTATCTTCAGCGGCCCTGCGCGTCGAGACACGCTGCTTACGCAACTCGTCGTACTCCTGACAGAGCTGGACAACATCGGTGATGGTCTGTGGATTCCTAGCGACGAGCATCTGGAAGGTATCGTCGTCAACTCCTTTGATGATGTGCTTGATTTTGTCGCGTTCGGTGAGAGATTCATCGACGTGCTTGCAAAGAGACAAGACATCTTCAATGTAACTTGTAAAGGTCTCGTCCCTGCGCTGGATTCGACTACGGAGACGCTGTTCCGCGCGAAGCCGGCGCACGGCGGGACGACCGAAGACCGCGGCGATGGTGGTCTTGAAGGCGGACCAGTTGGTGGTTTCGCCTTCGTGGTTCTTGAACCAAAGGCTGGCCACATCATCGAGGTAAAAGCGCACGTTTGTGAGCTGGTCGCAGGCGTTCCACTTGTTGGAAGCGCTTACGATTTCGTACTCGACGAGCCAGTCCTCGACGTCTTGTTCGTCGTGGCCGCGAAAAATTGGTGGGTCGCGTTGCCGAGGCACGCCAGTACAGTAGACTGTCGTTGGTAAGGCAGCTTGAGAAGGGCCAGGAGCAGTCATGGTGAACGGTGAGGGTAGCGTCTGATTGCGAAGTTCCAGGTTGATGGGAACCCCGGCTCCTCCACCACTTAAAATAGAGGTGTTGTACGTCGAGAAAGGTTCAGACGCAGCTTGGCAAAATGAGCTTTAACAGGCAGGTCTGGCTAATGGCGAACGGCGTGCGCGAGCTCCTCCTGCAGCCACCGATCATCCTCGTCTTCTTCATTACCATCAGAGCGTCCGTTATTCAGATTCATTACAATATATATATATATATATATATATATATATATATATATATATATATATATATTGCCACAGGCATGGAACGAGGTTTAGCCGTGCCAATGCGAGTATGTGCCGTGGTGTGAAAGAAGAAGAGGACGGTTGGTGTGTGCTCGTGCTCTAACGTTCGGTTCGGCTCGACGTCCAGTGCTGCTCCTGTGAACAGACGTTGTGGTCGTTCTGTGATCACGTGACATTTTCTGGTGGAGGTGCTGGGTAGTGTTGTATGCACTGCAATCAGCAGCAAGGTCCCGACAATAGCCGCGACTTGGAAGAACCAGCTGACCTACGGCGTAGCAGGCGACAACTAGGCCTACCTCCTGAATTCGGACCATTTCCTCAACTCGGCAGTACTATGGCTAGTGCGGGAACGAAAACCCAAGAAACATCAATGCTGCCTCCTCCATGGTTCTTCAACGCCCCGCGAACACCGAAGCCGTCTCACGGTGACCCTTACGGCGACGACTGGCTTGACGACTACAACTGTTGCGGCAGCGTCAACGAGTGGAACGAGCAGCGAAAGCTTCGGTATGTCTACTTTTATCTCGAGGACTCTGCACGCACTTGGTTCGAAAACCATGAAGCCACTATGACAACCTGGCCAGAGTTTTGCAACCAGTTGCGAAATACTTTCCGAAGCTCTGACCGAAAGGAGCAAGCGGAACGGCTCCTCAATTCCCGAAACCAGCGTCCGAACGAGAGTGTTGCCATGTTCGTTGAGGACATGACGCGGCTGTTCAGGCGAGCCGACTCTTCAATGACGGAAGAAAAGAAGGTGCGCCTCCTAATGCGGGGAGTGAAGGAGCAGCTGTTCGCGGGACTAGTGCGGAACCCTCCCGGCACTGTAGAGGATTTCCTTCGCGAAGCCACGACAATGGAGAGAATGCTAAGGCAGCGTTTGTACCAGTATAAACGTCCTGGCAGTCTTTCGTCAGTGTCGTCGGCTCTACAAACACCTGACGTCACGACTGTAAAAGACCTGACGGAGCTAGTGCGTAGTATTGTGGGCGAGGAGCTGCAAAAGCTGCACGTGGTGTCTTCTCCGCCCCATGTTGCTGCTTTAACGGATGTCGTTCGCGAAGAGGTCCGGCAGCTGGTGCACCCCATGACGACTCTGCGTGCAGCCGAAGTCCAACCCATGACGGCCCCGCGTCCAGCCGAAGCTCCGCTATTAACGTACGCGGAAGCACTGCGTACTCCTGCACCGGCTGTTGGCTATCCGTCCCGTTCGTCCACCCTGCAGACGGCACCGTCGTTCTACTCGGGACCACCGCAGTACGGCAACCCACCCCTTACACGGAAATCCAGTGTATGGCGTGCTCCCGACAACCGGCCTCTATGTTATCACTGTGGTGAACCAGGTCACATCTACCGTGAGTGCGCCTACAGGCACATGGGTCTTCCCGGCTTTCGTCCGGATGCTCGTCGACCCAGAGATGGTGAGCGGCCCCGTGCTATCGCCGAATACTTGGCAAGCCAACGATCCTCAACCCTTCCACGTCGCCAATCCCGCTCACCTTCTCCACGGCGTCCCACGTCACCTGGCCAACAATCAACCTTTGCGGACGTCCTTGCAGGAAGATCACCTAGATCCACAAGCCCGCGCCGGGGAAACTAAGAACAGCGACCTCTGGGGGTGAGGCCGCTGTTGATCGACCGTTACAAGACCCTCCCCCGATTTACCTGCCGACATCCGACGACATTCTTTCACCGACGTGTGCCATCGACGACAAACAGGTCTCTGCTCGTATCTCTGTTCTTGTCGACAACCACCCGCTGACCGCTCTGGTAGATACGGGTGCCGATTATTCTGTTATAAGCGCTGACCTCGCTGCACAGCTAAGAAAGGTAACGACACCTTGGGGACATGGAACCAAACTCCGGACTGCGGGAGTTCGCCTATTGACACCGCTAGGAATGTGCACTGCCCGCCTCCGAATTCGTGAGTCGACGTACATTGTTTCCTTCGTTGTATTGCGCGAATTCTCCCAAAACCTGATTCACGGAATGGATTTTCTCCGCGAGCATGGAGCCATTATTAACCTTCGCGACCTGCTCATAACGTTATGTAACGACCATACAGCCCTACGAAAGGATGCAGTTGCGCCGACCACAACACTTCGAATTGCTGACGACACCATCGCACTGCCGCCGCGAGCCAGTATGTTGGTAACTGTGGAGAGCGACTGTGACAACAAGAGTAGTGGCATCGCGGAAACTAACCTCTCGGTGCTCTTGGCTCGGCAGATTTGTGTCGCGCGTGCTATCGTCAAACTGAAACATCGGAGGACTCAGCTTCTGATCACAAATTTCGGCGGCCAGTACCAACACTTAGCAAAGCGAACAGCAATCGCGAACTTTGAAGCCATCGATGACGCAGAATGTTCCACTATCGCTCCGATTGCCACTGCTGCCGAAGGTAACACTGATATAGCCAGTACGGTTGACGTGAATTGCCAGCTATCCTGTGCGCAGCAACAGCAGATACGCATAATTTTACGTACGTATAGTGATTGCTTTGCGTCCACCTCCAAAATCAAGCAGACCCCAACCGTGAAGCACCGCATTATAACGGACCCTACCGAACGGCCTGTACGACAGCACGCCTACCGCGTGTCGCAAAAAGAACAAGAGGCAATACGTTTTCAAGTGAAACAGATGCTCAACGACGACGTCATCCAACCCTCGAACAGTCCATGGGCGTCACCCGTCGTACTTGTTAAAAAGAAAGACGGCACTCTTCGATTTTGCGTCGATTACCGGAAGCTCAACAAAGTGACGAAGAGAGACGTCTACCCTCTCCCACGCATAGATGACTCACTGGATCGACTTCGACATGCCCGATATTTTTCCTCAATGGATTTACGCAGCGGCTACTGGCAGATCGAGGTCGATGAACGTGACAGGGAAAAAACAGCATTCATAACTCCCGATGGCCTCTACGAATTCAAAATGTTACCATTTGGATTGTGCTCTGCACCGGCAACGTTCCAAAGGATGATGGACACCGTCCTGTCCGGTCTGAAGTGGGAATCCTGCCTCGTGTATTTAGACGACGTCTTTGTTTTTTCCAAAACATTTGAACAACATTTACAACGACTTCAGTCCGTCTTCGTCGCTATTCGATCCGCAGGCCTATCTTTAAAACCGGAAAAGTGTCATTTCGGCTACGAAGAACTAAAGTTCCTCGGCCACCTTATCAGTCACGATGGCATTAGACCAGACCCAGAAAAGAACTTGGCTGTTGCTGCATTTCCTCCACCTTCGAACAAACGAGATTTGCGCCGGTTTTTGGGTCTCTGCGCCTACTACAGGCGCTTTGTCCACAGCTTTGCCAACATCGCTGAACCCCTTACCCGTTTAACGAAGGAGGATACTCCTTTTCTGTGAGGTCCAGAGCAGAGAGCCGCTTTTTCCCAGCTTCAGCAGTGCCTTCAGATTGAACCCTTACTAGGGCACTTTGATGAAGATGCCACCACCGAACTTCACACTGACGCAAGCAACATCGGTCTTGGTGCAGTACTCGTCCAGTGGCAAGACGGCGCTGAATGTCCCATCGCTTATGCTAGCCGCATTTTGTCATCTGCAGAAACTAACTACTCGACCACGAAGAAGGAATGTCTTGCTGTTATTTGGGTGATAACAAAGTTCCGACCGTATCTGTATGGCCGTCCATTCAGAGTAGTTACAGACCATCATGCCCTCTGTTGGCTGGCCAATCTCAAGGACCCTTCAGGGCTCCTCGCGAGGTGGAGCTTACGCCTTCAAGAATTTGAGGTTACAGTCGTCTACAAGTCGGGCCGCAGGCACACTGATGCTGATTGCCTTTCGCACGCACCCCTCGCGACGACATCGAGGAACGATGATACCGATGGCCATTTTCTTTGTGCAGTCAGTGAATCTGACTTGGCCCAACAACAGTGGAATGATTCAGAGATCCAACAACTTATCAAATACCTTCAAGGTCGCAGCTCGAATCCACCATCGGCATTTGCACGTTCAGGGTCATTTTGTCTCCGCAACGACATCGTCTACAAAAAGAACTTCGAACCTTATGCGACTGAGTACCTCCTCGTCGTTCCACCAGGGCTACGTGCTGACATTTTATCTGCCTGCCACGACGAGCCTTCCTCCGGCCACCTAGGATTCGCACGTACCCTTGCCCGGATTCGGACTCGCTACTACTGGCCAAAGCTCACCCAGGATGTCAAGCATTACGTTAAAACATGCAATCATTGCCAGCGCCGTAAAGCCCCACCTGTGCGCCCTGCTGGTTTAGTACAGCCTGTTGCACCCCCGTCACAACCGTTTGAACGAATCGGCATGGACTTGCTTGGGCCCTTCCCGAAGTCACATGATGGCAACCGCTGGATCGTAGTCGCTACTGACTATTTAACGAGGTACTGCGAAACGAAAGCACTACAACGAGGCACCGCCAATGAGGTTGCGTATTTTTTTATCAACAACATCGTCCTCCGCCATGGAGCGCCAACAGTTCTTATCACTGACCGTGGAACAGCCTTTACAGCCCAATTGATGCAAGACGTCACGAGACTTAGTGGAACAGCTCATCGCAAAACAACCGCATACCATCCACAAACCAACGGTCTGACGGAGAGATTAAACAAGACGCTCGCTGACATGCTATCTATGTACGTCGACCGTAATCACAGGAACTGGGTGTGAAAGAAGAAGAGGACGGTTGGTGTGTGCTCGTGCTCTAACGTTCGGTTCGGCTCGACGTCCAGTGCTGCTCCTGTGAACAGACGTTGTGGTCGTTCTGTGATCACGTGACAATATATATATATATATATATATATATATATATATATATATATATATATATATATATATATATATATATATATATATATATATATATATATATATATATATATATATATATATATATATATATATATATATATATATATATATTGCCACCATTGATGAACGAGCCGCTATGGCTCTCATACCCGTTTTGGGCTACGAAGAAGAAGAGAACATTTTCGTTGCTCTGATTCGGGTGAACTCCTGGCAGCAGGTCTTGTTTTTGCTCGCGACATTACTGATGTAGACGCTGGGTACGTGTACTTCGGCTGTGTCGGCCATCGTGGAGACAGCCACATCTCCCAGAGCAAGAAGCAGCCGCCGCCTGCGTGGGTTACCCCCTGAATTTGGTCCCTTGACATCGACACCCAGAAAGATGGCAACTCCGATGACAAGCCAGGCGGTCCAAACCAGCGATGCCCATGGTTCTCTTCCTGCCCATGTTTTTCATACGCCACAGACACCAAAGCCGTTCCATGGAGATATCTTCGAGGATGTTGATGACTGGCTTGACCACTTTGATCGGGTTGCCAGTATCAACGAATGGGACGATGTTCACAAGCTGCGCCGAGTTTACTTCTACTTGGAGGATTCTGCGAAGACGTGGTACGAGAACCACGAGGGCTCCTTTGCAACCTGGCAAGAGTTTAGCCGTCAGCTCCGTGACACCTTTCGGAACACCGAGAGGAAGGAGAGGGCTGAACAAGCCATATCCTGCAGAAACCAGCGGCCGAACAAACTAGTATCCATGTTTGTCGAGGACATGCTTCGGCTCTTCAAGCGCGCGGACCCTGCCATGTCCGAGGAAAAGAAGGTGCGGCATTTGATGCGCGGAGTAAAAGAACAGCTTTTCGCTGGGCTCGTGCGCAATCCGCCAACGACAGTCGCCCAGTTCATCAGTGAGGCGACCACTATGGAACGTACGCTGCAGCAGCGGTCATCACAATACGAACGCCAGATCCCGGCCACCGCATGCTCTAGCGGCTCTGACAGCGAGAGACAGGCCCTCGCAGACTTCATTCGAAGTTTTGTTCGGGACGAACTGCGACAGCTTCAGGCGGTGGGATCCCATCAACCTGTGCCTGCCCTCACGGATGTAATCAGACAAGAAGTCCGGCAGGCCGTCACACCCCTGACCCCAATCACACCACCGATTCCAGAGGCGCCAGTCCTGACATACGCAGCGGCATTGCGATCCCCTGCGCCACCGGCTACAGATCCTGCTATGCGGCCCAGGTACCAGGCTATGCAGTCATTCCACGTCACTGCTTCGAGCCCGCCTCACGGCTCAAGGTTCCCGAGCACACCCACCTATCTGCAGTCTACCTCAAGACAAAGTGGTAGCAATGCAAGCACGTGGCGCACCTCGGATAACCGTCCGCTCTGCTATCACTGCGGCGAAGCGAGTCACGTATACAAGAACTGTCAATACCGGTCTAGGTCTCCGCGGCTTCCATCCTGATGCTCGATGCCCGCGCTACGGTGAGCGCCCCGCGAAATCGAAGCCTATCTCACAGGCCAGCGAACACCTTCGACTGTTTAGCACCACCAGTCGAGATCACCGTCGCCTCGCCGGTCTACGTCACCCAGTTTACCCTCATCATCTTCCGCTCCTTTCAGGAGCCGGTCACCAAGTCCCCGCAGGGGAAACTAGGAACGGCGACTACTGGGGGTGAAGTCGCGGCCCGGCGAACTGTAAAAGACCCTCATTCGACGCAACGACCAGACGAGGACCATTCCGGTTTTGCAGTGTTCTCTGACAGCAGAAAGATCATTTCTGCCGAAATCGCCGTCTTCGTCGACAATCATGCTGTCAACGCCCTCGTCGACACCGGCGCCGACTATTCCGTAATGAGCGCCGCACTGGCATCTGAACTGAGGAAGGTTACCACACCATGGCAAGGACCCCAGTTGCGCACGGCAGGGGGCCATCTGGTGATGCCTACCGGTATGTGCACGGCACGCATTCGTATACGTACGTCGACATTTGCGGGCTCTTTCCCCGTATTGCGCGTGTGCTCTCGGCCAGTCATTCTAGGAATGGACTTCCTTCGTGAGTACGGTGCCGTCATCGACCCCCGTGAATTACTTGTGTTGTTCGATGATCCTTTTTGCGCTGCAACTGACAGTACACAATTCCGGAAAATGGCGCTTCGTGTTGACGACGATTCTCTGACTCTCCCACCTCGAAGCAGCCTCTTTGTCGAAGTAGAATTGGGACAGGACATGTCTGACGTGGTAATTGCAGAGACAAATTTGTCTCTCCTTATTTCACGACAAATCTGTGTTGCCCGAGGAATAATTCAGCCAAGCAATAGGCATGTTCACCTGCTGGTCACGAACTTCAGCGACGAATATCGCCACCTAACGAGACACACTGCCATTGCATATTGTGAAGAACTTGCCGATGCCAATGGTTCGCCCACGTTAGCTTTATTTTCATCGAATGCCCACCCTGACGAGGCCTTCGCGAGCACTCTCGACGTAAACGAGAGACTACCTTCGTCTCAACGAGAAAGCCTTTTGCGTTTACTCGGTTCATTTCAAGACTGCTTTGCCACTACGTCAAAGGTTAAACAGACACCACTTGCTCAGCACCGTATCATCACGCAACCCACCGAGAAACCCATCCGACAACACGCCTATAGGGTGTCGCAAAATGAGCAAGACGCTATACGTGACCAAGTCCAGCAGGTGCTTCAGGACGACGTCATTCAGCCATCAACCAGTCCCTGGGCTTCGCCAGTTGTGCTAGTAAAGAAGAAGGACGGTACATTGCATTTTTGCGTTGATTAGTTGATTACCGTAAACTGAACAAGGTCACCAAAAAGGACATTTATCCTCTACCCCGTATAGATGACTCGTTGGACCGTATACGCAACGCTAAATATTTTTCTTCCATGGATTTACGTAGCGGCTACTGGCAAATCGCCGTGGATGAGCGCGACCACGAAAAGACAGCGTTTATTACTCCCGACGGCCTGTACGAGTTTAAAGCGTTGCCTTTCGGTCTATGCTCAGCGCCAGCTACTTTCCAAAGAATGATGGATACGGTTCTCACAGGGCTCAAATGGCAATCATGTCTTGTTTACCTTGATGACGTCGTGGTCTTTGCAGACACGTTTAAACAACACGTCCAATGCCTTCATGCAGTACTTCAGGCAATCAGAACAGCGGGGCTTTCTCTCAAATCCGAGAAATGTCATTTTGGATATGAAGAACTAAAGTTCCTTGGTCACGTTGTGAGCCATGCCGGCATCCGCCCAGATCCGGAGAAAACCCGTGCTGTTGCCGCCTTTCCCGTGCCCACAAATAAGCACGACCTACGCCGATTTCTGGGGCTCTGTGCGTATTACAGGCGCTTTGTCAAAAACTTTTTGAAGATTGCTGAACCCCTCAACAAGCTTACAAAATACGGTGTCTCGTTTGTTTGGGGTCCCGATCAGTGTCATGCGTTCGACACCCTCCGAAACCTCCTCCAGGCTCCGCCTGTACTGGGTCATTTTGACGAAAGCGCTGACACGGAATGACACACTGACGCCAGCAACGTTGGACTAGGAGCGGTATTAGTTCAGTGGCATAATGGCGTTGAGCGCGTGATCGCTTATGCGAGCAGAACGTTAACCCCAGCGGAGAAAAACTATTCTGCAACCGAGAAGGAATGCCTCGCTGTTGTCTGGGCCATAACAAAGTTCTGCCCATACTTGTATGGCCACCCATTCAGGGTAGTTAGCGACCCCCATTCCCTTTGTTGGCTCGCAAATCTCAAAGATCCCTCAGGTCGTCTAGCACGATGGAGCCTTCGGCTACAAGATTTCGATGTCACCATCGTCCACAAATCTGGGCGGAAACACACCGACGCCGACTGTCTCTCACGTGCACCGGTCGAAAATGCCAACACTGACCTGGAAGATGACGACACTTTTCTTTCTGCCGTATCAGCAATCCGCTTGGCTGAGCAACAGCGTCACGACTCGGAGCTCATTCCGCTCATTGACTACTTGGAAGGACGCAATTCCCACCCTATTCAAAGCTTTGCACGCTCGCTATCCTCCTTTTGTTTCCGCGATGGAGTGCTTTACAAAAAGAACTTTCATCCTACACAAGCTATGTATCTGCTTGTTGCGCCAACTACGCTTCGTGGTGACATTTTACGTGCGTGTCATGATGAGCCATCGTCCGGACACCTCGGCTATACGCGCACGCTGCAACGGATTCAACGCTCCTACTACTGGCCACGTCTCGCAAAGACTGTGAAGCACTACGTTTGCACATGTCGCGACTGTCAGCGACGTAAGGTTCCACCTTTACGACCAGCGGGACTACTGCAACCAATAGGCCCACCAAAGGCGCCCTTTCATCAGATTGGCATGGACTTGCTGGGGTCATTCCCCACGTCTTCGTCTGGAAACCGGTGGATTGTGGTCGCTACAGACTACTTAACACGCTACTGTGAAACCAAGGCACTTCCAAAAGCAACCGCAGCAGATGTCGCCCAATTTTTCGTGAGCAGCATCGTCTTACGTCACGGTGCTCCAGCTTTCGTCATAACTGATCGTGGGACAGCTTTCACCGCAGAGATGCTGCAGGAAGTCTTGCGATTAAGTGGCACGGAACATCGTAAAACAACGGCTTACCACCCGCAAGCAAACGGGCTGACTGAACGACTCAATAAGACGATTGCAGACATGCTGTCAATGTATGTGGACATCAATCACAAGAACTGAGACGCCATACTTCCCTACGTAACTTTTGCGTATAATACTGCTGTTCAAGAAAGTACCGGTTTCACACCTTTTCGCTTAGTCCATGGTCGCGAGGTCACGACGATGCTCGACGCCATGCTCCTGCCCGACAACTTAGGAACATACCGCACCGATGCCGCCAAATTCGCGCAGTGTGCAGAAGAGGCCCGTCAAATTGCTCGTCACCGTATTCAACATCACCAAACCGCAGACGCACGCCGCTACAATCTTCGTCACCGTGAAGTTATTTTCAAGCCCGGTGATGAAGTCTGGGTGTGGACCCCTATCCGACAACGTGGCCGTTCAGAAAAGCTTCTTCGCCGCTACTTCGGCCCTTACAAGGTCGTACGACGCCTCAGCGACGTCACTTACGAGGTTCTCCCAGAAGGCACTTCGAGACGTTCCCGTTTCACCCCGCGAACTGAAGTCGTTCACGTTTCATGGCTCAAACCATACTTTTCGCGCTGTGAATCGCCAGTGAGTGACTGACTTTATTCGTCTCTCCCTTACATTCTTTCCTATTTTTCTTATTTCTCATTTAACTCTTGGCTCCACAACCATGTTATTCCGCCTTACGCCATTCATTTTGCTTGCATGGTAATTTTCATCTCATTTTCTTTTTTTTCTGCCTTCATGTACAGCATCGAGACGATGCTTCTTGGGAGAGGGGGTAATGCCACCATTGATGAACCAGCCGCTATGGCTCATACCCGTTTTGGGCTACGAACATTTTCGGTGCTCTGGTTTGGGTGAACTCCTGGCTGCATGTCTTGTTTTTTATCGCGACAATATATATATATATATATATATATATATATATATATATATATATATATATATATATATATATATATATATATATATATATATATATATATATATATATATATATATATATATATATATATATATTTTTTGTTGACGGGTGAGGTTGGTTTGCCCCCCCCCCCCCAATCGCTCACGAAAGAGTTGGCACGCACCTGTGTGGCGAGTATGCTTCCTTAAATAAATTCGATAGTACAAACAATATTGCTTACGTTACTTTCATCATTGCAGGGCGCGTGATCAACGACAGGTCAAGAACGGCTTGCCACTAGCACTCTTCCCGAGATAGTTTTTTTTTTTTCCAATATTGCATGAGTACATATGCACACGTACATATAAACAGTCGCACGAACCAGCACAAAAGGTGGATATATAAACACCTCGCCTCCCCCCTCCTCTTCCTTCAAGAAATTTCTCGCTGCGCAACTGGGCCAGTATCATCCAAGAGCGTCATCGGTCATTTTGGTCATCGCGAAGGCATGCGCTGCTCTTACAAGGATGTATGCGGTATTGTACGATTTCCATGGGGTCTGTACACAACGCTAAGCAAACCCGCCCGCTATCGAAATGTGTAACGTTGCCCCTCCTAGTGATGGAGTTCTCAGGTTGAAAACAAAACAGGTTTCTGTTCTTCGCGCATAGATGGGGCAACGGTCAAGCGATGATGCACAGAGCTGGGAGGAGGGAGGGGTTGAAGGTGGAAAGGAGGATTGCATACTCGTGCTCGAGTAAAGGGCACTGGCCCTGACGCAAGGCACCGCAGTTTCGTTTCGTCGCCTAAAGCGCATCTAAAATCCGCGAATACTCGCGGCTTCGCGTGCACATTAAATTTTCGTTTGTATTCACGATGTACATAATTTGTATTGAAAATACTGTCCAATATTTCGCCCCTGCCGAATAGGACGCGAAAGAAAGACAGTGTTGCAAGTACACACACACACACAAAAAGCCTCTTCTTACAAAACCCATGCACATACCTTCTCCTTACTTCCATCGTTTTCTGTCGTTCGCTGTCCCTGCGCCTCGCTCTCTCCTTCCTCTCTTTTTGTCTCTTTACCTTTTAATCCTATACTTTTAATCCCTCCTTTACACCCCCCCCCCTCGTGAGTCTAATAAAATAATTATTGTTATTATTATTTCTGGGCAGTCAACTATTGCCCACAGTTTCTGTTAGAGAGCACTACAATGTTTTCATTGAAATGAGGCGTTGTTAATTCTTACGTTCGCTCTCTTTTTTTTTCTTTTCGGATATACAAATAAATATGTTCTGCTACCAAGTATTAGCCAAGGCCAATGTCCTCCAGTAATGATCCCTTAATACGTCCAAATTTTAGAGGTGAAGCGTCTGGCTTTCACTCACACCCTCCTTACAAAAATGATAGCAATTCTGAACAACCTTGTGATCTTGCTCGAGGCGTCAAATTTCAGCTTTTAATACACCCTGAGGACTGCAGCGTAAGAAAAATAATTTAGGCGTGTTTTATTCGCGAAATCCTCCCCCCCCCCACCCCTTCTGCCTAACATCACCCTGTGCTTTCAGAAGAAAACACGCAACTAACTGGGCGTGACAATTCTCTATTCTGAAGGGCTAGGTGATCCTGTGACTTACCAGCCTCTCGTCCTCCGCTGTTGTTCCCACTAACACAAAAAGCTCAGAAAGCTCATTGTATGAACAATTTGATACTTTTACAAAAATCGTAACGTGTGCCAAGCCGGAAATTTTTATCTTTTTTACATGCCGCAATCAAAAAAATGCTGCCTTAGAAAATAAAAAGGCCGCGCTTGATTTTTTTTTCGCACGCTGCGAAAGAAAACCAAAACGGTAAAGCGTTGGACGCAACATCGGCTTTAGCAACACCCTGGTGTCAAGGATATTCGGTATCTTCAAGCTTCCGGCTTCCCTCGAACTTGTTCTTGTTCACCTATTGATCGTGGCGCATACCCACTATGGGGGATTGGCCAAGAATCGAGTGGTTTTAAAAGTTATTGTTCAGATTTAGAACAATGGAGATATTTTATTTATTTATTTATCACATACTGCGGACCAAGTATGGTCCATGCAGGAGAGGGCAATACAGTTCAAAATTCTTCTACATACATACACTTCCGTTGCAGTATACATTCACTGCAGAACAAAATTCATGTACATTAAAAATTCGTGAAAAACAAGGGACAAATACAGGCAAAAAAGCAGACTTAAGCGACAAGAAAAGGGTATAGTTTCATCTCGGCGTGTTGAGCATAGGGGAATCATGGGGCAGAGCATTCCAATCAGAGACAGTTCTCGGGAAAAATGAATACTTGTAAATGTTAGTGCGTGCAAATATAGGTGTAATGCTACGACTATGTTTATGACGTGAAGACCTGGTTGTGTCCTGTGTTATGTAATCTGGTGCGTGCAATCCTGATCTGGAAAAGTATAAAAGGCGGAAAAAGTTAAGCCGTGCAGTTTTCCTTCGATCGGCCAAAAGTTGGAGGTTCGCATCCTGCAACAGGGCTGACGGCGAATCGCGACATCTATACCAGTTGTATATAAATCGAGCAGCTAATCGTTGTATTTTTTCTATTTTCTGTATATTACCAGCTGTGTGGGGGTCCCACACAATGCTGGCATATTCAAGAGAAGGACGAACTATGACTTTATAGGCTCTAAGTTTTAGTGAACTAGAAGAACGACCCAATTTATATTTTAGAAAGCCTAATTTTCTCCTGGCAGCAGAACATATACCATCAATATGTGCTGTCCAGCTAAGCTTCGATGTAATCGTTACGCCCAAGTACTTGAATTCTTCTACTTGCCTGATAGCGTATCCACCTACATTATAAGTAAACTCCAGTTTTCGGATTTTGTTACTCAGACATAAATATGCATTTTTCTCAAAATTAATTACCATTTCCCACTTTTTGCACCATTCTTTTATGTAGATTAAGTTCTCACACAAGTCACGCTGGTCAGAGATAGAATTTATGGTATTAAAAATTATGCAATCGTCTGCAAATAACTTAACAGACACGCCAGGTTGGATGGCTTGAACTAAATCGTTAATATAAATATTAAATAGTATAGGCCCGAGAACTGACCCTTGCGGGACTCCAGATAACACCCCCAAATAACCAGAGGTGAAACCGTTTATATCTACGTACTGTTTTCTGTTCGTTAAGTATGCTATGACCCAGTTAATTATTTCCGGAGGAATGCCAATATCCTTCATTTTATCTATTAGCTTGATATGCGGGACCTTGTCAAAGGCCTTGGAAAAGTCCATAAAGATGACATCAACCTGTCCAGACTTGTCCAGAACTTTGGAGAACTCGTTAACAGTTGCTAATAATTGTGTAGTGGTAGATAATCCCCGTCGGAAGCCATGTTGCGTGCTGTGAATTACATTATTTTGTTCAAGAAAAGTATTTAAATATTTCGCTATAATATGTTCAAGTAATTTGCAACAAATACAGGTAAGGGAGATTGGTCGATAATTGCTGACTAATAATCTGTTACCTTTCTTAAATACCGGAATTACACGTGCTAGCAGCCAATCGTCGGGCACTGTACTAGTTTTAATCGAAACATCAAATATTATTACTAGGAATCTAGCTATAAGTTCAGCATACCTCTTTAGAAAAACAGCTGGGATACCGTCAGGGCCGGTCGATTTTTTTACGTCTAACCACAATAATAGTTCTGTCACCCCTTCCAAGGATATGTTTATTAGGCTTGAAGGACCTGGCACCATCATAATACTCAAGTTTTGTGGTCTTGAGAAAACGCTCTGAAAGTAGGAATTAAATGCGTTTGCTATTTCGTTTTTATTTGTGACAGCTGTTTCTCCGTTCAATATTTCATCAGGGATACGGTTGTCTTTGTTTTGTAAGAACTGGTAAAATTTATGTGGACTCTCTGACGCAAAGCGGCCTAGTGTCTCGGTGTAATAATGTTCCCTAGCCTCCTTCAACTTGGATGCTAAAGTATCTCTTAGATCGTGGAGAACTACATCATTAGCTATTTTTTGCTTTCTTCGCCTTTTAATTTTGCGTTTTAGGTGAATTAGGTCGCGCGTTATCCAGGGGTTCGTATAATAGAAAGATTACCGATAATCTAGGAAAGTGTGGGGTTTGATCCAATGCATACAATTATTTAAATAAACAAACGAATATATTCTTAGAATGGAGGAATAATCTGATTTTTATACGTATACAATTTTGTAGACATGTTAAGATAATGAAGCAGATTACTTAGTCAACCCATTAGTTCCATCAATATAGTCCCGAACGGTCGCGCATACTGTCGCATTAGAGAACCCAGAACTTCTGTCCTGTTCCGCATTCTCGCGACACGGAAGGACGCGCGCACACGAAACGCCAGAGACGACGTCACACAGTACGTCATCACGTTTCGTTACAGCAGGCAAAGTGCAGGGTAACCGACTGACGATACCTCCTGGGTTAGAAAGCTCAGCTAGTCTGCGTATTCATTCTGAAAAAAAAAAAATGCGGGCCGTGCAAACACAGACGAAAGAAAGAGGCGAGGACATCGCAAACGCCTTTGTGATGTGTGAAAACGCGTTTGGGACGTCCCGACTTCCTTCTTGCGTCCTGCCTTTTTTTTCTCCTGGTAAGTTTTTCCTTTACATTTCTCTTTCTCTCTTTTTTGAGTACGGAGTTATTCAGGGGGCTGGGCTGCATACGCTGTCGTGCGCTGTAGTAAGCTGTCGTCATCGCTTGGCGTAACGATCCGCGAGTAGTACATCGAGCGCGCGCCCGCGACAAAGACAGGTCTTTTTCCTCTCGTACTTTGAGCACCTCGATGGTGATCACTTATCATCAGCGCAAAAACAACTGTATACGGCTTGCTCGGCGTAACGTAAGCGAATCAACCATAAATATAAAGAAGAGAGAGAAAGAGAAAGGAATTACATAAGAGAGGGGAAGAAATGAATAGTAATTAAAGAAAAAAAAGGGGGGGGGGAACAAAAAGTTGCGAGGAGAGAAAGAAAGGAGGGAAAAAAAGGGAAAACTGAACAGAAAACACGGAGGCTGCCCAGCTCCGCAATTGCTTTAGGTTTGACATCCTTAGTTCGAAGCTACCTTAATTTTTTTTTTTTCTGCAGCAGCAAACAGCGCAGCAAGATCATAATACGTCTTCATACAAACCGTGCCCAGGGTTGCATACAAAAGTCTCCCGGGTTACGTTTATTGGTCAGTGCGAAAAAAAAAGAAAATTGGTGTTGATATATGCAGGCCATAATATGCACGGATCAGTTGTAGAGAAGGGAGTTTGGAAATAACAAAAAAAAACAGAGAGAGAGGAGGAGATATGGGGAGCATTGCACGTAGACGCATACTGCGCGAAGGCGAGGACGCAAAAGAAGCAGAAAGCGTGGTGACCCCGAGGAACCTACATGTTCGGCGCGTCAACCATTTGGCGGCGCTCCACAAACTGGCGCATCGAGCATACCTGACGGATCAGCTCCGTGTCCATTGAGTTATTCCATTCGCAAGACATCCACGGACGTTGTAATGTAGGTCGGAGCGTCCGCCAAGAGCCGCCACTGCTTTTGATGTCGCCGTGTCTCGGCAGCGACTAGACAGACAGTAAAACCCATCGAGGTACAGCTTATAGCGCTGTTACAGTGCTCCTAAGTTCTAGGACGTAGGTTTGAATACCGTAACAGCGACCGCAATCAAATAAGGGGCGAAGCGCAAAAAGAAATGATTAAAGGTAAGATACAAGAGACAAACAATGAATCAGTTCATGCTGATAAATCATTTCTTTGAAAGGTTGATGAACTTTAATTTCACGGTCATAGCCTGATTAACAAAAGACGATATGAAGCTCAAAGTACCATTCTCAAATTCCGCGGTGAAATGTTTGCACATGAAGGTCAACGAGACGTAATAAATTCCAAAGTGTTTTGTGTGTGTGTGTGTGTGTGTGTGTGTGTGTGTGTGTGTGTGTGTGTGTGTGTGTGTGTGTGTGTGTGTGTGTGTGTGTGTGTGTGTGTGTGTGTGTGTGTGTGTGTGTGTGTGTGTGTGTGTGTGTGTGTGTGTGTGTGTGTGTGTGTGTGTGTGTGTGTGTGTGTGTGTGTGTGTGTGTGTGTGCTTAGTTGCAACGTTGACTGAACAACATTTTATGAAATATGGTACCCTAAGTAAAGGCACTAAATAGGACCGTCTACATACTTTGTTTTTTACTGTTTCAGAATTATATATGCCTTAGTATATATACACAATAAACACCGACGACGTCACAATGAGTAGGTGAGGGAACTTCATGGCATTGTCGTACAGTATCTTATTTTTACGTGTTTCCTCACTAATACCAAGTGACTTCTTGTGGGAAGAGTCGTGCTTTTGGTGTTGTGAAAGGGCATGTTAAGTAGTGCGAGCTCAATCTCTTCTCACTTTATTGTTCTTTTCAGAACATTGGTTGGTCAAACCTATTTCCAGAGTTTCTCACTACAGCCATGGTGCGTCGGGGTCATATATCGTAGTTTCGGTCCGTGAAACCACGAGATTCGGCAGCTCCTGTTCTTTTTATTATTATTACGCGCAGCTCGCTGGTTGGATTCCAGCCGCAGCGATCGCATTTCGACGGAACCGAAGTGCTTGAGGCCCGTGTGCAGTACATTAAATGGGCCCTGCAACCCTTTTCTGTAGTTCAGCTGCCTGGTGGAGGAAAGCCTGGATGTCCAGTTCGGTCATCTGCACAGACAGTATATCACCGCGTGCGACGAATCGTAAAGCCCATCGATGACATACTGCCTGTTTGTCGAGGAGGGCCAGCCCACGTCGCAGGCTTGCAAAAGGGGTAATTTGACGCAGATATATACGGCAATGTCTTCAGTTCGGGCTTGCCTGCGCGACCACATCTGCATGAAGCGAGTCTGATAGGCTCCCGGAAGCGGTGCAAATCTGGACGTGAGACAGACAGACAGACAGACAAAGAACTTTATTGGGTCCTGAGAAACGCTGCTCCTTTAGAGCAACGTCGCGGGCCGCTCCCACGTGGGAACGGGGAGGCCTAGCTTCACCGCCGCGTCGTGGGCTCTCTGGACAGCCCGTAGTTGTGGTAGCAACTCTGAACTTCGTAAGGCAGAGTCCCAAACTTCTTATGTGAGCCGACTGGGGCCCCGTAACGAGGGGCACTGCCAGTGCATATGTTCAAAGTCACTAACCTCACCACAATCAGGACAGGCCTAGTAGAGTCAAAAGTCTCTAAGGAGACATGCTGAGGAAAAATAAGCTTGGATCGGACCTTGTCTGGAGCGTTCTAAACGTGATGGCTTGAGGTCTAGACAACTTGTTGTGTGGTGGAGCAAATGACCGCCTACTCAACTGGTAGTGTTTAGCCACTTCACTGAATGTAATTAAAGCGTCTCTGAACATCTCACTACCAACCTGCGAACCTACGTCCTCCCCAGCGCGGAGGGTTAGTGCGCGCGCCGCGTTCCAAGTAGCTCATGCGGTGTACTTGCTGTCCTGGAGATGATGCCAGGCTTTTGCAGTTTCTCTGAGGTGCAATTCGTGACGAAATTCTTGGTAGTCTCTGGCCAAAAGCATTTCATGGAGACAGAGTCAATGGTAATGATCCAGGTGGTGTGATCGTCCTGAAACTCATGAAATTCCGGAACGGTAGTCTCAGTGAGCGGCAGGAGTACAGCGCCGCAATTACCTGACATGTAAAGCTTGCGTGGTTGACGATTTGTTCAGTCAACACGTCCAGGAACCGGGCCGTTTCAGAGTCGTAGTCTTGCTGTGACCGTAGAGGCCTGGAAGCCGTCCTCGGAAGGTAGTGGCAGCGCGTTTTGGAAGCACTCGTCCGCTTCCATGAGTGATGGCAGGTGGATTGACGTCTTCTGATGGCTCTGTGGTTTGCGACTGTGCCATTGTAATGACGAGGAATAAGACGCAACGCATGTTCCGTATCTTGTTGTGATCTTCAAGATATATATATATATAAATATATATATATATATATATATATATATATATATATAGTGGGAGTAATAATTCAATGGGCCAGTTAGTCTTCGTGAAGGTATGGGATATGGCACAACGGGAGCGTTGTCCACAAGGATAAATATACATATATCTATATATATATATATATATATATATATATATATATATATATATATATATATATATATATATATATATATATATATATATATATATATATATATATATATATTGCAGGTTCGCAGGTTAGGTTCCTGCCCACGGCAAGTTATCTATTCACCCACTTTTCTTTCTTCACATTTACTATGTAATTCGATCCAGTAACTTCCCCTATACTTTCCTTGGCATTATTGTCTGTTATATCTCATTATATATACTACACATTTACATTTGTAATGCACTAGGATTTTCATTCAGACAGATATTAAACTTTTATTTTACGGAATCCGGATATTCGCAGAGCGTTTTCTATAATACGTCTTTGATGCACAAACGTGTGGAGTGCTAAACGTTTATCTGGCATTGCTTTTATATCAAATGTCAGAATTTAACTCGAGCTTTGCGCTTGGTGAGCCTTGTACGCTACCTCAGAAGCAAAAGTAAGCCAACAGTTTTGCGGTCGTATGGCCGTCCTCATACTCTTGCTTTTCTTTCCCTTACTTCTTAATGTTATCAAGGGTTTTACGTCCCAAAACCACAAAATGATTACGAGAAATGCCGCAATGGAGCGCTCCAAAAAAGTTTTACCCTATGTCGTTCTAACATCGGACAGTACACGGGCCCCTAAAGTTTCCCCTCCATCGGAATGCGACCGCCGTGGCCGTGGGATCGAAACCACGGCCTTTGCATCAGCATCCGAGCACCGTAGCCACTGTGCCACCGCGGCGGACTTCAATTACGTTTACCCGATGGACTCTGTTGATAGTTAGGTGCAGGTCGAGGCTGGAAAGTTATCAAATAAAGGGCCGGGCATATGACTAGAAAACAATTGGTGACCATAACCACTGCTGCTCAGTGGTGAGCGAAGCGGTCACAGCGTGAAAGTATTTCAGCTGACTGTGCGCGTAATTTACTTTTTTCATTGCTCCTATTTCTTGCATGCGCATGCGATTGCCCCACTAGCCGTTGTTACGAGGGCGAGACGCCAACACCGTCCCGAAGGCGCCACTGGTCCGAACTTCGCTGCCAAGGTCTCCAGCCTTTTGGTAGTGTGTGTTGTTACTCAGCTCGCGACTGCTTCGGCGCAAAGCTGATAGACGAGCAGACGATACGACGGTGAGTTAAGGCAAGGTTTATGTACAGCATAGAAATAGAGGCGTTACAAATTCCACACTTGGGCTGACAGCTCAGAGACTCGAGGAGCCGAGATGTCTTCTCTCACACGCATCCGTCGGCTTCTCTCTTTTACGAAGCGCACCGACGAAGAGGTTACGAAGGGCGCCACGAAACTCGCCGCTGCCAAGGACACTGGGCGCGCCGACTGCGAAAGGGGCTCGGCGCAACGAGAGGCTTCTCTGACTCATAGCTCTGCTGCTGGCGACGCGCCGCAGGGCTTTTTTATGGACACCGGGTGGATCCTTTAAGGCACCAAATGTCCAACCAGAAGCGCCCCTGGCCGTAAATGTCAGAATCCTCCAATGGGGCCCGCCGATGGGCTACACCATGCTCATCAAATCCGGAGCCGCTGCGCGTGGTTGCAGCCAAGGACGAGTGATGTTCCCACGAATTGCGTAAGACTCACCAGACTGGAAGGCGCCGAATGCTTCAATGAGCTCATGGGCTGAGGGAGCTCGTTGTGCGTTGCGTGACAGACCGGCGCCACCGCTTGATGACGTCGTTGAGTCGATCGTGTCAGGCGGGCTTGATTGCTGGCCTTGACACAGATTGCCTTTGCAGAAGCATTCACGTTCGGTGTGGACTCGCAGGTGTAACAGCACCCCCGCCGCCAGACAATGCACCGGAAAGACGAGCAGCTTCCACGTGGCTCGGATGTCGGGTGCGCTCGTTCACCAGGTCCCTCCAGGTTCGCCTCCAGGGCCATGGGGAGAGTGTAGCTCTAGGCTCAGTTCCGTGAACACATCCATTCCTTCAGGACGGATCCCACCTCCACTGGCTTGTCGCCACAACTTGTCGGCCAGCTTCACTCGTCTGTTCTGACGATTTTTGGTCTCAGCACTTGTCGATGTTTCTGCAACTTGTCAAGAACGGTTCGACAACAGACAACACACGCCACAAGCAAGTGCCCTCGGTTACCCGACAGAACACCAGACAAAGTATAGCACAACATATACCTAGCTACGTGTCTATCGGAATTTCGTTCCCTCTACATCAAGAGGCACATGTGGAACACAAGACTCTTCAAATGAGAACTCAAATTTTTACACGTACAACAACGTAATGAAATTAAATACAACATAAAGTTGGCTCCTTAAGATCACTCTGCACGAGAGCGCTCAGCTAAGGCTGTGATGAGGACAAAAGTTTGCCCCGAATCACCAGCGAGAAACCGAATGGTGGAGAACGTATCAACTAAAACGCCTGGCTCAATGCGTCTGCATTAGCGTTTAGCTTTCCTTTTTTGTAGCGAACGTCAAAGTTGTGCTGTAGGAGTATCATGCTCCACCTCCGTAACCGGCCTTTTTTAGAGGACGACACCTATGCGGTACCAAGAGCTGCTCATACTTGCGACGTTGCACATATGTGTAATTACAATATAAGAGTCCTGATTTCTCAAAAAAAGAAACATCCTTTTTTTTTTGTTCCCAACTTCCGCTTTCCATTAGAGCTTTAATCGAGAGGTCCTCATGCTGCTCTCGAAGGAGCGTTTTACGATCAACCCTCGACAGCTCACTCCAACTTTCTGCTACAGGCGAGAGCGTTCCACCCTCTCACTCTGAGTCAATGGTGTCATGTCGTCTCCTCCGCCTATGGAGACCGCGCCAGTCGCTTCGCCGACAGGCCGCTCGAGTGACTGCTCAAATGACTCACACGGAGAATTTCCTGTCAGAGGTTCCACCGACTCGCCGCCAAGGTCACACAGATCAGCAGCTTTTGCACTTGATGCTTCACCACATCGAACAAGATCAAGTTCCTGCGAAAGCTTCCGCGCTTGCGATCGCGTGAGGGCCATGTACGCTAAGTTGGAGAATAAAGATTTACCCTGCTCTTTGAAAAGCTGCTCTGAGTTTTTTTTAGAAAAGATAAGGAAAACGATCGGGAAGCGCGGCAGGCGTAGCCGCTTCGGAGCAAAGCTTACCGTACGGGCCTTTAATGACAACCGTAGCGATTGGTAAGCAAGCACTCTGCTCCTCGGCGACTTGTTTGACCCACGCGCATTCTCCTGTAAGGTCATCCGGAGACACCAACGAAGGATGGACAACGTCCATGGTTGCCGCTGAGTCCCGAAGTGCTCGACACGTTTTCCCATTCACACTAATTTCTTGGAGATACGGCTCTAACAACCGCATGTTCTTTTCCGATTCTCGCATTGTTGCGAAAGCAAACTTTTGCTTACAGTTTATCGTGATGTGCCCTTCCTTTTTGCAGTTCCTGCAGATTAGTGACTTCCGTGATTCAAACGCCCATGTGGTATCAGTGTGTTGTCTAGGAACCTCACTCGATTTCTCCGCTTCCGTTTGCCCTTCCCCTACAGTGTCCTTCGTAAAAGAAATTACGGTGAAATTCCTGAAATTACGGTGCGGAGCGGGTTTCCGATGATCAGGTTTCTTTGAAAAGCCCTCTTTACATTCATTCTTTTCAACGCGCACTGCCCTGCTATGCAACTTTCGGCGAGTATAATACTCCTCATCTAACTCTGCCACCTTATTTAGCTGTACTTCACCAAGTTTGTCCTGCAGCCAAAGCTTGACATCCTCCTTGATTCAGCGGTAGAATTGCTCCAATGCAATGCATTCTACCACTTTATCGCTATCGTCATAAACACCTTCACCCTTGAGCCATTCAATTAAATCGGCTTTAAGACAACGCGCAGTCAGTGTGTGACTCATTCCCCTTTTTAGCATACCGGAACCATTGCCTGAAAGCCTCGGGTGACAACTTATAACGTCTCAAGAGCACTTCCTTAACCTCGTCATAGCTCTCAAACGCTTCCCTCGACAAGCACGTTATCACGTCGGACACTTCGCCAGGAAGAAGAGCTAACAGGTTCTGCGCCGAAAGGGACCGCTCCAAAGCATTTCACTCACAGACGTGTTCAAACTTGACGAGATACTTCGCCATGTCCTCGCCTACTACCAACAATGACAGTTGGTCACGAATTCTCTGAACGCTGACCTGAACTGTCGCAGAAGCTACGCTAGGCACCTGTGAACACTGTAGGATTGCCAATTCTATTCGTTTCAACTCAAGGCGCTACTGTCTCTCGGCCTCCACACGGCGTTCTCACCTTCCAGCTTCTTCGCGTTCGCGAACTTCCTGCCTTTCAGCCTCCTCCCGGCGTGCTTTGATATCCGCCCAGGCCTCATCGACTTCCTCAGTCATCACTCCTGCATCCCTCATGATCTCAAGTATCACTTGCTTTCGTTTCGCACGGCCCAAAATAAGGCCAAGTTCCTCACAAATTTCGATGAGTCCCTTCACTTTTAAAGTTCTCCATCGTTCACACTAGCCTCTTGCTGTTTGCCCCAGTTAAGAATATACTTGACATACCCACTATGAGTCTACTAGCAAGACGTGCAAGCAATTTTTAACACTGCCGTGTTTACACCCTCCGCATTAACTTTGGTTTCAGAGCGCTTTGACTTTGCTTCAAACGATCAAAGCTCACTCTCATGCTTCACACAGCCCTTCTCTAAACTACTATAACCTGTGCTAGAATAGTCCGGTGAATTGAGGGGAACCATCGGGCACTCACCGCATCGATGTCGCTGACGCCGGCCGACCCCACCACTGCCTCCACTGTTACAAGGGCGAGACGCCAAAATGGTCCCGAAAGCGCCACTGCTCCGAACTCCACCGCCAAGGTCTCCAACCGTTTGGTAGCGTGTGTTACTCAGCTCGCGACTGATTGTTACTCAGCTCGTGATTGCCCAGTTCGCGATTGCTTATGCGCAGAGCTGATAGACGAGCGGACGAGACGATGGTGAGTTAAGGCAAGGTTTATGTACAGCATAGAAATAGAGGCATTAAAAATTCGGCACTGGGGCCGACAGCTTAGGGACTCGAAAAACCGAGATGTCTTCTCTCGCACGCATCCATCGGCTTATCTCTCTGTTACGAAGCGCACCGACGACGAGGTTACGAAGGGCGCCCCGAAACTCGCCGCTGCCAAGGGCACCGGGCGTGCCGACTGCGAAAGGGGCTCGACGCAACGAGAGGCTTCTCTGAATCATACGTCTACTGCAGGCGACGCGCCGCAGGGCTTTCTTTATAGGCACCAGGAGGTCCTTTGAGTCACCAAACGTCCAACCAGGAGCACTGCTGGCCGTGACGTCAGAATCCTCCAATGGGACCCGCCGCTGCGCCGCGTCATGCTCATCAAATACGGAGCCGTTGCGCGTAGTTGCAGCCAAAGACGAGTGACGTTCCCACGCATTGCGTAAGACTCGCCAGACTGGAAGGCGCCGATTGCTTCAACGGGCTCATGGGCTGAAGGAGCTCGTTGTGCGTTGCATGACAGACCGGCGCCGCCGCTTGATGACGTCGTTGAGTCGATCGTGTCAGGCGGGCTCGATTGATGGCATTTACACAGATTGCCTTTGCAGAGGCATTGACGTTCGGTGTGGACTCGCAGGCGTAACACCGTGCGAATAGAAGTTTCGTTTCGTTCCTTCTTTATGTAAGTTCATGTCACGCGTTTTTACGCACTGTTACACCTGAAAGTCCAGACCGAACGTCGTTGCCTCTGCAGAGGCAATCTGTGTCAAGGCAAACGAGCGAGCCCGCCTGACGTCATCATCTGAACGACGCCATCTAACCCGGAGGCGCCGGTGTGTCTTACGCAACGCACGGCGAGCTCCCTCAACCCACGTGCCCGATAGCAGCCCGATGATGCAATCCGCGCCATCCAGTCTGGCAAGTATTGCCAGACTGGATGGCGCGGATTAGCCGTCGGCGTCGCCGCCGACGGCTAATCCTTTTGTAACTGTGGCGGTGTCTGCAAGGTCGTAGAAGGCCGCGGTACACCCCGAACAAGGATTATACTACAAGACGCACCTACTGAGAGCCAAACTTTTGACCGTTCCCACGGGGAAAAGCGTGGGAAACGCTCTGGTGGCCAAACCGTATGACAACAACCCGACAGGTTGTCACTCTCGCTAGTTGCGGGCCCTCTCCCAATTAAAAAGGGGTGGGGTCAAAATATTTTTGGGGCGGAGTTTCCCATCAATTAAACGCGCATGATTGGACCCAGGTAGAGGTCTCTTGTCCCCAAGGAAGAGAGCGAGGAGACACGAGGGGGATTTAAGCGCAGGATTTTGCCCTGCTAGGCAGACTAGTCGCTGACCAAGATGGTGTAGAAACAGATCAACAAGCATCTCTTCTAGAAGTTTTTAGTGTGGCTCTGTATCGGTTGGCCACCTAAACTTAGCTGTTCGTCTAGTTGTGACCCGATATTAACGTCTGCAACGTAGACATCGGGACTTCGCTTCGAGTTAGCTCAACCTGCTCGAAGTCACCTGCAAGCACTAGCCTCCCGGAGCCACCAGCGTTGCAACACCGCCGACATCGCAGTCGTGCCAGAACTCTCTTCGACTTCTCGCATCCGATCGTCGGGGACACAACGCTGCCGGTCATCACATGTATGCCTTCACCTGTTTATATCTTCGAACTTTCTCCTCCGTCGATTCTATTCTTGTTAGTTTGTGTAGTTTGTAATAGTTCTCTCTCGTAAGCTGATTTATTGTTTCTGTTATATATTTCTTTAGTTGTATCAAGTGTCGATGTATTTTGTTAGTTGTATTGAAGTGTTGTATTAGATCCCGTGTGCTGCAATATCACTAGAGTAAAGTTGTTTTTTCTCACGTCTCTGATCTCTTCACTGTCTCTGCTTGCGTACGGAACGAACCAACCTGCTGTCATTCCCGTCGCCGACTTCACGCTGGCGACGCTAGAGTGGCAGCTTGTAACAAAACTGGCGTCCGCGAGACAGGACGTTCCGTACAAGAGTAAGACAGTGAGGGGTGAACGAGAACCGTGCGGACAGCGTGGTGATAGAGCCGCACAGTTGAAGCGGTTGCAGCCTGCATAAGATTGCGCTGTTTTTATAGTGGAATTATAGTGACAGTTTGCAGTATGGCGTGTATAGATTTGGATAAGTGTATCGCGCAAGGTAAACAGTTAGGCCTCGAGGGCGCCGAACTGAGACAATGGGTTAAGGAGCAGCAGGAACAGGCGCAGGCGTTAGCCAGAGAAGAGCGGGCACGGGCCCGGGAGGAAAAGGAAAAAGAAAGAGAGAGAGAACGCGAAGAAAGGGAGAAAGAACGAGAAGCGGCAAGGGAAGCCGGAGAACGGGAAGTGCAGTTACTGCAATTAAAGATTCGCCTCAATGAGAGTAGCAGTGTGAGCAGATCCAGCAGTGAGCACGGCGATGCCGGGGAGGAGCCGAGTTTGAGAATACACGCAGGTAGACTGCTCGTCACCTTTGACGAAGAAAGGGACGACTTAGATGCGTTTATACGCCGGTTTGAGAGCATCGCCAGAGGGCAAAAGTGGCCTGAAAGCCAATGGGTGACGGCGCTTTCGACATGTCTTACAGGAGAGGCGCTAAGTGTTTATGGCAGGCTACCGCCTGCAGATGCAGCGGACTACACCAAGGTTAAAACCGCCCTCCTGAAGCGCTTTCGCTTCACGGCGGATGGGTTCCGAGACAAGTTTAATAAGGAGAGGCCAGTAGGGGGCGAAACAGCAACACAGTACGCGGCCCGCTTAAGACATTACTTCGATAGATGGGTTGAGCTGTCCAAAACTGAGACAGAATTCGAGTCCCTCCGAGCATTGTTGATTAGAGAGAGGTTTTTGCATGGATGTGGTTCGAACCTGGCATTATATTTGAAAGAAAGGAGGGCGGAATCCTAGGAAGACATGCTTGAGCTGGCAGACCAGTTTTTGGAAGCTCAGGGTGGAGCAAGCCTAGCGAAAACAAAGAAAGATGGTCCCATAACGGACGAAAAGGGGAAATACGAAAAAGGAGGCAACAGCCACTCACCACTACCAAGGTGCTATATTTGCAATCGTGGGAATCACCCACCGCACTTGTGTCGCAACAGACCTGCCGCTAATGTAGCCATCGTCTGCTTGAAGTGTGGGAAAAAAGGACATAGGGCAAACGACTGCCGGTCAGGAGCAAATAACTCCCTCCAGGCATCCTGCCTCTACGCACCAAGGGAAACGCGTGAGGATCCCATATGCGACGGGTATGTCGAACTTAGGAATGGCGAAAAAGTCCCCGTCGTCAACGCCGTAAGGGCGACACCGCCGAAAAATCTGGCCGAGAACCTACCAGTGGCCACAGGGACCCTCCGAGGCACAGACATATCAGTGTTGCGGGATACGGGGTGCAACACAGTAATCGTGCGGAGGAAGTTGGTGAAGGAAGACGAGCTGACAGGTACAAGCAGACTCGTCTACTTGGTAGACGGAACAGCGAGGATGCTGCCCGAAGCACGGATTGAGGTTGACACCCCCTACTTTACTGGCAATCTGACAGCACTATGTCTGCAAGATCCACTGTATGACCTCATTCTGGGCAATATCGAGGGCGTAAGACCTCCTAATGATCCCAGAAAGCAGACTGAAAAACCAGTCGCGACAAAGGAGTTAAGAGAAGAGCCTGTGGCAGCAGCTATAACCCGTTCCCAAGCGCACGCACAGCCGGGAAAGTTTGCCAAGCTTCGTACGCCTGGGACCACAGCGGGATTGCCGGGAGATAACTATGGCTGCGAGCAGAGGGGAGATGCGACACTCAAACAGTGTTTTGAGAAGATCGGCAGGAAGCAAACAGGCCGAAATGAGAAGGGAATCATCGATTACCAACAAGAACAGGGACTGCTGTACCGACAGTATACAGAGGCCAACGGACGGCTTGTACGCCAATTAGTCGTTCCGTGCTGCCACCGAGAAGCTGTGCTTAAAACGGCACACGATGGTATAATGGCAGGACACTTGGGCACGCAGAAAACCAAGGACCGGATCTCGGAGGAGTTCCTTTGGCCAGGCATCGCAGCTGACGTAAAAAGGTTCGTCGCCTCATGTGACATTTGTCAGCGCACCGTACCAAAGGGCCGTGTACCACATGTTCCACTGGGGAGGGCACCCATAATCGACACCCCGTTCAAGCGAGTGGCGATCGATATAGTGGGACCGATTCACCTGCCCTCAAAGCATGGGAACCGATACATTTTGACTTTAATGGATTATGCCACCCGGTATCCAGACGCAGTGGCGCTCCCGAGTATCGAAACTGAGCGAGTGGCCGAAGCCCTGGTCGAGATGTTCTCCCGATCTGGCGTCCCCCGCGAGGTACTGAGCGACCGTGGCACGAACTTCACATCGGACCTGATGAAGGAAGTAGCGTGGCTCCTTTCCGTGCGCCAGCTCCACACCACCCCATATCACCCCATGGCGAATGGCTTGGTGGAAAAATTCAACGGCACCTTGAAATTAATGTTGCAGCGCATGTGCGCCGAAAAACCGAGAGATTGGGACCGCTACCTGGCACCTCTCCTCTTTGCCTATAGGGAGGTTCCGCAGGCCAGTATGGGGTTTTCACCCTTCGAGCTTCTCTACGGCCGCCATGTGAGGGGACCCTTGGTGATACTGAAGGAGCTGTGGACGAACGCCGACTTGACTGAAGAAGCTAAGACGACGTACCAGCATGTCTTTGACCTCGGAACCGTTTGGAAGAAACGTGTCGCCTGGCACACGAGGAGTTGGAAAAAGCCGGATCACGGTACACGAAGCTGTACAATCGAAAGGCGAAGCAGCGGAGTTTCATTCCTGGAGACAAGGTACTCATTTTACTTCCCACCGACACGAACAAGCTGCTGCTGCAATGGAAGGGCCCTTTTGAAGTCCGGGAAAAGAAAGGTGAAGCTGACTACGTCGTAGACACGGCTGGCGGCAGAAAAATCTTCCACGCCAACTTACTAAAAAGATACGAGGAGAGGGACAGCCCCTCCACCAAGGTGTGCAACGTGACATTTGGTGTGGTGGAATCGAGCGAGGACGAGAATATTCCAACCCCTGACTGGCTGAAAGTAGAAGGGGAAGAAGACGTGAAGCTCTCCGACCAACTGGACGCTCAGCAGATCGGACAGCTGCAAAGAATTGTCAGGGAACACGCTCGTATTTTCTCGGATGTCCCAGGCAAAACTGACTGGGTCCACTGCAACCTCGAACTCACCACGAGTAACCCCGTCCACGTGAAACAATACCCTCTTCCCATTGCAACGCGGGAAGGTGTAGAGAAAGAGGTGCGGGAGATGGAGAAGCTCGGCATCATTGAGAAATCAGAGTCACCTTATAATTCGCCAGTCATTTTGGTAAAGAAACCCGACGGGACAAATCGACTGTGTATCGATTTTCGACGCCTGAACAACGTTCTGGTGGCCGACTCCGAACCTATGACAAGAACTGACGCGGTGTTTGCTACAGTGGGAAAGAAGAAGTATTTCTCGAAGCTCGACTTCGTGAAGGGCTATTGGCAGATCCCGCTGACCGAAGAGTCCAAAGCGAAGACGGCCTTCTCGACGACATCGGGACTATATCAGTTCCGCTTCATGCCATTCGGCATCAAGACAGCGCCTGCTGTATTTGCCAAGTTGATGCGGAAGGTTGCAGAAGGTATACCCGGTGTGGACCACTACTACGATGATGTACTGGTAGCCACCGAGACATGGAAACAGCACCTGAGGTCTCTGGAACTGCTTTTTGAGCGCATACAGAGGGCCGGGCTTACAGTGCGCCCCAGTAAATGCGAACTTGGTGTGGAAGAAATCGACTTCTTGGGATACCGAGTTGGCAGGGGCAGATTGCAACCACTGGGGAAAACACTCGACAAGATCGAAGCTGCACCACGTCCTTCAACCAAGCGACAAGTGCGCGCCTTCCTCGGTTTGACGGGGTACTATCGGGAATTTATCCCGAATTACGCAGAAGTCAGCGCTCCCCTTACAGATTTAACTCGGAAAGGCGAAGCTAACTCGGTGAAATGGACAGCAGCCCACGAGGAGGCTTTTCGAAGTCTCAAACAACATGTCTCGACGGAGCCGATACTACGGCTACCAGATTTGCACCAACCATTCGTACTTCGAACGGACGCATCGGACACAAGTCTCGGAGCCGTGCTCATGCAGGCCCACGAAGGCAAGCTCCACCCCGCAGCTTATGCCAGCCGAAAGCTGCTTCCACGGGAGGCTTCCTATAGTACCATCGAACGCGAATGTCTCGCGTTGGTATGGGGAATTCAGAAATTCTCCATGTACTTATATGGAGTACTTTTTTGTGTCCAGACAGACCACCAGCCTCTGAGTTATATCCAACGGGCGAAACAGCTGAACGTTCGAGTACTTCGATGGAGTTTACTACTCCAAGAGTACCAGTTCACCATTACGCATATTAAGGGTAGCGAAAACGTGGGAGCCGATTACTTGAGCCGGATATAGTTCTTGAGGTCTATGAGCATGTTGTTTTTTTTTTCTCCTTCCGTCGGTTGGGTTCTGTTTGTATGTACGTATTTCATTGTATAAGAAGTGTATTTTGAGTTATTTTCTTGTTGCTTGGTGCATTGGTTGTTTTTACTTGCTGTAATGCACATTGAAGGATTGCACTACAGTAGAGGAGCGCACCTGTTTCGTTTTGTTTCGTAGTATACATTCGTGCAGTGTATTCTGTATTGATGGCTGCCGTACACGGCTATTTCCTCTTCTTGTTTGCATGGCGCATTGATATTGTTGCGTGTAAATGAAGCTGGTACTCTAACAATTGTTGTTTTTTCTTTTGTTGTTACTTTGATGCACTCTGCCTATGTATGTTGTGTATGAGAGGGACAGTCCTCATGCCTCCCTTGTTGGTGGTGTTTTGTTCCTTGTTGTCGAAAAAAATTCCCCTCCGTGTGAACAAATGTTATGAATAACATTCTGAAAGTGGGGGGCAATGTCACGGACGGCTATTTTCGGCGACACCGCGTCACGGCAATTAACGGGCACCGTACTCCCCGACTGACCGTGAGAAACGGCGGCGCATGGAAGGGAGCCGAGAAGTGCAAAATGGGGTGCTCTTCTTAGAACGTCGCCGCCGACGGCTAATCCTTTTGTAACTGTGGCGGCGTCTGCAAGGTCGTAGAAGGCCGCGGTACACCCCGAACAAGGATTAGACTACAAGACGCACCTACTGAGAGCCAAACTTTTGACCGTTCCCACGGGGAAAAGCGTGGGAAACGCTCTGGTGGCCAAACCGTATGACAACAACCCGACAGGTTGTCACTCTCGCTAGTTGCGGGCCCTCTCCCAATTAAAAAGGGGTGGGGTCAAAATATTTTTGGGGCGGAGTTTCCCATCAATTAAACACGCATGATTGGACCCAGGTAGAGGTCTCTTGTCCCCAAGGAAGAGAGCGAGGAGACACGAGGGGGATTTAAGCGCAGGATTTTGCCCTGCTAGGCAGACTAGTCGCTGACCAAGATGGTGTAGAAACAGATCAACAAGCATCTCTTCTAGAAGTTTTTAGTGTGGCTCTGTATCGGCTGGCCACCTAAACTTAGCCGTTCGTCTAGTTGTGACCCGATATTAACGTCTGCAACGTAGACATCGGGACTTCGCTTCGAGTTAGCTCAACCTGCTCGAAGTCACCTGCAAGCACTAGCCTCCCGGAGCCACCAGCGTTGCAACACCGCCGACATCGCAGTCGTGCCAGAACTCTCTTCGACTTCTCGCATCCGATCGTCGGGGACACAACGCTGCCGGTCATCACATGTATGCCTTCACCTGTTTATATCTTCGAACTTTCTCCTCCGTCGATTCTATTCTTGTTAGTTTGTGTAGTTTGTAATAGTTCTCTCTCGTAAGCTGATTTATTGTTTCTGTTATATATTTCTTTAGTTGTATCAAGTGTCGATGTATATTGTTAGTTGTATTGAAGTGTTGTATTAGATCCCGTGTGCTGCAATATCACTAGAGTAAAGTTGTTTTGTTTTCTCACGTCTCTGATCTCTTCACTGTCTCTGCTTGCGTACGGAACGAACCAACCTGCTGTCATTCCCGTCGCCGACTTCGCGCTGGCGACGCTAGAGTGGCAGCTTGTAACAAGCTCTCAGCCCAGAGCTCCAACACCCGCTGCTGCGTCCCGCGCCCGCTGAACCAGCGCCCGCTGGCCACTCGGGGTTTCATCGCGCAGCATGGCCTCCCAGTCTTGTAGGGTAGGAATAGGAGAGGAGTTGGCAGAGCGCTTGGCAGGCGGACGCTGGCATTCTGGCGTATCGTGAAATAACGTCAGTACCACTCCACAGCCAGGGCATTTGTCAGGGTAAGAAGTGGAATGGAGGATGTGGAGGAAATAGAAGTTCGGAAATGTGTTCGCCTGCAGTTGACGCACCGCAGTTGCATCTTCTCGTGATAGAGTGTGGTGTGGTGAAGGGTACCGAATGCGCTCTTGTCTATAGTAATCGAGAGTGTCTCGATATCCTAGAAGTTCCGTGTTTGTGTCCTCCTCATCTGGTTTGGACAGCTCTTCCTCCGGATCCCGGTTAGCGAGTGCTCGGGTAGCTGTATGAGCGCAGTCGTGACCGGGGAGAGAAGCGTGCCCAGGGGTCCAGACAAGTCGGAACTTGTGTTGCGTGGGGAATGTGGTGTTCAAAATTCGGTGTGTGTGCTGTGAGACAATACCCCGTGCGAAGGCACGGCAGGTATCCATTGAGTCTGTAAAGATCAGAATAACATCTGTGTGAGGAAGGTTTATGGCAGCGTGGAAAATCGCCAGAGCGATGGCACACTCTTCGTCCTCAGATATGCTCTTTGTATACGTACGCTGATTGAGGCTACTATGTCGTGATCGTTGTTCACCACTGCTTTAACTGTAAAACTCCGGGAGTGGTGTCTAGCGGCATCGCAGTATAAGAGAGTGTTTGGAGGATGCTGATTAATGAGGCGCGTGAGGTTTTTCAGCCTTGCCGGCCGGCGCTGAGCGTTGCCCTCAGGGTGCATATTACGTGGAAGTGGCGCGACTGTTATCTTGTTCGGAAGTCAGTGGGTAGCTGTTTCCCTGGTGTGCTGTAGCCACATCGATTCGGAGGCTACCCTAGCCTGAGGAGTAGCCGCTCTCCCACTTGGGTGCTGCGGAGTCTTCGTAGCTGACTATTACGTTGTGCTTCGGTTGGTTCCCTGAGGTTGTTGTGTACACCCATGGCTAGGAGACGGTTGGTGGATGCGTACGTAGGTAGTCCAAGCACCGCCTTGCCGTCTCTACGAAGGAGAATTTCCAGTCTTCCCTATTGCGCAAGCGTTAAGGTTTGAAAAGGGACGTGGTAGGTGATGCGACTTTCTATGCAGGCATTAACTATACGTAGAATGTCTTGCTCCTGAAGTCCATGCCTTCGGTTGGTGATGCGGTGGATCATATGCGTGATTTGAGAAACTTGCTATTCTAATATTTTCATGGTGTGCGTTGCCTTGAGTGTGGATAACACCGACGACACGCGAGCCAAGAAAGCCGAGTGCAAGCGTCTTCAACGCCCGTGCCGCTCTGCTTCGTCTAAACGATCTGCCACGGGCAGAGACTATCCTGGAGACTTGGAGAGGCTCTCATTCTCCGCACACTCAGGCAAAGCGCGTGCAGCAGCCAATCAGAGAGACTCTCCGAGGTGCCGCTACTCTCCAACTGGCTGCTGCACGCGTTTTGCCTGAGTGGGCGGAGAAGAAAAGTTTTGTTCTTCTCCGCGCACTCAAACAAACGGTGAAACGTACGCAAAGACAAGCACATCCCGGAGCGGCGCAGGCGCTCCAGCAGCCAAGCGCCTGAAGCAGTCGCTTGCCCCACTCATCAAACATTCACTCCGTAAATATGTTGCGACTCTAAGGCCGCGTTCACACTGAGCGTTCCGGCCGCCGAAAGTGCTCCGAATCCGGTTCGGCGGCGACGAGATCCGCCGAAAAGGCCCTCTCAGCGCCGATCGCTCTCGAACCGATTTTTGCGGCGTCTGCCACCGAATCGGTCACCGCGGACCAATAGGAGCGCTAGTCAAGGAATTTTGAAAAATGGCGGCCAAGCCCTACTCACTTGTTATGCTGCAGTGCACGTAACTGAATGTTGAAACCAACGGGAGTTTAACCTACTCTGTGCATACTTCGCCTCCGTATTTCGTGAAAGAGGTGACCGAGCTTGTTGCGGTCTTGCAGAGCAAAACGAACCCACCAACGCCGCTGGCGTCGGTGGTTTCTCTGCTCTTCGTGCATTACAAGACAGCCACTTGCCAGCAAAGTAAGCAGTACTGTCTTTTCTTGCTTCTTGCGTACGAGAATCGTCGAAGTATACACCACCGGATAGCGTAGTAGCGTTTGCGAGCCGCGGCAACAACCGGGTGACAGCGCATCCATCCCGCGTTCGCCCCGTAGTACATGGCATATTCGGCGGCGCGGGGCGCGTCCAGTGCGAACGACGCTGCGTTTCGGTGGCAGGGGAATTTCGGCCGCTGTAGAAAGCGGATGTTTCAGTGTGAACTTGTCTAGAAAAAATTTATTTACAGCATGTACAGAACACAAAGGCTTCATACCATTCCAGTAACAGGGCATATACACCTCGGCACATCTATATTTCACGACTAACATCACTACGTTACAGTGAAGACATTCGCTCTAATATACAGTGTGAACTATGCATTAGGGGCGAAGCTCCTTAAAGCGGCACCTGTTCGTCCCTCGTAGAAGTGCGTAACATGTCTTACGCTTTGACCTACAAGGTAGTACCAGTGGGAGATTTCTCCTGTGCGTTGTCGAATAAAAAAAAATTTCGCAGCGTGCGCGTTAACTGAAAGCCGAATTGTCCTGTCGCTCAATCGCCATCAGCAGCCATTGGCATGTACATTGAGCACTATCTGACAAGAAAAGGTTGCTACGTTATACTCGCTGGGCGTAACCTCCTTGGTTTTAGATAGGTTTAGCGAGCGTGGGGCCGCAGTGCCATGAATACAGTGAACTAGTATATACCATGAACTCGAGGTGGTTAAAGGTGGGAAGCAGACACAAAGCGGAAGCCGTAAGAAAGTGTGCGTGTGCCATTTCTCGTTTAGTCCTTGAAATGTCCGCTGAATGGCGGTGCTTCTATATACGGAATATATGATGAAAAGATGCGAGATGGTGGTACTTGGAGTGTTGAGTAGATGGACGAACGGACACACAGACAGATGCATGGACGGACGCACGGATGGCTGCCCGGACGGATGAACGCATGGATGGACGCAGGGGCGGATGCATGGACGAACGCAGGAATGGAAGCACGGATGGACGTGTGGACGCACAAACAGACGCACGCATGGACGGGCGGATGGACGCATGGACGGTCACACAGACGGACGCATGGACGGACGGAAGCAAGAACGAATGGACGGACGGATTCTTCGCCCCACTCTCCATCATTCACCCTGTGGACATGCTGCCATTTTTTTTCTAGGCGCGAAGCCCCTGGGGGCCAAGGGATATTTTCGTCTTCGTCCATCATGCTCTATAAAACCAAGACTGAACCCTTGCACAACAAATAACAAAAAAATGGCAACATATCCACGGAGTGAATGAAGGGGAGTGGGGCGAAGCATTCGTCCGTCCATTCGTCCTTGCTTCCGTCCGTTCCTGTGTACGTCTGTGTAACCGTCCATGCGTCCATCCACTCGTCCGTGCGTGCGTCTGTTCGTGCGTCCGTCCCTGCGTTCTTCCATGCATCCGCGCCTGCGTCCGTTCATGCGTCCATCCATGCATCTGTCTGTGTGTCCGTTCGTCCATCTATTCAGCACTCCAAGTACCATCATCTCGCATCTTTTCATCATATATTATCCATATAGAAGCACCGCCATCCAGCGGACATTTCAAGGACTAAACGGGAGGTGGCACATGCACACTTTCTTACGGCTTGCGCTTCGCGTTTACTTCCCACCTTTAACCACTTCGAGTTCATGGTATATACTAGTTTACTGTATTCATGGCTATGCGGCCCAACGCTCGCTAAACCTTTCTAAAACCAAAGAGGTTACACCCAGCGAGTATAACGTAGCAACCCTTTCTTGTTAGATCGTGCTCAATGTACATGCCAATAGCTGCTAGTGGGGATCGCAGCGTGCGCGTTACCTAAAGGCCAAATGCTCCTGTCTCTCATTCCCCCTTAGCAGCCATTAACATGTGCATTGAGCACTATTTTTTATTGTTCAACAACGCACAAAAGAAATCTCTCACCGGAACAACCTTGGAGGTCAAAATCGTAAGGACCGCTATTTCGGGTATGTGCCACTGGTGGTTACGTACTACGAGGGACGCACAAGCCACGCCATAAGGAGCTTCGCCCCTAAAACTTCTACGTGAATTATTTATTGTATGCCTACATCAATCAAACAAATGACAGAGCAATACATGATCACCTGGGCCACCCACCTGTCTGTCAGACCATGTATCTGTCCGTGCGTCCGTCCATCTGCCCGTGCGTCCATCCAGCCGTCCGTTCGTCTGTCCGTCCGTTCATCAATGCCTCCATCCATATCTGTTCGTCCTTTATACTATGTAGTTGATATGTGGTGTTTTACGTCCTAAAACCACCATATGATTACGCGAGACGCCATAGTGGAGGGCTCCGGAAGTTTCGACATTCTGGGGTTCTTTAACGTGCACCCATCTCTGAGCACACGGGCCTGCAACATTTCCGCCTCCATCGGAAATGCAGCCGCTGCAGCCGGGATTCAATCCCGCGACCTGCGTGCTTTATACTAGTCAGTGACCTCGATGTAGACATTGTGGTCATAAGGACCCAGCTTCGCCTGCTCGTCGTCATTCACTTCGTTGAGCTGCGTGGTTTTCTCCCTCTCTCCAGAAAAAAAAATAAACGTCTTTCTGCTTCTGTCTTGAGTCGCAAGATCATATTCAGGAAAAATATTTTAAAGCGTCTGCGCTGGAGACAAAGCATTTTATCACTGCCCCACAACCGATTCAAGAATTGCCCTTAGTCCTAAGGTAATTAACAGCCTGCCCGTTTGAATGAGTAGAGTAAACTGGATGGTACTTTATTGTGACATGTAGCTAGCGCCACTCTCAACACTTCGGCTATATCGGCAGCACTAGAGTGTACACCCATTTCATGGATACCTGGGACGGCTTCGTGCCCTCCCATAATGAAGTATCGACTACTTTAAATCGTTAACCACTTTTTCTAAACCCAGATTTCAACTGTATGCAGCTCCTGCGCTGGACGGCTTTATGCTCTCCCATAGTTGAGTACCTAGTACTTTAAATCGTTAACCACGTTTTCTAAACACAAAGATTTCATTTGTTACAAATCGTGTTTCATTGCATCTATTGTATCGTTATACCATTGTATCATGATATCGCATTGAATTCTTGTGTACGTGTATGCCAACATTGTCGTGTATATTAGAGCAAATGCCTTCACTGCAACGTAGTGATGTTGGTCGTGATACATATATGTGCCGAAGTGTATGTGCCCTGTTACTGGAATGTTATGAAGCCTTTGTGTTCTGTATATATGTGACAGGTTCAGTAAATAAAGCCAGTCGAGCTAGCTGTGAAACGTTAATCTCTCACGAGAAAAGGAAGTGAGCGTTTGATTTGCAAAAAAAAAATTATACTTTCACAAACACACAAAAAAAACCACAAAAAGGAAAATACTAAGATCAGAAAAATGTTAACTAATTAGCACTGTCAGTTTCGTTAGCGAGCGGAAACCTCTAAGAGTCTAAACAGTCCTTTTCGTTAAAGTCCTCGTGTTTGAGTCCGGACGCGAGAGAAGACGGATACGGCTCACCAGCGGTTCACGCCCTTCAATAGTCCATTGGGGAAGCTGCCGTGGTGAGAGTGCATAAGCTCGAGCCCGTAGCCCGACGGCTTGCTCCCGCTCCCGGTAGACGTCATCTGCTGCGCTGTCTTCCGCTCGAACATCAGACCAAGGTCTTGCCAAGGATTCGCCAATAGCCGCTGCGGTTGAATGGTCACCAGGACCCCGTGGTAACAGTCGCCAGCTAGGTGGATGCCCTGACGCCCAGGAGGTACTCGCACCCGACGAGGTCGCACGCCGCACCCTAGCCTTCTTTTTCCAAGCACGAGCCCGAATCTCCTCTTCCTCTTTCTTCGATGCCCTGGCTCTGGATTTTTCTCCCATTCCCTTGAATTTTCTTCTTTTTCCAATCGCCAGTGTTCGCCGCACTGGCGCAATACGCCATCTTGCACACATTGTCAGTAGTTCATCTTACGCGCCAAATTTGAAAGTCACTTGACTCGCGCACTTCACTCACAACAAGAGTCCCCCCTTTGAAAAGTTTCTTTTGCGAAGAAAAATAAACTGCAGTTCAGTGCGCGAGAAGTCACCACGCGTCGTCCATTCACAAGATGTCCTTAACAAACAAACAACTTGAAGTAGTCGCTTGTCTCGAGAAAACGTAAAAATTCACAACCGGCTCATATAATCTGCGCCGACATTTTCAGAGCCTCTAATGTGCTCGACTCGGAATGAATATTCTTGTAACGCGAGGCTCCACCGTAATACCCTACTGTTCAGGTGTTTTGCCCTTAAGAGATACTGCAGTGGTTGGTGATCGGTCTGTACGACAAATGACGTTCCGTACAGAAAAACATGATACTTTTCTATCGCCCAGACCAACGCTAAGCATTCCCTCTCGATTGCTGAGTATCTCTTTTCGCGAGGCTGAAGTTGACGACTGGCATATGACACAGGGTGGAGGATGCCATCATGCTCTTGCATAAGGATAGCGCCTATACAAGAATCAGAGGCGTCAGACCGAAGCACGAATTCTCTTTTCAGATCGGGTGCTTTGACGATTGGCCCAGAAGACAAAGCCTTTTTGAGTGATTCAAACGCTTCTTCTCTATCCGTGGTCCACGTAATCTTGTTTTTCTCCATCTTCCTCGTCATCTCAGTAAGCGGCTGTGCTTTCTCGGCGTACCGAGGTATCAGGTCACGGTAATAGCCAGCCAGTCCAAGGAATGACCGGAGTTGCTTCTTTGTTTCAGGCTTAGAAGCACAGGTGATCTTCTGTATCGTGCTTTCGACTGGCCGTATGTTGCCATCTCCCAATCGATGTCCCAAAAAGGTGACTGTGCTCATAGCCACTTCACATTTCTGTGGCTTGATCCTTAGTCCGGCTTGTCGTATCCTGGCAAAAAATTGCTTCAAAGTTGTTAGATGTTCTTCCCACGTAGTGGTAGCCACCAGTACGTCGTCTATGTAATGAACGACGTTGGGTATTCCAAGCAATAACTTTCTCATCAGACGAGTGAAGACCGCGGATGCGGTCTTGATGCCAAAAGGCATATACAGGAAATGATAATGCCCTGATTGGCTTGAAAAGGCGGTCTTTTGCTGCGAGTCTTTTGCGAGAGGAACCTGCCAATATCCTTTAGTTAAATCAAACTTCGAGAACCATTTCTTTGTTCCCACTTCGGCAAACAAGTGATCAGTTCTGGGTATAGGTTCTGCATCAGATACCAGAACATTGTTTATACGGCGAAAGTCTATACAGGCCCTGTAGCCATTGTCTGGCTTTTTGACTAGTACCAAAGGAGAATTATATGGTGACTCTGAGGGTTCTATAATGCCAAGTTGCAACATGTCTTGCACTTCCTTTTCAACGACTTCCTTCATAGAGAATGGCAATGGGTATTGTGGGGTGTTAACTGGTTCTGAACTGGTCGTTTGTAACCGACACTCCACAAGGTTTGTTTTACCTGGGATCTCCGAGAATACGTCTTCGTAGGTACTTAAGATGTCCCGTATCTCCACCCGCTGTCGCTCCCCGATTCCATCTCCAAGCTTTATGGAGTCAATACCGCAGCTACCCTGTACTTTGAAAGTTGGTAGTGGTTTCTCAGACTCCTCTTCCTCCAGAACGACAAAAGATGATGTCTGAGGAAGCTGTTCTTCACGGCGTTCTTCATACTTTTTCAGCATGTTTATGTGGAAAAGTTTTTTGCTGTGTCCAAGGTCCAGCCAGTAGTCATAGTCGTTTTTCTTTTCTATGACTGGAAACGGCCCTTTCCAATGCATCAATAACTTGTTGTTGCTTGTGGGAAGCAAGATCAATGCACGGTCACCAGCTTTCAGGTCCCGTTGCTTGCTGTGGCGGTCGTAATACCTTTTCTGCGACACCTGTGCTCGGCTCAGGTTTTGTCGTACCAGCTCCAGTGTCTTCTCAATTCGCTCTCTTAAATCCAGGACATATCCGTACGTCGTCTTAAGTTCTTCGTTCTCCTGATCATGAGTCCATAGCTCTTTCAGGATGCTCAGAGGTCCTCGAATATGTCGGCCATAAATAAGTTCAAATGGTGAGAACCCGGAGCTTGCTTGTGGGGCTTCACGATAAGCAAACAAAAGAGGTGCTAGCAAGCGATCCCAACATTTAGGCTGTTCTTGAACCATTTTGCGGAGCATTTGCTTGAGTGTTCCATTAAACCTCTCTACCATCCCGTTGCACATAGGATGGTATGGAGTGCAGCTAAGATGCTTGACTGCCAGTAGTTCATTCACCTCCTTCATTAGATCTGAGGTAAAGCACGATGCCTGATCAGCCAAGACTTCTCGTGGAAAACCAATGCGAGAAAACATCTCGACAAGTCCCTCGGCCACTGTAGCTGAGTCAATTGCTGTCAAAGGCACTGCATCAGGGTAGCGAGTGGCGAAATCCACAAGAGTCAAAATATACCGATGGCCTTTTGCCGAGGCTGGAGTTATCGGTCCAATGATGTCGACCGCCACACGTTCAAAAGGGGTGTCGATCAACGGCATACGCCCTAGAGGCACCTTGCCCACCTTGCCTTTCGGTAAAGTCCTTTGACAGGCGTCACATGATCGGACATATCTGCGGATATCTTCTTGTACCCCGGGCCAGTAGAAGGCGTCCAGAACTCGATCTATTGTTTTTTTTACACCCTGATGACCTGACATGACATTTTCATGAGCCAAACGTAACACTTGGCCTCTCAGGGACTTCGGGACTATGGCTTGTTCAATGATCTTACCAGGGGACAGGAAGTATTGTCGGTAAAGAATACCATTCTTGGCTACGAAAGAAAAAGATGTCGAGCCCTTTCTAACAAACTTCTTACCCACTCTGGCTCTGCAGATGTCAAGTGTCTGGTCTTTTTCTTGTTCTTCGCGAAACATTTTGCGAGACATCTGGCCAGGGAGCCCAACAGAGATGGCCCTTCGCGAACTATTGAGACGTGCGGCACCAACCAGTTGAGAATTTGGGTGGTTACCTTCGTCCGCAGAATGAACTTTTTTCTTAATGAATTGATCTTGAGAAAGTTTCCGCGAAACGTCGGGGTCATTGGCGTCACGGGCCCCCGGTACGTTCCCAACTATGACGTCATACAGTGGCGACGGCATACACTTGACGATGGCCATGCCGGAAAAGTATGGAGATCTGATACGTATCTCCGCCTCAGGGGTTACGATGGTGCTGCCATCAGCCAACCACAACGTCGCGGTAGTGCCAGTTAGTGCTTCATCAGGTACTAATGACCGGCGTACTACCAACGTGTTGCTTCCGGTGTCCCTTAGGACTCGAACAATTTGTCCATTCACTTCCCCTGGTAACACTGGCATGGGACGTTTCTTACATTGCGCTTGCGTCTTCACCGTGCCCATAACATTGTCGTCTCGGTCCGAGTCGTCGCCATCAATCATGGATTGTTGTGGACCGGTCTCTTCTTTGGGTAGCATTAAACAAGATGTAGTTGATTTCGAAGTGCCAGTCATTTTCTGACAGCCCTTCACATCATGCCCCCACTTACGGCAGTTTGTACAAAATACTTGTTTAGGTTTACTTCGACAGTCAGAAGCCTTGTGCCCCTTACGGCCACAAACAAAACATTGCATCTCTGCTCTTGGGCTTGAAATCAATTTAGCCTTCCCAGTTGTGTCCTCACTCTTATTCTGAACTATTAATAAGTTCTTCAATCTCTTTGCCTCTATATATATATCAGCTGCCTCTGCCATGGCTTCCAGAGTCTTGCAGTTCTTCTCCCGTAAGAAGAGCGCCAGCTGACTACTGCAGTTCGCCATGAATTGTTCGGCTACAATCAAGTCACGGACTGAATCGAAATTCCTCTCTGTCTGAGACATTTCTATCCACCTGTCAAAGAAACTTTGGAGTCTCGTGGCATACTGTTTTCCAGTTTCGCCGTCTTCAGGCTTGCTTTTCCGGAATTTCTCACGGTAGCCATCAGCCGTGAAGCGAAAACGCTGGAGCAGTGCCAATTTGACTTCGTCGTATGACAGGGAATCGTTCGGTGACAACCGTCCAAATACCTTCAGAGCCTCTCCGCCAAGGCACAAACTAAGAGCCGTGGCCCACTTTTCCCGTGGCCAATCTTGACCTGTCGCCACTCTCTCAAACCTTTTCAGGTAGGCGTCAAGGTCGTCTCTGTCCTCGTTGAAAACGGGTATAAAGTTATGCGGGTTCACTACCATAGGCGCGTTCCTTTGGTTGCCCGTGTCAGCCACCGTAGGCTGACCGACACCGGCCTCAGCTACTCTCAGGCGCAGTTGCAGCGTCCTCTCTTCTACTTCCAAGTGTCGCTGGCTTGCTTCTCGGGTTTGGTTCTCCGTTTTTGCTACTTCAAGACGTAGCTGTAAATTGCGGCCTTCCAGCTCCAACTGTTCTTTCTTCGCGTCTCTCTCCGCGGCTCGTTCATCGCGCTCACGCGCTTCTCGTGCGTCAAACCAAGCCTGCAATTCTGCTCCCTCCAACCCCATGCGTTCTGCCAGCGCCATCAACTCTCGCGAGCCCATTTTACTTTTTTAGTTAGCCTTACTCAAATCTACTTTTTAGTGGCAAACACTCACGTCCTGTCGTAGCGGACGCCAATTTGTGACAGGTTCAGTAAATAAAGCCAGTCGAGCTAGCTGTGAAACGTTAATCTCTCACGAGAAAAGGAAGTGAGCGTTTGATTTGCAAAAAAAAAAATTATACTTTCACAAACACACAAAAAAAACCACAAAAAGGAAAATACTAAGATCAGAAAAATGTTAACTAATTAGCACTGTCAGTTTCGTTAGCGAGCGGAAACCTCTAAGAGTCTAAACAGTCCTTTTCGTTAAAGTCCTCGTGTTTGAGTCCGGACGCGAGAGAAGACGGATACGGCTCACCAGCGGTTCACGCCCTTCAATAGTCCCTTGGGGAAGCTGCCGTGGTGAGAGTGCATAAGCTCGAGCCCGTAGCCCGACGGCTTGCTCCCGCTCCCGGTAGACGTCATCTGCTGCGCTGTCTTCCGCTCGAACATCAGACCAAGGTCTTGCCAAGGATTCGCCAATAGCCGCTGCGGTTGAATGGTCACCAGGACCCCGTGGTAACAGTCGCCAGCTAGGTGGATGCCCTGACGCCCAGGAGGTACTCGCACCCGACGAGGTCGCACGCCGCACCCTAGCCTTCTTTTTCCAAGCACGAGCCCGAATCTCCTCTTCCTCTTTCTTCGATGCCCTGGCTCTGGATTTTTCTCCCATTCCCTTGAATTTTCTTCTTTTTCCAATCGCCAGTGTTCGCCGCACTGGCGCAATACGCCATCTTGCACACATTGTCAGTAGTTCATCTTACGCGCCAAATTTGAAAGTCACTTGACTCGCGCACTTCACTCACAACAATATATTGTAAATAACTTTTTTTCTAAACAGCGAGTCCCACGGGACGGCTTTATGCTCTCCCATAGCAGAGTACCTAGTACTCTAAATTGTTAACTTCCTTCTCTAAACACAGTACTCTCGTCATTGTGTCTGGACGTCTTATTGCTCTCCCGCAGTTGGTACTAAGTACTCAAAATCGTGAAAAAAAATCACAGCATATCCACAGACTGAATTATGATAAGTGGGGCGAAACATCCGTTCGTCCATCTAGTGAACAATCCAAGTAGCGCCATCTCGCATCTTTTCATCATATATTCATGACATTGAACTACCGCCATACCACGGACATTCCAAGGACTAAACGAGAGGTGGCTACTACTACTACTACTACTACTACTACTACTACTACTACTACTACTACTACTATTACTACTACTACTACTACTACTACTACTATTACTAATACATACATACATACATACATACATACATACATACATACATACATACATACATACATACATACATACATACATACATACATACATACATACATACATACATACATACATACATACATACATACATACATACATACATACATACATACATACATACATACATACATACATACATACATACATACATACATACATACATACATACATACATACATACATACATACATACATACATACATACATACATACATACATACATACATACATACATACATACATACATACATACATACACACATACATACATACATACATACATACATACATACATACATACATCGCAGACGCACGACCCACTGCATAAGAAGCTTTGCCCCTAAAACGAGAGGTGGCTACTACATACAGGAAACAAACGACCCACGCCTAAAGGAGCTTCACCCCTAAAGCTTTTTCTAAACGCACAAATAAGCGTTTGGAATAAGTATCGTCTTTTTTTGACTGGGACGGCTTCCTGCTCTCCCATAGTATTACGTATTCCAAATTGTTAAACTATTGTTAAACTATTTTTTCTAAACAAAAGAAGAAGAGTTCGCTGCTCTTTCGTAGTTGAGCATATCGTACACCTAATCTCCTACATTTTAAATGCATATGAGACTCCTTGAGCGAACTGTCCCCATACCCGTGTGCGTGTGTGTTTTGCAGCACATCTCTTCCTGTGTTCCATATTCGGCGTAATCGATAGAGCGAAACGCGGTCTAAGGAGAGCGAACGCGGAGCTACGGGTGCCTCTTTCGCACGAGAGAGACGTTCGACCTGCCAGTCTAGGGCGGAGATGCGTGTGTTGGTCGGAGGGACACTTTGTGTGTGGAACGGTGAAACCTTCTTGGGAACGGTCTAGCGTACTCTTAAATTGTTGTAGGGTCGGCTACACTGTCCTATACCAAAATGGTTTCGCGTGCACGTACAAGAACCTTGCTACGCATGCTCGAGTAGCAGTGACTGCTTGTGCCTCACCGATCTGTAAATTCCAGAGGAGTGACGTCATAGCCGTGGCAGACGCATTCGTAACCCGAGGCTCATGTAATACCTCGAGCAACGCTGCTCCCTTTGGTCTACCTCAACGTTAAATAAAGCGGGGCGTTTGCCAGTATGGTATATAGCCATTGATTGATATGTGGGGTTTAACGTCCCAAAACCACCATATGATCATGAGAGACGCCGTAGTGGAGGGCTCCGGAAAGTTCGACCACCTGGGGTTCTTTAACGTGTGCCCAAATCTGTGCACACGGGTCTACAATATTTCAGCCTCCGTCGGAAATGCAGCCGCCGCAGCCGGGATTCGATCCCGTGACCTGCGGGTACCTTAGCCACTAGACCGCCACGGCGGTATATAGCCATGGAGAACGAGAGGGAAATTGCTGCTCAGCGGCGCGGAAGAGCGGAGAAGCTTAACTCATCGGATTCCGAAGTAGTTGCCTAGCAATTAGCGGTTGAGCATAGGAAGAACGAACAGAACAAGGCTAAGTGTGTTGTGTAAACACCGGAGAAAACGGAGGAACGTCTAGCGTCGCCAGGAGGCGGATTGAATGACTATACGGTGAAACATATCGAAAGCACCAGCGCGACCTGGACCTTCGAGGCGGACTTCGTAAACCGTTCGTTTAAATATGTGTGCGACGTGTGTGAAAGAATATGGAACATGAAAGGCTTAACGCCGGTAATTAGTGCCATGCGTGAAACGTTGAGCTTAGAAGCGCCCCCTTAATTTACGCTATACGTATATCTATGGCATGGAAGAGCTAAGCCACTGCTAGATTTTTCGCATCTAGTTTTCTTGGCACAAAGTCGCTCATAATAAATATGTTATATGGCAGAGCTCTTGGACGCCCGTTCTTGCGCTGAGTGACGTCGGCATCGTCGTCACCGGCAGAGCGAACGAGGACGAAAGTGAGCGAACAAGGAACTCTGGGGAGAATGCAAGATGGCGACAGTGAGGAGAGTGCTAGAAGAAGGAAACGACAGGGGCGAAACAACAGGATCCGTGGCAGCCACCCGCAGCGCCACAGTCTCCGATGACGTCATCATTAAGGCATACGGCGAGGGCGTCCACCGATACCATATGAGGAAATAAAGTGCTCAATGAACGGAGGCCCGTCTGTGGCGGCTGTTGTGGAAAGTGACCACGCGCTGCCTTCTACGGTCTCTTGGTTAGCGAGGCAGTTCCGCCTCACAGAAATCAGAGCAGCTGCGCTCAGAATTCATATAATGCAGTATGGTAATCATCGGTAGCTTTTACAGCGAAAGCTGTTATGAAATCACAACTCGGTTCACGCGCAGCTGTCCGCCGCCACCGCCGGTGTCCGTAACCACATCGCGCGAAATTAGAAAAAAAAAACTAGCACCGATGACACAGTGGCGCTCGAACCCGAGTGCCAGCCCAGTATTCTACCACTAAGTTACGCCGGTGCTTGTTACTTGTTGTCAAACTTGCCTTCGGCAGGCATGACCAATTACCAATGGCACAGCGGGGCTCGAACCCGAGCACGCTGGGTGCCATCTCAGTATTCTAACACTGAGACACGCCGGTGCTTGGGACTTGGCATACTTGTCTTTGGTAGGCTTGATGTCGGGAAAGCAATCGCGTTAATACTGGACGGTGCGGCCACTGCGAAGCTTCGTGGTGAGGACGGGGAACGTTCCGCCTCCACCAAATATGTTACGAAAGAGAGACGCCGTATCGACGAGGCTGTGGATGAAATATATTGACCGGTAGACCAGATGATGATGATGATGATGATGATGACGACGACGACGACGACGACGACGACGACGACGACGACGACGATCCTTGATACTCTGGCGCACACCCACAAAGGGGGATCGGTCAAGAACCAGGCGGCAGGATCTTAACTAAAAGGCTCATGGTTTTTCAAACACGGCGTAATTTTGGGCTGAAAAAAGTATATAGACACCGAGCGGAGACCACTCTTCATCCTTTTCATCAGGCACGCACGCGCATCGTCCCGCATAACGTCAACATGCATGTAGCAATATAGAGCAAAATATTTTGAATTCCATATTCAATTCCACATTGCATATTCTTGCCCACTATTCGGCATTACTTGATCCGAATTCGATTCGAGCTGAAATTTCAGTAATCGCATACACCTTGTGTTTAATCATCGCAGCAGTTAACACACCAACAAAGTGAGCAGCTGCGCGTACATGGGTTCGCGTGCTGCCTTAAGGACGCGTGTGCCCTTCGCTGATTAGCAAAAAAAAACAATTATAACTGGGAACTTCATAATTGTACTTGAAGTAGGCAGTATAGGATAGTTCGAAATGGCCAAGGTTGCATATCCTTGCGGCCTGGTTGAGGCATGCCGCCAGGATATGCAAGCGTGCTGAGACAACGATGTTCGCAGCTCAACTCCGGCTTTTGCGTACTTCCAAAGTGCACATTCGCACACCATTGGTGTCGCAGGGTAGCTCCTCCGCGAGCTCCCATCTTAGCATAAACTCAGCTGACAAAAACTTAGATGAAGCTTCAGCTTCAACTCCAAAGGAAGAACGCGATAGCGCAATAGAGCCCCGCACGCATCGCCCTCAACCGCGCCGCGAGGAGAGAAACACTTGCGCGAGTAACATTGGACCTTTCGAAACTATTCTGGACTGCCTACTAGATGTGTTATTTTGGATTGCCTACTATATGTACTATTCTGGACTGTCTACTGGATGTGCTATTTTGGATTGCCTACGAAATGTACTATTCCAGATTGCCTACTGGATGTACTATTCTGGACTGCCTACTGGTTGTACTATTCTGGATTTCCTACTGGATGCCAAGAGCCCACTGTGCCAATATTGTTCCTTTTGTAACTTCGCAAAGCACCCGTTACGTGTCCACATTAGGTGCCACGCGCACCAACGAATCCGAATACTTTGCAATGGGCGGGTAGTTTTAAAACAACCACTCACCGAGTGATTCACTTGTTTCCGCGTTTGGTGCGGTTCTACGATTCCACCACGCATGCGTAAAGGAGACTCCGCCGATTACACGACATAATTATAGCTCTTTTTTTACGAACTAGGTTCAAGCGGTGACGTGGCTGCGTGCTAGAACACTTGCTTGCCAAGCAGGTGGCCTGGGTTCGATAGCCACCCAGATCAAATGTTTCTAATATTTCTTTATTTGCATATACCCCGAATTTTCGCTTACAGACAACGCCGATTTATCACTCGAAACTTGCGACGCCAAAGCCGGCATTTCTGCGAAGCCAGCTCTAACGCTACCGCATTCAAGACAATCAAACAGCGGTTCCATTAACGTTCAAAAATGCGTTCAGCCTTACGGTTTGCTATCTTACGCCATGCTCTTTCTTACAAGAATGCGATTTTTCTTTTGGCGCGAAAACTGCGCATGGAGTGAGTGTGGATCATTAACGCGCGCTCTGTTCGGAGGAGAGCTTTGACACGTCTTCGTTATGGGCTTAACGGCACGTGCCCCGCCGCGAGCGCCCGGCGACCACCGCTGTAATACAACGAGAGCACACCCAGCCCAGCCGAAACAGAAACCAGGAGTGGCGTGCCCAATGGGAAAAAAAAGTAATCAACGAAAAAATTAAGCAAAAGCATGGCCGCTCTTACTACATTCATCCTACACCAGCTCCCTGAGGCTACAGAAAATCTCCGGGCTGCCAAATACGATAATGAAAGAAATGGCACGTTCAGCGACTCCGAACAATTAAAGAAACTGCAGACAACCTCGCACGCCCCAACGAAGCCACCACGGGCGTCAGTACACTGCAGATGTAAGTACACACACACTCACACACACGCACACGTATACATGCATGGCAGAGCGAACGGTGTAGCCAGCGTATACACGCGAAAGCGCGTTCTGCCCGCGACTCTCCCTGATGGCTTGCGATTGGTGCGATCATCTATTGTTCGTTCAAATTAGCCGCCGTGTCACGTTTTCGAGAATAACTCGAGTTCTGTCTACGCGAATACGCGTTCGCGTGTGAATGAGAAAATGGGGTCAACAGCCGTGCTGAGAAGCCTATGCGTAAATTCTATATATGCGCGCAACAACGTTGCGCACGAACGTACTCATACATACATACATACATACATACATACATACATACATACATACATACATACATACATACATACATACATACATACATACATACATACATACATACATACATACATACATACATACATACATACATACATACATACATACATACATACATACATACATACATACATACATACATACATACATACATACATACATACATACATACATACATACATACATACATACATACATACATACATACATACATACATACATACATACATACATACATACATACATACATACATACATACATACATACATACATACATACATACATACATACATACATACATACATACATACATACATACATACATACATACATACATACGGTTTCACAATAAATCGCGTAAGAAACATATTTACTCAACCAGCGTAATAGTAAATGTGCCTAAATAAGGGAATGATTGTAACAAACTGATCCTATTCGCTTACAATTCAACAGTCACTTTAACAAGGTTCACTGTTTAAGGTCGGATGAGTAAGGTCGCCACTGTGAGCTATATATAAAGTATACGCGAAGACATACAGAGCCCTTTTAATCAGCTTTTGAAGGCTATTTAGCCAAAGGACAATAACATCCATGTCCGTACAGAACGGGGTACACAAGTGTCGCATCTAGAGCAAACACACGCACTCGGTCCGCGAGCCAACACTGACTGTGCAAATCCGGCGGTGAATGTCATTATGAAGTTCTCTGCAAAAGCTGATCTCATTGCAATATTTTAGCTTGTTCAGTGTTTCGTTTGCCTTTCGCGTGTGTTCTACCTGCATCTGACACACACTGAGCGTATCACTTCATTGTTAATTTTATCAGCCTGGTACTATACCGGGGCTATATTAGGCGCACCGCCAAGCATAGCTCTCAAACACTCATTGCTGATGTAAACCTTTTTCGCTGGTTCGCTTGCTGGTACGTGACGTATACAGTTGGCACATGCAATGTTGATGTTGCTAGGTACAGTTGGTTACCGCCTTGCATTTACCACATTTTATTCCTTCGTAACAGCAAATATGTACCCCACCCCCTACAGTTACCAAAGTGACATGACGCCCTTAGCAAGGCAATACAATACGGAATAATTATTTGAAGATACCATGTAAACTTCGACCGGGTTCAATGCTACGTGACCTTTCTTCCTACCAAAGCAGCCGACAGAAATCTCGGCAGTTCAAAGAACCGACCTCAGTGTTTATAGTTCAAAAGAAAGCCTTCGCGGAGCCGCTGTCGTGGGCAGCCAAGCGAATGACTCCAAGTTAACGGGAACGCAAAGCCGACCAAATCTGCTTTCTCGGCAGCTCTGTGGCACCCGGTTCCTGAGTATACTACGAGTTGACCGCGATCTTATATTTGCGGTCATTCGCCGCCGAAAAACCAGCGGTCTACACTGCACGCAGAAGCACCGCACAGCGGCAGCAAAGAAAGTCACTGCTGCAGAACCAGCGTGGTGCGGAGCCAAGCTGGTTACGCGAAAGTGAAAGCAAAAAAAGCAAGAAATAACTGCGTTTAAGGCCACGCCGTATCAACGCAGGCGTTTCGCTTCACCTTACGTCCTCTGCATCTTTCGCGCTTGCTTTATTTTTTGTTTGCTCACCTTTCTATTAGTTATGCGGTATCGTCTTGTTTCGTGTCGGCCTCATCTCGTGCGCTTCAAGTGAAATTCTCCCTTAACCGTTACTGTAGGCCAACGAAAAACGGCGCGTTGACCATGCACGAAGAACTCGGCACTCAACCGAGCGAAAACATTTCCCTTTCTCCACGCGCTAAACTCTCCCACGGGGGCGCCACCCAGTTCTGGAAAGGCACGTCTCGTCCAATTGCGAGGTGTGCGTGCTTGTGTGTACACGCCGAATATGGCCGTCTACGCTCGCAGTGTGGTAGCGGCGAAGCGGCCGGTTGTCCTCACGAGCCCTCGGGCATCAAGGGAGCTCTGCCGGTCGAATTAGTGCGGCGCAAGTGGGGGAGCTCTCATCTGCGCCTTCCTCGAGGCGTTCTGCATGCTCTCATTCTTGCAGCTGACCGGCTGCGAGTTACATATACTGTAGGCGCGAGGCTATAGCGGCGGAGGTGGTGGTGGATGCGTACGTGGCGATGGCGTACGTGTCGATTGCCCCGAGCTACAAGAGCTGAAGCCTCGCTGTTGCTGCTTAGCTGAGGAGATGAGCGCCAGAAGCCGTAAGAGCATTTCGCTTTCGGTATGAAAGCTCGTCTCTTTGTTATTTTCTTCTTTGCTGCCGTGAGAAGCCAGAACACAAAGACAAAGATGCGCGCGACGACGCTGGATGAGGGGCGAATTAGAGAGAAAGCCTCCAAATACTTAAACACCGGGAGCAACGACCTCGAGTTTCTTTTCGGTGGAGCAGAGTCGGTCTACAGCGGAGAAAGCGGCCCCGATTGCAGAATGAAGAAGAAACACGAGAGTGGGTTTTTGTACTGCGCACGCGATGCAATTCGCAGGTATCTGGAGCATTGGTTGCTGTATGTGGCCCAAGCCCTGGGGTGATGGCGACGCTAGCCGGCCGCCTCCTCGGTGTAATGGGCGGTCCAGTGCAACGTTGAGAAAGTAATACCGAGTCGTGAGAGAGATATGGAAGCTAGACCTTGGCTTCAATTAATCTCGTTGTCTGCGAGGAAAGCGAGAAATGAACTAATTGCACGTCTGCACGTGACTCTTGTGAAACGCATGTACGTATACTCGCACGCACGATAGGGTTTCCTGAAAGAATCGCACACCCAGCCTTGTTTGTATTGCGTGCACTGCCTAGTGCCGCAACTACGGCGTCGCGGACGTAAGCAGTAATAGTTGAAAGCGTAAATGGCCTCGTCGTGTCAATAGGGGAAAAAAGCACTAACGGTAACCAACTCTGGTGCACTGGATTTTCAAGGAAACGTCTGTTTTCCTGCGGTATCTTGCAGTTCAAGTCGTTTCCTTGTGTAACATCACCTAGAAGACACATAACATATAGGATCGCGACAACGCTATAGCACCGCAGGGCCCTCTTTGTACACTACAAGCCTTCTGTTGAAGTGTAACAAACGAGCACCCCGACGATAATTCTCAAGTATCAGTCAGGGCATCACAACAGCTTACAGCAATGCAGTGCTCTGAAGCCCTCTGCCGTACTGCGATACATTGTAGACTCCACAGGGACCACGGCAGCCATGGGTCATACCATGCTGAATGCACCGGTTCTCGTCCGGTAACCAAAGCTAAGAAGCATTGGGCGTGGTCAGTATTGTGAGTGCTGTCGTGCCATGTAGTCTGATTACTGTCATGTACTGTGCCATCCCGCCATACCCACACCTACTACAATATATCGACAATGCAGAGTGTTCTTGCTCAGGGGCAGATGTCAGTGTGAGGGAGAGAGAAAGAATGAGAAAAACAGAATTTTGTATCTGAATGGTGGTCACGTCTCCCGGTCCGTTCCTTCTTTTCCTTTTTTTGTATATGTACAAAATAATGTGGTGTCGATGAAGAAAAAGAAATTACTGCGAAAAGTGTGACTTGGGAATAAAGTGGCGCTCGGCGAAATTGTAGCCAGATAGAGTAATGATAATTTTTGGTGTTTTACCTCCCAATACCATTAAACAATTACAAAAGGCACTTTGGGGGTAGTGAAGAAAACATTTATTTAAGCTATGTAAAATGGAGAGATATTGGCGCCCTTAAGGGCCGACGTTGTACAAACTCTAGAAGTCCGGGGCGACATGTGACTACTGCGGCGCCACACAACCTGGCCACGAGGACTCGTTGGTCCTCCAAGGCCGAGCAGCCGAGAAGGGCAGCCTCCCAGCTCGCTCCGGTAGAGGGTGACTAGGGAGGTGATTGCGGTGACCATCGGGTTAGATGGACATGTCCACAGGGGGCTCCAGAAATAGCGACTACCTGGGGTTCTTCAACGTGCCCCTAAATCTAAGCACACGGGCCTTTAGAATTACGCCCCCAAATTGTCAGAAGAAAAAAAAATGACCCCGTATCTGCATGTTACACTGCAAATGTCGTCGAAAGACATTAGTCTTGCGTCTGGAGAGAGAAAACAAAACGTTTATTTGGTGTACTGCGCAAGAAAATGGGTGAATGGTATTCTGGAGGTCCCCGCAGGGGCGCCTGCGCAAGTAGGCGTTTGGTGTGTAGCGACACCACGGACCCGAGCTAACGGGGGAGTTTCTACCCCCCCCCCCCCCGATTCGCTCGGAGGATTTCAAGCTGGACGGTTGTGCCCTCGCGATCTCCGACTTCAGCGTAGCTCCCGCCGACTGGTTCGCCCTCCGCGGTCTCCTGATGCCGTGCAGCTCTCGCATTGTGGCACCCCGCCCTTGGACTGCTTCGACCGGATCCCCTCTTTCCTATCTCCTTCTTTTTTCCTCTCGTTGGCTGGCGGCTTCTTATCCATCTATTTTCCTTCTAATCTTTTATCCCTCCTTCCTTCTCCCTATATCTTTAATTCCCCATATCCCATTCCTCTGCTGACCTGTTGAGGTGTCCTCGTAAGGAGAGACAGTTACGGGTCGGCACCTTTCTTTTCTTTTCTTCTGATATAACCACAATCTCTCTACTCCCTCCCACGCCAAGCCGTGCGTGGCTTTGCCGTGTCCGGGGAAAAGGGGATCCTGGGGGTAGAGCCGACGCTGGGTGATTGGACCGTTAAGGCCCCCCGGCAGAGGCAACACACCCCTTTGGCTCCGGCTTCACGTAGACGGCACCCCTGGGATGACCCACCCAGGGGAAATCGGCAGTCGCCTTTTCCTATCTCTCTCTCCCTACATCTTCGTCTTTTGTTCTCACTTTACATCTTTCCTGTCTTCTCCTCACTTCATTTTACTTCCAATTTTTCCTAGCGGCAAGGGTTAACCTTGTGTATGTGCTCTGTCTTGGGCACAATATATTTGGTTATAGCGACTGTGTACAGCTGACGTTGACATGCCTCATTTAAATTTAGGACTTGTCACGTCCCCGTGTTGGGCTCCATGGTGGGCGGCTGGCATGGCTGCCGAACTCATATTTAGTTTATGGCTTTTTCTTCTCTCCTTTCATTGCACGATCGTCCTCTCTCGAAGAGATGGCGCACCGAAGACTTTTGTAATTATTTCAGCAAACCGAAAGAAACCTTTCCCCGCTACCATGTAATCCATTGTGAAACCGCTGAAAAGAACGCCAGAACTATTTCGCCTTTCGTTGTTTCCAAATGCCTCACCACTACACTTGGACCAGGTTACCAGGCTACAAGAATGGCCAGTGGGGATCTCCTCCTCGAGGTTAAAAGTCAGAGCCAGTATGAAAACCTCTCAAAACTAGAATCGTTTGGAAACATACCTATCTCAATTACACCACACCGCTCATTCAACACTTCCCGAGGCGTTGTATCTGATCAAGACTTGCTTGACCTGACTGAAGATGAGCTCCTAGAGGGCTGGAAGGGCCAGCAAGTGACACAAGTACAAAGAATCAAAATTAGGCGTGATAAGAAGGAAATCCCAACAAAACACATAATTGTGACATTTTGCACCAGTACTCTGCCTGCACATCTCGAAACAGGATACTTGAAGTTGAATGTGAGACCCTACATTCCCAACCCACGACGTTGCTTCAAATGCCAGCGTTTTGGTCACGGCTCTCAGAGTTGCCGCGGCCAACTCACCTGCGGAAAGTGTGCCACCACAGGACACGCTACGGACGAGTGTAAGGTGGAGGGTGGGGCCCACTGCGCAAACTGCGATGGTGCCCATCCCGCATACTCCCGAACCTGTCCAACATGGAAAAAGAAAAAAGAAATTGTTACAATCAAAATCACACAAAACATTACTTTCCGAGAAGCCCGTCAACAAGTATCTGGTCTTTTCACAAACAAACCATCGTTCGCCGATGTAGGGCAAAAGGGGGCAGCACTACAACGGCCTGCGGCAACTGCCCATGCCAGGCACAGTGTGCCCAGGCGGTCGCCAATGCCCCCACCCACGGCGGGAACAGCCAAGGCTGCCCTGCCACTCGTCCCCACGGCAACAACCACGGCCGCTGCAAGCTCTTGCAGCGGCCAGGGTATCCCAGCACGAAAGGAGGTTCCTTCGACCTCTAGCCCAAGAGGACCGAAGGTTTCGCCTCCCGAGGTGAAGGAAACCCCAGGGTCGGCCTATATGAAGGCCTCGTCTCATCAGACGAGGTCCCAAGCCCAAAACATCAGCTCGCAAATGCGGGCACGCAGTGCCTCTGAGGAGGCAATGGACACCACGGTACCCGTGGTGCAGAAAGATCGGCGTAGCTCCCTGGAGCGCGCCAAAAAAAAATAAAAAGCCAATAGCGGGGCCCGGCGACGGCCCTGTTCTTTGAGTCTTAACGCTTAGCTTAAGAAGCAGACACACCCATTTTTCCTTACACACAGCACTACGTTACCTCCAATATGGCAACACAAATAATACATTGGAACGTCAGAGGACTCCTTAGAAACCTCGATGATGTTCAAGAGCTCTTTTGCAAATATTCGCCGAAAGTGCTGTGTGTACAGGAAACTCATTTAAAATCTAAAAACACGAATTTTTTTGCGTCGGTATGCTCTCTTCCGAAAGGACAGAGATGATGCTGTGGCATCATCCGGCGGTGTAGCCATTATTGTTAATCAAAAAGTAGCATGCACACATTTACCACTGCAAACAACACTAGAGGCAGTGGCTGTTCGAGCAGTTCTTTTCAACAAGCTCGTCACCATCTGCTCTCTGTACATACCCCCACACCACCGTCTTGGAAAACTAGAATTCGAGTCCTTAATAGATCAACTACCCGAACCTTATTTGGTCCTTGGTGACCTGAATGCTCATAGCAGTCTATGGGGTGATTCTCGCTGCGATGCACGAGGTCGTCTCATTGAACAGTTCCTTTTTTCCTCCGGTGCCTGTCTGTTCAATAGGAAAGAGGCAACATATTATAACCTTGCCAACAAAACCTACTCTTCCATAGATCTCAGCATCGCATCTCCTTCACTTCTACCATTACTCCAATGGAAAGTTCTAAAAAATCCCTACGGAAGTGACCATTTTCCTGTTGTTTTGAGTACACAAACATCATACGAATGTCCTCCACGAGTTCCCAAATGGTTTGTACACAAAGCCGACTGGGAACAGTTTCATAACAATGCTCAGTTATGTTGGACTGACATATGTGGGCTAAGCATCGATGAAGCTGTGCAGTACTTCACAGCTCTCCTTATTAACGCAGCAGCCAAATGCATCCCACAAACATCTGGACAGCCCGGCAAGCGACACGTTCCATGGTGGAACACAGTGTCGTAAAGCGCGAAAGGAACAGAACAGGGCATGGAGGTTGCTGCGAAACTCGCCGACAGCGGAAAACCTTGAGAGCTTTAAGAAAATAAAGTCTCAAGGCTGGAGAACGCGTCGGCAGGCCAGAAGAGAAAGCTGGCAGAAGTTTTTGTCAGGGATCAATTCATACACACAGGAGGCTAAAGTCTGGAACATGGCCGGTAGGATAGCAGGAAAACAAGTACACACACTTCCACTCGTAAACACTCAGGGTGATACCTTGGAAGATCAGGCAAACTTCCTCGGTGCACACTTTGAACAGATATCCAGCTCATCCCACTATACCGACACTTTCCAAAAATACAGAACAAGAATAGAAAAGCAGAAACTCGAACACAAATCCACTAGATACGAGGCGTATAACCAAGCTTTCAGTCTAGCTGAGCTCCGAACATCTCTAAACTCCTGCAGTACTTCTGCCCCAGGTTCTGACCGTGTGGTGTATGAAATGTTAAAAAACCTACCAGCCGAAACACGAAAAACCTTACTTTGTTTATACAATGCTATCTGGTTTTCTGGCACTATCCCTACCTCCTGGAAAGAGGCTATTATTATTCCCATTTTGAAAGAGGGCAAGGACCTTTCTTTAGCTTCAAGCTATAGACCTATTGCACTTACAAGCTGCTGGTGCAAAGTCTTAGAAAAAATGATAAACTGCCGACTTCTATATATCCTTGAAACAAACGATTTGCTCGACCCATTTCAGTGCGGGTTTCGAGAAAGTAGATCCACCACAGACCACCTTGTTCGTATCGAGGCACAGATCAGAGACGCCTTCGTCCATAAACAATATTTTCTCTCTGTGTCCCTCGATATCGAAAAGGCTTATGATACAACATGGCGTTTTGGAATTATAAGAGACCTGTCCCACCCTGGTGTGCGCGGAAGAATGTTTCACATAATCGAAAGTTACCTGTCAAACCGGACATTCCGTGTCCGTGTGGGCAGTGTTCTCTCGCAAACATTTGTCCAGGAAACAGGCGTGCCACAAAGTGGTGGGCTTAGTTGCACACTTTTTCTCATCAAAATGAATTCCTTGCGCTTGTCCATCCCTCGCAATATGTTTGTACATATGTCGATGACGTCCAGCTTGGCTTTAGATCTTGCAATCTGGCAATGTGTGAGTGGCAGGTTCAGTTAGGTTTAAACAAGGTCTTCAAATGGGCAGAGGAGAACGGATTTCGACTTAACCCACAAAAAAGCGCGTGTGTCTTGTTCTCTCGAAAGAGAGGCATGCACTCGGAACCTGACATTCGACTGAACGGGCAACGTCTGTCCGTCAAAGCCGAGCATAAATTCTTAGGCTTAATCTTGGACAACAAGTTGACCTTGGTACCACACATAAAGTATATAAAAACAAAATGTTTAAAAGTCATGAATGTTATAAAAGTGTTGTCACGTACTACTTGGGGTAGTGACAGGCAATGCCTCATGAATCTGTATCGAAGCCTCGTTCGCACCCGCTTAGATTATGGGGCCGTTGTTTATCAGTCTGCAACTCAAAGTGCTTTGAAGATGCTGGATCCCGTGCACCATTAAGGCATCCACCTTTCTACGGGTGCTTTTCGCACCAGCCCCATAGAAAGCCTTTATGTTGAGTCAAATGAGTGGTCGCTTCATCTGCAGAGAACTTACATGTCCTTTGTTTATTTCCTTAAGGTGAAAGCGGATAAGAAGCACCCCTCATACTCTACTCTTAATGATTTGTCGAGCTCAATTCTGTTTCAAAACAGGCCGTCGATGAGGCAGCCCTTCTCAGTTCACCTGAAAAGTCTAGCTGAGGAAACTGGGGTCTCACTTGAACACAGTTTAATGGCTCCTGTAGCATATCCGCCACCGAGGCAATGGCAGACTATAGAGTGTGATGTGTCCTTTCTAGAAGTTACAAAACATGCGCCTATTGCCCGTATCCGAACATACATCCTGGAACTTCAACACAAATACACACGTCCTGAGTTCTTTACAGATGCCTCCAAGTCCAACTCCTCTGTGCCCTACGCTGCTGTCGGCCCATCCTTTTCGGATGCTGGCCCTCTACATCCAGGCACAAGTATCTTCACAGCAGAAGCTTACGCGATACTTGTGGCAGCTAAACACATCAAACGATTACAAATACAAAAAGCAGTAATTTACACAGACTCCCTCAGTGTGGTAACGGCTCTGTTCAGTCTTAAAAAACAAAAAAACCCGGTCCTTGTCTCACTTCACTCCATTTTGTGCACACTCTACACACTCAAACAACATGTTGTAGTGTGCTGGGTGCCAGGGCACCGTGAGATCGAAGGCAATGTGAGGGCGGATCAGCTCGCTGCATCCGTCCACAAAAGCACTGCCCCTATATACCCATATTATTCCCGGCCCTTGATCTTAAGCCCTCTCTCAAACGAAACCTCAGGGACTACTGGCAGAGCAAGTGGGATACACACACACAAAACAAACTACACATTATTAAGCCACACCTTGGTCATTGGCTGCCAGTATCAAAATCGCGTCATACAGAGGTAATACTAACGAGACTCAGGATAGGACACACATACACGACACACTCATATCTTTTTTCCGGTGGCGACCCACCGTTGTGTGACAGATGTAGTGAAGCACTAACAGTTTTTCACATTTTAATTCAGTGCAAACAATTGGACACTATAAGAAAACAACACTTTCCATTACCCTACCGACAACATATACCTTTACACCCTGCAATGTTCGTCGGTAGGGAACCGTTTTTTAGTTATAAATCATTGCTAGCCTTTTTAAAAGAAATTCATAGTTTTCATATCATATACCCGGGCATTCCGTAGCACGACCTCTCTTGAGAGGTTTTTGCTGCGGTGGCTACACAAGAAAGCACTTGCCTCACGGCCCTTGGACGCAAGGGTATGAGCGAGTGAGGCACTTGTGCTAATGCCATACATATCCATCATCGTCTTTTACTATCACCAACTTTGTTCATCTATTCGCACCACACACACCTTTCACGGCGTGGTCATGATTTTATTACTTGTATGTTTTTACCCGCCTTACCGCGAGGAATTTTATGGCCCTTATACAGCCGCTAATCACAATCATTGTCCACATCTCTTGTCCCATGAACTGGCGCTCTTTGGCCATCAAATGGCCCTTGCGCCGAAAAACACCATATATCATCATGTATTCTGGAGGTGCTGAGTTAGATTGCCTTGAGCGTGCAGCGGAGGTGGACTAACGCATAAAGTCACGTTACACGTGAGACATGAGCGCCATCTGGCGGCTATCTTGGAAAACGAAGCGCGCGCGCGGCGTGCCCGCCCGTCTCGGAGGTGATAAGGTGCAGAACGCAATGCGACGGGTAGGTGCCACCACCATGTCATCTTAGCAATGCGTTCGAAACACCTGCCTTTCGTGCAAGCGTTGCATGGTCAGCGCAGCGTGATAAACGTATACGGTCATAAAAATTGCTTATGTACGCCTTGTCTAGTAAACGATATACATACAAAATATATACGCATTGTCATGGTGCCTCACAAATGCGCAATAATGGCTTTTTTTAATTGACAATCGCACAAGTATGAATGCTGAACCTTGAGCAATATCGGTGGGCGCTGCGGATGGGGTCGGTCGTTTGGGGTAGCGACTGGTCACTCCTGTGCCTTTTAGGATGACGTTCATTTATTCGTTTTATCCCTTCTCGTGCCTGTGTGTTTTCTTCAATATTGACATCATGATGATGCGATAGCCTGCTCTATATAGCGTAGCCTACTTTGTAATATTCTTTACATGCGAGTGGGAAGAAAAGGCGCGGGGGGGGGGGGAGGGAGTCGGAACAACATTACTACCGTATACACCACAAGGGCACCCAGATAAGGCAGCTGGCGGCAGGCAACAAACGTCGTTCCGGAATTCAGTAGCGCGAGAGATCTAGAATGAGATGCATTTAGTGCTTCCGAGGAAGCCTGCGTGCTCCCCGGAACCCAGCCCGCAAACGTCCGACTGTGCGTGTAATGTTTCACGGATTCCTACGGCCTCGCACGCAATCGTTCGAGCAAATTCGAGGCGTCGACGGTTCCTCCCTAAAAACACGAGGTAATATACGCGATCTGTAAGCAGCGCGATGCCTGGAAGACTGCAAAAGAAGAGGAATGTGCAGGAAAGATGAAGCAGGAGAAGAAGAAAAAAAATGATAGACCTACCCTTGGAACATTTAGCGCGCCAGTAAGTCAGTAAACGGTCCATGAAGAGATGCGAAAACGAAACAAGCCCGGTGTAACATAACGCAGCTGGGAAATAAAAGAAAAAGAGTTCATCAAGAAAAAAAGTTCCGAGGCGCGTAAGGGGCCGTAGTACGTTCGACGGGAGGAAATTTTTGTCAAGGGCGAGTTCTCGGTCGTGAGCTCGCGCTGCGTGACGTTTACCCCGGATTCGTAATTTTTTCTTGCCCTTCGTTCTTTTCTTGCTCTTTCCTCTCGCCGCCCTTCGAGGAGAACGAGGTAAAGCACGAGTCACTCGTGCGCCGTATATGAATGTCAGGGCGCAACAGACATTGACGTAACCATGTGCACGCGATGGTGGTTACGTCACGTTATTTTCTTCTGTAAGCTTTGTTACTGTTCTTTAATATTCAGTACATACGTTGGCAAAAAGAAATAAAATAGAGCTCACCCAGACTCACTCAATAAATATATCTTGTGCTTTCGGCTCACTCGTACTCAGCCTCGCTGTGGCTGCATTTTCGATGGAGGCGAAAATGTTGTAGGCCCGTGTGCTCACATTTGAGTGCACGTTAATGAATCCCAGGTGGTAGAAATTTCCGGGGCCCTCCACCACAGCGTCTCTCATAATCGTATGGTGGTTTTAGGACGTTAAACCGCACATGTCAATCAAATCAAGCACTTAGTCGCGTATATATTTTCCTCAACCGGACTGACTTGAACTCGGACTAGCTAAACTTTTCCTCAACCAGACTCAGACTGATGGCCGATTCTGAGTCTGCGTAAATGAGAGTAAGTTAGTAAGTTCATGAGTGAGTTGGCCGACCTATGCTTGAAGATACGCCAATTTATAAGGCTGTTGGGAAAATGTACATACATTAAACGTAGCACACTTTGCGGCTATTTTTATTGTACAGACAAGCCTGCAGTGTTTCGTTTAAGCGCAGAAGACTTGCAGGTTTGACGTGCCCAGGGCCAGATGCAAATGTCCTCGGATTGAATCCCAGCCCTGGCGGCCGCATTTCCTCGGAGACGGAATGCTATAGTGACGTGTGCTTAGATTTAGGTGCACACTGAAGACCCCCAGATGGTCGAAATTGCCGGAGACCTTCCGTACGGCATCTGTCATAATCATACCATCATTTCGATGCGTAATACCCAAGCAGTTATTGTGCACAGGGTTCATTAGTTCTACATAAGGCTAAAACCACATTAGTATTCAAGCCTCAAAACTAAAAATGCTCATTATACTTCACAAGAAACATGTCCGTTGTATTACATGTAATGACTAAATTGATGAAGTAAAAAATAAATGTCTCGTTTATGTATTAAATGTCAGCTTATTCGAGGTCTTCAATACTATATTTTTTTAGGTGTTCATCTTAGATGTGGTCGACCCTAGACATTCAGTTCACGTCTTAACGAAACAGGTAATGGCTAAGTATTGTTATATATCAATAAGCACGCGTAGCTTCCTGCGAAATTCTCATTGATGTACGCATTTGAAAGCTCACTATAGCGAAGGAATCTTGCTGGGTCATTGGACATAAACAATTACTGTATAACTATGAGTATGACAAATGAAGTAAGGGAACCGCAAAACGATTCCCACGTCATTTTGCAAGTGTGTGACTCGTACAGCCATGCCGACAGAAAAAAGCTTTCTGCATTTATTTATTATTATTATTATTATTATTATTATTATTATTATTATTATTATTATTATTATTATTATTATTATTATTATTATTATTATTATTATTATTATTATTATTATTTCTTGGTAGTCTTGGTTGCGATAGCGTTTAGTTGAGGAAAGACCTCGTAAAACGAACGGACAGAGCCAGTACACAGACGATGACGATGATGATGGCACAGAGTGGCCATGAGGAAGAGGCTAGCGGATGATAGTGATTGTGATCATGCAGGGATGAGAACGATTTTAGTAACAAACGCCCCCCCCCCTAATTCCCCCCACTTGGAAGCGGACATCTTGGCCGCCGTAAGTCAAATTGACGGGGAACGTCGCGTGACAGGTTTCGTGCGAGAAACGTGGACAATCTCGGTGCTGCGGTAACGGCGGTCTGTTGGGGCGACAAGTGGTGTCACACGATAATTGACCGGCGAAGTCTGTTCTAAAACCATGTATGGCCCGATGAAGCGTGGTTAGAATTTGTCATAGAGACCAGGAGTGCGAATTGGTGTCAAAAGCAGCACCTCGTCACCAGGTTGGAAAGACACAACGCGATGGGATGCGTCATAGATGATCTTCCGCTCGTGCTGTCTCGCTTCAGTATTGATGCGAGCCTGATGGCGAGACTGCGCCAAGCGGGAAGTGTATTCTTCGCTAGAATACTGACATGAATTGCCATGGCTGTTAAAGAAAGAGACGTCGAGAAAGGTAGTCGGGGTGCGTCCGTACACGAGGTAAAACGGTGAGTGAAAAGTTGTTCGTTGAACGGTGGTGTTGTAGGCGAAGATCAGGAATGGTAAAAGGGTATCCCAGTTTTTGTGGTCGGGTTGGACGTAAACGGCTATCATGTCAGCAAGGCTTCGATGAAATCTTTCTGTGAGACCATTTGTCTGAGGTTGGTAGCTCGAAGCTGTCTTGTCAGTAGTTGCAGATGCGCGCAGTACTTCATTTACCATTTGTGACAGGAACACTTTGCCACAGTCACTAAGCAGTACACGAGGAGCTCCATGACGCAGGATTATGGCGTAAAGAATAAAGTATGTAACTTCTACAGCTGAGTCTGTAATAACAGAGGACGTCTCAGCGTATCGTGTCAGGTGGTCCACGGCAGTCACTATCCGTCGTTTGCCAGCACATGTTACGGGGAGAGGCCCGTAAAGGTTGACACCTACAACCTCGAACGGCATTGAAGGGCACGGAAGTGGCTGTAGAGGTCCCGCAAGTGCAGACGTCAGGAGTTTACGACGCTGGCATGGGTAGCAGGAACCGACGTACCGCGCTACGCTAGAAGAAAGGCCAGGCCAGTAATAACGACATCGAATGCGGTCAAGAGTTTTTTTTTTTTAAACCAAGGTAACCAGCAATGAAGTCATCGTGGAAGGCTTCGAGCACTTGAAGTCGAAGAGACCATGGCAGTACAGGAACCCAGCGTTGACCGTCAGGGTGGTAAATGTGGCGGTAGAGAACCCTATTTTCCAGCTTAAAGAGCAGGAGTTGGCGACGAAGTCGCGCGTTTGGTGGATGTGAAACTCCCGAAAGGTGGTCCATCATGCGTCAGCAGTATGGGTCGGATTGCTGGCGGGAGATAAATGTTGGTTCGCCGTTCGAAAAGGCTTGCCGTATCGATGCAAGCGTATGAACTTTGGTAGATGATGCGCTTGAGTCCTCACCAAACTGATATGGGTAGGTGGAAACGGGCAACGAGATAAAGCGTCAGCGTCTTAATTTTTTCTACCTGACTTGTAAGTTATGTCAAAGTCGTACTCCTGCAAGCATAGTATCCACCGACCCAAGCGCCCAGACAAGTTCTTCAGTGTAGAAAGCCAGCATAAGGCATAGTGGTCCGTAACGATTGTAAAGTGACGGCCGTGGAGATAGGGACGGAACTTCTACACCGACCAAACCACAGCCAAAGACTCTTGCTCAGTTATCGTGTAGTTCTTTTCGGCAGGGGTGAGTACGCGACTGGCATATGCAACAACTTTCTCTAGGGAAGACTTGTCGCGTTGTAGAAGAACTGCACCTATACCAAGGCCGCTAGCGTCGGTATGGAGGATAGTCGGTGCGGCTTCGTCAAAGTGGCAGAACAGATGTTCAGATGTGAGGGCCCGCTTCAACAGGTCGAATGCCGTTTGAGATTCTTGAGACCACATAAAGGGAACGTTGGGAGTAAGTAGCTGGTGTAATGGAGCAGCAATAGAGGCGAAGTTCTGGATAAACCGGTGAAAGTAGGAAGCGAGGCCAAGAAAACTGCGCTCTTTTGGTCTTTCGGGACGCGGAAAGTGAAGGACTGCAGAAATCTTGTCAGGGTCGGGCCAAATGCCATCTTTGCTAATGACGTGTCCTAAGACTTGATAGATTTTCTAGCAAAAGAGCATTTCTTAGTGTTTATTTGGAGCCCTGCATCGCACGTCAGGACTTGATCCAATCGTTTTAGGTGCTCAGGAAACGTTGACGAAAAGATAATATTGTCGTCCAGGTAGCGAAGGCAACTTTTCCATTTCAAGACGCGCAGCACGGCGTCTATCATGCGCTCAAAAGCCGCGGGTGCGTTGCAGAGCCCGAAAGGCATCACGTTAAATTCATATAGCCCATCGGTGGTTGTGAATGCCGTTTTCTCCTTATCGTCTTCATGCATGGGAATCTACCAGTACCCAGAACGCAAGTCGATGCTTGAAAAAAATTCCGCGCCTTGTAGGGAATCAAGGGCGTCGTCAATGCGTGGCATAGGGTGCACGTCCCTGCGGGTGATCTTATTGAGCGCCCGCTAGTCCACGCAAAAACGCACAGAGCCATCCTTTTTACGGACCAAAACAATAGGAGACGAGCAAGGGCTAGATGAGGGACGGATGACTTCCCGTTTAAGCATGTCAGCAACGTTTTCTTCTATAATTTTTCTTTCAGCTAGAGACACGTGGTAGGGTCGGCGGTGTACGATAGATGTCCCAACTGTTTGAATTAGATGTGCCGTAGTAGTAGTGCGGCCCAGCTTAGGCGAGGAAATATCGAAATAATTTGCGTGCTTCTGTAACAATGCGAGCAGCTGCTGCGTCTGTGAATTTGTCAAGTCGCTGCTGATAGCGCTGGTAAAGGCGGAGGAAGAAACATGCTCACCGAGGGAAGGGTCTTTGGATGCGATGGCCTGAATTGGCATGACAAATACAGGTTCGAAGTCGGCAACACGGGCCACAGTAGTGCCCTGTGCCAGTAAGATCTTTTCCGGTGTAGAGTTTACAGCGGTGGCAAGTGCAGAGTCATTGCAAAAATGAACGACACCGGATGGAAGAACTATGCCTTTACGAACGCAAAGTGGCGACGGGGAGACCAATGCGTCACCGTGATAGACGTCGTTGGACGTAATGCTGATAATTTGTTCTTAGGCCCACATTATTATTATTATTATTATTATTATTATTATTATTATTATTATTATTATTATTATTATTATTATTATTATTATTATTATTATTATTATTATTATTATTATTATTATTATTATTATTATTATTATTATTATTATTATTATTATTATTATGTCCTTCTTGTCACTCAGAACGATATTGTGCACAGTGACATGGTGTTACGGGAGGTGCTATCACCGTCCATAACAGGGGCCGTGTAAACCTCCAAGCTACAATTCAACGTCCCATGTACTAGCGTTTCCCAGCAGTAATGACTTAAGTGCATGTAATGTTACAACCCAAAGTTGAACCAGTTGATATTGACTCGTCACGAACAGCATCACCTAACCCAAAAACAAGAATGAAAACAACACTTTGGTTATATATATTGGGTTTGTGTTAAACCACGCAACTCGCAAAGAGTCTCGCGCATGCAGACTCCCTCTAGTTTGCTGTTAGGGCAAATTTCAACCACCTACTTCAATTTCGAAGGGGGCCGAATTGTCTCCTCAACACAAAACAAATATCTGTAAAAATAAAATCATCAGTGACGGCTTCGATCGTGCTTCCAAGCTCAGGTTTCATTCGAAAAGCGGCGTCCACCTGTCGTATGTGCGAGGAGCTTAGATTTTTGGCCATATAACCTCTGCGGTGCATTGTACTTTCATTCGTTGGCTTCACTTTACAAAAACATTGAAAGCTTGGCAAGCATTGGCAGCCTTGTCAGCGTCGCCAGCATTGCAAGCATTATCAAGCATTGCTTTAACATTTGCAGTGAGGCTTTTAATTCCGTTCCCTACTTTTTATGTAAAAGAAAATAAAGATAAATGGATGAAACAGCTCGAAGTTTTTTATTTATTTTTTATTTTTTGGGTCGACTCCTTTCAGCGTGTCATTGTGAAACATGCCCGCGAACAACAGTATAGCTAAGCCATTTTGTCTTCGAGAGAGGACGACTGGTTCTGACTTCTCTGTTTCATTTTCCTTATTGTTTCAGCATAAGCCGTTACGCAAGAACGCTTGTGTTGAAGATCCGGCTCAAAAAGGCCGTAAACGCGTCTGCCCGACTTCCATCGTGCAGGAGCTTTGGCGAGTCGCACATACCGGACATCTTCCTGTAGCGAACTCGAGGAAACGAGGGGCTTGACGAGGAATTGGGTGGCAGCGCCACCACTCGAAACGAGTGGTCACTTCTTTTAACCGGCGCTCCGCTGCAAATTCTTGAACAAAGTATCGTCGTTTTCCGTCAGAAAGTGACATCGTGCTCTAACCTTACGTATAGTTACTGTATGTCACTCCCTTTAGGTACCCGAGTTGCGCGTCTGTTTTCCAAGCGCGCTTGCAACCATGCGTTCCTGAGGAGCTGACGCTTGGACCAGTTCTTGTATTTCCCAATGCCACCATGCAGCGAACTATGTTGGCACTAGCGATCGCTAGTCAAGTCCATGACCGGTCGGCGGCTCTCCAGGCAAGTCGATCATCGACACGCTGGACATGCCACCTGCAGACAGCGTGCACTACCTCGCCGCGTAGCTGGGGTTGCTAGTCAGTCACCAGGACCTAATAAATCACCAGGACCTAATCTACATGGGCCATCAGCAGCAGGGGTGCAAAGGGCTTTCTCCCCCTCCCGTTCAGCCACATCAGCACTTGCTCCCACCCAAGCCACAACAGTGTACTCCCTCCCCACGCAACGCAGCATGGCTTCGCAACACCTATGACGAAATCATGCCGACGTCCATGAACTAGACTCTCAGACGAACGCACCGCTTCGAGTGGACGTTTACTCGACGAGGCGACACAGCCAAGGGGAGGCGATTACGGCATAGAGAGCAAAACCTGAACTATTCCCGCTCAAGCAGCAAGCACTCTTGCTCGTGGAGTTCGAAAGCGCGCTCGTAAAAGGAGACACACGGCGTGCGTCATCGAGACGAAACGCCTGTGTGCATTTCGTCTCGAAATGGAGGTTCGGCTCATCGCAACGAGTGCGAATGAAAAAGAAACCTAGAGACTGCGGCAGAAGGAAACGATGACACACAATGACAAGCGTATTTCGAAGATGTTCGAGAGAGAGAAACAACTTTTATTGAAACGGCAAGTGTTAGAGGAGTTGACTCCCCTCCCTTAGATGGCAGCTAGGAGTCCTTGGGCCCTAGCGGCATCTTCGGCTTGCCTGATGACCTGTAGTTGGTCCTCGATGCTTGAGCTTAGCAGCGCGGTCTCCCACTGCTCCGTATTCATGTATGTGTTTGGCCCCTTCACGATGTTGGGGCAAGCCCAGATAATGTGTTTGAGGTCCGCCCGCTGATTGCAGTGTTTACATCTGTCTGAGTAGAGGTCCGGGTAACAATGATTATAAGCGATTGGGTTTGGGAACGTGTTTGTTTGTAATAGGCGCCACGCTGTCGCCTGCTGCTTATTTAATGAGGAGTGTGGTGGCGGGTAGTGCTGCCTCCCTAATCTGTAGTGCTTGGTAATTTCGTTGTAACTGAACATGCGGTCTCTCTCCACACGCGGGCTCCGCGTCATTCCTGCCCCTGCTCAGCTCGCTAACTCTCGAGCTAGGGTGTGTGCGGTTTCATTGCCCGGGAGGGAGGAGTGGGCGGGCGTCCATATAACATAAACGTCGCGCTCTCCGCGAAAGTTATTTAAGATTCTTAACGCCTCTTTCGAGACCCTTCCGTTAGCGAAGTTATGAATCGCGGTTTTAGAATCACTGATTACGACGCTGGCCCTTGTGGATGCAAGCGTCAGCGCTATGGCCGTTTCTTCAGCGATTTCCGAATTTCCTGTTTTAATGGTGCCGCTAGCAAGCAGGTGGCCCGCTTGATTTGAAGCGACTATTGCCATGTGTCGACCGTCTGTATATTCGGCTGCATCTACATATACCACGTCCGCGTCATGTTGAAACTTCTTGTGCAGTGCTCTCGCTCTTGCATTCCTCCGCTCCCAATGATGTTCGGGGTGCATGTTTCTGGGTAACGGAGGTATTATGATGCGCTCTCTGGTTTCTTTTGGGATATCGTATTTATTGCCGCTTTGGCCAGCGTACGTTATTGCAAGTTTGTGCAGGATGTGTCTTCCCGTGTTGCTTTGCGCGAGTCGTTCATATTGCGCTATCATATGAGCCTCAATAAGTTCGTCTAGCGTGTTATGCATTCCTAACGCTTCGAACTTTTCGTTAGACGTGGTGATCGGTAATCCGAGGGCTTGCTTATATGCTTTTTTAATTATGCATTCTATCTTTTGTTTTTCCGCCACTTGCAACTTGAAGTATGGGGTCACATACACTATGCGGCTGACGACGAAGGCTTGGATGAGCTGCACTAAGTTGTGTTCTTTCACGCCGTAGTTTTTGTTGGCGATTCTTCGAATCATTCGAATGGTTTGTTGGGTGTTGTTATCCAGTAACTTTATTGCTTCCCCGTTATGTCCGTTCTCGGATATTCGGAGTCCCAGAACTCTTATGTGTTGTACCTGAGGTATTGGGTAACCTCCTGCTAAGATTGTGATGTTGTGTCGTTCGTGAATGCGCTTGCGACCTCTGCTTGTAGGTCTGTAGAGTAATAACTCCGATTTTTGAGGAGAGCATTTTAGGCCATTGTTCTCCACGTATCGTTCTACCGTATTTACTGCTTGTTGTAAAATCTCTTCTATGTGACCGTCGCTCCCGCCCGTCACCCATAGGGTGATGTCATTCGCATAGATACTGTGCTGAAGCCCTTCGACGCGTTCCAGCTCTGAGGGTAAACCAAGCATCGCCACGTTGAATAGGAAAGGGGAAAGCACCGAACCTTGTGGTGTTCCCTTGTTGCCTAGAACGAATTCTTCGGATTCCGCTTCCCCGGCCGTGATTGTAGCTTTACGGTTGGTGAGAAAATCTTTTATGTAATCGTACACTCTCCGACCTACGTGTAGGTTTTGCAAGTTGCGCAATATGGCCTCGTGGGTGACGTTATCAAATGCCTTCTGCAGGTCAAGGCCCAGAATGGCTTTTGTATCCAGGGTGTGCGTTTCGGCGTCTATGATTTGATTCTTTAGCTGCAACATGACGTCTTGCGTCGAGAGTCTTGGTCGAAAGCCGATCATGGTGTGTGGGTATAGCTCGTTGTCGTCCATGTATCTGACGAGACGCGTTAAAATTACTTTTTCCATGAGCTTTCCAATGCAGGACGTCAATGAAATGGGCCTGAGATTTCCGATGAGCGGCTTTTTGCCCGGCTTGGGTATTAATATGATTTTGGCGGTTTTCCATTGCTGGGGTATGGCGCCCTTCTCCCAGCATTCGTTTATGTACTTTGTGAGAGCAGTGACGGATTCGTCATCTAAGTTGCGAAGTGTTTTATTTGTTATACCGTCGGGACCCGGGGCGGACTTGGGATTGAGTCGTCCGAGTTCGTATCGAATCTCTGCCTCTGTTATGGAGGCGTCGAGGTCGACGTTATCCTTCCCTTCGTACTCTGGGAGTCGCGCCTTTGTGGCATCTCCTACGTATGTCTGGCGTAGCTCGCGTAAGAGCTCTGCTTCTGTACCTGCGTAGCTGTGTAGTATCCGTTGCAGGTTTTGTCTTTGTGTTGTTTTCGTGCCTTCTGGATCAAGGAGGCCTCGGAGAATGTTCCAAGTTTTGGACATTCCGAACTGCCTGTTCATTAAAGTGCACATGCCTGCCCACTGCTGCTGGGACAGCCTATTTGCGTAGTCTTCTATGTCTCTGTCGAGCGCGACGATTCTCTTTCTTAGACGCCGGTTGTGCTTTTGACCTTTCCAGCGCTCTTGCAGGCTGCGTTTTGCCTCCCACATGTGTAAGAGCTTGCTGTCCATTTCTTCCATTCCTGCCTCTTCGGGAACATGTTTGGTGGCTTTCTGCACGCTACGCTGGAGTGTGTCTGTCCACTTCTGTATATCTTCGATGGTCTCTGTAGCATCGTCCTCTCTTATCTTACGAAAGGTGTCCCACTCGGTTAACATTATTTTTCTACCTTTCTTTTTACGCGGACCTGCTTGTAAAATTGTGCATACAATGTAGTGATCGCTGCCTAGATTTACGTTAGTGTTGGTCCAATGAGGGTTGGATATATTCCTTATGAATGTAAGGTCCGGCGTGGTGTCTCTACTGACGCTGTTCCCCATTCTGGTAGGGTCTTGTGGGTTAGTTATTAGCGTGAGCTCCTCGTGCTGCGCGTCGTTCCACAGGTTGCGGCCTTTAACGTTTTCGATGGTGTAACCCCAGGTGGCGTGTGGTGCGTTAAAGTCGCCCACGACGATCAGTGCTTGTCTGCCCGCTACGTTTAGCACTTTGCGGAAAAGCGAGCCAAACTTTACCTTTTGTCGTGGTGGACTGTACACGTTCAACACAAACAAGCTTCCCTCCTTTTTTCGAGACGGGAGAATTTCTAGCAGGACGTGGTCTATGTTGCGTACGCCAGTATCGTGTTCTACAGCCGTTATATTACGATGTATCAGTGTGGTTACTGTTGCTTTTTCAGCTAAAGTGCTATATGATTTGTATCCTGATAATTTTGCGGTCCCCCCAGTTTCCTGGAGGGCGATTACATCTGGTGCTTGCTTGGTTTTTACGAATTGCTGCAGGTAACCCCGCTTACGACGAAACCCACGACAATTCCACTGCCAAATCGTGTATTCATTAGGCGGCGCCATGTTGGCTACTCGAGTTTTCTATGCAGCTGTTCTCAGCCGCAGGTGGTCTGCTGTACGGCTTGCTCTTGACCGGCCTCGCTCCTGCGGGTCGGGCGTCTTTCGAGACGTTTTCTAGCTGCCCTACCCTACCCTCGAGGGTGTCGAACCTCTGAGACATTTCATCTCGCATCTGCGTTATCTGCTGTTGTAGGTCCGCGCGCATCTGCATGAATTGCTGCTGTAAACCTACGAACATTTCCTGAAACATGCCTTTTACTTCTCCGAGTGTAGAGTCGCTTTGCTCATCGGCGTTTTCCTTTGCCCTTCGTTTATGCGGTGGCGTTTCTCCACTCATCGACGCGGGAACGGGCGTCGCCGGAGCTCGAAGAGATGTCGACGCCCTAATGGGTGTTGGCGTGGTATGGGTCATCTCTGAGTGTTTTGGGTTCTTAAGCTTAGCGTTTTCTACTTTAAGCATTTTTACCTCTTCCCTTAGCGTCGCGTTTTCTCGCTTTATTTGCTCTAACAACTGTCTGATCTGTGTTATTTCCTGTTCTAAGGCGGACCCCGCGCGTGTAGGTGTAACAGCAGTGTCAGAGACCGCGTCTGCAAAGCTCACCTGTGCCTGAGTTTCTACCGCTCCTCGGCTGGATTGCAATCTTGACGTTGCCCTGGATCTCGATCGGGTTCTCGATCGGGTTCTCGAACGGGTTCTGGACCGGGTCCTCGACCTTGGTCTGCGACCGGGCTGCTTCCGACTGTCCCCCTCGTATGGTCCCGGGGGTGAGCCTTCTGTGCGATGGCCTTCTGATCCCTGGGTGTTCTCGCTCGTTGCTTTGCCAGCTCGTTTGTTGTAGTCGTTGATGCCGTATGGTGTTTCGGCCTCCGCTTCTTCTCTTCTTCGTCGCTCCCAGCGTCTTCGCCGGACCAAATACGGTATCTTGTACTTTGCCTTGCAGCGTCTGTCTCCCGTAAAGTGAGCTTGCCCGCATAGCTGACATCTTGCTTCACACTGGTGTTCTTGCGGCGGGTTGGCCACGCCGCATCCTCTGCATATTTTTTCGTCTGGGTTGGGGCAAACGTCCGCCCTGTGTCCCAGCCTCCCACATTCGTAGCAAATGTCAATGTGTTTTCTGTATAGCGAGCACCGGACGATGAGCGCTCCGTATTTCACGTATCTCGGCACGTGTAGTCCGTCGAAGAGCACGATTACATTGTCTGTGTTGCCCATCCTCTTCGCGTGTAATATGCTTGGGTTTCTTGCTGTCACTAGGTTGTCTATAATATCTTCGGAACTTTCCTCTTGGGATATCCCTCTTATGAGTCCCTTAGATGTGTTTTCCGGCGCTGCTCTGTAGGCGCTGGCTTCGTGTTCTTGCTCTCCCACTCGGATCTTCGTGATGGCTCCGTACCGCCTGGCTCGCTCTTCGGACGGCGTGCTGACGACCACGATATTCTGCTTGTAGTTTATGCATATACTGTCTTCTTCTGCTGCTTCGCGACCGACGCCAGCGGCGTTTCTCAGGCAGCAGTATATGCGTGCCTGCCTGTGCTCCGAAACGCTGAGTCCTCCTCGTGGTCGCACGATCACTTTGTAGTCTTCTGCCGGTAGACGAGGAAGTCTGCTTGCATTAGAAATTTGTCGTATGGTTCGTTCACCTTTCCACTTGCTGTCCCCAGGCGCGCCCGTCGGCGCAGCAGCGTCTCTTAGCATGGTTCTCTTCGGGCCTGAAATCCCTCCAGATGTTTTCGTGATGTTTCTTCTGCGGACTTCGCACCATCCGGCGTCGTTGGTAAAGTCCTCCGGTTGCATATCTTCTCCTTCCACGCTTACAACCTCCATCGTGGTGCTAGACGCGCCGTCGAGGCGTTCCGGGGTCGCCCCAGGCGTCCTCGTCGACGCGTTGGACCTAGCTCTCCCCGCCGCTGCGGCGGCAGACGCAATGTTTGATCTTCGTGGCGACTCAGAATTATCGGTGTCAGTGCCGAAAAAGCGGGCCCACCTTGCAATAGTTGGTATCCAGGTGTTCGGCTGAACTTCCTCCGTCGATTGGCGTAGAGACTTTAGCCAAGTTTTGCAATTTTTTAACAAAAATCATTTGAAAACTGCGGAGCCTACACAACGTGCGTCCGCACTCTGCGACTCCTAGCGTCCAACCAAGATGTTCGAGCGTTTCGCAAACTGCCGTGCATTCCGGGGCAGACTTTTTTTTTTCTTCCTTAGTGATAGTGGCCGAGTACTACCACGTGTGCTAGCAAACATTTTGCCGGATGCGAACACCATTGAAAAACGCCATTTATATTTAGGACAGCAATAACAATCGATGGTAGTACGCGTACGTACACTAGAGAAGGCTAAAAAAATATTTGCATGAGGCGAACTGAATTGGAGCAAAATTCTAGGCGTTCTTGCGGACTTCATCAGACACGCGTTAAAGAAAACTCATGAAAGAGGTCACGGAAGGCATCTCCTTCAATCGATCAAATAGTCAATGACTTAATCATTAAATTATTATTGACTGTGATCATATAAAGGCGGGACCTTTGAAGAGGCACGACCCCAGAACATTTTCAAGGGTAGTGTTAGGATACGTATTTAGCGGGAGTGGTTAACAACTGAACACGGCCAACATGATAATAATAAATGCTGGTGTTTTACGCGGCAAAACAACAGTGTCGTTACAAGGAACGCCACGTCGGGACACTCCGCGTTCATTTCGGTCACATGGGCCTCCTTTACGTGCACATGAGCGTAAGCGTGCTCAAGTTTTCCCACTGGGGAAGAGGGCCGAGGAACAAAATCTTCTCGCAACGCCCCCTCCCCTCCCCTTGCCTGGTAGAGTTAAAAAAGACAACATGCTTCACAACAGATAAAACAATGAAATAAATCACCATCATAACGATAAACTGAATTATGTTAGAGGAGCTTGCTCAAAGATGATCGGGTAACCAGCAAATCCTCCGACCACATCTCCTACCATCATATATAGTCATAGCAACGCTGTTATAAATACATTACATACACAATGTTTATTCATTTACATTTGTATGCAATACCGACATTTTTTGATGAACTATATACATTATTTATGCGCAAGAGATGTTCTTTTGCAAAGTACAAGAAGGGCGTCCCTCGATGAGCTCTGGGTCTAATTTTCCTTTAAATATTACTGCTTTATGACGCATGAACTATATGCATTACATATACACACACGAGATGTCATTTTACAAAGTACGCCGCCCGCGGGACGCTCCGCTTCGTTAATGCAGACGACTGGAACGAATGCATTGATGCACGCGCACGTTTCCAGTGTTCTACGTCTCCGCGAAGCAGTGCACGTCGGCTGCTGTCAAGACGTGGTAATGTTCGACTCCATCAACGTGTGCGTTGAGGGACCACATGTTGAGAAGAGCAAGGGTGAACTCGGTGGTGTGGTCGACGTCTTCTCGCAGGGCACGAAGATACCGTTGCATTAGCGTGGACAACCTGTGCTGCTCCAGACACCGAAACTCGCCAAGCATGTCCGTGTGTTCATTGGAGGTCTTGTGGTAGAAGGGGTGATCCCTGATGACGCTGGCCAGGTAATAGTTGTCAATGTTGGTACACTGAATGAGTGTCACGTACACGAGTGTCTGCTGGTTCATCTTGCTGTAGTCGTATACCACCGAAAAGAACGTTCCCTCCTTGAGTCTTGTCTGTCGTCATGACACTGGCTTGGGCGAGGGGGAACCGCTTGCATCTTGGGGTCGAGGGTGAGCGTGACCGTGCGAGGTTCGATTGGTATCTAGGATGGTTCTAGATCGTAGCCTTAACTCGCGGCTTCGCTGGCCCACAGGTCCGGCTTTGTTCGACGGCAAGCCCTCTTCACTTCGGCCTCCCGGGCTGTCCCATCAGGGTTTTGGCGGTGAGCTCGAGCTACGGCTGCGTTTCGAGCCCACCACGCAGCTGCCTTGGCTTTCGAGGTGTTGATGCGGCCGAGCAGTAACGAAGATATTCAACTACGTGAGCTCCCGACGAATAGAGAAGAAGCTCACGTGCCGAGAGCGTTTCTGAAGTCACCGGAGAAGTGTACACGCCGCCGCGGCCGGACAAAGCGCGAGCATAAGAAGCTTGCTTGGCAAGCTCTTAAAAGAAGCTGTCACGCGCTTCTTACTTTTGGTTCCCTGGCTCTGCTGAAATAAATACGCGCAGAAAGCAGTTCCTGGAAGGCGAAATCCGGGGCCTTCGGCCACCATTATTGTCGAAAACCAGCGCAACCGTAACTTAGTCAAGAGCCGTGCGAAATAAACTAAGGATACGTAAGAACTTTGTACCTACCAAATGGCTCGCATTCACTCTCTTTTAGGTTACATAATTTAGTGTGTACCGATGGGACAGACTTTGCACCACCCTCCTACGTGTTCAGGTGGAAAGGGGAAGCCCACCATCCCCTCCTCTTCGTGCACACGTCTACGCATACGGGCGTTCTTTGCATTTCGCCCCCATCTAAGTGCTACCGCTTTGACAGAGAATAGAACTTATGGCATCAAGTTCAGCAGCGCGACACTTTACGTGCCAAACTAAAACCTCGGATCGAAAGAGAAAAAATCGAAATGTCACATCTTTCTTAAGAATGCGTGCGAAACTTTTTGTTATTCCTTTTCCCCTTAGGGGATTGGGGGGGGGGGGGAGTGTAACATGTTGAGTATTGTGTCATGATGATGAACGTGAACAGGTAGCCTACACAAGTAAAACTATGTGAATGACGTGATGTTACAAGGTAGCGTTCCGCAGTTCAGTGCCCATATAACAAAATTAATAAAAGCCGAAAACTAGTTTTTATGTGCGGTATACATGATCCTCCGTTAAGGCAGTGAATATATGGGGGAAAAGACATATGGTTGGCTTCTGATAATTTAACATTATCGAAGTTGTCAAACATCATCACAGACAGATACAAACAAACGATCTGGTGCATTTCATATTCCGTGACGGCATCTTGACTAACAGACCAGGCTCTACCACGCCAGAAGTGGTCCCACGTAAAAATAAAGAAAGAACGAAAAATGGGCCATTGTTTCATTCACCTCTAAGACGGCATCAGGCTTTGCGGCCAGTGAGCGCAGAAGCCGAGAGAAAAAGTGAGAAAAACGCGTTTGCCCGGCGAAGCGCGCCCGCTATAGCGTATAAGCAAGATGCATCTCATGTTTTTACCGCGCAGTTTGGCTCATCCTATTCGCTGAAGTATATACGGCGTATATACTCCCGCACCACCTTACGCAAAAAAAAAAAGTTCACGGATCATTTCCCGCCGAAGAAAAAAGTGCCTGCCCCCTTTCTCACATCCCCTTGTGCTCCGCTTGCACTCGTCGTTTAGGTAAAAGCAGGTCGAATTACGCAATTCTATGAGGTACTAGATTGCCACGCCCTTATGAAATTTGTCTCCGCCTCTATAAAAAAACAAAAAAGGTTAAACCAGCTTCGTTTCGGGGACACCGATGAAAAACATGGTTTATCACTCCGTCTTAGGAATGAGTATAACATGAAAGTAAAACGTCTCTTTACAGAAGTAGTTTAGTACTCACTGTACTTACATGAGATAATAATAATAATAATAATAATAATAATATTAATAATAATAATAATAATTGTTTTGGTTTCACGTCCCGAAGCCCCCATACGATTTTGAGAGACGCCGTAGTGGAGGCCTTCGGAGCTTTCGACCACATGAGGTCTTTTAGCGTTCGTTGACATCGTACAGTACAGGGGCCTCCTGCATTTTGTCTTCATCGAAGTGCGACCGTTGCAGCCAGGATCGAACCAGCGACCTATCCGCGGTGAAGCTACGTCTCTGTGTTACGGCCTTTATTTAACACGAAAGTATTTTATGCTGGGATCCACCAAGGCTTCACTAAAGCTAGATTCACACGCAAGGGCGAAATCCCACTGCTCCGCGTACCGAATAGTCACGTGATTAGTTTAATCAGGCGCAGCAGCGGAGACGTCGCATGCACACAGCCGGAGCTACGCTCGCGGATTTTCCGTGCATGTTCTCGACTCCTATGCTTATGCTAGAGTGTACAAGAAGTGTACTTATGCGGCCCACTTATGCGGCCGAAAACCACTCGCCTCTTCCACTGTCACACGAAACACATTCGGTCATTGCCACAAAAACAAAACACGTGGCTTTAAAATCGACATCACCATACTCTAGCCACGTCAATCCGACCAATGTTGACAGATTTGACGCTGAATGCTCTCGATCGAGGGCAGACGACCGTCAAATGGACGGATCGAAACAGCGGTGACGCATTTCCATCCGTGCAGCGAGCGGAAGAGAGCGGATGAAGTGAGGACGGCAAGTTTTGATGACGCGTACGTCACGTGATGCACCATCTGCTGCGAAATACCGCTCCTCCGTTCTGTCGTGTGAACCCACCTTAACGTATTTTCGTCACGGATATGGCACGGTAAAATATTGACTATGAGATTGCAAAGTAAAAACCAGGAGGTAAAGTTCCGTAGCGGGACGTCGAACCAGGTACTCTTCAGTTTGCAGCGAGCGACACAAGCCACTACGCCACGGAGCGTACGCTGTCAAGCTGGCTAACGGCAAGCCATTTATGTACACCATATACCGTTGGCGGTTCTCGGAGCTCCTCAACTTCACCGCGTTTTTGTCATCAGTAGCGAGATGGCGCAACCGCCTCGCGTTGGGCGCCTCTCGCGTTTCTTTGAGCGCACGCCTCCACGGGGCACGGTCTCTCGGACTGCGCACGGGCTGCTGAGATCAAACTTGTGATTAAGGAGAGAACGAAGGTCACTTGGCTCGCTGCCGCGGCCGCGTTTACGAAAGGAGCGCGCTGCTCACATACGATGAAGTGAGAATTGCGACAGTAGTTCGCACTGGTCCTGTTTATACTTGTGGGTTTCGTTTCGTGCGTATTTCTTTCTGTTTGAGCAGCATGCTTTAAGTGTCGAGCTGAGACAGCTGTTGGTGCGCGCTCGAGCTGTGTGGGGTGGGCTCGTTTCGTGCGTGCTTTCTGCATAAGGTGCGCACTGCAAGTTTCTAGCTGCTTGCCATTCTTCGCATGAAATTGCAATTTGTTGATGTAGCATATATTCCTTCGCCCTTCCGGTGAAAAAAATAGAAACGCTCAACTACCTCGGTGAAGTCACGTTTCGCTTCCTTGTTATACTGATTCCAAAAAAAGTGGGATCAGCCAGTTTATATATATATATATATATATATATATATATATATATATATATATATATATATATATATATATATATATATATATATATATATATATATATATGAGTCGAGCGTCGCGTGGTAAAATTGCTCTTTAGTTTCATACAGATGCCGTTTATCGACCTACGATCCGCTGTCTGACCTTGTTGCCTCAGTCGACGATAAAAAACCCGGCGAACGTCTGTCCTCCACAAGGGCAAGATCGGTCCCGTCGATAAGTGGACGCCGCTCTTCCGTAAACGCCGCTCGTAACCGCATCATTGAGACGGTCGGCGATCTCCGCCGAGTGCTCGCTCGTTGTCCACTAAGTCGGCCGACGCACTCCGGTTATATCGGTGACACTTGTAAACGCGTTCTTATCTGCTTTCCCTGGCGTTTGCTTTCACATCTCGCGTACTACGATTGTAAACACAGCATACAAGGCCACTAAATTGTCTCAGCGGCGACCTGTTTGTCTAGTAACAAAGGAGGATAAGTGCTGTGGCAGAAGTACTGTGATGCGCAGTTTGGACAACTAGCTACACTGAATAACTCAAAAAAGGAGTGTTACGAAGAAATACTTTCTGCTCCACCTACCATATTTAACTAATTCCAACGCACACCTTTCTTGGGGAAAAAAATGGACCTTAAGATCACATGCACGTTAGATTCGAGAACAGGCGTTTAAACTGCCCCATAGCTGTATTCTTGTTTTAAGGTTATGTAAGTCAGGTGTGTGTGTTAAAATTAGGGGCCCGTTGGAATAGGGTAAATGCGGTAATTTCATGGACTCTCCCTCACTTGACACATTGAATGCAGTCTGCTTAATTCTGTTAATTCTAGCCTGGACAACCAACTACAGGCCATCATCGTCGTCAACGTCAACATCATCATCATCATCGTCATCATCATCATAATCATTTTTATTTTTTAGGTTAATAGGTTTTATTTTTAGGTTAGTAGTAATAATAATAATAATAATAATAATAATAATAATATACTTGGCCCGCACCATAAACATATAGCAGGCAGTGTCAATTAGAAAAGAAAAATGAACAGGGCTGCTCCTGCTGATGCTCATGACGATGATGATGATAATCATCATAATCATCATCAGCAGCAGCCTGACTAGCGTAGCCTGACTATGCTCACTGCAGGATAAAAACATTTCTTATATTTATTTGTCCTATTCACCCGGTGTGCATGTGGCCACGCCATCGCCGCAAACTTCTGAAAAGCACACTAAAGAGAAAAACAATTTTTCGAGTATAAGTAAAGCGTAATTTTTACAGTTCCAAAAACACCACTCTTACCGCGAAACGATGCATGCCATTGAGAAAACGCGTGAAAAGAAAAATGCTGTTGGAGACGCCGCCTTGAGATTTCCCCACCAAACGTCGTTACGTCATAGATTCTTGTGGCATCTGATATGTCATATGTAGTTTCTAATCATGTAAAAATGAACTACATTGTCATAAGTCGGTATACACGAAGTATCACGAAGTATACACGAATTATCAAAAATTTTCATCGAGCCTTTGTCGCAAAAATACGAAAAATGCATTTTGCAATTAGTGACGTCACGGGCGGAGATTTCGGCGTGAAATTTAAAAATAAAACCTCGGCCTTGATTTTTTTTTTTGCTAATTTTGAATTCATGATAGTGAAACTTACAACGTTAGAGTTTTCGGAGTACAGTTTATCAATTCAAACCAAGAGATTATTTGACATTAGTGTCTCTTTTGACCTCATCTTAACAGCATTCATCTGCGGACGAGTTGATTCATGATCTTTAATGGTTTGCGCGGATTCAGCAATGGACTAACAACCCCGATGAGTGCTTATTTTCTGCATCTGTGTTCTTTCTCTATACTGTGTTAAAACCAACGCCCTACAGTAAAGATCACCCTCATCTGCCCATTTCGCTTTACGCTACCTCCCATACGCTTGCCTTTTCTTGGAATCCAGCACGGAAAGTCCAAATCAGAATCATAAAAGTTCTTATTTCTCAAGGAAAGTCTTAATGACTAGCTATTATCCTGGCTTCTCATAGCATGCCCTGCCCTTGCTTGTTTCTTCTCTTTGAGTTCGGCCAAGATGCAATCAATACGCGTTTGTTCCCTGAAGCTTTCTCCACTTTCTTCGTACTATACATTTCTTCGGACTATACATTGAGCTGAAGAGCTAGATCGCCACCAAACATCACCTCTGCGCGGTGGTCTAGTGGCTAAGGTACTCGGCTGCAGACCCGCAGGTAAACGAGATCGAATCCCGGCGGCGGCGGCTGCAATTTCGATTAAAGCAAAAATGCTGTAGGCCTCTTTGCTCACATTCGGGTGCACGTTAAAGAACCCCAGGTGGCCCTAAATTTTCGGAGTCCTCCACTACCACGTCTCTCATAATCACGTGGTGGTTTTAGGACGTTAAACCCCACATATAAGTCAATCAATGATCAATCAAACCATAAAACATCGCTTGACAGCCACCGATCTCGCCCAACGAAGAAGACGCCTCATAACCCTACGTAGCTCTGACGGAATAAAGTTCTTTCTGTGCCTGTACGACACCTACTACACGATGACACGAGTGACAACTTCGATGTGTTATTTCAAGCAATGAAGCATGGCCTCCAAGATGGCGGGCTTGTGGCGTGTTTCTCTCCGGCCGTCCCAATCACCACGCTCCCCAGCAAAAAACGAGTACATGGCCTCCAAGATGGCTGACTCGAGCGCGCCCGCCGTTCATATCGAAGGCCATGAATGAAGTAGAGACGTCAGTGACACGAATCGCCGAGGCAACAACTCGCGTGCAATTTTTTTTTTTGTGCAAGAATATATAAACAAATCACTGCATAAAACTGGTGCTGCAAATTTTATGGAAGTAATAATAGGGCTTCAAATAGTTGATCTCGTTATGCTGCAGTGAAGCGCAGGCACGAGCATGAGCTGCAGTCTGAAAGAGAGGGAACACGTGAAAGGCAAGGAGGTTAACTATAATATTTAGTTTGCTACCCTACACGTTAGGAGTGAAATGAAATTGCGAAATAAATTCCCCGAAGGTTACGATACTGTCCAGCGCAAATTCCGAGCACAGCTTCTTGTCGGAGCAAGGGAAAGTGTGTTTGAACTTCTGGCTATCCGCATATGTAGCAGTCCATCATTCGTTACGTATAATACCACAGAAACTACCAGCGCTACGTGCAACCACTCTGTGCGTTGCATGCGCCGAGAACCAAGCGAAACGCCAACAGCCCCGCGCTACAAGTGAAGCCAGCCTCGGTACACGTACCAGCATTGCATGCGCAGGAGCTCCGACTGAGGGCCGTGGGCTCGTACCGGAGGAATGAATGAGACCTTTATTCATTAAAGAAAAAGACGTCTCTTGGTTGCTGTAGATGATGAGGTGAAAAAGGGACAATGGGCGTAAAGAGTGAGGAACAGCTTCGTGTCACGCCTTCGCACGGGTCAGGCGACCTCTCCTATACACTACTCAAAACAGGCCGCTTTGACTACGGTATATCGCGGGAGCTTTCTGTGCTTCATCATCATCATCATCAGCCTGACTACGTCCACTGCAGGACAAAGGCCTCTCCCATGTTCCGCCAGTTAACCCGGTCCTGTGCTTGCTGCTGCCAATTTATACCCGCAAACTTCTTAATCTCATCTGCCCACCTAATCTTCTGTCTCCCCCTAGCCCGCTTCCCTTCTCTGGGAATCCAGTCAGTTACCCTTAATGACCAGCGGTTATCCTGTCTACGCGCTACATGCCCTGCCCATGTCCATTTCTTCTTCTTGATTTCAGCTATGATATCCTTAACCCCCGTTTGTTCTCTAATCCACTCTGCTCTCTTCTTGTCCCTTAAGATTACACCTACCATTTTTCTTTCCATTGCTCGCTGCGTCGTCCTCAATTTAAGCTGAACCCTCTTTGTAAGTCTCCAGGTTTCTGCTCCGTAGCTAAGTACCGGCAAGATACAGCTGTTATATACCTTCCTCTTGAGGGATAGTGGCAATCTGCCTGTCATAATTTGTCAAACTGCCTGTCAACAATCCTGCTTGTTGCTTTGGTTGATTGAATTCTAATCTTTTCTTTACTCTGTTAGCAATTACCTTTGTAAATAGCTTGTATACTACAGAGAGCAAGCTGATCGGCCTGTAATTCTTCAAGTCCTTGTCATCTCCTTTCTTATGTATTAAGATGATGTTAGCGTTCTTCCAAGACTCTGGTACTCTTCCCGTCAGGAGACACCTCGTAAACAGGGTGGCTAGTTTTTCTAACACAATCTGTCCTCCATCTTTCAGCAGATCTGATGTTACCTGATCCTCACCAGCAGCTTTGCCTCTTTGCATGCTCTCCAAAGCTTTTCTGACTTCTTCTATCATTACTGGTGGGGTGTAATCTGGGTTACTGCTAGTTCTTATAGTAGTAAGGTCGTGGTTGTCTCGGCTACTGTACAGATCTCTGTAAAACTCCTCCGCTATTTTAACTATCCTATCCGTATTGGTAGTTATTTTGCCTTCTTTGTCCCTTAGTGCATACATCCGACTTTTGCCTATCCCAAGTTTCCTCTTCACTGCTTTGACGCTTCTTCCGTTTTTCAGAGCGTGTTCAATTCTCTCCATGTTATACCTTCCTACATCGCATACCTTACGTCTATTAATCAACTTCGAAAGCTCTGCCAGTTCTATTTTGTCTGTTGTACTTGACACTTTCATGATTTGACGCTTCTTAATTAGGTTCTTCGTTTCCTGGGAAAGCTTGCCAGTGTCCTGTCTTACTACCCTGCCTCCAACTTCCACTGCACACTCCGTAATGATACTCGTCAGTCTATCATTCATTGTATCTACGCTAAGGTTGGTTTCCTCACTAAGAGCCGAGTACCTGTTCTGCAGCGACACTCTGAATTCCTGTACTTTCCCTCTCAGTGCTAGCTGATTGATTGGCTTCTTGCGTATCAGTTTCTGTCGTTCCTTCTTCAAGTCTAGGCGAATTCGAGACCATACCATTCTATGGTCACTGCATCGTACCTTGCTAATCACTTCCACATCCTGCACGATTCGAGGGTGTGCACTCATTATAAAGTCTATTTATTTCGTTCTTATTTTCGCCATTAGGGCTCCTCCATGTCCACTTGCGGTTTTCTCGTTTTCGGTAGAAGGTATTCAAAATCCGTAAATTATTGCGTTCTGCGAATTCTACTAGTAGCTCTCCTCTGGTGTTTCTAGTACCGATGCCATAATCACCTACTGCCTGGTCTCCAGCCTGCTTCTTCCCTACCTTTGCATTAAAGTCACCCATCACTATAGTATACTGTGTTTTTACCTTACTCATTGCCGATTTCACGTCTTCATAGAAGCTTTCAACTGAAGCGTCATCATGGCTGGATGTAGGCGCGTAAGCCTGTACTACCTTCATCTTGTATCTTTTATTCAGTTTAATTACGATACCTCCCACCCTTTCATTAATGCTATAGTATTCCTCTATGTTGCCAGTTATGTTTCTGTGAATTAGGAACCCCACTCCCAGTTCTCTTCTGTCTGCCAAGCCCCTGTAGCAAAGGACGTGCCCATTCTGTAGCACCATATAGGCCTCATTTGTCCTCCTAACCTCACTGAGCCCTATTATATCCCATTTAACACTCTCTAGCTCCTCGAATAGTCCAGCTAGACTTCCCTCACTAGATAAGGTTCTAGCGTTAAACGTTGCCAAGTTCAGGTTCCAATGGCGGCCTGTCCGGATCCAGAGATTCTTAGCACCCTCTGCTGCGTTGCAGATCTGACCGCCGCCGTGGTCAGTTGCTTCGCAGCTGCTGGGGACGGAGGGCCGGGAGTTATTTGACGTAAGCATGTGGGAGGTAGTGGCCAGATACTGCACCAGGGTGGCCAATCCTTCTCTGGTGAGGGAGTGCGTTTTCGGCGGTGTTTGCCGGTGGGGCCGCACCCCAGGCCTTTTAATGCAGTTCCATCAACACGCGGATTTTTTTTTTAATCCGGTTGGAAACTGCGCGGTACCGGGATTTGAACCACGGACCTCTTGCATGCGAGGCGGATGTTCTAACCACTACGCCATCGCCGCATCCCCGTGTGCTTCATGGTCTTTTTAAAATTTCGTGCTCATGTCGGCTTTTACCAGATGTTGAATGTGCCGCCTGCCTTTTGAGACTGCCGCGCATATCGAAATCAGGTGTTCTAAATCTCCTCGGCACAGCGTCTGACAGTGTGTAGATCGCGTAGATATATTGCCACTCCAAGGTCTGTTAGCTTGCTGTGATTTGTCTAGTATATGTGGTGTGTATACTGAGTTGGTATTGACTTTGTTAAAAAAAATCTTGTTGATGTGGGAACCCCCCTTTGTAATTTAGCATACACGATGATGTGGCTTCCATAAGTCTATTTTTTCTGTCTTACTTGATTTTAGTTCGAATGTAATGCACCACTGTTCTGCTAGAAGAGTTCACTGTCCATATCTGGAAATATGGATTTTGGTATTCTATGGTTGGCGTGGAACTGGAGTGAGGGGAATCGTATATGTGGTGAAACCCACCCGCTTGAGTGGCAACAGTATGAGCGGCTGCGTTTCCCCCGTCCGTGCCAGTGTGCCCTGGTGTCTATATATAGAATTTTCAACATTTGTTGCGATGTCTTGAAATCTTTTTATCTTTTTTCTAGTGTCGTTGGCTACAGCATCTTCGGTCCAGTGGTTGGTGCCGTCAGCTCAGTTACTGCCTAGTACAAATCTTTAAGGATGCAATAGCGCATTCTTTCACTAACGATGCCTCCTAAACTGAAGCGAATAGTATTGACAACCCCCCATATAGCCAATAATTCTGCGTGCAGAGTTGAACCCCCGGGAAGTTTAAAACTGTGAAAGCCATTGTGTTGTGGTGTAGACGTGCATACACAGGCCATGTTGGTTGTTTCGTCGCTGATTGCAGCGTCAGTGTAAATGTCAATGATGTCCTGAGCCAATTTATTCTCAAGTAGTCTTCTGACTTTCACATCTCGTCTCGAGATAGGGCATTGTTTCCTCCGAGTACCTAGCGGCACTTCCCATCGTAGCTTTGTTAGCAGGTCCTCAGCCACTGGCATCACGTGCACCCAGTTATTCCATGCCATGACCTGTTTTCCTTGTGGTGTGTTTTCCATTCGCATTCTAAATTGTGCTTGGCGATTATGTTCCGCATTGGTGTTATAGGTTCTCGATTGAGCAGGTCGGCGTTCCCTGTTTGTTTTGGCAGTCCAGTGATCGTTCGGATAGTTTCCCTGTGCAACTTTCCAATGTCGCTGATATCTCGATTGGAGAAGTCATGCGCAGGTACCCCGTACAGAATCCACCCAACTGACACTGCTTTTGAAAGTGTTTTGGTATGCATTTTGCCGTGCCCCGCCATACTTATTTGATGTGCGTCGGATCGTACGCATCATCGGATTCCAGTTACGTTCTAAAGAGCATTTCCAACGTTAAGGGCTATCGCGGCTAGCAATGTCTGCCCCAAGAATTCTGATTTGTCCATTTGAAGGTGTGATATCTGTTTCGCCCATGTTCATTGTAGTCTGTTTGCTTGGATTTGTTGATCGTTTCCCATCCGTCTTCTCTGGTTACAATTGTAGTCCGAGATTATCTAAGGTATACACTAAAGACGCTAAGAATCACTGCTTGAAGTTCGGTTTGCATATTCCCCTCGTCGAGATAATCCTCTGCTTCCGTGTATATTGTAATGTCGTCAGCGTATATAAAACGCGCCGTAGTGTCTCTCTCAAGCCTTTCTTCCACTTGTATCATGGCTAGAATAAAAAGCATAGGTCAGAGGATGGATCCCTGGGGTACTCTCCAAGTAATATGTTTTGGGACTCCATCGCAGTGCCGGGCCATGGAGCTTGATAGGCCTGCTTTGGAGGAAGCTGCTAATTCAATAGCATGCTTTTTTTTTTTCGAGGTAGAAAGCGAATTTAGCAGTCAGTGGCTTTTGGTATTGACAGACTCCGTGCTCACTCTCTTTCGTCCTCGTTCGCTCTATCGGTTATGCCAACGCCGCTCAATGCTCAATGAGGGGCGCTCTAAAAGGAGAGCGGAATACAGAGAATAGGATCGTCGCAAAACACCGAACGGCTCGTCTACTATACTTCGACGGCACGCCTTACGCAAAGCAGTCACTTCGGGCTGCCTGTAACACTCCACAACAAAGCCGACTACATGGCCAAACTGTGCACAAACAATGATACTCAAGAACGTTTCAAGGAAGCTATCCAATCAAAGAACCATCCGTACTTACATGATAACTTGATTACAATGCCGAGTCGATAAATTGGCTTGATTATGTGGCCAGCCCCAATAAGCTTGCTACTTGCCTTAGTACGAATAATCTTACACTATATGGCAGCAACCATGCTTGCTCATTATTCAAGTAGAAGGGTAAAATTACTGCATAATCTGGTCGATGTGGACCGCTGTATAAAGCAATGCAACGAAGCGTCTTTAATGCCAATCGATTTAGCAAAGCGCGTTTGCCTAGCGATACGTCCAAGACTCACCTGCTGATCAAGCCGTGTAGTTTCGGAATTCGCTCGCACCCTGGTGCAGAATTATTCACAACCCCACCAGCGCTGTTGACTACGCTGCTTGAAAACCTCAAATAGAAAACCTTCGGAAACTTGGTCTATCTTCATGGACTCGAAGGCAGCTCTTCAATGTATCATGACACCCGTTCACCATGGACCTAATGAACAGTTAGTAGCTGAAATAAAGCTTCTTCATCACCAAGCAATCGAGAATTAACACAGCATAGTGTATCAGTGGATACCAAGTCATTGCGGTATATATGGCAATGACCGCGCAGATGAGGCCGCTAGATCTGCACCGACGGTAATCAATACATAGCCATCCCGTTCTCAAGAACCGACGCAGCTACAAGACTTCGTTCACTTGCACGTGATCTCACACTGGTACAGTGGAACTCGACAAAATTCACAAACGCGCGCCTGCATAACTTAGATCCCAATCTCCAGCTTCGTCTTGCCTCAGGAATATCTCGAGCTGAGGAGACTCCTCTAAACCGCCTGTGGCTTAGAGTGGCCTTCACGAACGCATACTCCTGTCTTATTGGAATCAACAGCTCTTCTACAACACTTACTGCAGCTGCAAAGAAACCATCGAGCACCTTCTATGTGAGTGCACCCATTTCGAAGGGCTAAGACAAAAACTTACAGCAGCTCTGGATAGACTAGATGATCGGCCTTTGTCAAAACAAAAAATTTTGGGTCATTGACCGAGCCCATCCTCAGCCCAAAAGGCTCTGAAAGCCTTGCTACGCTTTTTGCGGACAACTGGCCTCAAAAACAGACTTTAGTGTCTTATTCTGTTTGATGTTGCCTTTGCTCTGTATTATTTTTTATTCTCTCTCTCTCTCTCTGAAACATTTTTGTCTATCTTTTATTCCCCTCACCCCTTTCCACAGCACAGGGTAGCCAGCCGGTCTAAGAACTGGCTAACCTCCCTGTCCTTCCGCTTAATTTTTCCTCCTCCTCCTCACATATCCGCTGTATATTGGGCTGCCAATGAAAGAAAGAAAGAAAGATAGATAGATAGATAGATAGATAGATAGATAGATAGATAGATAGATAGATAGATAGATAGATAGATAGATAGATAGATAGATAGATAGATAGATAGATAGATAGATAGATAGATAGATAGATAGATAGATAGATAGATAGATAGATAGATAGATAGATAGATAGATAGATAGATAGAAAAAAAGAAAGAAAGAACGAAAGAAACGAAGAAAGAAAGAAAGAAAGAAAGAAAGAAAGAATGAAAGAAAGAAAGAAAGAAAGAAAGAAAGAAAGAAAGAAAGAAAGAAAGAAAGAAAGAAAGAAAGAAAGAAAGAAAGAAAGAAAGAAAGAAAGAAAGAAAGAAAGAAAGATGGCTTTCCTTTATAAGTGAGTTCTGCGATGGCCACGGGAAGATCACTTGATCTTCATTCATATTTTCCACGTAGGCAAAAATTAAGTTGTTAGAAGAAATAGATTATTGTTTGCACAGTCGGCTTCATTATAAGCATGGAGTAAGTTCAACTACCAACCACAAACTTCGAAGGGAGCGTGTTATATCTTATGAGAAGAAGTCCGGTACAGCAGTAGCCAGGTTATTTTTCGATTATCCCGACGCGCGAGACCAAACGCGGCCCAGCCCGCGTGGCAAACGATGATGATCATTACAATAGTTTGGTTACAGATGACAAAGTACACAGTCAGCGCTCACACTATTTTCTTTCCTTTGCGAAAGAGGGCAGCAAGTTGGAAAGGGTAGGAACGCTAATACGAGGTGTTAGTCGAGACATGTGAGCGATATCGGTGTTGCGGCGACGAAGATCAGGAGCTGCGCTGACAGGAGCGACGCGATAATTGACGTCAGATGTTCGTATCAGCACGGTGTATGGACCGAGATACCGGTGAAGGAATTTTTCGCAGAGCGCAGGTGCGCGACCAGGTGTCCGCAGAAGGACTTCGTCGCCTGACCGGAATAAATCAACTCGACGTTTCGCATCAACATCGACTTTCCTCTTGTCCTGAATGGTAGCAGTGTTGGGAGCATAAGATGTGGACAAAAAGGTGGTGCCCAGAACAAAATTCGGTGCCCAGCCATACATCAGAAAGAACGGGCTCTAATTCGTCGTACGTTGTATGGCGGTATGATATGCGAACGGGACAAAAGGAAGTACAGCGTCCCAGTTTTTTGTGATCTGGTCGAACGTACATGGAGATCATGCCGGACAAAGTTCGGTGAAAACGCTCTGTCGGACCACTAGGTTGCGGATGATACGCTGGTGTGATCTTGTGGATGGTGTCAGAGGCCTGGAGGACTTCAGCAAGGACATGCGAAAGAAATGTCTTGCCACGGTCCCTAAGAAACACACGAGGGGCACCATGGCGTAAAATAATGGCACGCAGGACAAAATCGACGACTTCTGAAGTAGCACGAGACGGAAGAGCTGCTGTCTCCTCGTACCGAGTATGGTGGTCCACGGTAGTAGCAATTCCGGTGGCACCATAATGGCACCAACCTCTCCTATCTCATCATTTTAATAAAAAAAATTGAACGGAGACCGGCGGGCGTAGGCGGTAGGGGTCCATGTAAGTCTATGGCCACGAATTCAAACGGAGTGGACAATTGAAAAGCGTTCCACTCCGCGTGAGGTACGATGACGATCATTCCTATGCATGGTTTGGTTATAGATGATGTAGTACATAGTCAGCGCTCACAATGTATATGGGTGCTCACATTATTTAAGCGATCACGCATCAGCCTGTACCTGAAACATCATAAAAGCTGCTTAAATGAAATATGCTTCAGATATGACGTCAATTATGACGTTAAGTATCATTAAGATAATGTGTATTATTTATCAGAAGCCAAACACAACGCCTCAAAACTGTATTGCAGGCCATTGACTGCGTTATAATTATGGCCCTTGGAACTAAGAGGCGGTTCGATATAACCTGCCCTTTGATGGTCAAGCGGGAAGATACTGGTCCATAAAGAAAGCACTATTACCCCATTTTGACGTTAAATACAGCAGCACTACTAAAACAAGTGACAAGTAGTTGTATGACATGCATTATTTGCCGCAAAACGGGACCAGATGAAACCTCCCGCTGACGTGCTATGCAGTGAATGTGAGGCAAAGGCAGGCTTCCTAATACCTTGTGATTGTTCATTTGGATTTTTTTCTTCTGCCTTAAAACAAAAACTACTCTTTTCAAGCTTTCCGCTTCTCTTACTGACTATCTATACTATACAGCATTATAAAAGCCATATTTCTACTTTGACCGCTACATTGCGAGAACTAGGCCGCAATATGAGCCAAGATATTGCTTTTCCTAACTTTGTCCTTTGTCCAAAGATTTTGGAAATACTGTTTATTTATTTGCTCTAAAGTATTTTAATCATTTACTATAGGAACAAATAAAGCATAAAATGTAAATATATTACTGGCGAAAAAACTTGTGATTTTATAAAAAAGGCTAAACATGCAGTATTTTCATATATATATATATATATATATATATATATATATATATATATATATATATATATATATATATATATATATATATATATATATATATATATATATATATATATATATATATATATATATATATATATATATATATATATATATATATATATATATATATATATATTGTTATGGCGTTTATTAGCCGGCACACAGCGAGTCTACACAATGGCGACAGTAACGGCCAAAACACGGGGTCTCCGCGCGAGCGGCGTTCTCTTTGGGCAGACCCACTAGAAAGCACATAAGAGTTCGACCCACTTCAGTGTTCGGCGGCTTCTGTACAATTACCCCGGGGTCGAAGAGGGAGCCGCCTGGCGACCTAACAGCTTGTCACTACGAGCGGGTCATAGTAAGCCTTCAGACGCTCCACGTTGACTATGTCGCGCCCGCGGCGGCGCATGTCCGAAGATTGTTCAATTGGCTCGATAAGATAGTTGACCGGAGATGTGCGCTCGATCACACGGTAGGGACCTTCATATTTCGTGAGTAGTTTGGAAGAAAGGCCAGCTACAGAAGTCGGGATTGAGAGCCATACAAGGGAACCAGGAAGGAAGGTGGGCTCAGAAGTGGCGGAGCCATCACGAATACTCTTCTGCCGCTCTTGCTCATGCGTCGTAAAAGTCTTGGCAAGCTCGCGACACTCTTCAGCAAGCCTGGCGGTCTCGGAAATAGGTGTACACTCAGATGGATCCGGCGTGTACGGGAGTATCGTGTCGATGGTGTGTGACGGGTGCCTTCCGTACAGCAAAAAGAAAGGTGAAAAACCAGTCGTGCTCTGAGGGGCGGTGTTGTAGGCGTAAGTGACGAAGGGCAGTATGGTATCCCAATTCGTGTGGTTGGCGGCGACGTACATCGACAGCATGTCGCCGAGGGTGCGGTTAAAGCGTTCGGTCAGACCATTCGTCTGCGGATGGTAAGCAGTAGTTTTGCGGTGGACAGAATGGCACTCAGTGAGAATGGCATCAACGACTTCTGACAAGAAGACACGGCCTCGATCGCTGAGAAGCTCCTGGGGTGGACCGTGGCGCAATATAAATCGATGTAGTAGGAAGGACGCAACATCACGCGCAGTAGCCGCAGGGAGAGCGGCGGTTTCGGCGTATCGCGTTAAATGATCTACGGCGACGATGGCCCAGCGGTTTCCAGTGGACGTCAGAGGAAGTGGTCCGTACAAATCGATACCTATGCGCCCAAACGGACGGTCAGGGCAAGGTAGCGGTTGCAGACCGGCTGGTGACATGTGTGCGGACGGTTTGCGGCGTTGGCAAGCGAGACAGGAGCGAACGAACTGCTGGACGTAGCGGTACATCCCGCGCCAGAAGTAGCGTTGTCTAATGCGATGGTAGGTTTTGAATACCCCAGAGTGCGCGCACTGTGGATCAGAATGGAAGGATTCACATATCTCCGACCGCAGACTGCGGGGTATCACGAGTAGCCACTGCCTGCCATCGGCGTCGTAATTGCGTCGGTGTAGGAGGCCGTCACGAATGGCGAAATGGTGAGCTCGACGGCGCAAGGCATGCGTGGATGGCGTTGCGGACGGATCAGAGAGCAAGTCGATCAGTTGGGCGATCCAATTATCCTTTCGCTGTTCGGTAGCGATGATGTCAACATCAATGGCAGAAACAACAACCGAGGATATTGTGCAGAGCACGTTAGCTTCAGGCAGAGGGGAGCGCGAGAGGGCGTCGGCGTCAGCATGCTGGCGTCCGTTGCGGTAGAGGACGCGGATGTCGTAGTCTTGTAAGCGAAGAGCCCAACGGGCGAGGCGGCCTGAGGGATTCTTCAATGATGACAGCCAGCATAGTGCATGATGGTCAGTGACGACATCGAATGGGCGACCATACAAATAAGGTCGAAACTTTGTAAGAGCCCAGACGATCGCCAGGCACTCTTTTTCCGTGACGGTGTAGTTTGTCTCGGCTCTTGTGAGCGTACGGCTTGCATATGCCACAACATAATCAGGGAACCCGGGTTTGCGCTGCGCCAGGACAGCGCCGAGGCCTACACCACTGGCGTCCGTGTGCACTTCTGTTGGGGCCGTAGGGTCATAGTGGCGGAGAATGGGAGGAGACGTCAACAAGTGGCGGAGCTTCAAGAACGCGTTGTCGCACTCTGACGACCACGAATTGAGGGGCCCGTTACTTCCGAGGAGCTTCGACAGCGGTGATATAATCGTGGCGAAGTTTCGTATAAAGCGTCGGAAGTATGAGCACAGGCCCACGAAACTACGCAGTTCTTTGACGGACGCAGGTTTTGGGAATTCGGCCACGGCCCGAAGCTTGGCTGGGTCAGGAAGAATGCCATCTTTGGACACGACGTACCCTAGGATGGTGAGTTGGCGTGCTGCAAAGCGGCACTTCTTCAGATTTAGTTGCAAGCCGGCATTGCTCACACGTGCGAAAACTTCTTTTAGACGTTGGAGATGGGTGGAGAAATCTGGAGCGCAGACAACAACGTCATCGAGGTAACACAAGCACGTGTGCCATTTCAAGTTGCGCAGTACGGTGTTCATCATGCGCTCAAATGTCGCAGGTGCATTACACAGACCAAACGGCATGACGTTGAATTCGTACAAGCCGTCGGGTGTGATGAAGGCAGTCTTCGGTCGAGCGTCATCAGCCAGGGGTACTTGCCAGTACCCCGAGCGCAGATCGAGAGAAGAAAAAAATTGGGCTCCGTGAAGGCTGTCAATTGCATGATGAAGAACGTACAGCGCGAACACAAGACGGGAATACTAAAGAAGGGACACAGACAAGCGCTGTCCGTTCTTCATCATGCAATACCAACTAGCCCAAAGTTTCACTCTGTCAATTGCGTCGTCGATGCGCGGCAGTGGGTAGACATCCTTGCGAGTGATCTTATTGAGCCGTCTGTAGTCCACACAGAACCGCACAGAACCATCTTTCTTCGCAACAAGAACAACAGGAGACGCCCATGGACTGTCCGAGGGCCGAATGACGTCGCGTCGGAGCATATCGTCAACCTGCTCGATAATTTGCCGGCGTTCAGCAGGCGACACGCGGTATGGACGTTGCCGTAATGGTGGATGGGCACCAGTGTCAATACGATGCGTAACAGTGGACGCGCGACCGAGAGAACTTCGCCCGACATCGAAAGAAGAACGGTATTCTTGCAACAGGTCTAGAAGCTGGGAACGCTGCACTGACGTAAGGTTGTCATCAATGAATGGGCCAAATACATCAGGAGATGATGGGTCAGAAGTAGAAACAGCACTGATGGTACGTGAATCGGGACAACGCGAGTCTTCGGGTACGTCCAGGACTTGTGCGTCGTCGACTGCTTCCACTCTGCCGAGACATTCCCCTTGAACCAAGGTAACAGTGTACGGGGATGGGTTGGTCACAAAAATAGCGGCGTTGCCTTGGGTGATTTGCACGGTCGCGAAAGGTACTAGCAACCCTTTCCTCCTGGAAGCGTGGTAGGATGGCGAAACAAGTGCAATTGTGTCGGAGAGACCGGTGCAGTAGACCGATACGCCCATCGTCGAGCTTGGAGGCACTATAGTATCGTCTTTCACAAGAATCTTGTTCAGTGTCGAGGGACCGTCTTCTGGCGTCAAATGCGAGAAGGGCGAGAGTTCAATTTCGGCGGCGGCACAATGAATGACGGCGTTGTTGCGGGAGAGAAAATCCCATCCCAAGATGACGTCATGAGAGCATGCAGGAATCATGATGAATTGGGCGACATACAGAACGTCCTGAACGACAACGCGAGCTGTGCAGCCTGCTGTAGGATTAATACGATGTGAGCTAGCGGTACGAAGGGACAGTCCAGAAATCGGCGTCGTCACTTTTCGAAGCAAGCGGCAAAGGTTTTCGCTCATAACTGATACCGCAGCTCCAGTGTCAATAAGAGCAGATGCATGAACACCGTCCACAAGCACGTCAATGACATTAGATGGGCGGCTCTGAGGGCTTTCACAATGCGATAGCGTCGCAGTCCTTGCCTCTGGGACTGCGACGACTAGTTTTCCCGCTCATGAGCAGAAGAACTTGGCCGCATGGGGGACAGAGACCGACGTCGTGGAGACGGTGACCTTCGAGCAGACGGACCTGGGCGAGACGACAGTGGCACAGACGGCAGTTCCTCGTTATACGAACGGCTAAGGTGGCCAGCAACAGGAGAAGTGGGAGCCGGCTGTAGTCGAGAGCAATAACGGGCTACGTGACCGGCGTAACCGCAAGCAAAGCAGATGGGCCGGTTGTCGGGTGTGCGCCATCGGTTTGCCGGGGCGGGTCTCGCCCGGAACGGTGTCTGGAAAGGCTGCATGGTGGGCTGAAAATGAGGCTGAGGGGTTGCGCCAACATATGCAGCCGGCATACCCGCTGCAAAGGACGGAGGTCGTGCGGCAGCTTCGGCGTAAGTCACTGGTGCAGGCGCTTGAACGACTGGAGGCGGCCTTGCGACCACTTGGGCGTAACTTGGGGGTGCAGGGGCCGGAAGTTGTTGGGGGTGGTACGCAGGCGTGACCTCCGCTATTTCCTGCTCAATCGCTCGGCGGATGGGTGGAAGAATGGTAGTGGCCGATTGTTGAGCAGCCGGTGGGTGGGCAAAGGGCAGGAGAGAGAACTGCCGCGCGATTTCCTCACGTATGAAGGACTTGAGATCTGCCAGCAGCGCCACCTGATCACAGCTCGCTTCCAAGCCTGCAAGCCCAGCATCTCGTGGTGTGGAGCGACGGGTCATCGAACGCTGCCGGCGGAGCTCCTCGTAGCTCTGGCACAGCGTGATGACCTCAGCTACTGTGCCTGGGTTTTTGGCAAGCAGCATCGTGAAGGCATCATCGTCAATGCCCTTCATGACGTTCCGGATCTTGTCTGATTCGGACATGCTGTCGTTCGACTTCTTGCACAAGTCCAGGACATCTTCAATGTAACTGGTGAATGACTCACCGGCCTGCTGAGCGCGTTCGCGTAAGCGCTGCTCGGCTTGCAGCTTGCGAACGGCAGGGCGGCCAAAAACGTTGGTGATAGCAGTCTTGAAACCGGACCAGGTTGCAAACTCGGACGCGTGGTTGGTGTAGCACAAACTTGCAACGCCCGCAAGGTAGAACACCAAGTTTGTCAACTTGCCGTCCTCGTCCCATTTGTTGGGGACGCTCACGCGCTCGTAAATGGCGAGCCAGTCCTCCACGTCAGTGCCATCGGCGCCCGTGAAGATGGGTGGATCGCGGATCCTGGGGACACCGGGACATGGGGGTGGCATGGGAGGAGGCGTTTTCTGAGAGGCGTCGTGGGACATGGTAGATTGCAGCGTACGTGAGCGTAGTTCCAAGGGCATCGAAGGGGATCGTAGCACTCTCCACCAATTTGTTATGGCGTTTATTAGCCGGCACACAGCGAGTCTACACAATGGCGACAGTAACGGCCAAAACACGGGGTCTCCGCGCGAGCGGCGTTCTCTTTGGGCAGACCCACTAGAAAGCACATAAGAGTTCGACCCACTTCAGTGTTCGGCGGCTTCTGTACAATATATATATATTTATATATATATATATATATATATATATATATATATATATATATATATATATATATATATATATATATATATATATATATATATATATATATATATATATATATATATATATATACAATATAGCAGTGGGCGTGGGAACAGCGCAGAAATGCGGCACCGTAACTTTGCTCGCTTGTTCACACAGGTTGCTTCACTTCTTCACTTCTGCTCGTGGCTATCACCGACTGCTGGGCATGAGCCACGGACAGTGCTTCTGCCTGATAGCGACCAGTTTTCGGCCAGTCCAGGATTTGGCCGGGAACACCCCTGCAACATCTTTCCGAGCCAGGCGGCCACTTTATCGGTCGTGACGTCATCGCAAGCCCAGGATAAAAACGGATGGCACGAACCTGGCCTCTCCAGTGGGCGTGGGAACAGCGCAGAAATGCGGCACCGTAACTTTGCTCGCTTGTTCACACAGGTTGCTTCACTTCTTCACTTCTGCTCGTGGCTATCACCGACTGCTGGGCATGAGCCACGGACAGTGCTTCTGCCTGATAGCGACCAGTTTTCGGCCAGTCCAGGATTTGGCCGGGAACACCCCTGCAACATCTTTCCGAGCCAGGCGGCCACTTTATCGGTCGTGACGTCATCGCAAGCCCAGGATAAAAACGGATGGCACGAACCTGGCCTCTCCAGTGGGCGTGGGAACAGCGCAGAAATGCGGCACCGTAACTTTGCTCGCTTGTTCACACAGGTTGCTTCACTTCTTCACTTCTGCTCGTGGCTATCACCGACTGCTGGGCATGAGCCACGGACAGTGCTTCTGCCTGATAGCGGCCAGTTTTCGGCCAGTCCAGGATTTGGCCGGGAACACCCCTGCAACATCTTTCCGAGCCAGGCGGCCACTTTATCGGTCGTGACGTCATCGCAAGCCCAGGATAAAAACGAATGGCACGAACCTGGCCTCTCCAGTGGGCGTGGGAACAGCGCAGAAATGCGGCACCGTAACTTTGCTCGCTTGTTCACACAGGTTAGTAACAATACTCCTTTATATGCAAAGAAGTCCAACAATGTGTGCTTGATGCTGTTCCCACGCCCGGGAGTCTTGTTGTCTCTGTTAAGTGAATGTGTAGATGTTATATCTATGCATGTTTTGCTATCTGGCGACGTTGAAGAAAACCCAGGGCCCAATAAAAAGGTTCCTGAGTCTGACGTATCGAACAGGGCTCATGAGCCAAAATTTAGTGACATGTTTGCTCTTCTGCAGAGCGTGAACTCTCGAACCGAAAAAATGGAACAGGACCAAGTGAAGTTAATATCTAGCGTGAATGAAATTAAAAACAACCAGGAAGCAATCGAGCGCAAAGTTAACGACATCGACCGTAGGCTTGCCGCTGTCGAAGCAAAAGCGTGTGACAACGCCGAGGTCGGGGATGAACTTTTGCAGCTAAAGCAGCTAACCGACCATCTGAGCAGAGAATACGCTAGGTTACACGATGAACATTCTCAGCTTGAGGATAGAATGAGACGCAGTAACCTCTTGTTTTACGGTTTGACAGACTGTCCGCAGGAGAAATGGAACCAAACTGAAGAAAAACTGGTTAAAGAGATCAGTACCGTTTTTAAGTCACCAGTGCCGAGCGAAGCTCTTGAGCGAGTACACAGGCTAGGAACGTACAGGCCCAACCAAAATAGACCAGTTATTGCTAAGTTTGCATCTTTTAAGTTAAAGCAGGAACTACTATCGCTCAGCGGAAAATTCAAAGAGAATGGCATCACTGTAAGTGAGGATTATTCCCTTCAAACACGGCAGGCGCGAAAGAAGCTTGTAGAATTTGCCAAACAACGGGACGTTTCTTTCAAGCTTCGGTACAATAGGTTGCACATAGGTGACAAACGTTACAGTTACAATTTTTCTGACGACAGTGTGTACGAACTTGGCGGCGCCTCTGGGGAACTCCTTAATCGGCAGCTTTCAGGCGAACCCTCAGTATCCAGAGCACCGTTATCAGCTGCAAACTCGCCGCAGTAGCGACACGCGAGGGGTGGGGGGCGGTGCCCAAATAATTCGCTTTCTTTTCTTTTCACGAACATCAGGAGTGTCTTATCGAAACGCGATGAACTAAATGCGGCGGTCGACTCATGTGACGCTGACGTTGTATTGCTAACTGAAACGTGGCTTACTTCTAAAATTAACAGCAGTGAATTGTTTGATTCTACAAAGCGTTTCAATGTGTATCGTCGTGATAGAGGTGATAGATGCGGCGGTGGTGTACTCGTTGCTGTAGCGGATCATATTTCTTCGTCTTTTGTGCCTGTTGTAACCAATTTAGAGATCATATTTGTTGAAATTTGCACATGTTATAAAAAGATTATCTTGGGTATCTGCTACCGTCCACCGTCCTGCGATCCGAGCTTTGTTAATAGCCTTCATGATGTGGTTAACTTAGTTATGGAACGTTTTCCTAATGTACCAGTCCTTTTAGCCGGAGACTTTAACTACCCAAATATATTTTGGTCCAGTGATGTACCTGAGTTAAGTCCGTTCTCTACTGACAGTTATAATTTTTTGAGCTTTTGTTCTGATTTCAACTTTACGCAAATTGTCACCCAACCAACCCGCATTACACCTACTACTTCGAGTGTTTTAGATCTCGTGTTAACCAACGTGCCTGACCTGTTCATGCCTCCACTTTGTTTGCCTCAATTAAGTGATCATTCTTTGCTCCATTTCACTATGGATGTTTGCGTTCCTCACCATGAAAATTATACTAAGCGCATTAGAGATTACGCTGCTGCCGATTTTGATGCCATCAATAGAGAACTTTGTTTATTTCTGGACAGCTATCTTGATGAATTCGAGGCTCGTTCCGTTAATTCGAACTGGATTTTGTTCAAAGAAAAAGTAGCATACCTGACTGAAACGTTTGTTCCCCTGCGGCTAGTCACCACCAACAAGCATGCTCCCTGGTATAGCCAATCTTTGAAAAGGTTGGCTAATAAGAAAAAAAGGCTGTTTCGGTCCGCTAAAGTTTCTAACTCGCAGGCCAGATGGGATTCTTACTACGTTGCTAATGGGGAATATAGGAGGGCCACAAAAGCAGCAAAGGAAACCTACTTTAATAACACACTCCCCAACATGTTAGCCAACAACCCGAGACAATTTTGGAGGGTGGTGAATAAAAAAGATACTCGCGAAATAACACTTAAAACTTCGGACGGGGTAATCCACAAAGATGACTGCGCTGTTATTCTCTGTGACACCTTCGCGGCGGCAGTGTCAGGTCTCCTCAACAAAGGTTCAAACCCTGTTTGTCAAGCTAGTGGTTATCTCTCGATGGAAGCAATTCGTTTCGACACAGCAGGTGTACAAAAAATAATAGAAAATCTTAAAATCTCGTCTTCCGCCGGAATTGACAACATTACTTCCAAGTTTTTAATCAACACTAAAGTCTACAGCGCCATAATCTTAACAAAAATATTTGAGCAATCTCTGGAAGCGGGCTGTCTTCCGGATGATTGGAGTGTGGGAAGAATTATTCCATTCTTTAAGTCAGGTGATAAACTTTGTCCGGAAAATTACAGACCAGTATCAATCACTTCGATACCATGCAAAATTATGGAACACGTAATTTATTCGCAGCTTGTAAAATTTTTAGAGGGCAATTCTTTCTTTACTGATTCGCAGCATGGATTTCGTAAAAACTTTTCCTGTGAAACGCAACTAATATGTTTTATACATGATTTGCATTCTATTCTCGACAACGGCACACCCATTGACTGTATCTTTTTAGATTTCTCAAAAGCGTTTGACAAAGTACCTCATGATTTACTCATTTTAAAATTACGGAGCCTCAATATAGATGATAACGTCCTCGCGTGGGTGATTGCTTTTCTCAGTAACCGTTCCCAATTTGTAACTGTTAATAACTTTGATTCGCCCAGGGTCCCGGTTGGCTCTGGGATCCCACAGGGCTCTGTGTTGGGACCATTGCTCTTTCTGGTCTATATAAATGATTTGCCTCTAAACATTACTTCTTCAGTGAGTCTTTTCGCAGATGACTGCGTAATTTATCGGGCAATTAAGGGTCATTCAGACGTTCTAGAATTGCAGGCTGATATGGATCGGGTTCAGGAATGGTGTGAGACTTGGGGCATGGCGTTAAACGTTAACAAATGCAAGTACATGCATGTTAACCGACACAGCACTAGTATCAGGTCGTATCATATTAATAATGTTCTTCTCGAAGTAGTAAATTCTTATAAGTATCTGGGTATCCACATAACTTCTACATTGTCTTGGAAGACACACATTGAATATATTGCAGGTAAAGCTAATAGCATGTTGGGTTACCTTCGAAGAAATTTTAATCAGGCACCCGTTTCCTTGAAACTCTTATTCTACAAAGTATTGGTACGTAGCAGATTAGAATATGCAGCATCTGTTTGGGACCCTGGTCATGACTCGCTTATCTATGAATTAGAACAAGTGCAGAATCGGGCAGCGCGCTTCATCCTTTCAAATTACCATCGCCCCTCGAGCGTCACATCTATGACAACTACACTAGCATTACCCCTACTGTCTCTTCGCAGGAAAGTGTCTCGGCTGTGTATATTCCATAAAATTTACTTCACCAATCCGTTACTCAGAAGCAGATTATTGGCCCAACCAACTTACGTTTCCACTCGCATTGATCATCGCCATAAAGTAGGACTTCCTTTAGCGCACACCAAGTGTTTTCATGATTCATTTGTGCCAAAAACATCTGTATGTTGGAATCATCTTCCTTGTGATATTGTTGGTATAAAAGATGCCGCTTTATTTAAAACTGCCGTCACTAATTTTATTTGTACGTAGCCTCAGTTCAACCCTGTAGCAAGTGATGATTGCAATTTTTCAGTTGTTGTATTTTGCTTTGTATGCTGTACATGTATGTATGTACCCACTCCCCTCTGTAATGCCCTCGGGCCTTGAGGGTAACTGAATAAATAAATAAATAAATAAATATATATATATATATATATATATATATATATATATATATATATATATATATATATATATATATATATATCATTTCATGGTTTGTATACAACAGCGGCCAAGAGTAATCTACACGGACTTGTCCATGACAGATATACATTGAACCACGCGTCTCCCCCAGAGGAGGTTTCACGTTAAGCCACTCACGAGATTTTTGACGGACTTTTATATTAATATATAAATATATATATTTATGTAAATAGTTATATATATATATATATATATATATATATATATATATATATATATATTTACATAAATATTATATATATATAAATATTTATATTATTATATAATATATTTATATTTTATATTATTTCTTTCTATAGCACCGTCGCTCACAGTCTAGGCATTGCTTGTGGAGACAAAAATTGCGCTAATTTCACTTCAGAATGGCAGAAGTATCGCAGAGGCAACAGAGACGGAAAAAGTTGAAAAGAAGGAACCAAGGATCGAAGGAAGAAATAAACGGGAAAGACACAACGACCCAGCCCCTGTTCACATCAAGCGAGGTGGCGACGGCCTGCGTCGCTACATCCTCCCTCACACGGATACAAAACACACACACATAAACACATCACGAAGCGCGATAAAAACAAAACAATAAAGATAACGCAATGCGAGTGGAAGGAAGTTTGGAGCGGGGGTGAAGAAGGCCGGCAGGCGAGACTCAAGACGCGAGTCCAGAGCGTGTAAAAGAGGCATCGCGAGGAGAGATCGTCACGGTTGGCCGGACTTTCGTGCCGCGTTTGGCGAAGAGAGAAAGAGGAAGAGAGAGAGAGCAAAGCAACGAGGTATAGGAAAAGAGGGTGAGGGAAGGCTGTACTCGAATGAACCAGAGCACCACCACCGAGGGCTTACGCAAGAGGAAAACGAAAACTGGCGAAGGGCTCCGCGCGTCCTTCACCACAGTGTGCGTAAATGTGTGTGAACGTCCGAAAGCTACGGTATGCACCTAGTACGGATATTCAAGCACGCCCACACAGTAAGACAAAAAATTTAACACACGGACCGACGCATGTGTGGACGTCAGTATGAGTGTTGCTTGAGATGCGCACACTGAGCGATCACGTACGACTTCCTTGTGTGCGTACAGCATACGCGATGGTCTTCGGTGTTATACGTCGAATGAATGCTGCCGGATTTATTCACTGCTTCTAGTGATGTGTGAGAGTTGTTCGAACCTGAAGAGCGCTTTTGATTCATCTTAAAGGGCGCAATATCTTGAAATACTGGATGCAAAGTGGCGCGCTTGAGACACGGGGGTGCTATGCATACTAAGCGACACGAGCTGGTGAAAACATCTAGACATAAAAAAAATCACAGCATATCCACGGAGTGGATTGGATTGGATTGGATTGGATAAACTTTTATTTGGTCCTCCAAAACACAGATCACTGTGTTGCGGGCAGCTCCCACGTGGGGACTGAGATGCCAAGCTCCTCAGCCGCCTCACGGGCTTGGTGGACAGCCCAGAGCTGATCTGCCAAGGACGAGCTGCGGATTGCCGCCTCCCATCTGGCAGAGGTGATGTGCGATAAATGAGCGAATTTGGTGCACTGCCAGAGCATGTGTTCTAATGAAGCTATTTCCCCACAATGTGGACAAAGATTACTTGGGTATAGGTCAGGGTACATGATGTGTAACATTTTCAAAGTAGGGTACATCCGCGTTTGCAAAAGCCTTAATGTAAGTGCTTGGGGCCGGGTTAGATTTTTGTGAGGTGTAGGGAAAATCTTTCTAGACAGGTAGAAATGTTTAGTGAGCTTGTTATATGTTGTAAGAATTTCCCGGTTATCCCCTTCACCGGTAGATCGCATCCCCGGGGAGGCGCGGTTGGAGAGTTCTCGCGCCGCCTCGTGTGCTGCTTCGTTGAGATTGGGAGGGGAATCGTTGATTTGTCCAAGGTGAGCTGGGAACCAACTCAGAAGATGATGTGTTATGTTCTTGCCTTGCAGTATTTTCAGCGTTTGTTCACAGACCGTCCCCTTGTCGAACGCCCGTAGTGCTGCCATGGAATCACTGTAGACGACTTCAATGTTATCCATCTTGAGTGCTAAGGCGATGGCCACTTGTTCCGCAATGGTTGGGTCTTTCGTCCTGACCGTCGCTGAGTTGACGACATGGCCAGCCCCATCGACTACCACTGCCACAAACGCTTTCCCATTGGCGTAGGAAGCCGCGTCAACAAATACGAGCCCTCGTTCTTCGTTTGAGACTTGACGAAGTATAGTCCTGGCCCTCGCTACTCTTCTTCCAACGTTGTGTTCTGGATGCATGTTTCTCGGTATAGGAGATACCGTGATAGTCTCCCTGATGTTTTCAGCGATATCATTGTAATTGCGTCTGATTGCTATTGGGTGTTGGCCCAGCTCCTGCAGGATCATTCTCCCCGACCTTGTAGTAGATAACCTTGCAAACTGTGCTCTCTCTTGGGCTTCTGCTATTTCTTCGAGCGTGTTGTGTATGCCAAGCTCAAGCCGACGCTCGGTGCGGGTATGTATGGGTAGGCCCAGAACCTTCTTGATAACTTTCCTGAGGAGTACATTCAGTGTCTCGGACTCTGCTCTTGACCAGTTGTGCATTGCTGCCTCGTATGTGAAGTGACTTAGAACAAACGCATGCATCAACCTGATGAGGTTGTCTTCCTTCATCCCATTTTTTTTGTTGGCCACTCTGCGTATGAGGTGCACCGCACTGTCTGTTTTCCGAGTTAACTTGGCTATAGATTTGCTGTTGGCGCCGGTAGACTCTATCAGCATTCCCAGGACTTTGATGGAGTCGACCCTCTGGATGGCATCCCCTTGATTTGTACGGAGATGGATGTCTATCTGGTTTAACGGCTTCCATCCCCTGGGATTCGGCCTCCGGCGTGCAGTCCGATAAAGCAAAAGTTCTGACTTACTCGAGGAGCACTTGAGCCTGGAAGGGCGAAGGTAGTCTTCTACGGTGTCAATCGCCTCTTGCAGAGCGCTCTCAATCTGCCCCTCGCTTCCACCTGTGCACCAGGTGGTAATGTCATCTGCGTAGATGCTGTGCTTCAATCCTTCAATGCTCGATAATTTCTTTGACAGCCCAATCATTGGTGAAATCAGCATTGTGAAATCACTGCCCCTTGTGGCGTGCCCCTTGCTTCTAGTTCGATTGCTGCGGTCTCGATATCTGCAATCTTCATCACGGCTTTCCGATCTGTAAGAAAGGACCATACGTAGTCATAAAAGGCTTTCCCTAGACCAAGCTTCGAAATTGCTTCGAGTATGAATGAATGGTGGATGTTGTCAAACGCTTTTTCTAGATCTAGGCACAGAATGGCTCTCACGTCTCTGGTTTCATTGTCAATGACCTGGTGTTTGATAAGCTTCAATGCATCTTGTGTGGATTGCCCTGCCCTGAATCCAACCAAATTGTGTGCATATATGTCGTTATCTTCCAAGTACTTGTTTATCCTGTGCAGTATGGCATGTTCTGCGACCTTGCCGATACATGATGTCAAGGATATTGGCCTCATGTTGTCCAAGTTAGGGGGCTTTCCTGGCTTAGGAATAAGGATCGTGCTGGCCAGCTTCCACTGCTCTGGCACCCTGCCTTCTTTCCATGCTGAATTGATCATATCCCTCAGGGTTTCAATTGAATTGTCATCAAGGTTACGCAGGGCCTTGTTTGATATACCGTCCGGGCCAGGGGCCGACCTGCCGTTGAGATCATGCAAGGCTCTTCTGATCTCCTCGATGTTAAAGTCGCCCTCAAGACTTGGATTTGGCGTGCCCTGGTACTGTCTACTTGGTGGTGCCAATCCTCTTTTGATTGGGAGGTACTTATGCACGAGCTGCTGGACAACTTGCTGTTCTGTAGTGCGCCCTATCTCTTTATGCAAAATTCGAGTGATAACATGCTTTTGATTTGTTTTGGTGGTGTTTTCGTTGAGGAGATGCTTTAACATATTCCATGTCTTGCCATTGCGCATCTGACCATCGACGGAGTTGCAGATTTCGTCCCATTGCTGCCTCGATAGTGCGCGACAATGTTCCTCGACTGATCTGTTTACCTCAGCTATCTTCTTCCTCAATCTTCGGTTCAGGCGCTGACCCTTCCAACGGTTCAGTAGTGCTTGCTTTGCCTCAAGAAGATGAGCGAGCCGGCTATCCATTCTTTCAACCGGAAAATCTGTGTTAATGGTGGAGGAGACAGATTTGATGTCATCTTTAATCTGTTTGACCCACTGCTCCAAGCCTTGTCTGTGGCCATCTTGTTCCCTTTCCATCCTTATCTTCCTGAACTTATCCCAGTCTGTGAAGTGAAATTCTCTCTGCTTTTTACGCTCCACGGAGAAGGTAGTGGCAAGAATGCAGTGGTCACTCCCTATAGGTCTACATCAAGGTTCATCCACTGGGCCTTCTTGATGTTCCTTACAAATGTAAGGTCCGGGGTGGAATCCCTGCAGCAAGATGTACCAAGCCTTGTTGGTAGGCTGGGGTCTGTGATTAGAGTGAGATCAAGTTCACTGGCACTTTGCCAAAGTCGATTTCCTTTCCCAGTGTTGTACTTGTAACCTCATGTATGATGAGGGGCGTTGAAATCACCTGCTATGACGAGTGGACATTCCCCGGCGATATTAACAGCTTTCTTTAGAACCGTCTTGAACCCTTGCTTTTGTTCCTTTGGACTGCTGTATATATTAAGAATGAAAATGCTCTGACGGTTGCTGGTACCCGGCACGATCTCTACCAAGACGTGTTCCAACTGGCCTGCTTCTATCTTGAGGTTGTGGGTTACGTGCGTTAGTTTGTTGCATACGAAGGTGCAGACTCCCCTCCCTTCAGTATCCCCTATTACAGGCCGGAATCCAGGCAACGTTACTTGCGGTGAAAGGGTCTCTTGTAATAATATAATATGAGGCTCTTCTTGGCTGCTCCTGATATACTGTTGCAGGGTTGCCTTCTTTTTAAGGTAACCTCTACAGTTCCATTGCCAGATACGAAATGCTTCACGTAGCACTGCCATCATGGTTATTACATGGGCGGCCAGAGCCTGATGCTGCACCTGTCGACAGGTTTGGTACCACTAGTATTGGTGGCCGAAGGGGTGAGCTTGGTGCATGAGGAGGCCTTGCTGTGCTGTGCAGATATGCTTCGACCTTTGTAATGCGCAAAGTCATATGCTCTTCCAGTGCCGCCACGCTTGATTGTAACCTACCCATCTGCTCGCTAAGATTGGCTACTACTTTGCTGAGCGTGTCAAACACCTCTTTCATATCTGACATGGTCGTTTGGTTTGCTTCCACGTGTTCTGCCATGACTGCCCTCTTTTTCGTGGTTCTCGAGTCCCCCACGTTTTCAGCCACAGGGACATCAACTGGCTGAGGCATTGGCTGTGAAGATTGCGCGCTGGTTAGCTTAGTGAAAAGAATTTTCATTTCCTTTAACTCAGCTGATAGCCTCTCATTCGATTTTGTAAGTCTCGCGTTTTCTTGCTCTAGCTGTGAAATTCTATCATGCTCTGGCAGCTTACCTGTCATCACCTCTGCCCCGCTGTTGCGCACTCGCTCAGCCCAGCTGCCTTTCGAAGTAACTGCAGGCGTCCTCCCCGGGTGTGAAGCCGTGATCTCGAACTGAACGCCAGGCAGTTATCTATTCGGGTGCCGCCCAGGCTGATCCCGACCCTGATGGTGACCTTGAGAACTCGAGCACCCCCGTGATTGGGAGCGGGCCTTTGGTCTAGAACCTCTTCTGGAACGCGACCTCCCCCTGAAGTGGGGCCGCCTTTCCTGTCCTTGTATAGTCTGGATGCTCTGGGTCCCGTAGGCTGGAATAAGCTGCTTGTCGTTGATGTCTGGACTCGATGTGATTGATGCGTCCCGGGCTTCTGCGGTTGCTCGCGATCTTTCCCAACGTCTGCGTCTGACGACGTATGGCACTAAGAACCTGTTCTTGCACTCCTTATCGGCCGTGGGATGGTGACCGTCGCACAGCCTGCATCTTGGATTGCACTGGTGCAGGCTATCTGGGTTCTTGATCTCGCAGCCTCGGCAGATTGTTTCAGCTGGGTTCGGACAGACGTCAGACCGATGTCCCAGCTTTCCACAGACGTAACAAATATCGATGTTCTTGCGGTAAAGGGGGCACTGCAAAAGTGAAGGTTTATATCTCACGAATCTGGGCACCTTGTGTCCTTCGAACGCTATGATGATTGTCCCGGTGTCCTTGATTCTCTTGGTCTGCAGCGCGAGGGGGTTGTTCGCGTTCACAATCTTTCGGGTCAAAATGTCCTGAGTATCGCTTACGGGGATCCCGCGAATCACTCCTTTACAAGTATCGTGGGGTGCCGCGGCGTACGCGCTAACCTCGAAAACTTTGCCTCCAATGTCAATTTGCTTGACCTTGAGGTATCTTGAAGCTCTGTCTTGGTCCGGAGTGCTTGCCACCCTAATGTTCTGCTGCAAGTTGGAACAGATGATGTCCTGCATGGCCTCTTCCTCTTTGACGCCGGCCGCAAGTACTATCGCGTCTGCCACGGCTCCAGTGCCAATTCTCGAGATATTTAATCCTCCACGTGGTCGTAGCACAATTTTGCTGAAGTCCTTGGGTAGTGGCGGCATGCGTCCAGCTCGCACGATTGTATGCTTGGTGTCATACCTACTACGACTGGCTCGAGCGTCTCCCGCAACGCCGGCCTTCGTCGAACCCTTGGCAGCAGGAACACTAACCGCGGCTTGCTTATTCCTTGAGCGTCTCGTTTCGGCTTCCTTCCAACCCATGTCTTCCGTGCAATCCTCTGGAGAGATGTCCTCTCCATCTACTTGGTATTCCATTCTCAGTTGCAGATCCTGGAACGCGCAGAGCGTTGAGTCGCGTTGGCGCCGGGCCGGCGCATCGGCGACAATCGCCTCCTTGGTTAGGCTTAAATCCCTCGGTGGCGTTGCCGTGTAAAAATGTCCCAAAAAACGGTTTAGAAGTCCACTCACCAGCACAAAGGTGGTATCTGCTGATTTCTTGAGAACTTAGGCACACGATGAGACTAAAAACTCGGCGACAAATTCGTGAATACCACGGGAAAGCATTCTTGAAAGCAGGAGCCGATCTTCGCGCGTCCGCACTGGTCGGCACCTAGAGCGTCTCCCAGGCTCATATTCACGGAGTGAATGGACATAAATGAAGCCAAGCGTCCATCAGTCTGTCAATGCTTCCGTCCGTCCGTGCGTCTTCTCATACGTCCATTAGTCTGCCCATTCGTCCATGCGTCTGTCTGTCTGTCTCTCAATCCTCTGCCCGTGCGTCCGTCCGTCCATCTCTCTGCCCGTCCGTCAGTTCATCTAGTGAGCCCTCAAAATACCACCATCTTGCATCTTTTCATGATATATTCATCATATACAAGTACCGCCATCCAGCGGACATTTCAAGGACTAAACCAACAACTACGACTACTACTATACTACTACTACTACATACATAGGGGACGCACGACCCATGGCATAAGGATCTTCGCCCATGAAAATCAGTAAGTTCGAGATGGAAGTCCAACAAATGGAGTCCGTGCGCCTCGCGTTATTCTCGTTGCCCTAATTATATTTGCCTCAATTAACTTCTACTCGAAAGCGAGCCAGCTAAAGTATCCTACGTGATCTCTTGCACATTTTGTATCACCCACGGTTTGTTCGCTCGAAGCGCCACTTAATAGATACCCTCGCATCAACGCTTTACGCTTGCAATGGTGGCTTGTTGCTTATCCATAGCTGTTAATCGTGCGCGGGCTGCTAACACAGCGCTGCGTTTGTAGCCGCTCTTGTACTCGTCCTTCACGTTGTTTCTGGATTAGCTTTAAGCTTCTCCCAAGCCTTTGAAATTCTATGCCAAAATTGACGCAGCTGCATTGCTCTGTTTCAAGATACAACTGTCTTTGTACTGTAAATGTGGTTCTGAGAGGGGACAATAAGGAAAGCTGAAAATTATGGGGATAAAAAGAAAAGAAAGGACTTAAACATAACGGGCATTGCAACTGCGTCGGTGGCCTACAAATATCACAACGCACGCGGCACAACTTATGCTGGTTGATGAAAGTAAAAGAAAAAAACTAGTTGTAAGGAAGTAGGTACCATCAAAGAATGTCTGTTCAGTATAAGAAGAAAAGGAAAAGAACGTATGCCTTGTGTCGTACTCCTTTGATCTACCTTCCCTGCAGATAATCATCAGAAAAAAAAAAGGAAAGAGCCGCGAAATCAACTGCGCACTTCTTGTAGGCAACGTAGAGTTTGGAAACGGACATATCGTTCGACTACCGCGCGAAACCGTAGTAGCAAAACCGGCTTTCGTTTTTCAAACGCTGAAACAGGCGTTCGCAGCAAAATGACAGGCAATGGCGCCCACGCGTTCCTCCCTTCAACGTGCGCTCCCTTAGCGGCGATAGCGCCGAATACGTAAAGCATACCGCATAACGCTGCGCGGCACAGAGAACGAGCCATTCGTCCAGGAGGAAGCGCGGCGCCGGCCGGCCGACTTTCAAGCGGGGCGTGGACGTCAAGTAGAGCGGCACAGAGAAAGGAGAGTGCAAGGGCCCGCAGCCTTGACCATGACCATGATGGACCGTGCAACGATTGCGAAAGAAGAACCGGCGTACGTGCGCCACCGACACGACGCCGCTGGGAAGGCGAACGCAAGCGTTCGAATGCACGCACGCGCTCGTTTTTTGGATTGCTGCCAAGATAATGCTTCGCGCCCAAATCTTCTCCCGCTACTGTTTCGCGAATGCGCGCTTCTCCGGTGGCGTTCCTGTTAGGCTTAAGTCACCGCTACGCGCGCCCTCCAGCGGTGGTTCTTCGCGCGCGTTTTACGGCCAGCGAAAGGAATCACGTCGTGACGATGTTTGGGCAATGGCATTTAAAAGACTGCTCCGGTTTTTCCGTGTTGTACACGCTGTATGCGCGGAGTGGTGCACGTTAGTCGGTTGTCTTGCTTGTATTGTCCTTTATGTCGATGCTCGAGAACGCTGTCGATGCGACCACCGAGTGATAGTCAAGCGCTGTGAAAACACGCGATGCTACACGCCGGAGCCTTCGAAGGAGGTCACTCCCGTTTCAGGGGCCTTTGACATTCCACATGTAGGCACGTGGGTTGGTTGAAAACAAAAGAAAGCAAAACCCGAAGCTGTCATCAGCGCGGCTCGGTTTGAACGGGTGGGCCCCCGTTTTGCTCTACAAAGAAACGACTTGTGATATTTATATGCATATATGGTCTGTCTCTTTCTTCCCCCTCCTTTTATTTTTTTCTGCTATGTCCCAGTGGAAAACGCCTTGGTGCTATATACATCTACGACGCTGTACAACCAACCGCTTTGCTTCACATGTGATGCGCGCAAGTTGGACTCAATTACAACAGAATAGTGACTACAGCATAGTTTTTCTATAACAGTGTAATTGGTGACTCATAATGACGTATGATTTCACGCTTTTAGCGATAACAGATGCAGGCTCTTTCAGAGAGAGGGTCGGCCTATGGAAAGTCTGGTAACTAAATCTGAGCGTATACACATTGAAATAAACAGGAGAGTCAAGACATCCAGACCTCCACTCTTCTGATCCGCCCGTGGTCACTATCGGGTGCAACAATTCGGTATACTTGATTGGAAACTACTAGCAGAGCAGAGCGTTCACAGTTGTTGCAACTTTCAGAAGTCAATGCAAGAGACGTGTTGCGGTGGCGTCAGTATATGAATGACCCACTTGCTCACTCGCTGGAGCTCTCTTGCAACTACTCTATCGTCTACGACGTCGCTGGCTCAATTACGCTTGCTAGCTCCCTCTTTCTCTCTTTCACCCATTGCCTCAACCACTCACACATTGCCGCAATCCCTCACTTCTCCTTTCAGTCTAGGCACTGCGCCGTGCTCCCGACCGGGCTGCAGAAATTAGGTGCCTTTCTCCTCTTCTAACCACTACCACAACCACTCATTGGGTCGATTGCTCCCTTACTCGGAAGTTCACTCACACGCTCACCCATTCACTGACTTGACCGCTCCATCAATCACTCACTCATTCAATCACTCCCGCATTCACCCACTCAGTCACTTAATCGTTCATTCCCTCACCCCTTACCTCAATCATTCGCATTCTTTCATTCAATCGCTCACTCACACTCTCACTCACACACTCACTCCTTTCCTCAATCAATCACTCATTCTTCCAGTCGATCGCTCACTAATTCAAGAATTCCCCCATAGGCTCGCTCATTCACTCATCTAAAAATTAATCCACTAATTCATTCAACTGTTCATTTCCCCACTCAACAACTCGCTAGCTCGCTAAATCATTCACTCATTGATTGACTATATCTGCACGCAGCACTGCATGCACGATATGCACACGCTCTCGCAGGAATAGGAGCGCGTGCATCTAACAAAAGCTCAATGCGATCCTGTTCGAGAAAGGTTGCTGCTCTGGACAGCAGAGCTCTCCGAGCAAACAACAATGAATACAGCGTCGCCGGTAAAGAGGCACGCGCCGCGTATTATATTCCCAACAAGCAGCGCCGGGAGCAATCCCGGCTGCCAGCACATATATCAACGTGAATGCGAAACAAAGCCTCGAAACCATCGTCCTCTTCTCCACCCTCCCCCCGTCTAACTCGCTAACGAAAACACAAATTGAAGTACTCGTACGTACGTATTACGACCGCTAATCACCGCTGGGCATCCGCACAATGGTCTATATCCTCGCGTTGTCGCGGTATTTCGCGTACCGCACATAGAAAAACAGTGAAGCAGGCAGCCGTGACTTGTCCACTGTGTCACCCTCGGCTGGTTTCTCTTTCTCAACAGCTACGAAAGGCTTCGGGAGGAAGGAGAGGATGGGAAGGGTAACGTAGTGACCAACCGGAGGTGGTTACACAACCAACTGGAGTGGCAGCACTCTTAGCCACCTATACGGTGGAGAACAGCTTGGGCGTTTTTTCGTATATTGTGCGGATATAAATTTCCGCGCTAAAAGAATCCTGCCTTTCCGTTGCACATTAGTCTTATTCGAGTCTATCGCTTAGCGCAGATGGCTTAGCGCAGAGTCCCTTGAAGGTGGGAAAGAGTACAAGCGAAGGCGGCGATCGACGTGTTGGCATAGGTTAACGAAAGTTTCGGAACTCACTCAGACTCGCACTCAAAAAAAAAAAAATGAGAGAGAGGTGATTTATTAGAAGGCAGAGAGGTCAGCCGAACTCACTTGGACTGAGACTAACACCTTTGTGACGCGGTATCTTGCGGTCACGACCAGGCCTGATCCGGATCCAATTTGTTTGTTGTGATTGCCGACGCAGCGAGCAATGGAAAGGAAAATGGTAGGTGTAACCTTAAGATACAAGAAGAGAGCAGAGTGGATTAGGGAACAAACGGTTTTTAAGGATATCATAGCTGAAATCAAGAAGAAGAAATGGACATGGGCCGGGCATGTAGCACGTAGACAGAATAACCGCTAGTCGTTAAGGGTAACTAACTGGATTCCCAGAGAAGGCAAGCGGGTTAGGGGGAGACAGAAGGTTAGGTTGGCAGATGAGATTAAGAAGTTTGCGGGTATATATTGGCAGCAGCAAGCACAGGACCGGGTTAACTGGCTGAACATGGGAGATGCCTTTGACCTGCAGTGGACGTAGTCAGGCTGACGATGATGATGATTGCCGCTCGTTTACAGAAGCTGCGAATGTGAGCCCATCTCTTCCGTGAAATTTGATCACAATCGGGCTTGGTCGATTATAAAGGTGCACTGTGTCACAACGGTATAAAATTTTCTCAACCGGACTCATTCGCACTCAATCTCGTAGAAATACTAAACACACCCGGACTCATTCAGACTCAGGCTCACGGCGCGATTTGAGCTTGAGTGAGCCGACTCGTGGGTCTGTTAGTGTATAATTAGCTTTTTTTACCATGGCATCAGTGCTCTTCAGAAGCGATATCTCGATTTATCAGTGCTCTAAATGACGCTTTTTATTTTGCACCTCCAAATGCGAGTTATCAGGGGTTACAATCCAGTAAGGATGTTCTTATCGACAGTGCTTAAAATCCAGTAAGGATATTGTTATTGAACGACATGCCTCACATGTGACATTTTTAACGAGAACTTATCATGACAGAGTTTGGGGGGGGGGGGGGGTGTCAAGGCATTTCTCTTTTTCCTCAACTCACTCCTACCAATAATCATTCAGCTATCGTACGAATGCCAGTGCTTTGGAGTACGCGTAAGTAGAGCTGAGTACAAATGTAAGCCCACATAAGGCTGCATGATGGTAATGCTTAAGTTGAACTGATAAGACCACAGATCACCAAGAAGTGTGTAGCTTACTAAGACTCACTTAGAGAGATCATGGGAGAGAAGGAAGTCAGCCAGTCCAGAATAACCGGTTTGCTACGCTACACGTGGGAAAGGGGGGGGGTTGAAAAAAAAGAGAGAGAAAAGGGACAGAGAGATAGCCCGTCACACAGCTCGTGCACAAGCACGTAGTCAGTACGAGCCGAATAATCTGGCGTGGAACGTGACATCACTTTTACGGCAGCTTGACCAGGCCCATCTTCCTCAAAAACCTCAGCAGTGCATTGGTCACCTTCAGCTGCAGTGTCCTTTGTCGACGACATGCTAGAACAGATTCAACTGACATTTGTCTATGGTGAAGTGCGCTATAATGGACACCAGCAGACTCACTGAAATATACTTTGCGCCTAAGGCTTACTCGAGACAAACTAAACTTTACTCAACCAAACTCACTCGGATTCAAACTACCCAAGTATTTCTCACGTGGACTCAGACTCAACGCTCAATCTAGGTCTCAGCGAGTCGACTCATAAGTAAGCTTGCCGACCTGTGCGTGGCGGATAACTCCCAGGCGCGTGCAAAGGCTTGATAAAACGCTTTAAAATGTTCTCGAACAGGTTTTAAGTTGCCTTGCAAGGCAAGCCAATACTGAGGGCAGTATCACAGCCTCAAAGGGAATCATAGCATAAGTGTGTGCACGAGGGGGGGGGGGGGGTAGGATTGAGATGGGGGCTCAAAGTCTGCCTTGATTGATTGACATGTGGGGTTTAACGTCCCAAAACCACCATATGATTATGAAAGACGCCGTAGTGGAGGGCACCGGAAATTTCGACCACCTGGGGTTCTTTAACGTGCACGCAAATCTGAGCACACGGGCCTACAACATTTCCGCCTCCATCGGAAATGCAGCCGCCGCAGCCGGGATTCGATCCCGCGACCTGCGGGTCAGCAGCCGAGTACTTTAGCCACTAGACCACCACGGCGAGGCTCAAAGTCTGCCTTGTACATTGATTTAATAGGGAGAGGGGGCGCTGCAGTGAACTGCCGCCCCTCCTGAAGGGGTACCCTTCGCACGTCTCTATACATCACAGAATTAACATTAGCCAATCATAGCTAGCCTATCAACGGATCCAGTAGAATCTCAATGACGTTCGCAAGGAAGTTGTAGTTTGAAAAACATCCTCAATTGTTTCCTTCCTTTACTTTTCCTCTTGTTCCAATGTAATTTAATATCGCCAGATCTAATCAAAACTATCTCCATCCAACCACGAAAACGGATAGCAAGTGATACCGACAAGTGCCGTTGGGGCCTCTTTGGACACGGAACAGCTCAGTGCTCCACATTTATTTATTTATTCAATACTGCAGACTCGAGATCCAAGCAGGGTGGTAATACAAATAAAATAATTGCGAAACGAAACAATAAAGGGCGAAGAAGGTTGTTTGGTAGGTTAGTTCATTCATCACATGTATCAGTAAGACAGTTCCATTCACATATGGTTCTTGGAAAGTACGAATACTTCAGTAGGTCTGTGCGAGCAAAATATGGGATCAAGGCCTTTGGGTGGTGGTGTCGGGTGGGCCGGGTGGGTAGGGTTGCATTTAAAAGTACAGTGGCCCTGTTGCCCACTCCTTTCCGCAAAAAGTGTTTTAGATATTGTTTTGCTTCTCGGAAGCTTAATAACTCAAAATTTCACCCCTTGGAGGTCAAACGGTAAAATTTATCCCGGACAAAACCATCAGGCCTGGAAAACATTCGTAATGCAAGGTTACTGAGGCTCACATAGGAAGCAAAATGATTTTGACAAGCGAAGCATTTTTCATTAAATGTCTGGTTCCTTGAAGACACAGGTGAAAACACTAGGTGCACAAGCAAAATTTTATTTAACTTCGCGCTCAAGCTGCACCGCCAGTATGCCACTCAGACGTCACAGATTTCAAGGTACTCTCCCTTGTTTGCGCCGCTTTTGTGACGGTATGCTTCATAAAACTCGTTCAAATGAGTGAAAATGCTACTCAGGTCTTTCTAGATAAGCTGTTATAAGGACACCCAAGCAGGCCTTTCTGGAATGGATCACATAGCGGGAAGCTGCAGTTTCAGAAGTTGATGGAAGCTTCGCGACAAGCAAACTTCTTTTGTTTTCGTTTCTTTTTTTCTTATCTTTTTTTTACAGTTACTATGCCACTGCCCATGGTATACAGTATATACCGGAGCTTTCATTGCTCGTATATCAGCCCAGTCGGTGTCCTAAGCATGTTATTCGCCGGAGGATAACAGTAGGAGGATAACAAAAAAACTCGTTCTTTGATTCGGATACACATACAAAATGAAAACATGGAGTAGATAGAGAGAAAACAGGCTGCCAAACACTACCTAAAGGGGCACAACGTCGACAAGAAGTTAGAAATATCGAAACGGGGAGCAGAGCCGAAATTTTTTGGCGTAGCGCTATGGGAACGTAAGAGAAGACAGTGGATTAGATGAAACCCTGGGGTATCCAGCATTAAAGCAGGAATTACGAAGGAACAGTGAGCCTAGCCAGGTTACGTGATGCGAAGCGCAGATGAACGTTGGTCAGTTGGAGCGAAGAAATGGCTACCAAGGAATGCAAGATGTAGCCAAGGACCTCATAGGGTTATGTGGAGTGACGAATTCAGAAAGGTCGCAGAAATAAAATGGAACAAGCTTGCACGGGATATGGCACTTTCCAGATCATTGTGAGCGGCCTTCGTCCTGCAATGTGCATAAAATAGGCTGGAAATGATTATGATTATGATTATGGTGACGATGACAGCGTTGATGATGATGATGATGATGATGACGACGACGATGGTGGCGGTGGTGGTGAAAAGGAGGAGCAGGAGAAAAGAAGAAGACGCACAGTGGTCGGATTTTTATATGTTACCATCAAACTTATTTGATATCAGCCGTACCATCCGTTGCTTCTCCTACTATACACTTTTCAGCGCCTCACCTCCACTCCAGACGTCCTCTCATCACTTCCTAGCACCAAACAAAGGCCCATCGAGCGTCACCACTCGCACATGTGGGCCATCGCACACCACAGGCAAGGGCAATCATCTGGGCAGAGCGTAACAAAGGAGAGGACTGCTTTTCTTTTCTCGTGAGGGGGCGGAGGAAAAAGAGCAAGTCGGCGGATGTCCCCCAAATAGAAAAAAAAAAACACCGAATTTGTGTCCTCTTCACTTAATATAGGAGCTGTCCCAAGTGAAACGGTTCAGTGCGTTTACAGCGAGGGGGACCAGTCCAACGTGCTGTCAGCACAAGTATACGCAATAGGGAGTCCAGACTGGCTGTGCTGCGAATGACGCCGCTGCGTCGCTGTATAAGATACTTGGAATTTGTGCCGAAACTGGACGCTGAGGTTTTCTCGCAACGTCGAGATTCGTCGATGTTCTCATTCTTCGCCGAACGACGTGCGCTTAATTCGCTGTAATTACAGAACGGGAGCGCATGCATCACGTGAGCTCCGAGCGTTGTGGCGGCTAATTTCGCTGCGGTATAATGGGCCGCGCTGAGCCGCTCATGTTTCGTGGGTATATACACACAGGCGAAACGATGTGAGCGACATAATTGTCCGAACATGGATGCAAGCAGTTGTTATGACACATGTTTGCAAGTTCGACAGACTGACAATGAGAGGGCTATGGAGAAGGGTTCTCCAAATAAATCTGCACTTTGTGTATGAACGCGATGAGGCGATAATGCGAGATGCAGAAGGACGAGTCAAGTTTTGTGAGAAATAAACAAATAAACAAATAAAGAAAGAAAGAAAGAAAGAAAGAAAGAGAGAAAGAAAGAAAGAAATAAAGAAAGAAAGAAAGAAAGAAAGAAAGAAAGAAAGAAAGAAATAAAGAAAGAAAGAAAGAAAGAAAGAAAGAAAGAAAGAAAAAAGAAAGAAAGCCCCTGTTCTCCGGTACGCATTGACTACCAACATAGAAAATGGAAAGCAACCATGCAAACAAAGCAATGGCTAAAGAAAGAATGAGGAGAGAAAGAAAGGAAATATCTCTCCCCGCGCAAGACTACGTTAGAGCCAATACAAGGCACACGGCCGAGTGGCGGTATGGCCTTTCCGGCATCTGCTGCTTCTACAAACTCTAGTTCAGACATGCGAATTTCAAGTTCGCGTACATTGGCTTTTCCCCGCAGAACGTAGATCAAAATGTCTGGTTATATCAATCCAAGTAGCGTTAAAAAAAACCTACTACGTATGATCGATTTTAACTCGATGCGTTTCCACGCGGAGGGCGTCGTTCTAATAATAGCTCCTCAAAAAATAATAACATGTGAAGCTTTACGTACCAGAACGAACATCTGGTTTTGAGGCGAACCGCGGTGATAGGCTCCGGAAATGTCGACAATCTCGTGTTTAGCATGCACTGAAATTGCTCATTACACGGGATTCTAGCGTTTTGCCTACATCGAAACACCACGGCCGCGATCATACCCGCCACTTGCGGGTCAGCGGCCGACCCTACATAGATCCCTCGACGACTCTTGAGAAATGCCATACTATTTATACAGGCGTATACGCTAATTCACAGGCACGTGTGAACGCCGCCACGAAGGTTATAGTTACGACGCAACGAATCACAATGCCTATTCACCGATACGGGAGCACGTTTGGCCAGGTCAGGCCGCCGTAACGACGAAGTTATCAACACCCAGCAAACCAAGCAGCACGCAATCGCGCAGCACTTGCAGCGATGCTGGGAAGACCTATACTTAACCTATACTATATAAAACTTGGTGCTACTGGCTGTGAGAATACACGTATATCCTCTAGAACTCCCCTGCTGCCAGTGTATTGAAAAGCGTACAGAAGGAGAGCCGTTCGTAAAAAAAAAGAGGTGGCGACAAGTGGCGTGAAAGGGGCGAAAGGCGATTGAGTTGGGCGTGTTTAGAAGCGCAATGAAGCGAGCTCCCGCGACACGGGGCAGCTTAACCCAGATCTCACGGTTCCAGCGGCGGCGTGCAGAGGAGATCGCCAACTGTGCGGAGGGTGTGCTGTTTGACTGTTCCTTTCCTCCTCCCTCCCACGAAGCTCTCTGAAGTCCTCCCCTGGATACATGTCGTTCGCGCCAACGTGCCTTAAGTCGTCGTGTACCGACACACAGTTTGCGCCGCAGTTACACACTGCCAAGTGACGGCGAAGAGCGGCGCGTTCAGGTGCTTCTGTTGTAGGTGCGAGTGGAAGCGCAGCGTGGTCTTTGTTCTGGGGGGCATTTGTCACGTGGACGCTTGTTCCGAGCCCCAGCGCCGCTCCGGTGATTCACCGTTGGAATTAGACAGCGTGATCCACCTGTGTGCGTCGCACGAACAACCGCCGACATCGCATACCGGTTGAAGTATATCGTCTCTCCGGTCAGAAGAAGGAGCGACCGCAAGCGGTAAGTGGAAGCGTGAAACAACGCCCGCAAAAAAGGCGCGTACGTGTCTTCACAGAGGTCAAGCTACGCGCGCAAGGGTACGTGGACGAAAGAAAAAGTGACCCAGGGGGTTAGGCGTTTCTTTTGCTTTGTGCAATTTTACATTCATGCACTTGTGCTCGTCGTGTACACCTACCTTTTCATGTGCTGTCGAAAAAGAAAAACGTTCCCTTAAGCAGTGCCCGAAACAATTGACAGTTCTCTTATATAAATGGTTAGTGGTTGGCAAAAAGCCAGCGTTTCTTCTCTCACGTGGTAGCCTTGTGCAGGCTAAGATCTGATCAAAATAAGGGGAACTCTGCCCCGACGTCATCAAAGCCGCCATGTCGGTCTACAATCGCTTTACACAACTGTGTACATCACGTCACGTGCAGTCTAGCAATAGCGATTCTCTCATCTATAGTTAAGTTACTTTCCCTCTCCACAAAATTATTTTACACGTGCCCAATCACGCCATCTCAACAGCGCTTGTCTGTAACGGTCCTCCGCACATCTCCTCACTGCGAATAGACAGGCTTACCTGCAGTCCAGGTCACTATACCAGCATTGCTCCGCGCTCTAAAGCATCAATGAAACGCATCAGTTCGCGCCCAGATGAGGGGTTGCGGTGTCTAATAGGAGCCCGGGCTCTGACGAAGTTTGCGCAAGGCTGCGGGGCGGAAAATTTGCGGGTGCGAGACGGCCACGGCGGTGTCGTCACTTCACACCACGTTGTTCCCGCGTAAGTTTCTAATAACAGCCGCGCGAGTGGTGTTTTTCGCATGAGCCCATCCGGGACAGCTGCGGTAAATCAAGCCCTCGTGCGCGAACGACTTCACACTCGCCTATACCAACGACCGCTTCTCGGGGAGCTGGCTACTCTCGGCTACACGTTTAGCAACAGGGTATACTTATTTACGCTATTTAGAGCGTAAATAAGTATTATCTAATAATTCCACCCTTTTCTCTGACAGTTTCTTTTTTGAAGATTTAAAATCACAACTTTCATTTGATGCAGTTCTCAAAAGAAAGTCTGTAATGGATGTGTGCATCGCACTAAAACGAATTTAAGCAAAATGCTCTGTTTTAAAACATAAATCATTCATCCTTTCCTTCGTCTTCTCACGACCTATGCATGTGTACTTTATAAATACAAAGCTTTCGACAGAGATAAAGAGACAGATCTATTCACAGAAATGCAGAGATGTCGGCCTCTTTCAACAGAAATTGCTATCCGGTTCGGTAAATGAATTAGGACTTTCTAACATCTAGCCCTGTTTGGGATAGGTAGAAGATATCCTATTTTAATTATCTTCATCCTTCCCTCCTGTTTTAACGCGATAGCGGCAAAGAGTTCGTTTAGCAGCAATTGTCGGCGTATAATATATTGCGTGGCTACAGAAAAGCCAGATGACACTGATGTGCCCCACGTTTTACCAGCGAGAAATCTATGCTTCAGCTGTACAGAGCGCTCTTCTTGGGATATTTGCGGTATAGCACACCCGTGCTTTCCAACGCCGGAAAAACTAACATCAGGGTCCTGCAAAGCATTCAAGGCCAAGTCCTCCGCACATGCTTGGGGCTACCTCGGTGCGCTAATACGTTAGCAACAATTGGTATTGCTAATGACCATCCGATCACGACATATATAACTGTCGACACATTCCGGACACATATCCGTCACATATCCAGAGTGCCTAACCACCACCTTGCTAGCTTGCCACTAGAAAGACCAAAGGCAGCGTTTTCCAAAGTTGTTGCGGCTAACCAGAATTCCATCTCGTGGAGATTCTCGCCCGCAACCATACCACTATCTCCAGAGTGGTGCATGAAATAACCGACTGTGCACCTTGAAGTGCCGGGCATATCTAAAAAGGCAAGCCTGTCATCTGCAGCCCTCAAGCAGATCTCACTGGACCTTTTGCATTTGTCGTATGCTAACCGAATTCATGTTTACACGGACGGTTCGGTCTCAGGATGTTCGACAGGTGCCTTTGTCATACCATCTCGATCAATCACCGTCAAATTCAAGACATCACACGTCACGACATCTACGGGATCCGAGCTCGCCGCTCTTCGAGCCGCTGTGGAGTTTGTTACGCAAGAATCCCCTAGTAGATGGGCCATTTTCTGCGACTCCAAGGCAGCCCTTCAATGCGTGCGAAGACTACGACGTGGAAACTACCACCAGATGGTGTATCGTATTGATGAAATTTGTAATCGCGCTGCTGATCAAGGACACGAGATTGTTTTACAATGGTTGCCGGGCCACTGTGGCATCAGTGGTAACCACCTCGCCGACGACGCTGCCCGATGTGCCCTCGATGGAGCGCCCACACTGTTAATACCCTTGTCAAGAGTAGACGCAGCTAGAGAACTTCGTCACATCGCGCATAATGCCACGCTTGCGCACTGGAATTCTCCACTTAACTCCAATCATCGCCCTAAGAATCTTAAGTCATTACTCCAGAAACAACTGCCATCCAAGATTTCTCGACGTGACGCTACAATGCTGTGCCGGCTGTGCACTGGGGTAGCGTTTACTAAGTCATTCAGCCATCGCATTGGCATGGCGGATTCATCCATGTGTGAAAGCTGCAACTGTATAGAGACTATTGAACATCTCTTGTGCCACTGTGCCCAATTTGATGAAGATCGCCGGACTCTCCAGTGTGCCTTGAATAGACTCGATGACCGGCCATTTAATGAAGCAAAGATCTTAGGAGCCTGGTCGCGCAGCACATCAGCACAGAAAGCCACACGAGCCCTCCTGAGATACTTGTCAGCAACTTCATTGAGGGACCGCCTGTGAAACTCGGCATTGTGTGTGTGATGTGACATGTGTCTATCCTTCTCTCTTTCTTCTACTCCCCTCTCCCCCTCCCCATGTGTAGGGTAGCAAACTGGACGCGTAGTCTAGTTAACCTCCCTACCTTTCCTACATTCCTTCTCTCTCTACAGAAAAGCCAGGAGGCTGAGTTCCCACAGCTTCTAGGTTCGCAAAAGCCTTTAGTCATGGATGAAGCATGCTTCAACTGACGCATCGCAGTCTTCACGGTTCGCAATCGAAAAGTGAGCCGACCGCGGATCCCCGTCATATTCTATGGTCGGCACTGTGTATGGCTGGCGGGCAGGCATGTATGTGTTCGTAACGGAAAAGTTCTGGCAAAAGAACTTTCTATGCTGCGAATACGTCTTAGGGCTATCGGCTTCCATGCAGGACAGATAGCCCAGAAAAAAAAGGATATATTACACGCGTGTATATTGATTGCGCCATCCCTTTTCGAATTGTCCAATTACCTCCGATAGAAAGAAACCTGCGCGTTTCTCAGAACACTGCGAAAGTGGGCGTTTCTGTTGTTTTGGCCAGATGACCATGAAAAAAAAATCGCTACTTGCATGGCTCTCGGCCTAAAAAGTTTATCGTCTTCAATGTCTTTGATGGCGTAATCGAGACTCTTCCGACATTTCAATAAGGTGTTTCTTGCAGACGTATTTTCCACGGCGGTTTACGTAGTGATACAGGGCACAGAACATCTTGGTTAAAAATTAATACGAAAAAATGGGCACCTGTGCGCAGCGCGAAGGCAAGCTAACCACTGGTCATCAAGTTGAACAGACTGGATTCCAAGAAAAAGAAAGCGATAAAGGAGGAGGAATGAGGTTAGATGGACGCAGATCTAATTAATAAGTTTGCGGGGATAGCTTGGTCGCAGCAAGCACAGGACTTATAAGTTAACTGCAATACAAGGGAGACACCTCTGCTCTGCAATGGGTGTTATCAGGCTTGTCACGATAATGATACATTTATAATTTAGTGAGCAACGTGTTTTTTTCTCTCTCAGCGTAGAATCGTTGAAATGGATACGCTATTCTTCTTAGGCAGGGTCCCTTTTTTGGGGATCTTGGTTAAGTCATCATAACATCTAACTCTTTCTGTATCTAAAGCCTCCACCGCAACAATCCGAGCCGTAAAACTAGAGCACGCTTTTTTTTTTAACTTGTCGCAGGACGTGAACCAATACCACAACACGATACGAGCGGTCCCAGCTGCCGTGGCAGTTCCCCCTCCCCCCCACTGTCTCCAACCTCGATTGAAACACCACTGCTCGCGACCTGACAACCTTTGTTACATTCACAATAATCGGCAGTGAACCATGCTTTGTTATTGAGCACACCCATATCTTTCAGTATAAACATCTATCCCACGCACGTGCGCTTGCTGTAAAGCAAGACGCGACGACGCAGCGGTAGATTACCCCTTTCCTGCAACACCGACGAAAACGACCGTGTAAACTGTGGTTTCACACCGAAGCAGGCCACGTTTCGCGCCGATATCGCCGGTGAGAACGCCACTGTGAACGCCCTGCAGAACCGACTGAGCTTGCGCGGAGGCGATGGCTTATTCAAGAGTATCCGCCCGAGAAACCGGTCATTATCCGAGCATTTCACTCGGCGATCCGGACCGACGCTGTCTTCACGCTGTCCTCACGTTGCTGTCTTCACAACAAGGCGTCAAGAATGCAGGTGGGGTTGTTATCACTTCACTTCGCAAGCTCTCCGCGCGCAAAGTGACAGACGGGAACTGCAGTATATTACATAGACGCCTTCGATCCATCTTCGTTACTTCCCCGCTGAAAGGAAAGAACTAAAGCAAGCCAGCACACACACGCACTCAAGTTTCACGCACGCACGCACACACAGAAGCACATAAGCCACGGTGATTTTACGCTACCTTAACGCCAATTACGCCGGCTTTACGCGCGATTCTGGGGAGTGGAAGAGGAAACAGAACTGGAAATGGAAAGAAACGAGCGTACACAGAATCAAGAGGAGGCGATAGTTGGGCGTGCTCGTTTAACTGCGGGCCAGAGATGGGTGCCCACTATATTTGGAGCGCGGCCGAACTCGGTGATGGGTGCGCGAATGTGGCGTCCATGTCTACGCGGCTGCCTTTTTTTTTTTTTTTTGACGACTGGAGCGGTGCGACCCGCTCCGCGCAGTCAGTTTCCGCGGGCGCTAATCAGAGTGAAACGAAGCGAGGACTGCGATGGCCTCCGGCGTTACGTCATCCATCCTCGAAGAGTACGCGGTGGGTGGGTTACTTCGCGACGGGCGGCGACGCTTCCCCCAGACCGTGGAAAAGGAGGCGCGGCTGGCTGCAGCGGCGATTCAGTGTAACTTTAGGAGCAGGTTTCCTCGGAACAGCGAGCGTTAACGAAATCAAGATCGAATGAAGAAAAGAAACAATAGATGTTGGCTGGCCAGGGTTCCGTTGCCTAAAGACTTATCGAATGATCTCCTGGAAGACTGAAAGTCTTAGCGAAGGATCCTTGTTGAAAGATCCACTGAAAGGTTGAATGAAGGAAGGTAATTTTAGAATGCTCGTTCTGTGATCTACACAACCTTCATGAAAAACCAGCAGATCATGAAGTCATGGAAGGCATACGGGATGTTAATTGTACCGTTTTAAGAGTACCGTGATAAATGTGATATACATAATAAGAAAATAATGTGGACGAAAAAAAACAACTTGCAGCTGGCAGGGACCACACCAGCGACCTTCACAATTGAAAAGTTGAAAGTCTCGTTGCAGAACCCTTATTAAAAGATCTACATCGCATTTTCATTGAATAACAGGTGATGATACATAATGAAATCGAGTACGTTTAGGATGTGGAAGAAAACGTCATGAAATACCCTACTAAAACGCTTAGCACGTTGCATCATGCCAAGATCACCAACTATAGCTCAATGCAAAGCGTAATAAAAAAAGTTGTGGGTTCTGTCGCCACCAGTACAGATCACTTTTTTTTTCGATGCCCTTTCATAGTTTTTAGCATAAAGTTACTACACCCTAATTATAAGGATTACGTCCACTACGCTTTACTTAGCTTCCTGTGGTTTCTTCGTGAAGCTGGACTAAACAGGAAATTGTGCACTGTTCCCTGACAGGCCGTTTCGCATTCGGGCTGTGCCATAGCTGTGATGTTGCAGAGTCGTGGCAGACCCTTCTTCCTATCTTTGCTAATTTTACAGCCAATTTCCCCTTCCTAATTATAGGGTGTTCAAGTGCAGACTTCTACTGGTTAACCTCCCCGTCTAAGTTCCTCTCTCTTTCTTTCTATTTTATTTCTGTCAAACCAAAATGAGCTTCTCGGTCGACTATACCCTTCTTTCGTTCATACCTGTATAACGAAACGCTGAGGACGCACTAAACTGGCCTTGCGAGTACCCAATGCGATTTTTAGTCGCTCTACAATTGCACAGTCAGTCACAGTCTATCGCTCTGGCTTGCTATACACGCAACATCGCTGGTCACAGCTACTGGTCCAAGTCCGTTTTTCCTAAAAACTTCAGTAGTGATTTTGACATCAGCTGCGATGTCCTCTGTGAAGGACATGTAATAGTTTAAGGGTGCACTAGAACAGACGCCGGTGACTGTCCCTGGACACTATATATAATGAACAGTCACAGCGTACTTGTCGCAGCGTCCCCTCGAAACGACGGGCATTGAAAAAAGCATTGTCGACCCTTTTATGTCGAAGGAATATAGAATCACCGTGAATGCAACAGCTATAACCATAAGCAATAAAGCGGTGTGGCCTCTCTTTGGCGGAGTCCACTCCATCTTCCAATCCCATATTCCCGTCCATTTCCCGTGACTAGGATAGCAAACCAACTGTCCAGAGCTGGATAACCTCTTTGCCTTTCCTCCTTTACTATTTATCCTTCTCAACAGTTTTCGGTAAAGAGAGATTGCGACACTCGGCGCTAGCTAGCACAGTGGAGAAGGTATCACTCAGCGTCGCAAGTCAAACTGCAGCCGCGTCAGGCTAACTTACATGCACGAGTCGAAACGTGAAGCAAACAATAAAAAAAAACATTCGTGTGATCAGACTTGCGTGCCCGTCAGCGAGACACAGTTGGTCCAAACCAACGTGCTTTTCCCCCACAACTACGCTCTGCGGTTCCGACGAAGCAACATTCGAGGACCTCCTTGTTCCGTCAATAAGGCAGCCTTCTTTCCTGGACCACGCAACGCGAGCGTCTCGCGAGGTCCTCCAAAACAAATGCCGGTAAAAGCGAAGTTCCGCTCAAATGATCGATCGTCGCAACCGTAACGCCGGCAACGACTGCGCCCTCTGCTGTACGCAACGGTTCACACCGACGGTCACGATAGGGAGGACGAACGAGTATGTGGGTCGACTGATGAACCTTCTGGCTTTCCATTAATATTTCTTTAATCTACGCTCGGACGGGCGCACTTCCTTGAGCACGGCGCGGACGATACACGAACGAAGTTAGGGCCTCGCGCCTGTTATCCTGGAGCGTTATCTTGCGTCTTCTTCGTCCGATGTCTTGGAAGCGTTCCGGTAGAAGACGTCCGCCTTGATGCTGTCACGCTGCTCGGCTACTGACCCGAAGGTGGCGGGTTCGATCCCAGCCACGGCGGTCGCATTTCGGTGGAAGCAGAACGCAAGAGACCGGTCTACCGTGCGTTGTCAGTGCGTATTCGAGAACACCATGTGGCCGAAATTTACGGATATGCGGCATCCCTCATACTCTCATCGTGACATTGGGACGTAGAATCCCGGATATTATAATTCCGTTGGGTGAGGTGGGAGAGAGAGGGGAAGGATGAATGCCACGAACATCCATTCTATAAACGTTTGCGAAGGGCCGTCACAAAGGCGGAGTCACTTAGTCATCCACATGCGTACCACCATGAGCTCGATTCCTAAAAAAACTTTCCTGCTCATTCGCGCAACCTCGTCTCCTACTAGACTCACTCGCCCTCAGTGGCCCTCTGATGGACGAGACACCACTTGTCTCTGCCTATTGTTATGATCAAAAACAAAGTGAATGTGTTGATTGATGGAATACCGACGATGGCGTTAGTTGAAACTGGGGCGACTGTGTCTGTGATGAGCCTCGCCTTCAGAAACCGCTTAGGTCGCAAAGTTTTGTTTTCATGGGACGATACAATCACCTTTCGTGGTGTAGGTGGCGAGTGGCTTAATCCTCTTGGTGTATGTGTTGTCAGTGTTTCATTGGCTGGAAAAGTATTTGTATCGGAATTTGTGGTTCTATCTCGTTGTTCACACGATGTCATTCTTGGTATCGATTTCCTAGAGCAATGCGATGCTTCCGTTGACTGTGGTAGCGGGGAGATATCACTAATGACGACGACGTCATTTTCGCGCCGTTGTTTCTCCTTTTCTTTATTAGTACTAACTAATTTCTATCGCGTGTAATCGTAATGCCACCCGGTATACATAGCAGGAAGGGGGCCACCGATGCGTCGGCTTTTCGCGTCTGCACGGTCGAGCCCCCTCCTCCGATTGCGGCCGAAATCATCTCATCCTCCTTTCACCTATGCCAAGAAGAAACGCATGATGTACGAACGCGACGCCCGTGTAACGCCAAGATGGGCGAGACCCCCCCTGAGGTGCGCGTAGCTACCACGCGCTGTGGAGGAGAGCACGCAACTCTAGCGATTCGTCTACGACGTCCATTTGCTAATGGTGCGTAATCAACGTCGTCGTATGGCCGCGGCATGCGTGCGTGCGTTTTAATATACGTTCCTGCTCGCTAGCAGCTGTCTTGTAGCCCGCTGCATGATCAACAGTTTGTGTGCGTGTACATATTTGCGCCGAACCACCCTGTTGCCGTTTGTTTATATACCCATATACATATTATATATATATTTTTTTCCTGTACAGCCTCCTTCACCGAGTTTGGTGGATTGGATCTGGCTCTTCCCTCTATTCGCCCCCCCCCCCTTCCCCCCATCTTCTCGTGGATTGGTGCACGCACACGTGCACCAACGCGGCAGATTCGAGTACTACTGGAGTGTTCAGTGGGTCTCTCTCTCTCTCTCTCTCTCTCTCTCTCGGCTTTTGCTGGATAGTTTGCCACTCGAAGATGTGCCTTTCCTTTCGCGTCCTCCTCAGAGCCTCGCCCTGGATGACGCGTAGTATCATCCGCGTCGTGCTGTCATTTTCGGCTTCGCTGACGGTGACACGACGTGTATTACTATTGTTATTATGTTCGAGGAGCAATCTCTGACACCCTGTTTTTCCTCCACTGCCAACTACGTTCCCCTATCTGCTTATCATTCTACCTATCATCTCTCTATTGGATGCGCTGACGGAAGCGTGAATTGCCCCCCCCCCCCCAGTGCGAAGGCACACTGGGAAGTAACAGAAACAGGAATGCGAGAGCTTGTACACAAACTGAGGCACTGCAGTGAGGCGCTGGTTGAGGTGACAGTTTGCTGAATGTGCTGTGATAAACGAAAATGTGGCTATGTCACTTACTATCCTTACAGCACCGTACAAGGCACCCTTTGGCCAGGGAACATGCACAGTGCGGGCTGCCAATCATGCGTTGCGTTTCAACCCGTGGAGGCGTACGCGGGTTATATATAATAGGAAGCATCCACGCACAGATTTGCTGGACGCTTTTACTTCGTTTCGCCGCTGGCTAGAGTTACTATATATGCTAGCATATACAGTAACTCTAGCTGGCAAGTGAACCTCGCCCTATATAAGAACGAAGATGGGGCCATCGCATCACGTGACCTCGTGGGAAACGTATTCGATACTTGCGCTATTTAGAGGAAAGCCGCGGATACGTCACTCCCTACAGCTATCGCAGCTTCTAGCTAAACGACGAGATCACCTATGATCGAACATGTGATCCGGAACCCTTACTATACTACATTATGACTAAGCCGCACTGCTTTGTAATCACTTGCGCTAACTCGAACAACATTTGTTCCTTTATTGATTGATTTGGGGGGTTTAACGTCCCAAAGCCACCATATGATTATGAGAGACGCCGTAGTGGAGGACTCCGGAAATTTAGACCACCCGGGGTTTTTTAACGTGCACACAAATCTGAGCACACGGGCCTACAACATTCCCGCCTCCATCGGAAAGGCAGCCGCCGTAGCCGGCATTCGATGTCAACAGGTCACTCAGCGTGAACAAGTACCTTTTGTTGGTGTAATGACCGACGTGGACGTCGCAGCAGCTTTTGCAACAATGCTTTATTGCGCAAACTATACGGTGGGTTGCTTATCGCTTCACTTGGTGGTGCTAGTTCGAACACAGGACATGCGCAGTACACACTGGTTCACTCAGTTCATGCTGTTATCACAGTTAGAGTTGAAAGTCCGGCATGGGGCATCGTACACGTCAAGCAAGCAACAAGTCCCCTTTTCGAAACGCCGGTGCCACGGAGCGAAGTTCCTTGTTCGATAACTTATACGTCACTTGCAGTTTACATCGTCCCTTGTTAGGTGTTCCTTGCACCGCCGCGGAGGTCTAGTGGCTAAGGTACTCGGCTGCTGACCCGCAGGTTGCGGGTTCAGATCCCGGCTGTGGCGGCTGCATTTCTGATGGAGACGGAAATGTTGTAGGCCCGTGTGCTCAGATTTGGGTGCACGTTAAAGAACCCCAGGTGGTCAAAATTTCCGGAGCCCTCCACTACGGCGTCTCTCATAATCATATAGTGGTTTTGGGACGTTAAACCCCACATATCAATCAATCAATTGTTAGGTGTTCCTTATTAACGACCCTATCAGTAAAGTCATGTTGCATAAGGAAAGAAAAAAAAGTAGCGCCAATATTCATCGCGAGGTGACAAATATTGCCTTATACAGCACATGGAGTAATCTTTCGTGGTTTATCGTACACAGTGTTATCTGTACAAGCGAACAATGAACCAACATGGGTTGTAGTGTTATCTGCACAGAGTTATCCGCGGGACATCGCAACGCGTTCCCGTATCGCGCCCACGTGACACTAAACTGCGCTGTCGCCGCATAGAAACCCCGTTCCACATTCTTTCTCCTTTCCCGCGTGCCACGCCTAATTAGCCGAGCCATTTTCACTCGACCGCGCGTCGCATCCCTTCTCTTGCTCGCCTTTTCCTCGTTTATTTTGTTCCATCAACAACATTCCCGCCAGTAGCATCTGCGTGCACTCTCAGCGCGCCCCAGAGGAAGATGAAATGTTTCCCGTACTTGGGAACAAACTGTAGCGCCGCTTTGTTATACAAGTAGGCACTGTTATGCCAGCGAGTCCTCGTCAAACGACCGTGCCTCTGAAAAAGGCAATCTGGGTCAAGGCCAGCCCGCAGTCGGCCTGGCGCGATCACCTCGACGGCGTGAACACGCGCGGCGCTCCTCTCGCCCACGTGCATTGAGTCATCGGCGCACGTGACAGCGAGCCGGCGTTCTCGTGCCTGGTGGTCTGACGCATGGCGCGGCGACCCCCATTGGCGGAATCTGCCCGGACGACCAGCGGCGCTTCTGATTGGACATTTTGGTTGGACCCGGTGTAAATAAAAGAAGCCCTGCGGCGCGTCGCGATCGGCAGTCCTAGAGAGAGGAGACCCCATGTCGGAGGGCCGACATGTATGCGAGTCAGCGGTTTTAGGCGAAAGGCTGACCTATGTGTTAGAGAGAGGAGCTCGGCTCTTCGAGTCTCTGCCGGCCCCAGTGCCGAAATTGTAACGCCTCTGTATATATGCTGTACATAAACCTTGTTTAACTCACCGTCGTCTCGTCCGCTCGTCTCCTCAGCTCTGCGCAGAAGCAGTCGCGAGCTGAGAAACATACGCTACCAAACGGCTGGTGACCTTCCCGGCGGGGTCGAAAGCAGTGGCGCCTCCGGGGCCGTGTTGGCGTCGCCGTCTTTCGCAACAGTGGTGGCTTCGGTGGGATCGGTCCCCTCGTTCTCAACAGTGGAGGTCAGCGGCGGGATAGGCCCGTCGTACTCAACAGTGGTTGGCAGCTGCGGGATCGGCCGGCGTCAGCGACATCGATGCGGTGAGTGCCTGAGGTTTTCCCCTCAGTTCACCAGACTACTCTAGCTCAGGTTGTAGTAGTTTAGAGAAGGGCTGTGTGAAGCATTAGAGTGAGCTTTGATCGTTTCAAGCAAAGTCGAAGTGCTTTGAAACCAAAGTTAATGCGGAGGGGGTAAACACGGGAGAGTGAAAAGTTGCTTGCGCGTCTTGCTAGTTGACTTATAGTGGGTACGGCAAGTAAATTGTTAACAGGGGCAAACAGCAAGAGGCTAGTGTGAACGATGGAGAACCTTAAAGTGAAGGAACTCATCGAAATTTGTGAGGAACTCGGCATTACTTTGGGCCGTGCGAAACGAAAGCAAGCGATCCTTGAGATCATGAAGGATGAGGGAGTGTCGGCTGAGGAAGTCGATGAGGCCTGGGTGGATATTAAAGCACGCCGTGAGGAGGCTGAAAGGCGAGAAGTAGAAGCTCGCGAAGAAGCTGAAAGGCGCGAAGCTCGCGAAGAAGCTGAAAGGCGCGAACGTCGCGAGGAGGCCGAGAGACAAGAGCGCCTAGAGTTGAAACGACTAGAATTGGCAATCCTACAGTGTTCGCAGGCGCCTAGCGTAGCTTCTCCGACGATTCAGGTCAGCGGTTTTAGAATTCGGGACCAACTGCCACCGTTCGTAGTAGGCGAGGACATGGCGAAGTATCTCGTCAAGTTTGAACACGTCTGTGAGCGAAATGCTTTGGAGCGGTCTCTTTGGGCGCGGAACCTGCTAGCTCTTCTTCCCGGCGAAGTGTCCGACGCGATAACTTGCTTGTCGAGGGAAGCGTTTGAGAGCTATGACGAGGTTAAGGAAGTGCTCTTGAGACGTTATAAGTTGTCACCCGAGGCTTTCAGGCAAAGGTTCCGGTATGCTAAAAAGGGGAATGAGTCACACGTTGACTTCGCGTTTCGTCTTAAAGCCGATTTGATTGAATGGCTCAAGGGCGAAGGTGTTTATGACGACCGCGATAAAGTGGTGGAATGCGTTGCATTGGAGCAATTCTACCGCTGCATCGAGGAGGATGTCAAACTTTGGCTGCAGGACAAACTTGGTGAAGTACAGCTAAACAAGGCAGCAGAGTTAGCTGAGGAGTATTATACTCGCCGAAAGTTGCATAGCAGGGCAGTGCGCGTTGAAAAGGATGAAAGAAAAGAGGGCTTTTCAAAGAAACCTGATCAACGGAAACCCGCTCCGCACCGTAATTTCAAGAAGGTGGTGGTGGTAGTGGTTACAATGAAGAGGAAAAAGGCACCTAATTTCTGTCTGCCTTCAGGCGACACGGCGCAGTGCCTTATAGGGGTGGGGGGAAGGAGGGATAAAAAGAATAGAAGGAAAGTAGAAGCAGAAGAAGACAGCCAACGAGAGGAAAAAGAAGGAGATAGGAAAGTGGGGATCCGGTCGAAGCAGTCCAAGGGCGGGGTGCCACAATGCGAGAGCTACACGGCATCAGGAGACCGCGGAGGGCGAACCAGTCGGCGGGAGCTACGCTGAAGTCGGAGATCGCGAGGGCACAACCCGTCTCTTACGAAGGACAGTGTAGGGGAAGGGCAAACAGAAGCGGAGAAATCTAGTGAGGTTTCTACCACACAGGCATTAGAACCGGAAAACAAACGGAAGCCGCTAATCTGCTACAACTGTAAAAAGGAAGGGCACATCGCGAGAAACTCTCAGGAAAAGTTTGCCTTCGCAACGACCCGAGAATCAGAAAAAAACATGCGGTTGTTGGAGCCGTATCTCCAAGAAATTAGGGTGAATGAGAAAACGTGCCGAGCACTTAGAGACTCAGCGGCAACCATGGACGTTGTCCATCCTTCATTGGTGTCTCCGGATGACTTCACAGGAGAATGCGCGTGGATCAGGCAAGTCGCCGAGGAGCAGAGTGTTCGCTTACCAATCGCCACGGTTGTCATTGAAGGCCCGTTCGGTAAGCTTTGCACCGAAGCAGCTGTGTCTGCCGCGCTAAATGATCGTTTTCCTTATCTATTCTCCAACAACTCAGAGCAGCTTCTCAAAGAGCAGGGCAAATCGTTCTTCCCCAACTTAGCGTGCATGGCTCTCACGCGATCGCAAGCGCGAAAGCTTTCGCGGAAGCTGGACTTGGTTCCATGCGGTGAACTCTCAAGTGACCTTGTCGGCGGGTCGACGGAACCCCAAAAAGGAAATTTTCCGCATGAGTCATGTGAGCAGTCACGCGAGCGGCCCGTCGCGGGAGCGGCCGGCGCGGTATGCTCTGGGGGAGACGACGTGGCGCCTTTGAGTCAGAGCGAGAGGGATGCAACGCTCTCGCCTGTAGCGGAAAGTTGGAGCGAGCTGCCGAGAGTTGATCGAGAGACGCTCATTCGAGGGCAGAGTGAGGATCTCTCGATTGAAGCGCTAGTGGAAAGCCAAATTGAAGCGCGAGTGGAAAGCCAGAAAAACGCGGCAAAAGTGCTGTCGAAGGAGCACTACGAGAAATCGGGGAAGAAGCGCGCTTTTGAAGTTGATAATCAGGTAATGCGGCTGCAGCCACCCAAAAGGAACAAGCTTGAGGTTGATTGGGAAGGGCCCGCCAAAGTATTATCGAAGCCTTGCGATACAAATTATGAGGTGCAAGTAGGAGGGCGGCAGAACAAAATTTACAACTTGATGAAACCCAATGTTCAACATCAAGCGGTCGTAAATCAGCTGTTGAAGGCTTCGGAGGAAGAGGAAGCAGAAAATTTGAGTTCTAGTGAAGTAATCGAAGGGGGATCGAAAGTAATCCGGGAGCAGATAAACCTAGAGCCTAGCTTAAGTGAAGGAGGACCTGAGAAAGAGGACCTGAGAAAGATTGGTTCCGAGTTTGAAGACGTGTTTTCGGACCGCCCCGGAAACACGAGGGTGATCGAACACGATATCGAGCTAAGCGGTGAGGAGCCAATCCATAGCAAGCCGTATCGTTGTTCTCCTGTGGAACGTCGCAAGTGTGAGCCGCTCTTGGTACCGCATAGGTATCGTCGCCTAAAAGTGACCGGTTACTGAGATGGAGCGTGGTACTCCGGCAGGGCAACTTTGACGTTCGCTAAAAAAAAGAGAAAGCTATACGCTAATGCAGGTGCATTGAGCAGTGCGTTCCAGCTAGTAACTTCTTAACCTTTCGGTTTCTGGCTGGCGATTCGGGGCAAAATTTTGACCTCATCACGACCTGGGCTGAGCGCTCTCGTTCAGAGTGATCTCAAGGGGCCAACTTTATGTGGTATTCTAATCCGTTACGTTGTTGTACGTGGAAAAAAAATTGAGTTGTCATTTTAGGGGTCTTTTGTCCCACATGTGCCTCTTGATGTAGAGGGAACAAAATTCCGATAGACACGTAGATAGGTATATGTTGTACTATACTTTGTCTGGTGTTCTGTCGGGTGACCGAGGGCACTTGCTTGTGTCGTGTGTTGTCTGTTGTCGAACCGTTCTTAGCAAGTTGCAGAACCATCGACAAGTGCTGAACCCGAAGATGGTCAGAAGAGACGAGTGAAGCTGGTCAGCAAGTTGTGGCGACAAGCCAGTGGAGCTGGGATCCGTCGTCAAAAATGGGATGTGTTCCCGGAACAGTCTGGAGCTGTATTCTCCCCATGGCCCTGGAGGCGAACCTGGAGGGACCTGGCGAACGAGCGCACCTGACATCCGAGCCCCGTGGAAGCAGCTCGTCTTTCCGGTGCATTGTCTGGCGGCGGGGGTGCTGTTATGCCAGCGAGTCCTCGTCAAACGACCGTGCCTCTGAAAAAGGCAATCTGGGTCAAGGCCAGCCCGCAGTCGGCCTGGCGCGATCACCTCGACGGCGTGAACACGCGCGGCGCTCCTCTCGCCCACGTGCATTGAGTCATCGGCGCACGTGACAGCGAGCCGGCGTTCTCGTGCCTGGTGGTCTGACGCATGGCGCGGCGACCCCCATTGGCGGAATCTGCCCGGACGACCAGCGGCGCTTCTGATTGGACATTTTGGTTGGACCCGGTGTAAATAAAAGAAGCCCTGCGGCGCGTCGCGATCGGCAGTCCTAGAGAGAGGAGACCCCATGTCGGAGGGCCGACATGTATGCGAGTCAGCGGTTTTAGGCGAAAGGCTGACCTATGTGTTAGAGAGAGGAGCTCGGCTCTTCGAGTCTCTGCCGGCCCCAGTGCCGAAATTGTAACGCCTCTGTATATATGCTGTACATAAACCTTGTTTAACTCACCGTCGTCTCGTCCGCTCGTCTCCTCAGCTCTGCGCAGAAGCAGTCGCGAGCTGAGAAACATACGCTACCAAACGGCTGGTGACCTTCCCGGCGGGGTCGAAAGCAGTGGCGCCTCCGGGACCGCGTCGGCGTCGCCGTCTTTCGCAACAGTGGTGGCTTCGGCGGGATCGGTCCGCCGTTTCTCAACAGCACACACAAAACGCCTATAGCTCGCCCTGCTTGCCTGAACTCTGCGAGTGCGCCTATGGACACGCATTACGAGTCGGCCATTACGAAGGAACGCGCCGCGCAGGCCGGCAATTTAGAGCTCTCGGGCCACCACCTCGGGGATGAGACGGTGACCACGCGGCGGCGATGTTCTTAATTACTCGCGCGGCATACGACGCTCCTCGATCGGTTCGGGGCTCCCACGATACGCGATGGACGACGATGACCAGCCGAAAGGGGCGTGCGAAGGGCCGGTCGTCGTCCGTGGCAGTGGCGTCAATGTGACCACGTCGTGCCCCCGACGCCCATCTGAAAGCGGGGCATATACACAGACCTTCTCCAGAGAACCTTGAATGTTGTCGCAATGCCCTCTTACGTTTACGGAGGTGAAGAAACAGAGTATAAATACGGAGAAACGGCTGAGAGACATGGAATGAAACTATACGGCCATCGCTGCGCGTCTCCGACCACCAGCCCTATAGGTCAGCAAGTTGAAATCACGGAGACTTGGTCCTAAACTCGGATCTCAGATTCATCAGAGTTTTAGTCAGTCGAGCTCATTCAACGTCACACTTGCCAAGGTTACATGTGCTCAGCCAGACTGAAAGTCACCAAGAATCTTCTGAGCCAGGATCGCTCTGTGTGCAGAATGCAAGTAATTTTAACGCGACGGGAAAGAGCATCATCGGAGCAAGAAAACGTGTACCTGTCTCTTCGGGCTACCTTTGGTCACAGATCGGCAAAACTTGTGGGGCTCACTCAGACTGCCTGATGAAATATAGTTTGCACTTAAATACTCATTTAGACTCAGACCCACCAAATTTTTTTTTTTTTGCACGGACTAATTCAGACTCGCACTCACGAAAATCTTGAGCCGCGCTCATTCGGACTCAAGCTGACCGAAACATCACTGACCCGGACTCACTCAGACTCAAATTCGCAGCTCGACTTGAGTCGGAGTCAGTGCGAGCGAGTCGAGTGAGTTCGCCGACCTATATGCATTTGATCATTTGGGAACACAATCATCGGGGGGAATCGAACCTGCCTCTTCACACTCAGCAGCGGATCGCCATAACCGTTGATCCACAGCCGCGGGTATACATATATACTTTCGCACTACGGCGAAAATGGGGATCACGAGGTTTCCGCTTAATTGCTCCGCTTCGGGCCTTGGCGGACCATCGAGAAGTCCCACGATCAACGTTCGGGGGGCCGAGTGCAGGCGGCGACCGGCGATGATCGGCCGCGCCAAGGGCTCGTCGTGCGAATCGGTGGAGCAAAGCAGCCGTGACATTAACGAAGCCGCAAGGCTCGACCGCGAATGCCGCGAAGCGAAAGTGGGACGTTCGTCTAATCCATCGAGTCGCTCAGGCGGCGATCCAGTTCGAGAAAACGTACTATTTTCCCATCACTTCGTGTACTGTACAGAGCGCTGCTCACGTGTTCTTAGTCATTGCAACAATGCTACACGGAGCACGCTTTGCAAGACCGAGTGCGGTCGTCCATTTGGCGTTCGCACACGATTGCCGTTCACGTCTGAGTGGAAATTGCTCTGTGATACAAAACCCACGCGTATCCACGAAGTGAATGCCGATAATGGGGCGAAACAGTGTGCATCGGACCATGAATTTCCATTTTGTTCTGGTTAGCAGCATTTTCGTTTCGTTCTGCCATATGCTTTGATTGACAAGTTGGTACATGTCCATGTTTTTATGGCGTTGAGGCCTTTTATTTTGTTTGTTCTGGTTAACAGCCTTTTGATAACCTTTTTGTTGCTCACAGATGTTTCAGTTTGTTAACATGTACCTATACGCTATAGATCTGCTGCGGACGACAACGACACACGGACACTGAGTGATCTGAAGGCGGCCCCTATGAAAGCAAAGCTGCTCACCAGCGCTTTCTTAATTACTGCATCCTTGAAAGTTCCTCTTAATAAAGAGGCGCCGCACGTCTCAGTCCTCGCCGTGAGGTCATAACCGTTATAGGCACTGCTGTGCCTATAATGTTGATCACTGAGCGGAAATGGTTGTGACAGGAAGAGACGGCTGTGTATCGTTCAACACACGGCACCGATGAGGCCTGGAGAACGGCGCGAAGCGAAAGCGGGTGCTTTAAGATCGAACAGCGGTGATCTCGAGCGGGAGGGCGGAGTCCCTTTTCGCCATGCCTGTATGTGTACTGGCTGTATCGGTGTTTGTGCAGCCGTGGTATTTAATAAGACGGATCAATCGGCTTCACGTGAGCGGTGCAGATACAGTGCGGCGAATTCCGTTGGGAGAACAGAAACACGGGTGCCTCGCAGTGTGGAGAACGCGTGGCAGATCAATGAGAGTAGTTCACACGATCCACCGCTGGAATGCAGTGCGCATTCAAAGATTAGGTGGGAGAGCGACGAGCGAGGAAAAATGTGCCGTATCGTGAAACAATCGACGCCGTTGCATTCTCAGCGCCACAGTGGCAAAACCGGGCGCGCGAAACACGCGGGGTTTGTAGGTCGCACTATGTAGCACGCTCGCCGTTCACTACTGTTAGCGATTTCTGACTTTAGTGCATGCAACGACGACGCTTCCCGCGTGGCTGCCGCCTCGACTCTGAAGTTGAGCTCCAGCAGTCATGCATCGCTTTCTATAGTCCTTAGAGTATTTGAGTAGTGCAACCGGACTTCGCTGGTTGAACGATCCGGCGCAGGTATCGTTTGAAAACTCGCTCGCCTCAACGACGTCAAAATCATTGTAGTCAGAGCACCAGTCACGCAATTCCGCTATACCATTGTCGCCACGCACGCCCGCTGGAGCAAAATGAAAACGAATGAGATTTCACGTCTACTAAACGCATGGACCTCTTCGTGCTCCACATTTTAATCAAAAAAATCTCTCTGAGCATCGATGGCTATCACGCTTTGCCACGGGGTTGCAGCGCTCTCCTTTTAGACCCCCGAAACATGCCGGCTCTGAAGGGAGCCCTCACAGAGCGCATTCGGCAGCTCCTGTTAGCCCAACGGTATTCACAGACTTGTCATGTCACGTCGTTTACCTTGGTAACCACAAAAGCTTTATTAAGCGGTGTTTTAAGTGATTGTTTATATCCAGGGATATGGTGACACACGATCGTGCGCTCGCAGAAGATCAGGTGGACATCATATGTGTTGACGTGCACCTGAGCAATGGTCGGCTATGTATAGGCCAGACCAGCGTCCGTAAAAACATTGAAGTACTCTGGCCAGACTAATACAAAGCACTGAGTCACCACCATCACTACCACCACCATCTCAGCCTGTCCGTCAGAACGCATTATACCGTGACGCTGCAAAGCCTTGGATTATAGTGACAATGTGGTTGTCCAGCAGTTTCGACAAGCGGAGCAGCGCCGGATTTGGCAGCAGTTGTGAGACAGTGGGTCTGCCGCGATTCCCACCTTTTGTAATGGGAAGGGATGGAGAAGAAAGAGCTATGGATTTGAAAGAACGCACGATGGTCACCGTGAAAGAAAGAGCGAGACGCTAAATGACCCGATATCTCAGACATTACAGATAAGCAAGAAGTCGTCGAGAAAAAAAAAACTGGTATTCTGGGCTTGCGTGAAAAAAGCGGTTCTTAAAAAATCGCCAGGCCTGCGCAGAATGCGTGGCACAGTCACAGCGAAAGTTGGAAGAGCGGCCTTTAAAGCCTTAACACTTTAACTTTGCATTCCTTGCCTTCGCTTCTCTTTCATTCATTAATTAAGAATAATAAAGAAGAAATTACAATTAAGCATTCCCGAACCATACCAATTTACGCAGCATTCACGTGGTACGATTTACTCGAGTTCCCCCAATGGGGAAATGCGGACGGATTTTTCTTTTTTTTTTTTTTTGTTCCAAAGCAGTTTCGAGACCTGACGTGGACCAGTGGTAGAATACTTGATTTCCACGCAGTCCCGACACGGTGGTCTAGTGGCTAAGGTACTCCTCTACTGAACCGCCAGTCACAGGATTGAACCCCGGCGGTGGTGGCTGCGTTTTCCATGGAGGCGAAAATGCTGTAGGCCCGTGTGCTCAGATTTGGGTGCACGTTAATGAACCATAGGTGGTCGAAATTTCCAAAGCCCTCCGCTACGGCGTCTCTCATAATCATATGGTGGTTTTGGGACGTTAAACCCCACATATCAATCAATCAATCAATCAATCAATGCACTCAAGTGGCAGCTTGATTGTGCCCAGGGGTGCATCTACGAACCAGATCCGTCTTAACACTCCCACATAACACCAACATTCATTTGGAGAGTTACAAAATGGTTCCGTTAAAATATCAGGCCTTTGAGGAACGAGCGACAAATTATGAAAAGCTAAAATATTAGATGAAATAACTCAGAAAAGTTATACGTGCAACCATATTATGACGCACGATGCTGCGTTTCTTTTGAGTGTCTAAAAGGGGGAGGGGGAGAGAACATGAATTTCTAACACCAACCGTGCCCTGACGCGCGCGAGAGTTAAAATACGTGAGTATTTCATTTGTATCCACCACAGGTAGAATCTAACCCCACACCTTCACGCTAAACCGCACAGAGCCAAAGCAACAAGGTTGCCGCGGCCGGTACATGGCGGCCGACAGTAAAATGGCCATATAGTACCCAACAAAGCTTAACTAATGCAATCAATAATCGACAAGATAAAACACTCCGAGCGATCTATGCAGGAGCCATCATTAACGAAGGGGGAAAAAACTGCACAAAACGATGCGATCTATTTTTAGCATTCAGTCCATCTTTCAAGTGTGTGTGTGTGGGGGGGGGGGGGGGGTATTCATCTTACGCGCGTCCCTTATTCACTGAAGTCGTTGCGAAACGTCGTTTGCTTCCCGATTGCCGTCTTACGCCGCACGCGGTATTTAGACTACATATAAATCAGCCGGGATGAAAGTGTATACGTCCCAGATAAGAGCGCGGAAAAAACGATCGCCACGTACTCATCAACTTCTTTCTTCGATAGTTTCTTTTCATTATTTTTTTTTCCTGTTCTCGCTCCATCGCTCCACAGAGATGCGTCTCTGCGCGTTGATGATCGAGCGCGTCGCTTGACGATGCGTTCGGTTCGTTATATCGAGGCACCCAGCTTAATCTACTTCGTTGTACGAGTATGTACACGTTGAACGTGATGTTTTGGAGCAATTAATGCAGGGCGTAACCCTCGGCGGCCGGCATCTGCCGTAACGCTTCTGGGCGATAAATTGTACACATTCTCACAGCGCGAGATAAGGAAGCTATAGAGAGTCCAGAGAAGTAAGTCGGTAGCAAAACGAGCGTACCTCTTTCTCTCTCGCTCTCTCTAACGTTTCTTTTTCTTTTTTTTTTTCATGTCGAGGCGTGGCGAATGACGTGAATTCGATTCCTTACGCGTGGTGCAACGAGCGAGACAGATTCGAATATAGGGCGCAAGTGAAGGTCACTTTGGTCCGTTGAAACTATAATCAATAAAACTTGCTGCCAGGCGAGTTTATCTATTTTCGGATAAGGTTAATTGGTTTGTTATGCTACTGGTAGTTTAAATATAACGCTTGTCTGCTCTCTTCTTGTCCCTTGCGTTGCTGCCGAGCTATTACGATTCTGATCATGGTATATATACACATTAAAAGTCGAAATTTTCGGTGAGTATGTGTGTGTGTGCAAGGGGGGGGGGGAATTCCCCCCAACTCTGTTTTGTTTTTGTCTTTTTTCGCCTTCTAGCTGCGCCAAACATTAGTTAGCACCAGTTTATCCGCACCAAGATTACGAGAGGAGGCAAGCACGCCAGGGGGAAGGCAGAAAGTTAAAGGGAGAAGATGATAATAAGGAAGTTTGCGGAAGATGACGTGGCCACAGTCAGTCAGTCAAAGAACTTAGAATACTGAGGTCCCGAGGGGCCGATTCTCCCCACAGGGGACACTCGGCCGCGGGCCGCACACGCACGTGGGGGTGGGCGGAGCAAGCCCCACCGCCAAGTTGTGGCAGCGCAGGACTACGTTAGCTGGAGAACCATAAGACCTTTGTCCTGTGGCGGGTGCAGTCAGAATGATTACGCTGACGGTTGTGGTGGTGGTGCGTACCATGGGCACTGATGGCGACGCTCGGCGTGCATTTGGCATTACACCATTATCGGAATAGGAGCCATGTGCTTCGTTTATTATAGATTAGCTTACAGGAGTTTCGCAAGATCAACAGACTCTATCACAAAGGCCTAATCATCCCGTTGAAAACTGCATCTTTAGGTAACGCCACAAATCACGTTTTTTTTTATTGTTGTCTTTCTTTAAGGCGATGCTACATTCGGCTATGCGATTCCGAAGTTCGCCCACTAAATATTAAGATGAACACGGGCAAAAAAACACGCATGCCTCAGAAATTAGGCGAACATCGCCCCTAGTCAGCCAAAAACGAAGGATGCACACTGGCGGCAACCACCGATTCGGATTTCTGGACGCACATAATGAATAATTGAGAAAGACAATATTGAGTTGCCGGGAGTAACACCTGCAGGTGATAAACAGCGGGATCACACGTTTCGACCTCGCCGGCGGGACACCTGTATGAAGTGCTTGGCCGGTGATTTTTTTTTTCTGCGTTTTCAGTCACGGTCATATCATCATCATCATCATCATCATCAGCCTGACTACGTCCACTGCAGGACAAAGGCCTCTCCCATGTTCCGCCAGTTAACCCGGTCCTGTGCTTGCTGCTGCCAATTTATATCCGCAAACTTCTTAATCTCATCTGCCCACCTAACCTTCTGTCTCCCCCTAACCCGCTTGCCTTCTCTGGCAATCCAGTTAGTTGCCCTTAACGACCAGCGGTTATCCTGTCTACGCGCTACATGCCCGGCCCATGTCCATTTCTTCTTCTTGATATCAGCAATGATATCCTTAACCCCCGTTTGTTCCCTAATCCACTCGGCCCTCTTCTTGTCTCTGAAGGTTACACCTTCCATTTTTCTTTCCATTGCTTGTTGCGTCGTCCTCAATTTAAGCTGAACCCTCTTTGTAAGCCTCCAGGTGTCTGCTCCGTAGCTAAATACCGGCAAGATACAGCTGTTATATACCTTCCTCTTGAGGGATAGTGGCAATCTACCGGTCATAATTTGAGAGTGCTTGTCAAATGTGCTCCACCCCATTCTTATTCTTCTAGTTACTTCAATCTCGCGGTTCGGCTCCACGGTTATTACCTGCCCTAAGTAGACATAGTCTTTTACAACTTGAAGTGCACTATTACCTATCTCGAAGCGCTGCTCTTTTCCGAGGTTGTTGTACATTACTTTCGTTTTCTGCAGATTCATTTTAAGACCCACCTTTCTGCTCTCCTTGTTTAACTCCGTAATCATGAGTTGCAATTCGTCCCCTGAGTTACTCAGCAATGCAATGTCATCGGCGAAGCGCAGGTTACTAAGGTACTCTCCATTAACTCTTATCCCTAACTGTTCCCATTCTAGGCTTCTGAAAACCTCCTGTAAGCACGCGGTAAATAGCATTGGGGAGATTGTGTCCCCCTGCCTTACACCCTTCTTGATTGGTATTCGGTTGCTTTCTTTATGAAGCACTATGGTAGCAGTTGATCCCCTGTAGATTTCTTCGAGGATGTTTATATATACTTCATCGACGCCCTGATTCCGCAGTGTCTGCATGACGGCTGATATTTCTACTGAATCAAACGCCTTCTCGTAATCTATGAAGGCTATGTATATTGGTTGGTTATATTCTGAGCATTTCTCTATTACCTGATTGATAGTATGAATAGTGGGCGAACTTCGCGGTCGTATAGCAGTCGACAAAGATGGCGCATGATTCTACGTAGATTAGGTGCTGCAAATGCTACGAAAGCATCCAACTGGATAAGTGGCTATAAATAGGTGCTCGGCTGCTAAACTCGAAGGTCACGGGTTCGACTCCGGCCGCGGCGGTCGCATTTAAATGGAGGCTCACCGGTATAGAGGCCTGTGTACTGGGCAATTTCAGTGCACGTTAAAAAATGAAACAACACCAGCTGGTCAAAAGTTTCGGAGCCCTCGAATGTGGCGTCCGCCATAATCATAGCGTTGATTTGGGACGTAAAACCACACATATTATTATTATTATTATTATTATTATTATTATTATTATTATTATTATTATTATTATTATTATTATTATTATTATTATTATTATTAACAGTGATTGGCCCACACAGACTCTCACTGAATTTTTCCAAACAAGTAGTCAGCTGCAACCCCACGATTTCATTGAAACAACTTTCACAGAACCCCCCCGTCAATGTCCTATTCTTCTAAAAAATAAAACAGAGACGTTGCACCAGTAGCCTAAAAGTGAAATGGCATTGCGAGTACTGGGCTTGGCGCGTGGAATTTTCATCCCTAGGCGGATTACGCGGCAAAGACGCGAAAGAGAGAACTAAGCGATACAGCGCAGGGTCAGCGACGACGCGCGACTTTTTCCTCGCGAAACGGTTGTTGCGTGCTTTAAAAAAGCCGCCGCCCCTCCCAGCAGCCGAAGTCCGCGTTCCACAGCAGTTCTCGGCCGGCGAGGAGGCGGAGGGAAGAGGTGCTTCTTAGTCACAGACCGATGGAAAAAGATGCGCGGAGAAAGAAGCGCCGCGAACATACTTCTCTTGTTTTTTTTTCTCAAAGCGGTGGTGCACTCCCGTCTTATACGCGCGCGCTCGCATTTGCAACGGAATGGTGTTCGCATGCGGCGGCGATCGGCCTGGTGAAACAGGGAGAGGAATGGGTGAGGAGAGAGCGGTGAGGAAGGGAGGACGGAGCGGTGAAGTGGGGGTGCACGAGAAGAGGAGGGTAGGACGGTGTGAGGCTGCGGAGCAGCGGCGGTTCGCGACAAAAAGAAAAACAGAAGAGCAAAACATGGCGCTTCTCTTTCCAGAAAAAAAGCGTGTCAGCGGGACAGACGACCGCCTCATCATCCCGGGCGCCCTCGCGAGGCGCGCACGGCCACTCGACCGCCGCCAGTGTCGGTCCAGCCGTCAGCCATGCGCCACAACCATCGCCAGCAGCAGCAGCCTCCCAGGCGGCTGCGAACCCTGCTAATGCTCCGGCACGGAACCCGGGCTGCGACCCTGTTACTCTTCATCGGTGAGTGCCATGTGCTCTTAGTCCTTCGAGAGAACCTCGTGGGTTCGAGAGACGAATCCTGCGTCGCTCGGACCACGGGTTGCGAGCGGGTAAATTCTGCGGAGACGGCAACCGCGACCTCTCAAGGATCGTCCGTTGGGCGCAGACCCCCGCAGTGGGTCGACGGGGACGTACCTAGTGTGGCGTCCCGCTCGCACGTGGTCCCGGCTTCGACTGTCTCAATCATTTTGACGAACTTGGTGATGAAAAAGGAGTGATAAACAAAAAAGTGATTAAATAGTTTAACGAAAGCCCCGCCATAGTCCAACTAGGCTGACTAAATTATACGTTTGCCACTGCACTTCTGTAGCTTCTGAACGAATAGCAGGCAGGCTTACTTCAATTAAAATTTCATTTGTAAGAGGAAGAAAAGGGAAGAATTAAGCCTGTGTATTGGAAGTATGGCGCGCTTTGTAGAAAATTCCGCAAAAGTCAAAATAATTTTGAAATATTTCGGTCCTAAGGACTTGCCTCTGTGTCTGAATTTGGAAGAATACAAGCGATTGGACCCATTACGGTGCATGGCAGTTCGACCATTCTACGTTCCCACGTTCGCAACAACGTGAAACTTTAGCTGAGAAACAGTTCCGTACGAGCAAGTTCTGCTCTTGCGACCTTAGTTCTCACATTTTAACATGCGTAACCATAGATACCTGGTATTGCGGCGAAGCTCTTGAATGTGATATTACAGGACTGTGTTTCCCGGCGTGCACGGATTAAGATATGTGCGCAGGGCAGTTTCGTTTGCAATCGACTAGCTGGAGTCACAATACGAACGCGTGGTCTGCGTCCAATCAGTCACGCCGACAGCACTGGACTACCAACGCCTTTGCTCTTCATCATATGTAAAACGTGGAGCAGCGCTCACTCTTCTACTCAGTCACTTATGGAGGTGCGACATTGATCACTGATGTCACCGCCACCGACTGGCCTAACCTGGATGCTAGCATCTGTGAACTAGAGCAATTATTTGTTTGTTTTTTGTAATGACTCCCGCTAGTTGACAGGCCGGATATATTACCGTTGACGTCAGCAGCTAGAGTTTTAAGGTACGTGAGTGCAATATAGTGAGGCACTTGGGATGCTTTTTGGTAACTAGTGTAAGTTGCGGCACTGCTGCTCAGAACAACGCCATAGCACTTGAACATATCCGTAAACGCAAAGCACGACTGCAACCCAAGTGCTACTGAGCTTGACTGCCGACTCACAAGGAAGAAATGTACTCGCAGATTAGAGCCGAATGGCTGCGAATTTTCATAGTCCGACATTGTTCCTCTTGCAAGAGTGACACCTTGTGGACTTGGCGCGCCAAACATCGCTGCAGCGAATAACTCGGTTCAGATGCAGCGTGTGCCATCGACCATCATAAAGAGAAGTGGATGCCCGTCTTTCTTATGATTCTACTCTGACATCTGCCAGCAACTCCTTATGGAGACTTCTCGATAAAAGGACGGTGAAGGGGTCAAGTGGTCACGAAGACATGTCAGAAGCATACTGTTATCGCGAGCGTAACATGACCTGCTAAGTAGGGCACTGCTTACGTTGGTACTTGGCGCGCTCCGTAAGCTTTGCGTTGTTTACGCTATATCGAGGTTAGCGTTTCAGCATTGGCCAGCTCGAATACCTGATGCAAATGACACGAATAACGCCGCATGCTTAACTTCGTGTTTTACCACGAATGCTCCCATAAAATAAAAAATAAAAAACTGGCCAATATTTTTGCCGTAAACGCGCTAAACTCAACATGCAATAGTTAAAATGGTCTAAGAGAGCACTTCTTGGGTCTTTACTTGACGTAACGGGAACGTGAAGTATTATTCACCGCGCACGACCATTCTTTCAAAGTCGGGGAAGCGTCCTTCGCCACATTGCTTCAAAGCAGCGTGGTAAGCTTCCTTTACAAGTTCCACACACGAGCAATTGAATAAGTATTTACGTTGTCGAAGGCCAGATTATTTACGCAATATCTCGTGACTTGTGTTCGCGAGACGTAAGTTCATCAACAGAATGTGCTTATTGCAAAAAAATACCTAGTCAGCAATATCTGGCACAACGCATTCGCGTCGTGCGTGTTGTACTGTCTACTGTCCGATCTGAAACCAACACACAAATGTCTTCACTCCACAAGGTCGTTAGCACTGATATAGCAATTTTTCGGGGAGAAAAGAACGGAACAATGAGCTACACTGGCAGAGAATTAAATTGGGCGCTTCACGGTAACGTAGCACTGTCCTATATTAGGATGTAACTGGACCGATCAGCCTAGTTCGTGGTTCTTTGGCGGAAAATTGTGGCACGAAACGCACCGAATTCATGAATCAAGCCCGCTTACATTTGCAACCACGCGGCGAAACCAGCGCAGCATAACACCTGAAGAAAACTTTATTAACGACAGCAGTCTTCATCATATCACTTGTTACTAAGTGAGTTAGAAGGAAACAACTAAAAGAAATTATGGACGTATGCGAAAACATTTCGATGACATCATTTACGTACTCATTTTTCTTGTTACTTACTAGTATATATATAAATTACCCCTTACCCTCCCACCTTTTTTTGTACAAATGACGGTAAAATTGAAGGAAAACACGTTACAATATCTTCTTGTTCAATAGCCATCTTTTTTCCAATGCTTTCCTGCATCTTTCAAGGCATATTAGAATAACGTGCATTTATTCTGAGTAACCAGTAGAAAAGTAAACGCATTCCATCGAGAAAAAGCATTCACTCCGAGTTACCAAAACGAAAGTAAATTCACTCCGAGTAACCAAAACGAAAGTAAACGCATCGCATCGACGCATATACACGAAATTTCTACAAGAAGGTGCCAAACATGCGATAACTATTTTCGATGGAGGCGAAAATGCTGTGGGCCCGTGTGCTCAGATTTTCGGGCGCTTTAAAGAACCCCAGGTGGTTTCCCTGGGGTTCTCCCTCCACCACAATTTCTCTCATAATCACATGGTGGTTTTTGGACGTTAAACCCCACATATCATCAACATGTGATAATCACTTCCTCCGACATGAAGAAACAGGCATAATTGAGACAGTACTCTAATGCTGCCGCATTCACCAGTGCACAGACAATATTGCGGTGTTTCTTCTATTTCTTCGCATTGTACATATTTAATACAGAAGCGCTTACTGTTTCTCAGGCTATCAATGGTGTTAGCTACCGACTGTGCCACTGCATCAACAACACCGCAAGAATATGTCAAACTTTTTTTCCGGGCGGAGTCGCAGTGTGCGGCACGCGGTATATTGGAATGCAGAAAAATTCCCTTTGGTACAGAAAACTGTGATGTTTATTCTTTGAGTTGCATGCCCCATTACGTATATCTTGTTTATTTCTGTCAAGCATATGAGCCGCATTTTCGTTTCAATTTGCAAAAGCCATTTCAGGCAGCTTCTGTTGTGAGCATAAACGGAGAGAAGTCCTCTACACAAAGTGTCGTTACAAGAGCTCTCTTCGTAGAAGTGTAGATTGCTTCAGGGGTACATAGTCTGATTCTGCACATCTGAAACTGTTGTGCAAGTGTAGTGAACCTTCCGTCACAGTGTAGCGGCACTCTGAAACTATAAATACTGTGACAAACACACATCCTTATTTTTAGTGCAGGTCATCAGAACACCGTAATGAATGTGTAATGCCTAACATACACAATGGCAATGCTCGCCCACTAGCGAAGCAGCCTGTTACGCTGCTGTACTATGAAGCATAGTTCTCAGGGCTATAAGTACCGCTCACAGAAATAAAACACTGAAGCATAATATATATTTACGAGATGTAACAGGCAAGGAATGTATAGGGGAAGTTATTAGAACCAATGCAATGTAAATATGGAGAAAGAAAACTGGGTGAAAAATAACTTGCCGTGAGCAGGAATCGAACCTACGACCTCCGAATAACGCGTTCGATGCTCTACCACTGAGCTATCACGGCGGCTATCCCCGCAGCCACTCTATTGGGTTTATATGTGAATTCAAACGTGGGAATGTCAGTCAGCGCCACCTGTAGCCATGGCGGCGAGTGTGGTACACTCTTTTTATGAGCCTGTATGGTGTCACGTAGCACGTGAACTTATTACGAGCTGGCAGCTGACCAATAGTCCCTCATATACAACCTAACGGCACCAAGTCTGCCAGTACGAGACCCTCGTTAATGAATATGTTTTCTTTCTTCTTATTAGAACTTTTCTTTCTTCTTGTTTACAGTACATTGGTTCCAATAACACACCCTATACATTCTTCTCATTAATATTGAGTCAAAACACGGAAAAACGAGCCCTTAGGTATACACTTGTCTCACTTATATATATATATATATATATATATATATATATATATATATATATATATATATATATATATATATATATTGCACAGATGATTGGCTAAAGAAGCTAAAACGTGCGGCCCCACAGTTCGATAAAGTTTTTCTCCATTACTGCTTACGTCTGCCCAGAAATCTCATCTCGTGTTTGCCGCTGCTCGAGTGTTTCCTTTTTTCCTGTTTAGTGAACCAGTGGTGATTACATCAAGAAATGATATCCAGCCAATAAAATGAACGTACACAAGAAACGAAAAAGACAGGAAAGCGGCTCATTTCTCGACTTCCGGTGTACTTTCATTTTTTTGGCTGGATATAATTTCTTAATGCAATGCAGCAACTATCCCAACAACGAGTGTTATTAGAACAGTGGTGAATATAGAATTGGCGCGACTTCTGGGGCCCGCAGGCGCTAGGAGCTTTTGTGTACATAACGCGGACGAATTTTGCTTTCGCCTATAGCCATATGACACTTCGATGCAAAATCACGATGCATACGGAGCATACGAAGTATTAGCCGGCTCCGTGCTAAATTCATCACGGCTGGCAAACCACTCGACTTCGACCAATGGGTTCATGGATCGTTCTGCCATTCACTGTTATACTTCATACGTGAGGCGAACTTGCATGCGTATTTTTGACACCACAAATTATTATATAGCCTAAGGGCAGCCTTTCGAAATAAGAAACAAGAAAATCCCAGCATATCGTATCACGCAATCTGTTTAGTCTGTTTTGCTGTTTGCTTTTAAACGCGTCAATCAGCAAGCTCCCATAAGCTCTGTTATTTTCCACCCGGTTACGTGACATTTCGATGTCATATCTTATTACACAGAAACATCAAATGCACTATGTCGGAGGTACAGAGAAGCGTACAGCAATGTGTTTTTGTTTGTTTGTTTGTTTTTGTTTGTTTGTTTTTGTTTGTTTACATAGCTCTGCGTTACGGTCTTTACTGTCTCGTGTAACGCAGTTATTTCACGTTTTTTGCTTGCTCGTTGCAAAAAAGACTGCCAAAATATTCATTTCAAAACAGCGAGGATCATCCCTCGAGATCAATACAAAACAAACAATAAGCGCTTACGTAACGTTTCATACGGCTTTCGATGATTGATCAACATATGTGTGTATCTTGGCGCATTCGTTGTGGACGATTTCGAAAGGACTGTTGTTATGCAATCAGTTCGACGCAGTTTCTTGTAACACGCGTTTGCGACACTCGTGATATTATAGCGTATGTGGGCATCAGCACATGTAAATCTCGACGTGTTTAGTGTGTGCATGTGTGCGCGTATTCTATGTGTAAAGATATGTACGTGCATGCACTGCCTATGTGCTTTTACTATAAGCTTGCTGAGAAAAGTATCAGTATGTCGAATGAAACTAAATAATTATTCCTACAGCGACATAGTAATCGTGTACATACGTCTTTTTTTTTTTCGCCTTCCTTTCTTCGTTTGTTCTCTCTCTCCCTCTCTCTTTTTCTATGTGCGTCTTCCAACGCGATCAATCAATCGATCGATTAGCTAATCTACACTGAGTGCACGTGACGTTACGGGAATGGAGGATGAACCTGACTAGATTAACTTCGTTCTCACGAGCTGCAAACAATGTCCTACTTTGACGAAAATGCCATTCTCGCCTGCAATAAACAAAATATGCTATAAAAACACCTATGGGCGCAGTACCAATCATGTGTATTGTATTCGTGCATCTTAAAAGCACGAATGTAGCTGGTGGTTGAAGCTAATTTTTTTCCTTAAGCCGCCAAAAAAAAATCGACAAGAAGGGAGGGCGAAGCTGAAATGACAGACGAAAACTGGGAATCATTCTATGCCAAAATGGGCGGCCAACGGCACTCTATACTAAACTGAACGCGGTAGGCAACACGGGGCGCGCCGCTGCCCTCTTTCTCACGACGCGTGAAGTTCAGTGCATATCGTGGAAAACAAGAACGTCTGCGAAATGCTCTCATTTTTAAGAATTCGGGACGAGCTACGGCTTTCCATATGCACGCGCACGACGCGAGAACCAACTCGGCGCATGCGAACAGGACGCGCCGCGTAAACAAGTGTATGTATATACGAGTGCGAGACGACGCATAGCCAAAGTGGAAACAAGCGACGTGAAAGAAAGAAAGAAAGAAAGAAAGAAAGAAAGAAAGAAAGAAAGAAAGAAAGAAAGAAAGAAAGAAAGAAAGAAAGAAAGAAAGAAAGAAAGAAAGAAAGAAAGAAAGAAAGAAAAGGCTGTGAGCGTAAGTGAGCATAACGCCATTCACATTCGTCGCCCGCCGTAGATGCAGTTCAGTACAGCGCTTTTGTGTCGTTTATGTCACCGTGTGGGTCACAGCGACGGCAGCTACGCTAGAAACTCCGTTCACTGGGGAAAAAAAAAGAAAGCGAGTTCACTGTCTACCGCTGCAGGCAAGACGAGACGACGACGAGAAAGGGGACCGGCGAAACCACTCTGTCGTCCCATCTCCTTTCTCCGCTTTCATTTATTTTCTCATTCTGGGAAAGGAACGACCGCGTTGCATCTTCAGTTGTTTTGCATGTTGTCTTTCAGCCGCATAAATAGACGATAATTGGCCGCTGCTGAGACCCAGTTCGAAAGTGCGCTTTCCTTCATATTTCTTTGCCGTGCTGTATATAGTCCGTAGTTCAAATGGGCTTCTGAATGAGGGGCAGGCTTTTTAAAGTCGCATTTTAAGAAAAGAGGAACAAGTGCCTAATAAGAATATTTGTCACAGGGTCACTGTGCGGGCACCGTTTTGCATAGTTTCGAAATATCCCACTTTTGCATGCATCGAGATTTATTCTTGGGTGATCGCGCTTTTTTATCGGACAGGGACGGACTGAATACACCACAAACGCAGAGCGCAGACTAACAACTATTTAATCCGTCTCTGTACAGTAAAAAGCGCGATTACCCAAGATGCAACACACCAACTGGATGCTGTAGATGCTTTTATTAAGATTTACTCGCGCTTTTGGCTGCTCACTGCGAGGAGAGTTGATTTCCTTGTTGATAAAAAGAAAGAAAAGGCTGACCACTACTGGAATTTCGGCGCGTTTTATAGCAATCAGCATTTTTTTTTAATAGATGGGGGCACGCCCATATTCGGATTTCTCAACATACAGCTATATTTCTCTCCAAGTGCCACGGCTAACTGCGACCGTTGAAACACGCTTACGTAACCAGCCGAAACAAGGTTGCCCATTTACGTGGATCGCTTGCTGGACTAATGTGAATGGGCTTGGACGTGTAATAACCAGCGTTCTATCATTGCGGGTTGTAAAGATAGCATGCTTTAGATGGGCTGCTGACCCGCAGGTCGCGGGATCAAATCCCGGCCGGCTGCGGCGGCTGCATTTTTGGTGGAGGCCCGTTGGCTGAGATTTGGGTGCACGTTAAAGAACCCCAGGTGGTCAAAATTTCCGGAGCCCTCTACTACGGCGTCTCTCATAATCATATGGTGGTTTTGGGATGTTAAACCTCACATATCAATCCATCATTTTTGAGAGCTTCGCTTTTAAAGGTCAAGGTAAAACGTCGGTTATCAGCCGCGCCCACCAACGGACACAGTCCGCGCCTAGTTTCCCGGTATGGCACGAGCCGAGCACGAGCGACGAAAGGCACGCTTATACCCCTGTCACACGGCCACCACCAAACTCCGTTAAACACCGTTAACGTAAATATCCCTTAGGGGGTTCGACGGAGAAGGAGTTGTGGCAGTGTCACACGGCAATGACAAGGTTGTAACAGTTGCCGCGAGGAGGCTCAGCTGGCGCTGTTTCATCTTCGAAAAAGTATTCTAATTTCATCTCTATTGATTTTTTGTGAATCCTTTTTATGCTGTTTTTACAAAAAGCACTGTTAAGTAGGTATGCGACTAAAAAAACATTAAAGATAAGGTTGCACGGCGGGCTTGTTGGTTATTCATGTTGTTCGAGGTATAGCGCATCCAGTACGGGACAGAGAAGAAAACACAGAACACATACACGGCGCTAACTTTCAACAATGCGGTTTAATCCGAGAAACAGCAATACTTATACCCATACATGGCGTGCCACAACCACGTGCTAGAACCAGAAGACTGATCTACTGCAACTCATGCGACATTCAAATAATGCAATTATTTCAATGATAATTATATCGACGGCTTGCTTATACACGCGTCCCCAAACTTAGCAATGAATTTTGCTTCTATGATGAGCCTTGTCATTTGGTTAGTGCTTCTTCCGATTACGCTGGTGCGATTAAAGAGGGGTTGGCACCCGCATTCTTTGCAATTCACTGCAAAGAATGCGGGTGCCAACCCCTCTTTAATCGCACCAGCATAATCGGAAGAAGCACTAACCAAATGACAAGGCTCATCATAGAAGCAAAATTCATTGCTAAGTTTGGGGACGCGTGTATAAGCAAGCCATCGATATAATTATCATTGAAATAATTGCATTATTTGAATGTCGCATGAGTTGCAGTAGATCAGTCTTCTGGTTCTAGCACGTGGTTGTGGCGCGCCATGTATGGGTATAAGTATTGCTGTTTCTCGGATTAAACCGCATTGTTGAAAGTTAGCGCCGTGTATGTGTTCTGTGTTTTCTTCTCTGTCCCGTCCTGGATGCGCTATACCTCGAACAACATTAAAAATAATTTCATATAAAAACGCATTTGCTAAATGTAGCGATGCTGCTAGTGACGCTGGCCACATTGTGCTTTTAGTTGTTTTGCTGCTGTGTATATGCCCGGTACCGGTACGAAAGTTATTATGCTTCCTTGCCTTGTGGGCGCACAATTTGTGTTCTTCAGCCATGAGTGACACAGCGGACGACGTGAGGAAGTGGTACGAAAATGCGCTGGTAATGACGTTGATCGGCTGGCGCCGACCGGCCCGACTCGCGGGGCATGGTGTGTAGGGCATCAGTGTTGAGAGTAAGTGAACTCTGGCGGGCGTAAATATATGCAGACACCCGTTGTGAATGAGTACTACAACGAAAGAACGTTTAATATTGCCAAAATGTATTATTTTTTCACTGCGGCCACTTAGTGCTCGAAATTGTTCTCTGACCTCTAGACTGCTGGGGTCGAGAGTACCTCGTTTCTCTGCGAAGGGAGATCGTTGAACGTCCTTTGCGAAATGCTCCGTTTATCTTCGTTTGCGTAAGGGTGGCCGTGTGACACGGACCGCATCTTCATTGTCGTAAGAACGAGGGAGTTAAACGGTCTTCACAGGTGCCCGTGTGACAGGGGTATTATTCTACCTGGGACCCGCTTTGCACATTAGTTCTGGCTTTGGAGTTTTTGACATTTTGGCATGGTCTGTGAATGAATGTGGCTCGACTCTACTTTGTCTGCGCCAAGAAAATACCTTGCCAGAATTTTTGTTTGTTTAACTTTACACCGCTTGTACAAGCTTCTCCCCCACCCCGCTTTTTTTAAGGAATTAAAAATGGTTATTATTATTATCTTCACTCACCAGCATAGGACCGCATACGGAACATAATAGTGCTTGTGACATTATTGTCCCTTCTTTTTTTTTTTCGCTAAGTTTCGAAGAAATTATATTGGACATGTCTACGTTACTATAGCGACACATTTATAGGAACAAGCGTAAATTTGAGCAGACAAATTTGCGTATGCTTTCGAAAATTTGCATGAAGATCGTGCTCGTTTAATAGGGGGAAATACGCGCAACAATCCATTTGATTAAGACGTGCTTAATACAAGAAACAAACTAGGACTATCTAGCTATATAGGTTTTAGTTGATGACGGCGGCTATCAAATTGAATATTGAATTTGTTTCCCTCGAGATTGCGAGGTCTACGACGGAAACCGATACCAACGGCACAAATGCCCGACGAACGTACCTGTTCCGCCAACAGGTGGAGCAGCACGCGAGTATAAAATAGAGTTACTGTATATGCTACCTTTAAGGTAGCGTATACAGTAACTCTAGTATAAAATGGGTTGATCACACAGAGATTTCAATCTACCAGCACAGTCCATACTCTTCAATATAAAGGTGAGCGTGCGCGCGTCTCTTCTCATTTAGTCTCTGTCCTTCGCGCTCATCACCCGAAAGTGTAAACGCACCACAGAGCGCACATGCGCAGGACGAAGTGAAGTACCGAAACAAAGCAGAGATTGACGGCGGGCCGTTGAATGGCGCGTAATTCGCACTCGCCCTCGTAAAACACCCCATACGCGAATCGAGGCGCGCTTCACGCTCGGCGCTGAGCGCTGGGCGTCGTCGACTTCGGCATTGAAATGGGAAGTCAAAGGCCAGCAGCAGATCAGTGGCCTTGCACGCTCCTTCCTCGCTCGCGGCGCCCCCAAGCGCGTCGACACACAAACACACATGAACAGCGGGCCGTTCCCGGCAAACGGTCCAGTGTCAAGGTCTGATTGGCGCCTCACTTCAGGACTTCCTTCCTCCGGCCATGTTTTTCTTTCCTTCCTTGACTGCGCATCCGACTAGGCGGCGTTAATCGACGCTGCGTTTCGAGTCGGCACGCCCGGTTTCCCGTGCGGGAAGACAGCGAGGGCTGCACTCATTAGGCCCGGCTGCGCGCTTTCGTGAATCGTCGGAGGCGGCGCTGCTATACACACGACGCACTATAAGCCCCGCGTAGAGGCCTACGATGCACGGCCGGCGCGCGCGGTTCTGTTTCGTTTAGCTTTGCACGCCGTGCACGTATTACGCATCCGACGGGCTTTTTCCCACTGCCGAATCTCGTTCCGCTGACGGATTATCGCGTGGCGATTGCCGGGTCTCACGACGACGACCTTTTCGCCGGGAGGGCGCGTATTTAATGCGATCGTGATGCGCGCGCGGATCAGGCTCGGCGAGCAGCGTTTACGCGCGTCGCCGGTTGTGTGGGGATGCGGCAACGTCCAGGGTGATATCGCTGATGCGCTCCGTTATATCACCGGAACAAGAAGTCTTGTTTCCTTTTCAAGGGCTACTGTGACGGTTATGCATACCACCCATTGATTTGATTGATACGTGGGGCTTAACGTGCCAAAACCACCATATCAATATGAGAGACGCCGCAGTGGAGGGCTCCGGAAATTTCGACTACCCGGGCTTCTATAACGTGCACCCAAATCTGAGCACACGGGCCTACAGCACTTTCGCCTCCATCGAAATACGACCACCTCCGCAGGGATCGAACCCGTGGCCTTCGAATCAGCAGCCGAGTATACCTAACCGCTACACCACCACAGCGAACGTCGTTTTTTTTTTTTTACGTTAGTCAGCCAGGTTTTCTTCATCGTAAGCTATCAACCAAGACGAGCAATGCTCTAAGATCCGCTCTGCAGCACTTGAGCAGTCATATTTCTAAATGTTAATGAATATTATATTTATTAATTATCAATTATTTAGTTAACACGTCAGAACTACGAGGGACCCCGATCCCTGCTGAACATTGTGATGAAGATATTAAGGTTGAACCGTACGCCAATATCTAGCGCTGTAATTAAGAATCAAACACGCGCAAAAAGAAAACAATATAAAGTGCGACAGCCCCCCCCCCCCCAAAAAAAATAACAATAATTCGTGATTACAATATTCAGAGCATTGAAGCAGGGTTGAAGCGCGTTTAATCTAAGCCATGTTGTATAAAAAACAGAAGGGCGGGTTGGGACTGCGAGAGTAACACGACAAGGCCTAAACCGAAAGTATAATGAAGCAGCTTTTGGAACGCTAAGCCAAACGTAAACAATAAAGGAACGAACACCCACACGCGCTTGCTTGCTTGTTGTGTGTGTTTGTGAGTGTGTGTGTGCGTGCAGTAGAAGCGGTGGCAGCAAGCAAAACAGAGATAAACGTCGACCTTCAACAGAACTTTACTAAATTCAACATTAAGTGAGCTTTTCTACACAGCCTGAGACAGCTTCATGAGTATTACAGTGCAATAAAGTTCAGATTGAAGTGTGGTGTGTCTTATTTGAGTTTTTTGCTGTACCCCATGCCATGTTCTATAAAGATGGATTATTGTTTGTTATAGTGAAAAATATGGATAGAAAGGATAGCTCAGGGAACGTAATCAAACTATGCAGGGAAACAGGCCCTACGGATAAACCATGGTATTGTCCACCATGGTATTGATTGCTCAGCAGCTAACGTGCTATTCTTAAAAGTTCGAGGACTCGGGTTGAATTCCTGGACGCCACGATGCCCGCACTTCTACGTGAGAAAAAAAAAGAGGGGGGATGCTACACACCTATATTTAGGCCCACGTTAATCGATCTCCAGACGGCCAGAATTAATGTGGATTCCCTTCATTACAATACCTCATAATTATATCGCGGTTTCGCAACTAAAGCCCCAGTATATATATTAACGAAATTTAGAAGGAAAGTTGCAGGCATGCAGCAGGAAATGGCGTTTTTAAGTCGTAAAGGGTCGAAAATTTGGTGCGATATTGGTCCCTAGGGGGAACTACATTGGCTGCCAGAGATTTTGAATCATCGTCGTAGTAAGTGCATGACAAATTGCAACATTTCTGGCCCTTTTTTGAACGGCTTAGAAGTAATAATAAGAAACAGCGAATATATGGTTGATCTTAGAAGCTCAACGCGGCCTTCTTGGCTGATGCTAGGTCTTTTCTTGGCGTAGACAATGTGGAGTCGAACCACGGCCCGTCACAAACCATGCGAGAATATCCAAACTCCAGCGCCAAAACTAGCGTGCAGGAATTGATGTGGCAACCCCGGTAGAAGCGCGGACCATTCGTCGCTCGTCTCGCGCCACGCCGTACGCATTTGCGCGAGCTTTCAGACCTTCGCTCTTAATAACAACTGTTGGGGTTTTACGTCCCAAAATCACGATATTATTATGAGATACGCCGCTCCGAAAATTTCCACGTTATTTTTTTTTTACCTGTTAACTTGCACACCAACTCTGGGCTGTCCAGAGGCACCACGATGCGGCGGTGAGGCTCGACCTACGCGTTTCGACGTGGTAGCGGCCCGCTGCTCTACCTCCTTGAGGTAGTGTCCCTCAGGACCTCAATAAAGTTCTGTGTCTGTCTGTCAGTCTGTTACTAAATCTAAAATCTAAACAAACGAGCCTCTTGTGTCTTGCCACCATCGAGATGCGGCCGCCGCGGCAGGAGCACTACCCCGCCACCTTCGGGTCGGTAGTCGTGCACAACTCGAGACCACCACGGGGAGTTAGGTTTACAAGTGGTTCTCGTAGAGCGCTTCGAAGCGACCAACTGTTGCACCACGTTCTTCGTTCTATACGTGTTGTTGCGGCTCGGGGTGCTGAGTCGTATCCCACCGCTGCCACCAGTTGTTGCGGCTCGGTGTGGAAGGTGTGGGATACGACTCAGCACCCCGAGCCGCAACAACTGGTGGCAGCGGTGGGATCGCGACAACTGGGAGGCAGCGGTAGGATACGACGCAGCACCCCGAGTTACGACAACTGGTGGCAGCGGTGGGATCGCGACAACTGGTGGCAGCGGTGGGATCGCGACAACTGGGAGGCAGCGGTAGGATACGACGCAGCACCCCGAGTTACGACAGTGTATAAATTCTAACTCGCGCCGCTATCACCTCACGAAGCAGTCCGCGCAGATTCCGTAAGTGAGCCGCTTAACCAGGGGAAGTCAAGTTCACGGAATGGACAGCTACACGCCGAACGGCCCCTACAAATTAGACTTCGTGATTGCCACTTTTCTTTTAACTCTTTAAGAACGTGCAGTCGTTTTTTTTTTTTTTTTGAAGCACGGCGCGCACCACACATTACTCCGCGAGCAGTGGCGCGCGCACCTACACAGCCAGGTCATTTCAAGTGCACTGAAACTTCCTTTCGAGCGCCCCGCAAACAAGCCCACCGGCAGAGTTGTGCAATATAGATGCCATGCTCTCGAAAGAAGCCGAGAACGAACCGGGCGCATAGCTGCAGCGAGAGAGAATAAGCGTCTTCTCACGACGTAACCGTGAATGCCCATTGGAATGGCGGTGCGGCTCAGCCGCGCAATACGCATGTACTCGCACTTATACTACGCGCCAAGGCTACGCGCTATTGAGGGTATCGCCGCTTCTATAACAAAATGATGCACGACGCCGCTTCTTATAAAGCGAAACACGACTGTGACGAGCCTTTGCCATGCTTTTTTCTGCCGGCTGCTGCCTTTTCTCTCTCTCTCTCTCTGTTGGAAACATGCGCACGCGTTGACGGGCGGCCGCTATAAAAGCTCTGTACAACTCGTTTGAGCGTGCAAGTACGCACAACTCTCGGACAGTTAGGAAGAAAAAGTGGGACAAGTTTATGATCCGAAGCAAAAAAGTGGAACGCGCAGAGACGAAAGCCGGACGGGATGCCTAGCGACGGCGAGACGGTCACTGCAAACGCGCGCCAGCGTGCCGTTGGCCTTCCCTTCCTGCTGTCTGAGGATCTTTGGGTTCACGCTTTGATATCGGGAAGCTACGTCGAGTACGAGTCATCGATGTATACACTAAAGGCGCACGGGCACCACAAAGAAACGAAAACGCTACAAACTGTGGCCATTGGGTATGTGTAGTGTATACATTACCTTACTATGCTTTACCTCCTCGATGTGTAGTGTATACATTACCTTACTATGCTTTACCTCCTCGAGCAAGTTGTGACGCGTAGTTCCTTTTTCACTGTCCACGCAGGTCCCCTCCTGTGGTTACCGAATGGCGCAGAAGCACAGGTAAGCAGAACGGAGTCGTTCCCCGTCTTGGGACTGGACATTTTATCACGGCGAAGCGGGTCGAAACCACGCGGAAAGCAACAGATTTTGACGGAACACGCGTCACGAACTGTTTTCGATAATCGAGTTTACAAAGCTTTGAGTCAGAACTTTCTTGCCGGGGACTTCGGGAACTGTAGCGGAGAGAGCAAGCGAATAGAATTTTCGTCACGTCCCTAGCGCCGATGTTCGATCGCTTAAGGCCTGACCAGACGTGCGCGTTGCAGCGCGTCAGCGCGTGTATTAAATTAATGACGCGCACCGCGCCCTTTCCCAAGAGAGAAGGGGGTCGCGCGGCTAAAGCTGCGCTTCCCTCTCTCTCCATAGGAAGAGGCTGTTTGCCGTCACACCTGTCACAGCGCACGCTCGGCTCGAGTAATACTCGTCTAAACCTGAGACCCACATTGCGTTTCTTTGCACACTTGAGAGTAAAGGTACCGACAATCCAGTGCACTTAATGGTGCGGAAATTTCCTCGGTGCATGTTCTTGAAGACCGAAAAACAGTAAACCAATTCTCTTGGCTTTTCAATGGCTAAACAGTGCAAGCAACATGAGATAGAGGCTGGAACACACGACAAGAGCGCAAACAACTGTATTTTGATAACGAGTTTACCCAGCATTCAGTACTTCAAAGCAACAAAAATTCTCATCTGTGCGCTCATATCACTGCGCAGCTCATCAAGCTTCCGAGGCTCTCCGGTCGGCTGCGGCTACCCTTCTTCCGCAAGGACCCGACGAAGCCGCTTCAGAATGGCCAGAACATGGAGACGGACCTGACCAACTTCCTCCAGAACGGCGCGCAACCGGGAATGCCGACGTTGCACAAGCTCCTCTTGAAGCAGTACGCCACGCCGCCGATGCAGGGCGGCGCCAGCGCTCCCCAGGCGAGCCACCTTTACCCGTCCTCCATGGCACCTTTCGGCATGCCCAGGCTTCCGGCACCCACTTCGATGAGGCCCATGGGTCACCCACCACCACCACAATTTCCGATGTATCTGATGCCCAATCACATGGCCGGCTTCCACCCAATGAGACCACCGTACTACCCACGACCGGGTATGATGCCTGGCATGCCGCTGCCATCGTCGCCTTTCGCCGTACTCCCACCTCCTCCGAGCCCGCGGCCACCTCCGCCACCACCTCCCAAGACCAACAAGAGGCCCGGGCCGGGGCCCAACGTGCTGTTCGCGGAGAAGCAGCCGCAGGGCAGCGACGGAAACTACGAGTCCGGTGAGATTGAAGACGAGACGCCCATTATCATACGCGGCCGCAAGCACCACGGCAAACGGCGGCGTCCCATCGTCATCGAAGAAGACGTGTCCAGCGAGGAAGACGACTCGACTAGGCCCATAGTGGTGCGCGGCCGCAAGCCATACCGCTTCCGCGGCCGGAGGCCACCACTCGGCGATGACAACGACGAGCAGGACGAATCGGCCTACCCAAGTCGCAAGAGGCCCGTAACTTACATCGAGGACATGCCCGAGTCGCGGCCTTACGGTATGCGGGGCGGCGGTGGCGGCTTCGAGGATGAGGTGCCCAAGCCGTCCGGTAGCTTCATGCACGACATCAATACGGGACCGAGAAACGTTCTGCGGTACAGCACCAACGCGGGACGCTTTTTTCACCCGGACAGCAGCCGCTTCGACACACTAATGACATCAGAACAGAGGAGCAATCCGAGGACCACGAGTTCGCCGGGGTTTTACACGGGTTCACCCGGCAGCGTGATACACGACTTCAGTCTCATGCCCCAGAGGCACCAAGACTTCTCGGGGCTCCTCGACGAGTCTAAGATGGTCCTCTCACCGCACATCGACGCCATCACGCCACTCAGGGACCGTCACGAGGCCTCGAGTTTCTTCCCAAATAAGCTCGAGTCTTCGCCACAGCCGTCGTCTAACAAGGACATGCAACCCATAGTCTTCCACCTGCCCAACAAGGCGCCCCAAAATCGCGAAAAGTACGTGCAAGCGCTCATCGTTCCAATCCAATCAAACATTGATCAAGTAGCTGAAGAGACCCTCGACAAGGCAACCAGCAATCGCGTCCTTATAAGTCCCAGAGGACAGTCGTACGTGATATTGCCACCAAGAACTGATGGTCTACAGGAGAAGCAGCAGAAGGAGGCGGGTCCTCTCACCGATTCTTTCGAGCAGGAGGGGCCCGGCAGACATGGAGGACATGTCGCTGCCCAATCCTTTATGCCAGTTACGTACATGAGGCCACCCAATGGCTTGGATTCTCCTGATAACAGAATTCAGCCCACTTACCACCCCGTCGACGCGTCACAAAGCTACGCACAGCCAACTGCTATTCGCATTCTCGTCAGGAATCCCATGGACGGCACGAGCAAGGAAGTCTTCTCCAGCACAATAAACACCGGAGGTCCGTACCAGCAATTCGGAGGGGAGCCGCAGTACAACCCCGGTACGTACAACTATGGTCCCGGTAATGACCAGAACAAGAGCAAGCTGGTCATCATCGCTCTTCCTAGGAACCAGCCGAACAGAGCTTCTCCGAATTCGCGTTCTAGCCCGGCGACGAACACCTACTACCAGCCGACGGCGCTTAACAAACGGCTGCCACCTAATTCGGCCGAAACGTCGACACCGGTGCCTGTAGTGTACAACGATCACCGACCGACCTCCCAATACCTGGCGCCGAAGGTTCCTTACGAAGTTGTCACTCAGCAAAGCTCCGCATCGTTCGGTTTGCCGAACAGCAAGCCGAAGATTGGAAACTTGGGAAAGACGAGTTTCAGTGCAACATCTCCATTCTACGAACTGGACAGACCGCGGCAGCAATCGCGCCACAAAACGAAACCGTCCTCATCGTCTTCTAACCACGCCAGGAGGACGCCGTCTACCTACACTTACTACCGGCAACAGATAACACCAGCGCCATCCTCGTCATCGGTTGCCGGAGATGCGGCACAGAGACGCACCACTCACGTCTCCCAGTATGCCAGGCGGAAGTACTCCTCTGCGTCGGACGGTCTGCTGAGCGAGCTGCCGTACGACCCGGGCTACCCTACGCCCTTGGTGAGCAACTCGGCGCAGGAGTACCCGGCACTGACGAAGATCCCCGAGACGTCTTTCAGTTGCCACGACAAGGTGCCCGGATACTACGCCAGCACCGAGCACAGATGTCAGGTACGAATCCCATGACTTGCTCTATTCACGGGAGCGTTATGCAGAAAAAACGTCGTAACATTATAGATCGCAAAGCTTTGCTGTAAAATATTAACTAACAAATAACAAAGCTTAATATCAGAAGCAAGAGGCTGAGTCTCGGCAGCCCTGAATGTTCTTGTAAACACTGAATATGTGACCATTGTATTTAAATAGGATTACAGGTGGGGTAGAGATAAAAGGCATGGCAGTTATTCATTAGTATACACTCAGTACCCAGAGAGTGTTGCGGAGGGGGTGGGTACAATATGAACACCGCAAAATGATGGCATTGAAGGAAATACAACAAATCACAGGTTATGAAATAGAAAACAAGAAAAAAAAACAATAGTGTGCAGTTGCACCATAAAGAAACTGTGGACTTGAACAGCCCTTGGTCTTTAGTGGCAGCAACAGAGGGGCCTGTTGGCTACACCGTGCTGGGTGAATGCGAAGTGAGGAAAATGCTAGGAATAAATAAGCAATGTGAAGCGTCGATGTTCACTAAAAAGTAGCACAGTCTTGTTGCTTTCCAGAATTGAAGCAGTGATTATAGTCATAATGATGATGATAGCTGAGGTTTTAAATGCAAAAACTACCATAAGATTATGAGAACAGCCACAAGGGAGGGTTCAGGAAATATCGACCATCCGGTATTGTTTAACGGGCTCTCAAATTTCACAGTACACGAGCCTCCAGCGTATTGCCGTAATAGAAATGCGACCAACGTGGTGGGAGATCAAACCCGGTCGCGAACTTCAGCATAGATTGTGTGACCTCATATGCAAGACATGACAATATCAAATATATTAGGCAGCTTGACACGCAAAATGTTTTCCTGAGAACATTTTCATACAGTTCAGTGTAAATCAATTTAAGAATGAACTACCTTTTTCTTATGCAACCTGGCAATTTCTCCGAACAAATTTTGTCATATGTTTCGTTAACTTCTAATTTAGAGGACCTACGTCGAAGACACCAAACAATTAAGTTAATTCTAGAGCTTCGCTTTGGTAAGGCTACTCATGGTCGTGGTTTAACTCGTGGCTTAACCCGATACAGAACACTCCACAAAAGCGATGTGTCTCATGTCTCAATGACTAAACAGTTATCGGGTCAGACCGCCTTGATACGTATGTGCGGTTTAAGTCGCTTTCATACTTTAGCGCACCTAATTTTCAACATCAGAACCGAGTTCCAATATTAAATCGCATACACTGTACAAATAAGCACAATATAAGGAAGCGAGCAAGACAGGTATTCTTACTGCCCTATTTTGTAGAGCCAACCATTTCAGGGAACGCTTATTAGTGTGAGCCCTCAATAGCCTCATTTTCAAACAAAATGCTGGTATCAGTAACTAGTTGCAGGCTCTGCTTCATTGCCGTTGTAGGAAAGACGTGTAATCAGTAGTGAAACTTCTTGGGCGAGTTGGTTCATACGTACTGCATAGTGATGTCCTGTCCGGACTTTCTCTGCGAGTGTTCCTCATGTTAGACTAAAAAGCGCGAATGGAAGCTGTGAAAGGACACGTCACTTTGCTACGGTATATAACACTTTCCCTGTGTACAGAGATCACGGGTGAATAGTGCATTGGTTACGAAGTCAACATTATTTAGATGCTCCTGAACAAATCAAGCACGAGTGTAGTACATTACAATTTTTTCCCCGCATTCTCAAACTTTCAGGTGTACCACCACTGCACGACCGCTGGTTCCCTGCAGACGCTCCTGTGTCCCAACGGCACCGCTTTCAGCCAGCAGTCGCTGATGTGCAAATGGTGGCACGATGTGTCCTGTCCGCCACAGCGGACCAAGACAACGCAGCAGACCGTCAAGGACTCCTCATTGCAGAGCCTGACGGAAGACGTCGGCTACCCCGTGTACAGGTGGCCCAGCGAAACGCAGCAGCCGCAGCATCGACCATTGTCGCCTCCGGCGAGCGCGGCCCACCAGCCGCTATCCACGACTCGGGCTCCTCCACCACCCAGCTACAGCAGTTCCGTCAGCTTCAGCATCGCCGCCGGCACAAAGGCCCACACGCTGCCGCCTTTCACCGGCAGCGGAGGAGGACAGTCTACGGAGTACACGTTGGGCCTCGGCAGGGGCAAGCTGCAGAACTCTACTGTGACCTTCCAAGCAGGAGGCCAGAAAGTCGTGCGGGCGCGAAAGCTGGTGAAGATCCGAGGGTCCACTGTGGCCGGAGGACAGACGCGACAACGGAGCAAAGAATCGTCCACGACGCAGTCGCCTGACGCCAAATCTAGCGCGGAGTGAGCACCCAGCAACGTCGCCCCAGCTAAGCGAACCAAGGCGGAGGAAAGACGCGGCCACTAGAAAACAGCGCACAAAAAGCCCCGCAAAGACGGGACGAAGCGGCTAGACCTCCAACATGCCAACTCGGCAAGAGTCCCGCGCATATGCTATGGTTGGCGTAACGTCGCTCCCCGTGTATGGACTCCAATGTGCAGAGCAAAACGGGCTGACTCTCTACAGATGGGTCGTGCAATATGCAACAGAGGTCGAAGTACTGTATTTTCCGGTCCACATTTCGCACCCACCACGTAGTTCTCACAAGAAGATTTTCGGTTGAACCGTTCGTTGTGCGTGCCGAGGATGCCTAACTGGGAGATGAAGTGTTGTTAAACGATATGTAATGCCATTAAGTGATTGGAATACTCTGAACTCGCTTCCTTAGAGCTTGCCTCAAACAAAAAAAAATTATCCTCAAGTGATAGGATAGTACTGAAAGCTGCACAAGGCATGGTTACTCTTAGGGAACATTGGTGTACAGGACCGCACTTACGGCACACCAGCGACGCGAGTGAAAATCTTCAAATACACAGTGCCAGAACTGTAGACCGGAGATAAGGGTACATTGAAAAGCGGCACGGGCTACATACAAAGAATAGAGGAGGGATGGGACATACGCAAAGTTGGCGAGTGGGTGGGGAGAGGTGGGGGTGGTTGGGGGGGTGCAAGACTGAAAGGGATCCGTGTGTGCACACTCACTTAACCCGGTGCTTGTGTGGCTGGCCAAGGCCGCTACGAGATGACAAGGTGAAGCAAGTAAGCCCGGCCGCCAAGCCGACTCCGTGAGCATTAACACTGCCGGATTGACACATCTGCGGTCCGTCTACTGCTGGGCAGGGTTCAGGATCGTAGACCATCTTTACACTTTCTTGTTTTTTTTTACTCTGTACATAACAGCACTTTTCTGACCTCATTTTTTTACTTGAGTGAGAGATGTCCTTATTTTTTAGCGTTTTTGTTTAATAAAGATGTATTTAATTATGTATCACGCTCCCGTTCCATTTCACGTAAAAGCGTATGTTTATACTTCCAGAGTAAGTGTGCCAGCGAGTCCCGTCAACGAAATCTCCCTAAACGGGTCTGTGCAGTCAAAACAGACACCAGGACACACATGGCGACTGGATGTGTAAGCAGAGTTACGGAAACAAAGTTCCTATTTGCTTACTATTAAACGGCGCAGAAACCACTCGTCGGGCACGAAAAAACACATCGTGCGGACACAACACACTGCTATGAACAGCGCAGCCAAGCTTTGCAGTCGTTCGCGGCAATAAGTTTAACGGACAGTGCGAATTAAGCTATAATTTTCTCAGACACCTTCTTTTGATAAATAAGCCTCACTCTCCAGAGCTGCCAGCGCCAGCTGTGTGACGTCGAACAGCAGATGACATGTTATTGGCCAATAGCCGACATAAAGCATGGGTGGCGTTGGGATCAGATGCTTTTCCTGACACGGATTGTCGCCACGTAACGGCGCAGCGCTCCATAGCCTGCTAACATTACGCAGTAGCCCCACTACCGCGCTTACGAATCGCAATGGGGAGAATCGATCGCGTTTTATCAATCGCTTATATGGTCAGAAAACGCTGTCGACGGGTAGTCGAGGGATCCTGAGAACACGCGAGCCAAATATTATAGCGCAGCACGCGGCCTAATTTACGATAAAATATTAAAGCTGGCTGAAAATCGCTTTTTCTTGTTTCGACAAATTATGCTATATTCAAAAATCATTACGCCACACACCCAAGTTCCACGCCATTGGCTGATTTGAACAAAGCGCGCTCGGGAGTTACTGGGGTCGCCACGGAAAGCTACGAAGTGTCCGCGCGTGCGATCGCACTGAGAAGCCACACACACGGCGAGACCTGTTCGCTTGGGTCTTCGTGGCTCTCACCGCAAGCCGTGCCGCGAGGTCTTGGCGGCGAGCCCGAGCTGCTGCTGCGTTGCGAGCCAGTCGTGTTGAAGCATTGGTCTTTTGGGGCATGGGCATCGGCAGTGGGGTGCCAAAGACACGAGCGCACCCTCCCCCAGCCGTGATGCAACACGGTTGTGAACCCCCCCAAGGCAAAATCCTGCCGACGCCCTTGCTCCGGGGTGTCCACGCTGCAGAGCGGTAACGAAGAGTATTCACAAAGTGAGCTTCCAGCGAGAATAAATGAAGCACTCACCTAACTACAGCAGGCGGCTCTGCTTGCGTGACTGACCGAAGGGCGCAGCTGCGAGAGTAAAGCCTCCTAAAACTTCGTAAAGACCCTAAAAAGAAGTTCTAGGGGCTTCATGCGAGAGTAAGGTCCCTAGATGAAACATGTTTCATCTAGGGACCTTATGCGAGAGAGCACAGCGGCGCCTCTAGCAGGAGCAATGAGAGCTAGTGTACGCGCCGCCGACAGAGGACAAGGCGCGAGCATAGGAAGCTTCATGAGCATGCTCCTAAACGCTTGGACCAGTCCCGTCTTTGAAGTTCCCCCGAACAAAGCGTTAATGATCGCAATAACCGAGAAAATAATGTGCATACCATTTAGCAAAGTCGCAAGAACTTCATTCCTTGTGATGCCGCGGGCCGCTAGCGAGAGGTAGACGGGCCACGCGTTGGAGACATCTGTCTTAAAGGGCCCCTAAAACACAACGATTGAGTTAAAATTTGAACTCGTGCATCCATTCAGAATGACTTCATAATTAACAGTGCCAAACACGGGAGCGCTACGAGCCACGGGCGCCCCACACATCCCGAGAAACGATCCCTTTTTCTCCGGCCCTTTCGACAACCCTCAGCTTTCTATGTGACGTCAACATTTTCGTCATCGCAATGCCTGTTTGTCCGCTCACCGCTTTTCGTCCTCGCGTGGTGAGGAGGAACACTCGGCCAGGAGAAGAGGCAGCCGACAAACGAAACATAGCGAAGGAAAAAGCTAAATGAACGCAGGCCTTGTTTGTGTGATCAAACGCATGTAAAACTCCACTATTACGACACTGTTTCGAAAAACTCTGGCGACGATGTGTTCATGGTAGATTCGTGCCCAACTGCAACACCGCAACTAAATTTTGACCACTGGGCGCTCAGAAGGCCTTTTAACTCTTTCAGCCCAGGAATTTTCATTTTTGTCAGAGACGTCTTTAGTATGTAGTCTACTTAAAGTAAGGGCCTCACAAGATTACAAACAAAAAATTATTCAGTGGTGTAAGTATTTATTGATTTACAGACATGACATCAAGTTAGGTCATCATGACCCTGTAGTCATGAAATGACAAAATTGGGAAATTTATTCCTGCTATGCCCTAGAGTAGACAAAATCTAAACCAATGTAGTATTTTACAGTGTGGAATCTCTCAAAACAAACTAAGCACTTCATCCCGAAAACGCCACCCTCCCGCCTCTGCTTGCCCGCCGTCGTCACCCATGAGTTCGGTCAAGCTTCTTCTTTATGTCTCCACGCTTCGCAAAAATGAAACAGTAGTGGCGACAATCACAGTGATAGTTGAAGAAATACTTTTCCAATAATGAGCAGGTTTTGTTTTGTTTTCGAGGTTGTAGGAGAAATTTTGTGTGGTGCCGTCGACGGTCTTGGTGATTTTGTACCAACAGATTGGGCCAGTAGACCCAGTCCTAAGGGTCATTTGGAGACCAATTTGAGCTCTCTGCATAAACTACGTAACTTATTAAAATGGTTTAAAGCTGGGAATTGCTTCAGACGGGTGCAAATCGCTGCGGCTCGCCCAAACGCGTTTTCAACCGCCCATTCATAGAGCGACATGCTCTGGCCATTAGACGTCAATGTGGCTGCTGGTTTGCTTGGCTGTCATGGGCTGTAGAATGCATGGAAGTAAGATCAGCTGGTAGGATGGCGGCACCTGTCTGAGTAGATATGAACCACTCCTCGATCTTTGTCTCTGTTGCCAGACGGGGTCCATGCTGCCAGAAGGCGCACTGTGTGATGACCTCCAAGTCTGTGCACTACCTGTCTTCATGCGATCTTTGAGGTCTAGACTGGCTAAAGCTCAAATCGTGGAGCGCACTCATGAGAGCCCTGCGATAGCTAGTGATGCCAGCGTGGCTGATGAGTTTAGTAGGCCAGGCAGAGGGCCTTGGTACACAGCGTGTCACTAAATTTGTGGTGCGAATGGTTTGATGATGATCTAGCCTAAACACTCACAAGACTTCAAAAAACCGTTTTAAGGTCCCTATAAAATCCCCCTTCTTTTGTTTTGTTTTTTTATGAAGTAGAAGCTTATTAGGCTGCGGTGGTGTAGCTGTTAGAGTGCTTGGCTGCTGAGCCAAAGGTCGCGAGTTCGATTGAGGCGAAATGCTAAAGGACTGTTTAATGTGCGATGTCAGTGCACTGAACACCAGATGGTCAAAATTTCGGGAGCCCTCGACAACGCTGTTCCTCACAGTCATACTGTGGTTTTGGGAAATAATACCCCAGATATTATTATTATGCATTAGAAGTTTCTTGTAGGAACTGGAAGCACAAGGACACCAATCAGCAGTACGTGTCCTGGAAATAGCGCTATAATAAACTAGTACAGGACGTGCTGTGAAAACGCTCCCTTCGCTGATATGTTGCCATTTCATACTAGCCCCACACAGTGGTAGTGACAGCCATCTTAGGATGGACACGACTTCACTCCTGAGGTGTACTTTCTATATCGGCAATTCTTTTCAAATCTCATCGGTTCAATTTATGTATCGTTTACAACAGATTAATATCCCTTTTTGTTGGTAGTCTAATAACACTCCACAGAAGACGCCGTGATATTACAACTTGTCACGGCCAACTGACCCGGAAGCTTTCATGCGGCGACACTACCAGTTTTTCTTCTTCAGACTAACCAAGCTTTATGCATGAGAGCGGTGTAGTTAGTAATATATAAAATATAAAGTCACTAATCTGCAGTAATATAGAACCAGCAATAGCTTAATTTTGGCAACTTATCTATCAGAGTAACTGAAGCTAACCAGATGGAAACTAAATTCAATGCTAATGCAGTTCTCTAGCTTTTAGCAATAAACTGCTCCTGTAATTATTTTATTTAGGATTCCAGTAAATAAAATAGCTTCCATTAACAGTTATATTGGTCGAGAGTTAGTGATGGTGCCCTAGCTAGACTTGAAATAACGGGCATGCCTCACAGCGCAATCGCACTGTGAGGCATGTTTGATACAAAATTGCAGCTTTTTTGAAACCCATTTGCTCTACGTGTATATATTGGCTACATCTATGTACAAAACTACATAATGAAGGATGGAACACTGCCTGAATACTCCCATAGTTTCACAACCTGAATGTTATGAAAAACATTAGAGAAATTTATACGCCAGGGCTTTCTTGTGAAGTGATGCACAGCAATTGCTTGTGCCATATAAACTTTATTATAAAAAGATAGCCGACAGTGCTATTCCTTTTCTTTGTCCCAAGGTTTTCGTACTGCAATTTCATGAACCCAGCTATATTGTCAAGCTCGAGAGTAATACAGTAAAACCACATTAATTCCAACTCGGTTTATTCGAACTTACAGTCAATTCTAACTGACGCCCTACCCTGGTCCTGGGACAGCCCTGTGCCTCTGTTGGAGAAAATTTCCGATAATTTGGATGTGTTCAGTATACCCACAACGGTGAATTTGAACTGGAAACCCCCTGGCTTTCATTGCTCCTCGCAGAAGTAGGCCCAGAGTGATCACTATGTGTTGTACAACCATGCCAAATCAAGTTCACCAGATATTAAAGAAAAAACAGCACAATTTCTACACACATGAGAAATCGGACGCAGCGAATCGGATGCAACTTGTGGGCTCTTGGGCTATTTGCAAACGTTGCTCATGAAGTCATGACAAAAGCGCAAGCAAAAGCAAATTACTGATTAGATTTATTTTTATTGCATTAACTCTGCTATATAAACGAACATCTCTCGCAGCATAAACAGCGTCGTATATTTCGACATTAAGGCTCACTGCTAACATGAATGTAAGTTGTTGGTTATTTCTAGTGTATCAATAACTGATAAGTCAATTCTGTTCACTGTTAGAGCTCTATAACCTTAATTTACGAAACCCCTGGCACAAATGTAAAGTATTGCCTAAATACCAATAATGAACCCAGAGATCACTTCTTTCAAGTTCTTTGGGTTCTGCCCACGCACTGCAGCATGATGCCCATTCATTTTAGCACTCGCCTGCTGATTCTAACTGCACTTAAGAACAACAATTTTATAGTCACCTTCGAGCTCGAATCAAAAAGCTTTTCCTGTACATTTTTTCATGCTTGTGCAGGATATGAAAACTTTGCAAACCTAGTTAAAACTTGCCATTGAGCTTATACATACTTCAATTTACAAAAGACAAAACACAGAGATCTGGAAGGAGCACTGATTGTCGTTTACTTTGAGACAGCATGGTCTCTTAGGAAAGTTTACATACTTCAATTTACAAAAGACGAAACACAAAGAGATCTCCAAGGAGCACTGATTGTCGTCCATTTTGAGGCAGTATGGTCTCTTGGGAAAGTCTCTCCATGGTGCAGACAAGGCCCATTGAACTATGACACACCAAGCTTGCTTATGGAGAAACTAGATTGATGAATTCACCAAGCTTAGGCTATGCCCTGAGGCCATGTGCAGCTTCTTTCACTTATTTAGTACCTATTATTTATTGTGATATTACTCAACACAATCATATTTGCTCAATCAAAATCAGTATTGGAGGTTTCATTCTTACCCAACACAATGCGATGTCATGAGTGACACAAATAGATGAGAAGTGCACAAATATGTTAAAAACAAAAATAATGGTGCAATATACAGTGTCAGACAGCCACCACCTCAGCTTGCAACATCAGCAGAATCCCCACGTCATGCGTTGCACGTGGTCTGTCTTCCTTTGGGTTGGCTTCACAAGCCCCAGAAACTGAAGTTCCGCAATGGATCGAAAAAATTGCGCCCTACAGTCAGTTGTCAAGGTTTCGACTGTCTCAAAAAAATGGACAAAACAGCAAAATAGAACATTTCGTTGCCAATGAATCATTATTCATCAGCCCAAGTGGAAAACAATGTATAAACAAGAAACACAATCCTAATAATCCAGAAATGAAAACTGCCTTCCCTATTTAACTTTCAATTACTAACGCTAAGGTTACCATAGAGCAGCAAGGTCATTGCACCTGTAACTTAAACAATATACCATAGGAATAAATAATGTAAGCCCGATAACCTGCAAAAGAGATACAGCTATGTATTAACAGTGACATCACAATAGTGCACCATCAGCCGGTTAATATTCCATCTTGTTTCCTAGAGCAGTGCCCTGTCTGATGCTAGAGTTTTTTATAATCGAAACAGGTGACAAGAGAGAAACATTCGTCATATTCCCTACACTTGTATTCCTTATTTATACTTCAAGCAGCAACTAAAAATTCATAGCAAATTACTTCGCGGTGTTCTTAATAGAGTAAAAAGCTAAAAGCTAGGAATGAGACTCGATTCGAGTGTGTAAAGGCCACCTGTCATGGCATTGCCATAAATGGCGAATTCTCAGGTGTCCTGGACTCATAATTTGATGAAGATCTGCGGATCTCACCGAAAATGTGAAGGTAGACACATACAAGATCATCGTTATAACCTTAATGCAATCTGACACTCCAGATATTATGCCTATGCTTATTTCATAAAAAGTGTTCGGACAAATATGCACAGACAACAATGCATGTCTGAATATGTAGCTTAACAATTGCCCTTCAAAATCAAAAACCGAGGTAGTTTCGGTACGGTTATTTTAACTAAATATTCTGCCTGCTCCAGGCTACCTTTTTACATACTTTGTCATAGTACTTGAGCTCGTTCACTTTTTATGCTAAATTGCACCTCAGCGCGATGCAGTGCAATAAACCCACTAACATCTAAGGATACTGCACGATTTTCTCCTCTTCTGCCGACAGAGTCGTTTCTCCACATTTAACAGACTTGAAGGACTGTAAAAAAAGAGACAATACAGCAGGGAACAGCTCTTTATACGTCAGCTGCAAGCTACAACAAAGTGATAACGCACCTGCATCATGTCGTACAAGTTTATAAGTTTCCCACTCTCCAGGTGCAACTTGTAGCTGATGCTCAGGTCAGGAAGTGATGCGGAGACCTCGCAACCGCCAGTGTTCCTGCAGCATTCGCACTGACAACAAGCGAAGGAGAAGAAAAAAATTGGGAGACCCCGAAGCTTCGCCTCAAGATGTAAAAATGATAGCGATATCATGTCCCTAGTGCATACTTCAACCACTTAGTGCATACTTTTTATTGTAGAATGTTACTCAAGAATATTAAATTGTGGATTATTACAATGTCATCAATGAAGTTGAAAGTGGCTTGTGGTAATGAAGGTTTCACATATGACTGCATTCTGTATAATGGGTAGCATGCTTTAAACCACAAGCAATTATGCACCTGAAATGTTTTTGAACTTGCCATGCACCCATTATGTGGTTGGGTATTAAGGTAATATGCGCAGTAATGTGCATGCCTTCTGTAATGGTGGCCAGCTTTAAACCACGTAGTCGTTATGAATATTGCATGTTCTGACGCACGATGGCAATGTGTGCTTGTATCATGCATTATTACTGTGATATTATGTGTTGTATTGTGAAGCCTGTAAACAGGACGCGCTTGTTTGTGAAGCATGAAAGTTATTTTCACTGCATTTCTAAGCAGACACATGGCTGTGTGGTAAAACACCTGCGTACCACGCAAACAGCCTGGGTTCGATCCTCAATCAGACCTGGTAATTTTTATTTTATTAATTTTATTAGCATCTTTGTCAGTTTTTCAATCACGGACAAGATAATTTTTCGCTCACAACCAACATGTCCCTGCCAACACCGACACCGAAATTTCTGCGAAACGAGTCCTTCAATGCTATTGCGTTCAAATATGAAAAAGAAACGAAATGCAACAAACACGAAATCGTTCAGTTGCAATTAAGGTGTGATATTATGTTTACTTCTTTTTTTTAATGAAGTACGGTAAGCTCTCCGTAACTTAAACTTGAGGGACCCAAGGATTTTGTTTGAATTGTCAGTAGTAGTCAGAAATGACTTTGGGCGACATACCCACTTGTGTTGTAGTGTTTATTATTTATTAGGGCTACAGCGACATCACAAACCACTCTGAATGATTGCCAGTAACCTTCCTAGATGTCAGAAATCATACTGGTACTCGTTTTCTTATAAGGCACATGCACAGAATGGTGATTGAGAGATCAAATGTGCAGTGTTCCGCGACAACTGGCTGCACTCTCCCAAGCTTAGTAAGTTTTTCTGCATGGTACCAGTGTACTGCAGTGAAAGTGACTCAAAAGGCATTAGGCACACAACTGATTAAGGCCAAACCATATCTGTCTTTCCTCTGTTTAACACGAAAGTGTTTTGTGCCAGGGTCCACCGTGATTTCACTGACTTAATTTTATCACAAACGTGACGTTGCAAAATGTACACAAACAGATGACAAAGAAAAAAATAGAAGAGAGAGCTCTGTCTTCGAAAATCGAACAGACGAGCCCTCGCTCTACAGCGCACGGTGGTTAACAGCTTAACCACAGAGCAATTCCTTTTCGCCATGCTAACGGCGAGCTTTTTTCTTTTATACTCCACTTACCACTGGCAGTACGTAGAGCTCAGGAAACACTAAAGCTTGCTCTTACAATTGCCAGCAAGATGGTGCAAAGTGCGCGAAGGGCGCTTTTTATAATAGTTCTTGCCCTGCTCGGTGCAAAGCGCATACGCCTCTACTTTGCCCTACAAGGAGTGGTAACCCACGCTTATGTCGTGAGGAGGGTGGTTTGTACGTCTTGTGCCTTGACCACAAAAGTTGCGGAAGATTACAGAGTGCACAAAGGTCTGTTCGCTCACTGCAGCTACCGTCTACATAAAAGGCTCATGCTGCTCAAACAAAAAGAAACAACAGCTGTGATCGTTCCTAGTCCGCGCTCGTCCGGTGTGTACTTGCGCATTCGTTCTATATGTCACATTCACAGCTTCGCCACTGAGGCAAAACTGTGAATTTTGTATGTGCCTGTTGATGTAATCTTTGTGCCGGGTTCATGATATTCCGTCTCCAGTTGTGTGCAAACAACTTCAGCTACCACAACGATTCAATTACTATCCTGGGCATTTATCTTTAGGAGCGAGCTGTACCACTACAGGCATCAATGTAGGTGAATTCACATCAAACTGTGCTATAGTACTGCCATAAGTGTACGTGATCCCCAGGTGGTCTAAATTTCTAGGGCCCTCCACTATGCATCTCTCATAATCGAATTGTGGTTGTGGGATGTAAAACCCCCGATATTGTCATTATTATTGCCTTATTTCTTTTTCTTTCTATGAAGTCTCGCGAAAAACGTATTACGAGGGGTTCTACTGTATGCCATCCTATCGATTATTCATTCTAAGGCACGCATAAAGTACAGTACCACTTACCGTTGCACGCCTACAACAAAAGTCTGGAGCCGTAATCGTATATTATCGCAAACCACCGACACAGGCACAAATCGGGCTACGTCGGGAGCCCCACCATAATTGTGACTATACTGCTGATAGCATGAATGAAGATTTGACGCTGAAGAAAAGAAGCCACATGGTAGATAGAAATGTACTCGATAAGTACATCTCTTTATCGATATAATATTCAATAAGGCTGTGCCGGCAAGGGTAGTTTGTCTAATGAGTGGAATGGATTAAAGATCACAAAAAAAATGTAGATCTTACCCTCAGTACTGTTTGAGGCTTGGTCAATGCAGCATGCAGCACTGTCCTAGGAGATGGTGTGAAGTACTGTTTCAGTGCCACCGCATCATTATAGTAGAGCACTTCGTGAAGAGGCATGCTTGATGGCGGCTTTAGATCACTGCGTGGAAAGAAAATCACCAAACGTAAAAAACCCTACACTAAGATATATCCAAATAAGTAGGTATTAAAATCAAAGTTCTATGTCTACTCATAATATTAAAGTTGTAGCTGCAGGTAGGTATCAAGCTAGGTTACCTTTGATAGTGCATATTATTTTGCAGTACAAAACAACTATAAAACCAAAAACATTATTTTTGAACAATATTACCCAAAGGCATCAGCAAAGAAGCTTGCAAATTCATCTCTCAAGGCTTCAAATGGAGACACTCGTTTTGTCTTCGTAAGGTTCTTCAGTTTCTGTTGAAAGCAAAAAAAAAGGATCTGTTTGCAATAACTCAGTAAAGATCTTTTTCTGCTTGTCACATGGCATATGCATTAACCCTATTCAGCCAGACATTGCTCTAGCCATTATGTTTTAACTTTTCAGTGTAAGCAATTTCATCGAACAGGCTGTATTTTCAACAGCACGCATTGCCTTTATTGATATTCAAAACAGCGGCACAACAAAAAAGTGTCACGCCTCTGTGGAGCAAGCAGCACACCTCCCAGCCTAGGCTAGACGAGCGCCTTCAGAGCATCCGTTGTGAACTCCATTTGAGAGGGTCTATTGCAAGTACAGTTGCGATGCCCTTACTACACGACAAATCACATTTTGTGAAGTTGCGAAACACTCATTATGCATCTCAAAGCAATATGTGCACCTATGTATTTGCACACTTCATCGTTGCTATGCCTGATGATGACCAGGACGAGGAATTCTGCGCGAGCCCTCTGTAATGGGTGGGAAGTTTTACAGCACTCGCTCGTTATGCAATCCTATGGTGCGATATATGAATGGATGAAAGAAGTTTATTAGAATTTAATAGGTTGTGCTGGAGTCCTAGCCTAAAGTGATGCCTGGTCCGATTTTACTCTTCTGCCACACGATATAAGATTTGTTGATGTGATTCCTCACTGTACATGAAATTCGTTGTCGGGTCTTTATCAAAAAACATTTCAAGCACATGGCTATGTCTTGAAACGCTTGTCGTGCGGAATTCCTGGGTTCAAGTCTGCCTCGAACCTTTCTTTCTTTTTTTCCTCATGGTGCACATTAGCTTCAGTGGACACCCACAGCAGTGGCGGTGGATAACAGCACCAAATTCAGCTGTTGCTGTAAGCTCATAACAGCTTATGTTGTAAAATTATAGTGTCACTTCAAGTTGAGAACTTGCTTTCATCCAAAACAATTTAATCACCTTGAACAAGCACTCCATTAGCAAAAGTACCTCATGAATTGCACTTGCATAATAAATCCCGTATGCAAAACACAAGTGAAAAAATCTTAAAAACTTACACGAGAAGAGAGTGGGGAAATTAAAAGCTTCAACTTGCAGTGCAACCACACAGCAGCACAGTGCACACTACAATAGAGCCACATCGCATTTCAAGAGAGCACAGGAGCAAGATTAATGATGGCTGAACAAACAATAGTGAGTTGGTTGGCAATTGCACGCACTCAGATGTCTATGAAAATACACGAGATAAATGTGACCATTTACGAAAATCTGTTTATCGACAAGTACGCGAGCCTACCTTTGTACCGATCCGTATGCTGCTTAGCACACTGAATGAAGGCAAAAAGTGTAAATTTAAGGGCTTGTTTTCTTTGTTAGACAATATTCATGATAAATAACAGAAAACGGTGCCAAGGAAAGTATAGAGGTGGTTATTAGTACCAATAATACTGTGAAGAAAGGAAAGCAAACAAAGAGATCACTTGCCATCAGCAGGGTTCGAAAGCTGCGGTTATTGAATAACGTGTGCGATGCTCCACCTAGAGCATCGGATGTGTTATTCAGAAATGATGCCGCCGTGGCTGTGATTTAACTTAAATGTGTTACGTCAGTAGCCGAACACCACAACTGCTGTGCTATCGCAGCGACTCGCAGCCTCAGGGAAATGACCTAGACCTAGACTAGACATGTCAAGTTTTCAGAGAAGCTCCAGATTGGTATGCGCCGGTTGTATTAAAGATTAACAACGAAGATCACTTCATCAATCTCTGTCTAAACTGATACTGTATTATAGTTCATATGTAAAGGCATGAAATGCCACTTCATAACAGATTGATGCTACTACTAGATTCTTTTATAAAGTACGAAGTAAACTCAAGTTAAGGTGTAGTACAGGATCAAATTATTAAAATGCATCAGCATATCATTTCGCAAATATACGCTCTCTGCAATAATGCAAGAATTACAATCAAATTCCAGGCAAAGTAACGACCCGCTGAAAACTACTCTGTAAACGTAGCAGCACTCACTCCCATAAGAGGGATCTCACCTCTTGGAACTGTGACCTGCTCCTCAGCTTCCCCCAATCCAAGACAACCGGTTCAGGTGTTTCACTTGAATCCTGTGCTTCAGGAACGTCATCTCGAAGAAGTAAATTAAAACAGTAAGCCATGTGTAGCAGGGATGCAAACACCTGAAACACGTATGGCTAACAGATAAATATGCAAATTAAGAGCTCAGCCAGAAACACATTAACATGATAGAATGTTAATGAAGGCTTCAAGTTACAGAGATACCATAAGTTTATTTCACTGCTATAACAGTAAAGTATTGAACAATCCAGTGGGCACAAGATAAATAATGGCAGTGAACTAAAAATTAAAGTTGATAAAACTAAGTGACAACTATAAACTACTATATTTTTTGGTGAACACCAACTTGAGCACGAAGATTTTATGTTAGCACGTTAACACAATCACAAAATTCACGGAGCCTATAAGATCGCATTTTCTTTCTTTGTCCCCAATAGTATTTGAAGCCAATTTCAGCCATATGCATGCCTCTTTTTTATCTTTGATTTCAGCATCAGCCAGCATTGTCAAAGTGTGAAGCTAAGTAACAATGAAAGGACCCCATCGTACCACTTACTTGAACAATGACTGTCTTCATGAACAATATAAATAACCCACCTTTTTATTTTATGGCAGGCATTTTCATGACAAAATGGCTTAAATATCTGCATATCAAGTATTCATTTCAGTCTCAGCATACTATTACTTTCTTAAACAATTGGAACAACAGAGCTGTACATGAATGGGCACAGCACACATGAAGAAATGCAACCTTTGCATACGATCAGAAAATGCACGGTACCTAAAAAATTGCAAAGAAATAATTAAAATTGCTTGTTGGCTAAGTAGAGACTGGGCCGACTGTCCAAAACACGAGAAACTCTTCAAGTCCTGGCCATTTCTCATTATCATTAAGTTCCAAATTTTTTGTTTAGAGCAGCTTCAAGTGACATGTCTCTTTTCACGTAATAATAGAGCGCTTGAAGCACTTCCTTTCTGCCACGATTACGCATGGCTGTGCATTCGCTGCAATGGGGACCATGTCCCTTCCAACACAACCGATCCAGCGATAGAGAGTCCCACTCATACCCCTCTCCATCTCCTGTCACAACTCAAATGAGAGAGGCCTCTTTTTTCTTCACTGTGCCTCCTCTCCACAGTTCCTCTTCCGCTCCTTCTCATCACAGTACACTTGTCAGAGTTATAAACGCAAATAGAGGTCTGATCAAACGTCCATAAATTAACTCGGAAACAAGCACAAAATACATTCGGTAGCATTAGCCACATAAAGAAACACATACCTGTCAAAGCTTTGAATTTTTCACGGTATCCCTCAAGGTGGACTTTCAAATCAGCAACGTTTGTGGGAGTCTTCGACTGGTCTGTCTGGGACTCTAAAGCTAACAAGGCATCACCAATTCTCTTCTGTAACTCATCAATGGACATTACCCTGTAGGTACAAACAACACATATACACTCAAACCTCGATATAAAGAACCCCGGTGTAAGACAATGTTGGTTATAACAAATTAAATAAAAAATAGTCATTCAATAAATATAGTGTTATGAATATACCTTTGTAACAAATTTTTTGATATAACAAACTCATTTTCTTGTAAGATCCAACTTTGTTATAATGAGGTTTGAGTGTATAGATATACATACGCCGTTAGAAATCTCTCTTAAGTCAACACACATATCAGAATGCTAAAGGGATGCAATCACACCAGATGTAGTTGGTAAATAATGATAGGCGTAAGCTATACAATGAGAGCTATTTAATTCAAACTTTGTTAATTAGAACTTAGTTAATTTAAACTCACATTCTGGTCGTGGTACTTATATGGGGCAAACCTCCCGATAATTTGAACGTGTCTGTATCTGCAACAATCAATTCGAACCAGGAGCCCCTGGTTTTTGTAGCCCCTCGCAGGTGTCGGCCCACAGTGATCACAATGTGTTGCAAAACCAAACTAAACCACATTTACGACAGATGCAAAACAATGAAACAGCGCATTTCTCTGCAGATGAGAATTCAGACGCTCCTCTGGAGCTCTTGCGCAAGCTGCAAAACAATGCTGATAGTTTCGTGACAGAAGAAATGCAAGCAAGTATAAATTACCGACTACTTTTAGTTTTGATTGTGTTAACTCTGCTATGTAAATAAACCTGTTTGAGAGCACTAATAGCCTCATATTTTGACACCAAAGCTGACTGCTCTCATTAATGCATAAGTACTTCTTTCTGGCATATCACTGACTGATCAATTAATTTTATTTGCTGTTAAATCTCCCAAAACATGATGCTACGGGGCGCCACAAATGAACATTCTAGAAAAGAGGAAGATGTTTAGCGCGAGCTCGTGCAGACCGGGCTCCATATTGTATGCCTGCCTGTTTACCAAAAGTAAAGGCATTTTTCAGACGCCTTCTCCCCGTAACATTTTGGTGGAGAGTGCGGGTCTTCCCACAGTCAACACCACGACGATTCTACGCAGCGGACGTTCCTTGGCTGCCTGTGCGATGCCTGATCAAGACGAACACGAGGATTCTTCGGAGACTACCCCAACCGTGCTTCGTCCAACTACGCAGCAACCAACAGCACCGCATCCAGCTGCTACTAACCGCACCGTCGTCCTGACTCAACCGCGTGACTCAGGCACATTTTCGGGCAGTGACAGTACTGACGTGGAGGAATGGCTCCAGCTGTACGAAAGGGTGAGCGCTCTTTATTGTATGCCTGCCTGTTTACCAAAAGTAAAGGCATTTTTCAGACGCCTTCTCCCCGTAACAATATTTTACAATATCACCTGCCACAAATGAGTAGTAGCACCTAGTTTATCATAAGGAGTCCAGAGATGGCTTCTTTGAGAACTGCCTGCGTAGTGTGGCACGATGTTTGTTCATTCTAGTACCCACCCGCTAATTTGAACTCCGCTTAATTCAAACAATTTTATAGTCCACTGTGAGTTTGATTTATTGAGCTTTCACTGTATTAGCTTCTATTTAATCCCAGTTTTCTTCAGTGCCATCAAGTTACTTGTACAGGCAGCAAAAGAACAATTCCAATTTAAATTGAAGTTCATTACATACAGGATTTGTCTGGAATATAATAAGAATGATTTTTCCCTGTAAATACATGGCAAAGGACGGGAATGCTATTGCACTGGTTGGCTGGTGAGGAATCTAAACTACCAGCGCACCAGTCACCAGTCTGCTAGCGTTCCCAATGCGTACAGAGTTCAAGGTGAAACCACCACAATGCTCCTTGTCATCTCGAAAATGAATTGTTTAATAGAGCGGCGTTGCATGGAGTAGTTATGCCTCAAACTGTGTAAAACTGTGAGTGAGACTCATGACATGATCATCAAGACTGCTTATGGCAGTGACACCAGGGGTTGATCAAGTGCTTCAGAGTCACAAAAATAGTTATGCTAGGGAAGAGAGCAAATTGAACACGAGCGACGGTCAAAATGCTGTTTAACGACGAAAATGTCATCCTAATACACTGAACCACACCAACTTCACAGCCGTGGATTTCGTTACCAAACATGGCCTCACACCCCTTCCCCAGCTACACTACAGCCAAGATGTGGTCAGTTCAAACTTTTTATTCATTCCCCAACTCAAGATCGTCACGGAAAGACGGCACCACTGCTCGGCCCAAGCCATTCAAATTGTCATAACAAGAGAGCTGAAAAGCATGCCAGTTTCTACATTCCAGGAAGCCTTCAGTAATTGACAGTACCCCTGGAAATGCTGTGTTGACACAGAATGGGCATATTATGAAAGCTATGAAGTCAATGTGTCCAAACTGTCAAGTTTTTTTTTTTTTTCTAAAAGAATTCACTCCCACTACTCCCCGGAAAGAGCCTGCAAAACAGATGTTAAACCTTCGTCCTTTTCTACACATAAGGAGGGAGGTTGTGTGGTTTATCCACGGTCAACATATATATAGAAAAAGGAAATAGCCAAAGAACAGGCAATATGCACAAAATTTTTTTGCTATCTGCATTGCCATGATGTTGCAGATTTCATCACTGACTGCTCAATCAATCAATAAATAAATCAATCAGTTTATTGAGTAAAATACATAGAATTGCTGGTTAATAATATACAGGTAGGACCCCAGAGCCCATTGAAGGGCAGTTGCAGGGGTCCGTTTTTTAACAGTAGCAGTTTGCTGAGCTATAAGGAAAATATTGAGTAGCTACAAAAGCAAAGGAATACAATAAATAAATACAATAGTTACATAACAATTCAAATACATATTATTACAACAAATCAGAATGATATTCATGAATTAAAGTATAACTGCTATAAGTTTTGTAGATGATCGTAAAGAAATTGCTTATACAGATGAAGTGATGCGGATGCTGGGATGGTACAAGGTAGCGTGTTCCAAAGTTTCGATGCATTATAACAAAATGAGTGTGATCCGTAGCTAGTTCTTATGCAGGGTATGCATAATGATGTAGTTGATGTAGAACGTAATGAACATGTGGGCATTTTATATGTCAGAGCTACTGACGGGCATTGAACAACATTATGCAGAAGTTTGTAGGCAAATAATAATACATGATAGTTTACACAAACCATGATGGGTTGTATGTTCAGTAGCCTATAAGCATACGAAGTCCAGCCTGTTCTTGGTATCAAAAGAAGGGCACGTACTGCTGTGTTCTGTGCTATTACTATAGGGGGTTTCAGTGTTGTCGGGTAGATTAATCCATAAATTACTACAGCATATATGATGTGTGAATGTATAAAAGAATAGTGTAATGTTAACATTGTTCTTATTGGGAAAAGGTAGCATAGCCTGTAAAGGATAGGTATTTTTCTGCATACTTTAAGTGTTGTCTCGTGTACGTGAGTGTGCCACGAAAGTTGTTCATCCAAGTATACACTAAGAAATTTTGTATAACTAACCCTTTCTAGTACAGTGTTATTCATTTCAAGGTGATTACTTGAGGTTAAGCGAGTGTTCTTGGTGGCAAAGATAATTCAAATTAACATTCTTTTATTGTTGGTCTACAAACGACCCTTTACCTAATGAAGAGATTTTAACATTTTTAGTTTACCAGTGTTTATAAGGCTAGAAGGAGCAAATATTCATAATGAAATGAAATTGTCTGTTGTAGCAACGTGTCATCGGAACAAAATTTGCATAGGGCTTAATCAAACTTGACCCAAGTGAGTGCCATGATTATGTTTCTGTAAGAAGTTGAACATGAATTCTGTTTTACATACAGTACTTTGTGCAAGCTGCTGTTGCTGATGATGTGTTTCATGTTAGAAATGTCCTGAACTCTTCATTGATGTTTATTGCTTATTACAAATTTAATAAGAATGAATTGTGGTGCAAAAATAACTCAAAAAAGCTTTTTAGAGTAGTAATATGGGTCAATCAGTCAACGTAAGGGGATTTTCGAGGAATATCTAGACAAAAAAAACAACACAGATACGCTATAAATTTTTTGCTGAACATAAAATAGGTCATCAAACATGTTGAAAATAATAAGTTAATGTAAATGTATCTTTTTTTGTGAGCAGAAACAGTTGTAACTGTACGAGCCGCTTGAAGAAACAAACTGCTGTCACCAATTAATTTTGGTAATATGTTCCAAGAGCTAATGAGTGAACTGAACAGAATCCCACATAACAAAGCCAATGCAGTAGCTATAAGATACTGTGTACTGTGAACACTGCCATGGTACTGCGCACAAAATAATACAGAGTACGCCCTTATAAAATTACCTTTGCCTACTTTTTCAAAACGAATCCGGAAAAAAAGAAAAAATATTACCGTATCAGCTTCACCAACTTGCTGAAATCTTCAGTCTCAGACACTGGTGCCTGCAGAAATGTCATGTACGCTTCCCTAAACTGAAAGAATAGAAAAGAAAACAAGTGCATCATTAGCTAAGCCTATCACAGTGAATGACTCGTGATTGAAATTCGCAGCAATTCAACAACTTACATGGTTTCCAAGGGAGCAGCTGGGGAGCTTTTTGGCAAAGCTGTACAACACGTGTAGCAAGTGCAGGCTATTTTTGTGGTGGCTGTGCAAATCATTCACCAGTCTACAAATTCTCTGCGAACCGTAAAAGGAGATAATAAACTTCGTCAGGTGCACAGTGAGACCAGAAGAGTTAGTACTCGAGAAGTTCCTTATATCAAAGAGAAACTCAAGAGAAACCGGTAATAAATGGATTCGCAACTCTATAAAATGCTTTAAGTGCTGGCAACACTGGTAAAAAAACAAAACAAAGATGACTGTGCCCAACAGGGCCAACGCGGTACTTACGCTTGACGCTTTGCTGAAGTTTCTTGATTGTGGCACCGGATCGCATTACTTCATTGAAGGTGAAAGGGTGCTGGCCGCAGACTGCATCATTCTCATCGGCATAAAGGATTTCAGTGGTGAAACAGCAGGAATAGTTGGGCTGTGCGCGTAACTATTCCTCGAGCCTCTTCGAGCAAACCGCATGAAATTCACTTCAAGTTGAAGAGCCTGTCTAACGAGTCCGAGGTGGAAGAAGGCAAATGCTCATGTGCAGCGGGCCTCTTTGAGGGGCTAGCACTTATGCGCTGGGTTGCTACACTGCTACAGGCAAGGCTTTAACAGTTTTCAAGGTAAATCTACACTGCAACTCGTGCTGTCGGTTGCACGTATCCCACTAAGTTCTGTTGTCCCGTCAAAAGCTGAATACACATGCCATTCACTTGATTACAGAACAGAGCTTTGCCTGGGCCAGTGTTTTTCGAGGTGAGGCAAATCGTAGTTTTGATTTTAATAGGAGTGCTCCTTTCTTTTTGTTCACCAGTCCATATTATTTAATTTCTAATCAATAAAGTCGTGTGCTTCCGAACACGCGCTTGTTCGTGTTCATTCATTCACAAAACTTTATTTGTGTACTGAAGCCCGGTCTTTTCAGACCAAGGCGGGCCGCGTCCACGTTGGTACCGTCAGGCCGAGCCTTCTGGCGTCATCGTGGACCTTCTGGACTGCCCAATATGGTCTTGATAAGACGCACTTCGCACCATCCTCTGCCAGTAAAGCCATTGATCTTCGGGGTCGGCGAGAGTAGCGGGACAGCCTGCCAGCATGTGTCTGATCCCTATGATGCCATCACATGCGTCACACTTGTCTTGAATTTCACTCTCGGGGAGAATTTTATGTAGAAAATACTGAGTGGGGTAAGTTCCGGTTTGCAGTAAACGTAGCGTGACAGCCCTGTTCAATTTGGGTGTGGCAACGGAAATTGCCTACGCCCCAAGTAATAATGTTTTGTGATGTGGTTGTAAGTGATTAAATTATCTTTATAGCCCCCGGAATGGTAGTGGGTGTCGGATCGGGTCTGACCGGCATGGCAAGCGAGTCCTCGTGCCAGGTCATTCGTCACCTCATTGAGGGTGACTCGAGTTTCGTCCACTTGTCCCATATGCACAGGAAACCATGAAATTTCAGTATCAATAAGTTGATATTCAAAGCAGATATATGCACACACACTATGCATGCTACAAATGCACGGACAAACATGCATGCATACATGCACAACCTTCGTGCATGCATTTGTGTGCCAGTATATACAAACATTCGAATCAAAATGTTAGGGAGGAAGGATCAAAGCAGCTTTATTTGAGAATGGGCAGCACTACGACTTGCACAGAAAACTAGCGTATGAGAAAAATACACTCACACATTCAACAAATTTCGTAAAGCGCTTGCTTATATACACAAACTACACTCCGCACTTATGTACAAATGCTAAATAATGGCTTACTCGCCAAGGACAATTGAGTTGTTGCGAGTGAATTAATTAGAATGAACTGCTGTGCTGTCCTTCGCCTTCTTTTTAATGCGCAAGTTTCTGACTTGCACCATTCCCCGTGATGCGTCGTCTTCATCATTCAGGTATAGAGTGACAGAACGATACATTGCCATTTTTTCACCACCATAGCACGCACTGCGGCATACTTCCATGGTCTTCGGACGTTGTTTTCTTCTTTTTCTGGTTTGCGGGTGCAGCATGGCGAGAATAAAGGAACCATGCAGCTGCTTCTCAACGCACACAACAAGGTAAAATATCTCCTTTCAAGGTTGACCCTGTTAGCACCGTTTCCAGGCACAGCGCTCAGTTGGAGTCGCAAATAGCGTGTACTCCTCCAGAAATCATGGCAAAGCTACAGGCCTAGTAATTGTGTACTGATTCTCTCGCCAACAACCTTTCCATGTCACCTTAGGGACAAATTTGTGCACTTTGTGGTTAGTAGTTCAATATATTAGAAAACTTCCAGAACAATGTCTTCAAGATCTCCCAACACTCTGTCGGCATAAAGATTGTTTCAGAGGTTGTGTTGAGGAATCGCACAGTCTGATTCATGCGTCACTCCCAACTACTACTACCGGTGGCTTTCTTTTTGTTTTGTTATTAGAAACAACTATTTAACAGACCCTTTCTAAGGTTTATTTTTCAACACAGTAATGTTACATTTCGCAAGGTTGTTGTTCTGCATATACACAGCTTAAACTTAGGCTTCTAGTGTGTTCTGAAATTATTTCAGAGCAGTTTCAAGTGTTTGAAGGGCAGGTGTCCCTAGTACTGTATTTACTCAAATGTAACCAGACTTTTTCTCTGCATTTTTGCGACTTAAAGTCGACCCTGGCATCACAATCGAATAGTGAAATTTAATTTTTTCTTACTGAAAAAAAAAACGAAAAGTCACCCCTTGCATTACAATCATGGTCGCTTTACAATAAAGCAAACACGGTGAGCTCTCTATCTGCGTATCTTCAAAAGATCACTTCTACCCCCAACAGCACTTTTGCCATATAGCACGGTGCTTGTTTGCCACAAAGGGCCATCTGTTTTACTGAAATTAAACTATAGAGTCAACAAAACATCACCAACCTTAGCCGCTTTTTCCGAAGAAGGCTTCTGCTCCATCAAATACCTGAAATAAAAATGATTCAATCTACCAACAGACACCGGACACACAAAATGTGATAGGGTAGCCATTAGTGATATGGAGCAATGCATGCTTTGCAACAATATACAGCAGGCTCTCAGTAAACAAAAATCTGCTCAACGGAACTGTTCAAATGAGACACATACTTCTGACAAGATTGGTTTCGTCATTGTATTCAACACCTGTGTTCAACTCTCAGTAAACAGAACTCCTGTCAAGCGGAACATGTTTTCCTGGTCCTGTCATGTTCCATTTATTGAGTGTCTATTGTAAACGCTCTTTACAAGCTTCTTGGAGATGCAAAGGGGTGAGTGGATAATCTTATTTAGGTCAGCTTTCTATTACTGTACCATCAGGAAGAGCTTCTCTGTGGTAATCAGCGAAAGGGTAACGCATTGAGGCACCTGTCTCTGGGAGCGAAGTCCCTTAGGCTTGCACCCCGCTGTTGCCGTCGATGCTCCCTGCGGCATCATCGCTCCTCACCCTAGCGTTTCTAGAATCAGGCCAGGTTTGTAGCTCTCAACAGACGCTTGCTCTCCGAAATGAACGCAATGTCCAACGCAAGAACTAGAGACGCTGGCAGTTCCATCTTGCATCATGCCTCACGTGTTCGCAAATCACCCGCGGAGTATGAAGAAGGCGAGCACGGAGAAACGTGCAACACGTTGCAAGCAGCTGCTCCTTGCATGTCTCACTTCACTGCGGCATGTGCGTCCCCACCACGATAACCTTCGGAAATGTGCCATTGAGAGGTACGGTGCCCTGCCGTATCTGATCCCGCGGGACACAGCAAGAGAAGTAAACTTAGACAGCAGCGCCGTAAGTTCACGCGTCAACTGCGTGTGCCGACTAACAAGCAGAGCTGCGAAACTGTACTGGTTATAAAAACGTTGCCCCACCTTACCACTCTTCATGAAAGCCAGCAGCGTGATCAGGCGCATAGTCGTTTGCATCCCATATCTAAGAAGCTTCACTCAACGGTTGTATTTGAACACAGATCGTTTGCTAGTTTTCGTTAGACACAGCCACTACTTCTATAGTTACCCGTTCAGTTTGTACCTATACAACTATTCCCGGCATTTTTTTTTTATGCGAACCATTTCTTTGCATACTGCAGGCACTTTGAGCATCTATCTAGGTATCTATCTAGCCACCTACGTCTATGTCACAATCATGTCACGTACGTCATCAAACCCTTTCTGCCAGACGTGTGGCCCATACCCATGGCCGGGTATGTGCCACAGTATGCGAGTAAGTGCCACATGTGGTTGACAGTTGATTATATTGACCCAGAAATGACGAGAACAGACATGCGCGATTCCAACGTGCGATTGCTAAGAAAAAGCCAACATCGGCAGCACTGACCTGGCGAATGCGAAAAATAAAAGTCAGGTTCCCAGCTGGAATCGAACCCAAGCATTCTGCGTGGCAATCAAATATTCTGAGCAACACCAGGACTTGGAACAACTTTTCAAATAGCCCTAATATTTGTGAAACCTCAATTGTGATTGCAGTGCTGGCTATCCAATTTAATAAACATTACATATGTGCTTATATGATACAGCCATCGCATTGGGTTAATGTCGATTGTAGTTAAACACCATCCGCTGAAGTTTATTTATGCAGCAGTGTCCAGGAATACCATCCTCATGAACAACAGCACCTTACCGCTTCTGGTGTTGCTAATATCCATGTTGCTGTTGGCATTGTTACACAATTGTAAGCAACTGGTAGTATAAAAAATATGCGGCTATTTAACTTGTGTCTGCACATGCATTTGTACACATTTTAGCGCCACTTCGTTACGTTTCTTTGAATAAAAAAATTACAACAGTCACCTTTCCTGCACATGCTTCACATAACACTGATTTCCAAGGTACTTGGGATTTGCGATTTTTTTTTGCTGCTGTGAAGCTGTGTAGTCAACATATTGTATTGACTGCTCATTGTATTGCACATAACTGCTGCTCATCTCACTAATGTATACACGTATATGTTCTGAGAACAAAATTACTAAGTAAAATAAATATGAAACTAATTAATGATAAAAGCCCCAAAACCCTACGAATCCTTATTTGTATTCTATACTTTAACACAGTATGCATTTATGAGACAAATAGAGGTGAAAAAAACCCTTCCAAATCATAGCAATGCTTTTTAGTCACTTTTATTTTCCTCTATATCCTACTTCATTTCAATTAAAAATTACTAATAATGTCCTGCATGGTTTCATCGCCTTTGTTATCTATTGGCTTTGTTAGTCACAGACATAAGGCGAAACGTAAGGAAGCATCCATTCCGTGGTGTCTACAAAATTGACATTTCAAAATTCCCAGAGTTTTCCAGGTTTTCCCTGAGCAATTTTGTTGAAATTTTCCGAGTGAAAAAAAAAAAAAAACGGTGGCGTCGTCTCCGCGTGACATGTCATCCAATGCTCATAAGCGGTAGCACACCATGATCAGGTCCATGATTAGTTCTGTGTTCAGCTCCGGAAATTCGTCGGTGTTGGAGCTAGAATCGTGGAGGCCATGTACAGCATGAAAGCTGTTAGCTGAAGTAATAACCCCACCTGTAGACAGCATAGAGAAGTAATCGAAGCGCCTGGCTTGTGAGGCGGTAAAGGGATTCCATACAAGAACGAGCTTCAACAAAAAATCTATGCATACCCCCGAAATGAATGCCGATGATGGGGTGAAGCAGTGTGAATCGGATCGTGAATCGCGGCCTTTTTTATTCTTGTTCACAATTTGCTTTTGTTAACTCATTGTTCTGTTATATGCTTTGATTGATGGGTGGTTAAATGCCGGTGGTTTTATGGTGTTGTGGCCTATTATTTTGTGTTTGTGCTAGTATACGCAACACATTTAATGTAGCTGCTCCGTGTCAGTTTTATCATGCTAAATGTAGACAATGGTCCTTTGCACAGTGCTCTAGAGCAGGGCATGCCAATGTTTCAGCACGGCATGCCAAAAATTGTGACGTACCCCCTTATTTTATTACTACACCATGGCATAAATCAAGATTAAGGTTATGCTGCCAAGTGTAGTACAAACAACAGCATCACAACTAAATTGCGCTACCAAGCAATCAAACAGAAAGAAACCGCTAAAAAATGCTTGCCTTCTGACAGATGTGTTTCTTTATGTATGCCTCACCATAATACAAAATATGTGTATAGTGGCAAAAACATAGCCCCGAAGGCAAACATGGAATGCACAGTTCCTGTTTGCAAGGATTGTCGAAACTTTATTTCACCCGGAAAAATGAAGCCAACCAAAAAACCTTCAATATAATAAAAAAATACCACCATATTCATTGTTTAGACATGCACTGTTAAGCATACAAATAATTTCACAGCACATAAATGATGCGTGGGGGCACAGACTTAGGATACGTTAATAACACATGCTAGACAACGTATAGTGACCTCCAAGTGCTTTCGGTATGCCTCACTGCAATGCGAATATTTTATGCTGCTGCCAGTAGTCAGGTATAATCGAAGTGAGTTCAACATCACCTGCAGCACTTGCGCTCCAATACAATGCTAACAGGCTGACCCATGGAACTCAAATTAGATTGGGCCAGCTTCGTCATCAGTATCAAAGGCTAGTTGCCAGACAAGGAACAATTAAGGCGAAAAGTGTTTGACGGCTGTCTAAGCAGGAGAAAGTAGCTAACACAAGCATGGTTGGCATAGGCTGATCTCGTGTAGGAGCAGCAATGCACAGACCACCAAAATTGTAACACAACATAGTGCGAATGGCACAGCAGGACCTCCGCTGCACAGAGCATGCATATGTTGAGTGCTTGTACCACGACCATATATAGAAAAGAAATATCGCGCAGTACCTCTGGTATGATGGTTGGCCAAGGACATCGTTCATATCCATCTGCGACATGCACTGAAGCACATCCTTCAGCTCTTCTTGGCGGCAGCAGAAGAGAGAAGAGGGATTGTGGTAAAAGTGTTCAAACATGGCCATCTGAAAAAGAGCATGAAAAAGTGATGTACAATTTCAAGGAGTGATATATTGGAGCTATACAATCACAGCAACACTACTACATAATTATCTTTTAAAAAAAACCTGTGGATAGAACTTGCCTTCATCATCTGAAGCAAGTTTGTAAGAGAAAAGTCGTGAAACAGCACGACATCCACAATGAACTGGAAGACAGCATGGCCAAGCTTGAAGGAAATGGATGGTTCTAGAAGAACCTAGAAAAGCAATGTACCACAGCATGCTATAATTACTCAACACAGATGATTCAACCAATTGACTAAAGTTAATTGTGGTGAGTGATATGAACACCATAAACACTACCTACTTGCACTGCAAACCATTCTATTAGTACTTAAAAAAAAGTGATAAGCTAGATTTGTGTTTTTTTTTTAGCTTGACTATCCATTGCAAGTTGTTATAAATAAAATGCCTATAACTTTTCAATTGTCACCCTTAAAGCTCACTAAAACATTTCTTCAAAATGACATTTAAAAAGTTTCCCAATGATTACGATACTTCCTAAGGCAAAGGAGCATGGCTGTTTGTAATTGACAAATACGCAGTGCCAAAAACAAATCCGAACTGGCCGGCGCCGTACGTTTATGGCACCCTCTGCGTGTACAAAAATGCGCCACTTCTTCCCCTTCCCCCCCAACAAGTGCTGACATCCTGTGGAATTCTTTTTCTTGCACTGTTCATTCTCACTTTTCATTGTGAGGTTTATAAAGGCTGGCACATTGGTGGAGGCTAACACATTCATGCATGCACTGCAGTAAGTGTAAGTTTGCCTTACAGGGAGTTTGAAAGTGTTCCACTCGCAAACTCTGGTGCTTATCTCTTTTCACGTCTCTCAAAAATAATGACCACTTGGCACAAGCTCCTTTAGAGCCCACCGGAGTGCGCTTTAATCAATTTACAGGTGGGCACTGTTTGATATATGCGAAGGATACTTTGTATAAGAAAGATGCTACAGACCATTACAAGACTTCGTAACCTTTCGCAGGCAATATCATTAACTCTCACCAGACGTAGCGTCTCGCTTGTCGGGTTCCATGACGGGCACAGAACCATAGAGCTTTCTTGCATGCATTCACATACACAGGGACGACGACAGGGGCATGCTCGTGGGTTTCTCCGCTCTGAGTGTGTCAAGCGGCAATGCCTTCGATTTACACTACTGCTAACATTCCATATTCAGTGCATGTAAGGTGTTCATACAGGATATCACAAACCAGTTTGAAATCGAATTTGAATGGAGAGCACAGACTCAAAGTGGGCATGACACAATTCTGACTTGTACACAAGTGAGAGTAATCTGGGAATTTCTCTGAGCCCCTGAAACACACATATTCTGAAGAACTTACTTTCTGATTAATAATCTAAGGTTCTTCCTGGTTTAAGTTTTATCATGCGTGAATAAGGCATGCATTTATACCTATCAAAAATATTTTGTTTTTCATCATATGGTCACCCTACAAAATCGCAGGCAAATTTTTTTTCTAGAAAAAAGACACTCTGCACATTACAAAACTATAATGAGAAAAAAAATTACCCTGCTGGAGGGGGGAGGTGCATTTGGCTGAGAAATTCGGTTATAAAACCGTTATGAGTACCGTGGCTAGTGCGGACAGTGTGTTGTATAACAGATTGCACTGCTGTGTGGGTGCATTTCACAGCAGTCACCAGAGACAGACATTCAACGCACTGAATTTCTTCAGCTTCTACTCTCCTCATGCTTTCACTGAAACCTTCTCGGCTTTTCTCTCTTCGCTATCACTCACTCTTGGCTGAGCTTCACAACAGCTCTCTTTAATCCATCCTATTGCCAATAGATTCTTTCGGATATGCTGACAGTGAATTGCACGAAAAAGCTTTGAAAGCTGCGCCCTAAAAAAAAAAAGGTCACAGCTTTGCGGCAAAAGCAAAGCAATGAATGCGGTATCAACAAATTGTAATGTCACGCGGAGAACGGCAAGCAGATAAAAATGTGCCCCGCGTTGCTCACGCAGAAATGACGCACAAAACTTACTCACAGGTACAGATGAACGCAAATGAGAGTCTCAGTTGTTACTTCGCTGTGTCTGAAAAGCGCACCCTTTTCGCAAATGTAGACTGTGCAGCGAATGCAATGACCTTGGTGCACGTGGTAACTACAACAAAATCGTTCCAGTGAAAGCCCAAGGCATAGGATTTTCCTCATCGCGAGATAAGTGCATGCACACTTGAGCGTCCATCTTTCACCCTCCGTGAGCAAAGTAAACGGGGGAGATGAGAGCGGGCGCCGGCGTGTTGTGACGATCTGGCGACGTGCACCCATTGCGCCATCTTGCTGGCAATGCTGAAAACACGATGGTTCCCCCGATGGTTATGGCCAGTGGGAAGTGATAGATATAAATAGCGTGCCGTTTCAACTATGAAAAAGGTGCTCCATCGTGGCTCAGTGGCTAATGCCACGCACTCACAAATGAGGTCGGACGTTCGGTTCCGTGTGCCGCAGTCTATTTCTGGATTTTTTTTTTCTTTCTTGCGTTTTTATAGATACAGATAAGTATACACATATGGTGAATGACGGTGACGCCGATGCCCATATAATTGCTTTCGCAATAAGAATCTTTCGTATGTGATTCCCCAACAATGCAGGCAAAATTTTGGAGCACTGCATGTAGCATTGTACCCTGTAATGTCATTCAAATGATCGCATGCCCTCTTATACAACAAGTCTTTACAGATTTAAGCAGGCCCATAGCAGCTCTCATCGTAATACCAATGTGCAATGAAAAACCTTTGTTGTCTGCACAATCCACTATCAGCATTGCAAGCTGGGTCATAAAGTAAAATCATGGTACTTCCATCTACAGTGAAACATTCGAAATAAGCAGCAAAAAAAGCACAATGGTTATGAAAAGCACAAAGGTTATGACCTGCAGTGACAGCCATTAAGTCATGCCACGGAGACCAGTTCTAAGGAAAAAAACTCAAAACTCACATGCGTAGGGAAGAAAAAATATGACAAGGCCCTTCTGTTTGTTTTTACCCATTCACTGTGGCCAGCAGAAGCTCTTAGAACACATGATCTATGAAAAATGCGATATTATGTAGTGGATATCTCTATAGGTTCACAAAAACAATTTAATCAGACACTGTGTCTCCAGTACAAGCAAGATTTCAACTTTTCACAAGTATCATACCTCCAGAAGTCTTGCCACCGAGAGTACCTAAGCTACTACTGTCGTTTTAGAAATGGCTCTATGAAAAGTTTAGCATGCCATGACCATGAAAGCAGCACTGACTTGACCAACAACTATTAAGGAAAATAAAAATAGAAAACACATGGAAAGATGAATGCTGCCCGCTTTACCTTCTCAAACACTTGACTCAAGTATTCAGTGACGGGCATGGAAAAGAACGTCTCGATGGCCAGGCACGATGAAGCGCTCTGCGGGATCATGTTGTGTATTGCCATAACGGTTGTCGAAACACCAAAGATGAGAACTATAGGTAGCTTCTCTAAGTATTTGCTGAAAAAGAAGTAGGTGGGCATTAAAAAAAAAAAAAAAGAGGTGCCAGGTTTCACAGATGCTTGCAGTAGTCAATAGACAATTGGGAAGCAAAGTAAAACACTTCAAAAATAGTCACGCTATCCCCGTTGACACTTTACATCTACTTGAAGTTCCCGCTTGTACGAGTAGTAGTAATTTATACCGTTAGTACATTAAGATGTGCAAAAAATATACATAACTGCACAGAAAGCAACAGGCTGGCCAGAAGTCGGTAACAGTAAAAAAAAAACATGCTTAAGCAACTGTTTCTACAGGTGGGCATGTTAAGATATTACTTGAAAAAACAATGTCTGTGAAAAAAATGATTTAACAGGTCACTGTTGACCCATCGGTATGGGCAATGTAACAAAAGAGTATTGCAACACGGATGTCTTAGTATCATCTGGTTCAAGGTGCAGTCATGTCGCAAATTAGTCCTTTCATTTTTCATACCAATGATATACAACACAAATCAACCATTCCTAGGTCACTGTGGTGCTTTCGTGCATAACATACACAAATTAAGTCAATTTTAATCTTGTCGAAGGATTGTCATATTCTACCGGAGAGCTCATAAGGTTGCCGACAGTGGGCTGGTTGCCAATTCGCATACAAGACCAAACATCAATTGTCGGCTTATTAGTCATCGCACCGCAGTTATTATTATTATTACTATTATCGGCACCTTATAAGCATAAATTCAACAACTTCAAAGATTCTAAATACTATTTGTACGTCACCAAAACTCTCAAGCAATGTTCAACCAATTTCTATCTCGCACTAAAAAAAAGCGAACTGATCCCTCTAGTTACCCCCGTCATTTAACTAGAGCGAGAAATCAGCACCAGCCTTGCTGTGCTTGCATCATGAGCGCGAATTCTCCGCCTGCAGCGAAAATCATCAATGTGCATTCCGAAGTACTACAGATGCCAACCTAAGAACAGTTGGCTCAATGCCTTGAACAACATGTGTTAATAATAATTGCTGGGTCTTTAGGTTCCAAATGATGGCATTTACTTTCATGGTAAGAGATTAGTGGGTTAGCTGTGCGTGCATGTACATGTGTTGTTCACGTACACAATGTTCACGTCTGACTAGGCAAACAATGTCACAATACATGACATTACAAGTCAAAGATTGAACATGCCGTGTGTATAAATAAGCCACTTTGCCCCCCCAACCCCCACTCATCAGAGCCGTTTTTTTTTTTTCTAGTGTTAAAAGTGGCAACCCTAAGCTTTCATGTAAAGCCCACAAATGCAAATTGGTTGGAAGATAATAAAAATGAACATTTTCAAGTATTCTCAGCCCTCCTTAATACTGTTCAATGTAAGATATCACTAAAGCTAAATTTTGAGCAGACAGTAATAATCGGTGCCAGAGTGGGATACCGAGACATTAGTTTATGAAAGCAGGAATTTGCATTTCAGCATGTTGCACACATCCTCAACCCGAACGATTAGGTTACGTTAAAGTCTTAAAATATTTAAAGCATCAATTTTACAGAGAATGCAAGCTTTCAATAGAAAAATTGTACATAGATGAAGAACAGAACTAGCACACTGTTGCAAGTAATCAGCACCAGCCCCACTATTTAACATGTTACAGGCAAATAGAAGACAATCCAAGATAATTAATGATTATGCAGCTTTTCACCGTGAAAGAAATTCTCACTGACAAAACTAATTTTATTTTCTTACAGAATTTCTGAATACTTACTCTCTACTCAGCAATGTTATCATATGCAGAAATGTGGCTGGTGCTTTTCTATTATAGCCTTTAATGGAATCCCAGTTAAGCATACTACAGTAAAGTACCACTTCAACAAAGATCAGATACACAAACTATTCAGTTGTTTGAACTTCTGTACTTCCCCTGCCAAAGCACCAATAGACCCAACGCTAACGTATTTCAGATACACAAAATATAGTGGAGAGTGCATTTCAGTTCTACGAACATATTTTTCGACACCATCCAATGCCTTTTACATCATATTCACCCCGCCTACAGCCACACTTCCTGCAGCATAGCTGTGGCATCTATCTAGGAGGCCAATATTTTATGCTAATAACTAGAACCAGATTATAGGCAAATGCCTATGTTGTTCCTTGTGTTCCTATCGTGCCATTTTGATATATGAGCATGAATTGGAGGTTATAAAGGGCTTTTATGGTGTTTTTATAGTGCCTATAAATGCCTATTTTGGGTGTTCATGCCTAAATGCCTATTTTCCAAATTAGCGCCTATATGAGCACTATTCAAGACCAAATTTTGTTTTCGAGCGTGGTGTGAAACCGTTATTCAGGTAAAAAAGGCAACATTAATATTTCTAAACACTGTAAGGTTCAACGAAGACAAAGCTGACATGCCGCGAGCGATTGGAGGAGGAGCATGAGGAGTGAAAAAGACACCATTTCTGCATCCCGAAGTGGAAGTACGTCTTAGCGTCTGCAGGAGAAGGAGGAGAGATGATGATTAGTGGAGTTTATTGGCGCAAGGGCCAGATGTGGCCAAAGAGCGCCAGAGCGATGATAATGAACTGTGCGATGTGCAGTGTAGATAAAACAGATGTGACGTGGCTGTAAATGGGCCTAAAAAACAGTCGCTGTAGGTGCGTAAATATATATATATAGTAAAATTATGGCAATGACAAATGATGTGTGCTATGGAGACATAAAATGGTTTAAAAGTGAAATGTATGTGAAATAAAAACTTGGCATGGAGCACCAGTGCCTCGACAGAGCCCTTAAAACAAGAGCATGGAGGCCTGGGGTCATTGAAAGCTGCTATCACAGCGACATCCTCTGAACAGAGGATACGCTATGAACCTGTTGGGCTAAAAACATTCAATGTTGGGCTAAAAAAAGTCAATACTACATCTTTTAAAAAGCTTAAAACTGATTTTGCATCAAAAAGCGGCTCTTCACCGAGAAACATAATCGGATGTAAAGGAAGATTATAGCGGTATGCAAAAGCAAAATATTTCTTTCTCTCACTTTCAGCTTCCGGACACTCCAGGAGGACGTGGAGGATGGTTAGCCTCTCACCACATCTACCACAAGTAGGAGGTCCATCACCAGTCAGCAGAAAGCTATGGGTACCATAAGTGTGTCCTATTCTGAGGCGACAGAATAAGAGATCAGTTTGCCGTGTTCTTGTAGCGGAGGGCCAGTAACGCAACCGCGGCTTAATCAAGTGAAGCTTATTATTTATTTCTGTGTCCCACAAGCGTTGCCAGTGGTTTCGCAGTTTCTTACGTAGGAAGGGTTATAGATCTGTTGCAGGGACAGTAGCGGTGGGGTTAATAGCGCGCAATATAATTGACGTGGCCATTTGGTCAGCTAACACATTGCCCTCGATGCTTCTATGGCCAGGAACCCAGCAAATAGTAACATGCTGGTTGGACATATACGCTGTACACAGAACGGAATACAGCTCAATTATTGCCGGATTTCTGAATCTGAAAAGGGATCTTAATGCATTTACGACGCTTAACGAGTCTGTGAATATAATTGATTTTGTATGTTTGATTGCCGTATATGCTTCATAGCCGACAATAGTGCATAACCCTCAGCCGTAAATATACTTGTTTCCGGGTGCAGCACACCGGATTCCGAGAAGGATAGCCCGACGGCTGCATAAGCCACCCCTGCATGCAACTTGGAAGCGTCAGTATAAAACTCTACGCATGAGTAGTTGGACTGGAGTTGTCGGAAATGCATTTTAATATGTGCTTCTGGTGCATGTTTAGTGATCTCGGCAAGGGAAGCGTCACAATGTATGAGCTGCCACTGCCACGGCGGTAAATGTTTTGTTGTGGGCATAGAACAAAGTTCTAGCAGCGGAACACCCATTTCCTCACTTAAGCTTCTCACACGCAAAGAGAACGGCTTTCTCGCTGCGGGTCGATTATGGTAGAGGGTGGCAGCGGTCATATCGTTTATAGCTGAATAAGAAGGATGCTTTATGTTTGCGCGTACCTTTATAAAATAAGTGAAACTGCTATAGGATCGCTGTAGGTGAAGTGACCACTGATTCGACTCTACATAGAGACTCTGGATCGGACTTGTCCTGAAAGCACCAGTTGCCAGTCGGATACCCAGATGGTGAACGGGGTCTAGGATTTTCAAAGCACTTGGCGTTGCGGAATGATAAATTATAGAGGCATAATCAAGGCGCGACCAAACAAGGCTTTTGTACAAGTTCAAGAGACACTTCCGATCACTACCCCATGTTGTACGTGATAGGAGCTTTAGGAGGTTCACCGCTTTCAGACATTTCATTTTTACATGTTTAATATGGGGAATAAACGTGAGCTTAGAATCTAAAGTGGTTCCTAGGAATTTATGCTCGCTGCTCACAGAGAGTTGGTCTCCCTTGATCGCAATATTTGGTAGTGGCATTACCCCTCGTTTGTTGGAGAAGAGTACGCAAGTACTTTTCTGAGTGTTTATTTTAAAACCATTCTCATCCGCCCATTTAGAGAATTTATTCATTCCAAGCTGCACTTGTCCTTCGCAGATAGACATATTGCACGATTTGAAACTCATCTGCACATCATCAACATACACAGAATAAAACATCGTGCTTGGAATGATTGACTGCAGGGAGTTCATTTTTACAAGAAAGAGTGTGCAACTAAGCACGCCCCTTGCGGAACACCAGTCTCTTGGGTAAATGATCTAGAGAGAGCATTTCCCACTTTTACGCGAAAGGTTCGATTAGACAGATAACTTTCAATTGTGTTTAGCACATTCCCATGGATGCCCATGGCGGCAAGATCGCGTAGAATCCCGAATCGCCATGTGGTATCGTACGCTTTCTCCAGGTCTAAGAGTACCGAAAGTACAAACTGCCTATGAATAAATGCATCTCTGATGTATGTCTCTATGCGAACAAGGTGGTCAACTGTCGACCTTCCCTCTCTGAAACCACACTGAAGGGGGTCTAGTATACTGTTACTTTCTAGGAAGTGGGTTAAGCGCCGGTTTAACATTTTCTCATATAGTTTGCATAAACAGCTTGTTAACGCTATTGGCCTGTAGCTGGCGGCCAAGCACGGGTCTTTGCCTTGTTTAAGTACCGGGATGACTATCGCTTCTTTCCAACACAATGGAATATATCCAGCTTCCCACATGGTATTGAAGAGGGTTAGGAGCGTCTATTGTGCTTCTGGGTGAGGATACTTGATCATTTCGTACGTTATACGATCGCCACCTGGCGCCGAGTTGTTGCAGTACGCAAGAGATGCCTTAAGTTCAGCTAATGAAAATGGGCAGTTGCAAGCCTCCCTGGATGGACGTTTAGATTTAAGGGGCTGCCGCTCTTCGCGTTCTTTGAATCTTAAGAACGTTTCTGTGAAGTGCGATGCACTTGAGACGTATTCAAAGTGTTCGCCTAGGCAGTCCGCCTGCTCCTCCAGGCTCTCCCCTCGGCTACTTACCAAAGGTAGGGGGTGTGACTCCCGACCCATTAACTTGTTTACCCTATTCCAAACCTTCGTTTCGTCGGTGTAAGAATTTATACTGGAGATGTACCTATTCCAACTTTCTTTCTTTGCGAGGTGACGCGTTTTTCTGGCTTGGGACTTAACCTGTTTGAAATTGTTGAGGTTTTCAGCCGTTGGGTAATTTCGGAGTAGTCTCCAAGCTTTATTTTGTCTATTGCGCGCTTTCCGACAATCGTCGTTCCACCATGGGATGCGACGTTTATTGGTCATTCCGTTGGTTCGCTTGATACATTTCACTGCAGCGTCAATAATAAAACCTGTTAGGTATGCTACAGCATCGTCTATATTAAAATCAGCAATCTCATCTCCGTCTAAAAATGTAATTTCTCGAAACAGTTCCCAGTTGGCTGACTTGGTGTTCCAGCGAGGAAAGTCAGGCGAGCATGTATCTTCTTTTGTTAACTTTAACATAATCGGGAAGTGGTCACTCCCAAAAGGGTTCTTGAGAATGAAGCACTCCAGATATGGAATTATAGCACTCGAGACAATACTCAGGTCTATAGAAGAGTATGTGTTGTGTGTAGTGCTATAACACGTTGGTTCTTTTTTGCTTAGTAGACATGCACCTGACAAAAACAGAAAGTGTTCTATTAGCCGTCCTCGCGCATCTAAACGGGAGTCGCCCCATAGGGAATTATGTGCATTTGGATCACCAACGACTATATATGGCGGAGGAAGTTCATCAATGAAGCTTTGAAATTGTGTCTTTGAAAGTTGATAGCACGGGAGAATGTAAATAGAGGTAATTGTTAGTAGCTCCCCGAACAGCACTGCTCGGACAGCAACTGCCTCAAGACAAGTTCGGAGGTTTAATTGCTTACAGGCAACACCTTTATCAACTATTATAGCGACACCGCCCGACGAAGCGGCAGGGTCGTCACGGTCTTTGCGGAAGATGGCATAATGCTTTAGAAAGTTTGTTTGTGTGGACTTGAGATGTGTTTCCTGAACACACAGCACCTTTGGAGTATGTTTATTAAGAAGTTCTCTAATATCATCAAGGTTATGGAGAAGTCCTCTCACATTTCACTGTAAGATCTGTGTATCCATTTTAGATGTGTTTTGTGCTGTGTGCTCAAGGATGGAAAGTTAGCTCACGGAACCTTTCCAGGGGCCATGACACGAGATTTTTCTTTTTTAGATCGGTCGACGGAGTCGCGCCGATCCTTAGGCGCTGGCTGCGCCCTCACGCTCGGTGTTGTGTCCATTGCCTCTTGCAAGGTGCTGGACACGCGCTCTTGCGAGCGCTGCGTTTGTTTTGAGGGCCTCGCCTCAAAAGATGAGACCTTCGCGGCCCCCAGCCCTGAGGTTGGTGGGTCTTTCTTCGATGGCGGAGCAGCACTGGCTGCAACCGCCGAGGGGGCGGATGGCGTCACCGCTGGCTCACTACGCCTGTGCCAGACAGGCGCCGGGGGCCGTCGTGGCACTGCCCCCTGACGCGCCACTTCGGCAAAGCTGGTTTCTGGTAGGCAGGACACCTGCCTTCGTGCCTCCTTAAATGAAATGTCTTGTTTTACTTTAATTGTGACAATTTCCTTTTCTTTTTTCCAGCATGGGCATGACCGCGAGTATGCGGCATGCTCCCCATTACAGTTCGCACAGTGAAGAGAGTTTTCACAGGCATCTGATGTGTGTTCTTCAGCACTGCATTTCGCGCAAGTTAAGCGGCCTCGGCAGTTCTGTGAACTGTGGCCGAACCGCTGGCATTTGAAACATCGGAGAGGGTTTGGTATATATGGTCTCACTTGAAGCCTGATATACCAGACCTCAATGGAGTCGGGCACTACACTTGAATTGAAGGTGAGTATCAGGTGCTTAGTCTGGACTTCTTTGGCATCACGCCTCATCTTAATTCTTTTCACGTTGATGACATTCTGTTCGCTGAAACCCTCCAGGAGTTCAGCCTTCGTCAGCCCTAACAGGTCATCATCTGAAACAACGCCACAGGTGGTGTTCATGGTTCGGTGTGGGGTTACTATTATTTTAGTATCTCAAAATTTCACTAGATTAGGCTGTCTCTCATATTGTTTCTGGTCGCGGAGCTCCAACAGGAGGTCCCCACTTGCCATTCTCGATGCTTTATATCCTGGGCCAAAGATTTCCATCAAAGACTTTGATACTAGAAAAGGTGAAAGTGTTCGCACTGATTTGCCGGGTGTGTCAGCGTGGATAACATGGAATCGGAGAAAAAATACTTTCTGGTTACCAAAAAATTGGAAGACTTCATCGGTGTGCCCTCTTTTCTTAGGGGGATCAGGGAGTGGGGGGAAGGAACTAGCCATAAGAGAAGGTTTATTTTCGGCAGCGGCACCAGCCACCCACCATAGAGTCCTACAAGGGGACGCTGCAGGGTCTGTAAGCACAGGCCCTGCAGACGCCAGCTGTACACCACCACTATAGCCGAATATGGTGTATCTAAGGTAGGATAGCCACACAGGGTTAACCCTTGCCGCCAGGAAACACGGAAGTCAACGGAAGAGAGTAGAGGACAGGAAAGAGTTAAAGTAAGAGAAAAGACGAAGATGTGAGGGGGAGACAGGAAAAGGCGACTGCCGATTCCCCCAGGCGGGTCAATCCGGGGGTGCCATCTACGTGAAGCCAGGGTCAAAGGGGTGTGTTGCCTCTGCCAGGGGGCCTTAAAGGTCCAATCACCCAGCGTCAGCTCAACCCCGAGGATCCTCTTTTTCCCGGACACGGCAAAGCCACGCACAACTAGGCGTGGGAGGGAGTCAAAACTCCCCCGTCAGCTCTGGTCCGTGGTGTCGCTACACACCAAACGCCTACTTGCGCAGGCGCCCCTGCGGGTGCCCTGAAGAAACTGAAGAACCGCCCTGAAAACCTGAGTATTGCTGTGGGAAAGGAAGAGCAGGTTTTTCTGGGCAGCTGCGGGTAGCTGGAGAACGAAGGGAAAACCCATGGAGGGCCACTCGTGGAATGCTCGTGTTGATTCAGTGGTGGCAAAGGTCGCCAAATCATTGTACTACTTTATACAGCAAGGCCTGAGACATGTGCCGGCATGTTTACATTCAACGGTGTACTTAGCATACATTCACCGTATGCTTGAATACTTGTTTTGTATGAGATCCTTTGTCATATGTCTTTAAGTGACAAACATGAAAAAATAAGGAACAGGGCTTCAAGGTTTGTCCTAAGCAATTACTAAAAAATGACAGCTGTAACAATATGAAAAATGAACTAGGATGGGAATTACCATCATCGTGCCTAATTAAACTGCGGTTAAAGCTCCTATGTCAAGAATTTCATGGTAAAACTCGTTCCGAAATGAATGTACCTAAACAGTTCTCTTTGCACAATGGTAATTAAGATTTTAGAATGTCGTATCAGATAAAATTTTTCTATTAATTTTTTGTTCGTTTCATGACCCTATGAAATGGCTTATGAAGACAACAAAGTGTGTTGTGCCAATGAGGGCATGTTTTTTTTAACATTGTAACCCATCTGCTGCAGCGCCTTCGGGTAAAAAATGTGATGTGTATGCGGCTTCTGTTTTGTTTGTAATTTACTTTTTAAGCGTCCCTTTTTAGGTGACACAATAAGTTGTAGTCAGACACTAGAAGTTCTTGCGCACCCAATAAAAAGTGTTCTACCAGGGTGATTTTTCAAATTCGTTCGTTACGAGCCACCAAAGCATGATGCGAAAAAGCAAGCTAGAATCCTTTGCCACTCGACATTCGATACGCCACTCGACATCCACTCGACATCTGATACGACATTCTAAAATCTTAATTACCATTGTGCAAAGAGAACTGTTTAGGTACATTCATTTCGGAACGAGTTTTACCATGAAATTCTTGACATAGGAGCTTTAACCGCAGTTTAATTAGGCACGATGATGGTAATTCCCATCCTAGTTCATTTTTCATATTGTTACAGCTGTCATTTTTTAGTAATTGCTTAGGACAAACCTTGAAGCCCTGTTCCTTATTTTTTCATGTTTGTCACTTAAAGACATATGACAAAGGATCTCATACAAAACAAGTATTCAAGCATACGGTGAATGTATGCTAAGTACACCGTTGAATGTAAACATGCCGGCACATGTCTCAGGCCTTGCTGTATAAAGTAGTACAATGATTTGGCGACCTTTGCCACCACTGAATCAACACGAGCATTCCACGAGTGGCCCTCCATGGGTTTTCCCTTCGTTCTCCAGCTACCCGCAGCTGCCCAGAAAAACCTGCTCTTCCTTTCCCACAGCAATACTCAGGTTTTCAGGGCGGTTCTTCAGTTTCTTCAGGGCACCCGCAGGGGCGCCTGCGCAAGTAGGCGTTTGGTGTGTAGCGACACCACGGACCAGAGCTGACGGGGGAGTTTTGACTCCCTCCCACGCCTAGTTGTGCGTGGCTTTGCCGTGTCCGGGAAAAAGAGGATCCTCGGGGTTGAGCTGACGCTGGGTGATTGGACCTTTAAGGCCCCCTGGCAGAGGCAACACACCCCTTTGACCCTGGCTTCACGTAGATGGCACCCCCGGATTGACCCGCCTGGGGGAATCGGCAGTCGCCTTTTCCTGTCTCCCCCTCACATCTTCGTCTTTTCTCTTACTTTAACTCTTTCCTGTCCTCTACTCTCTTCCGTTGACTTCCGTGTTTCCTGGCGGCAAGGGTTAACCCTGTGTGGCTATCCTACCTTAGATACACCATATTCGGTTATAGTGGTGGTGTACAGCTGGCGTCTGCAGGGCCTGTGCTTACAGACCCTGCAGCGTCCCCTTGTAGGACTCTATGGTGGGTGGCTGGTGCCGCTGCCGAAAATAAACCTTCTCTTATGGCTAGTTCCTTCCCCCCACTCCCTGATCCCCCTAAGAAAAGAGGGCACACCGATGAAGTCTTCCAATTTTTTGGTAACCAGAAAGTATTTTTTCTCCGATTCCATGTTATCCACGCTGACACACCCGGCAAATCAGTGCGAACACTTTCACCTTTTCTAGTATCAAAGTCTTTGATGGAAATCTTTGGCCCAGGATATAAAGCATCGAGAATGGCAAGTGGGGACCTCCTGTTGGAGCTCCGCGACCAGAAACAATATGAGAGACAGCCTAATCTAGTGAAATTTTGAGATACTAAAATAATAGTAACCCCACACCGAACCATGAACACCACCTGTGGCGTTGTTTCAGATGATGACCTGTTAGGGCTGACGAAGGCTGAACTCCTGGAGGGTTTCAGCGAACAGAATGTCATCAACGTGAAAAGAATTAAGATGAGGCGTGATGCCAAAGAAGTCCAGACTAAGCACCTGATACTCACCTTCAATTCAAGTGTAGTGCCCGACTCCATTGAGGTCTGGTATATCAGGCTTCAAGTGAGACCATATATACCAAACCCTCTCCGATGTTTCAAATGCCAGCGGTTCGGCCACAGTTCACAGAACTGCCGAGGCCGCTTAACTTGCGCGAAATGCAGTGCTGAAGAACACACATCAGATGCCTGTGAAAACTCTCTTCACTGTGCGAACTGTAATGGGGAGCATGCCGCATACTCGCGGTCATGCCCATGCTGGAAAAAAGAAAAGGAAATTGTCACAATTAAAGTAAAACAAGACATTTCATTTAAGGAGGCACGAAGGCAGGTGTCCTGCCTACCAGAAACCAGCTTTGCCGAAGTGGCGCGTCAGGGGGCAGTGCCACGACGGCCCCCGGCGCCTGTCTGGCACAGGCGTAGTGAGCCAGCGGTGACGCCATCCGCCCCCTCGGCGGTTGCAGCCAGTGCTGCTCCGCCATCGAAGAAAGACCCACCAACCTCAGGGCTGGGGGCCGCGAAGGTCTCATCTTTTGAGGCGAGGCCCTCAAAACAAACGCAGCGCTCGCAAGAGCGCGTGTCCAGCACCTTGCAAGAGGCAATGGACACAACACCGAGCGTGAGGGCGCAGCCAGCGCCTAAGGATCGGCGCGACTCCGTCGACCGATCTAAAAAAGAAAAATCTCGTGTCATGGCCCCTGGAAAGGTTCCGTGAGCTAACTTTCCATCCTTGAGCACACAGCACAAAACACATCTAAAATGGATACACAGATCTTACAGTGAAATGTGAGAGGACTTCTCCATAACCTTGATGATATTAGAGAACTTCTTAATAAACATACTCCAAAGGTGCTGTGTGTTCAGGAAACACATCTCAAGTCCACACAAACAAACTTTCTAAAGCATTATGCCATCTTCCGCAAAGACCGTGACGACCCTGCCGCTTCGTCGGGCGGTGTCGCTATAATAGTTGATAAAGGTGTTGCCTGTAAGCAATTAAACCTCCGAACTTGTCTTGAGGCAGTTGCTGTCCGAGCAGTGCTGTTCGGGGAGCTACTAACAATTACCTCTATTTACATTCTCCCGTGCTATCAACTTTCAAAGACACAATTTCAAAGCTTCATTGATGAACTTCCTCCGCCATATATAGTCGTTGGTGATCCAAATGCACATAATTCCCTATGGGGCGACTCCCGTTTAGATGCGCGAGGACGGCTAATAGAACACTTTCTGTTTTTGTCAGGTGCATGTCTACTAAGCAAAAAAGAACCAACGTGTTATAGCACTACACACAACACATACTCTTCTATAGACCTGAGTATTGTCTCGAGTGCTATAATTCCATATCTGGAGTGCTTCATTCTCAAGAACCCTTTTGGGAGTGACCACTTCCCGATTATGTTAAAGTTAACAAAAGAAGATACATGCTCGCCTGACTTTCCTCGCTGGAACACCAAGTCAGCCAACTGGGAACTGTTTCGAGAAATTACATTTTTAGACGGAGATGAGATTGCTGATTTTAATATAGACGATGCTGTAGCATACCTAACAGGTTTTATTATTGACGCTGCAGTGAAATGTATCAAGCGAACCAACGGAATGACCAATAAACGTCGCATCCCATGGTGGAACGACGATTGTCGGAAAGCGCGCAATAGACAAAATAAAGCTTGGAGACTACTCCGAAATTACCCAACGGCTGAAAACCTCAACAATTTCAAACAGGTTAAGTCCCAAGCCAGAAAAACGCGTCACCTCGCAAAGAAAGAAAGTTGGAATAGGTACATCTCCAGTATAAATTCTTACACCGACGAAACGAAGGTTTGGAATAGGGTAAACAAGTTAATGGGTCGGGAGTCACACCCCCTACCTTTGGTAAGTAGCCGAGGGGAGAGCCTGGAGGAGCAGGCGGACTGCCTAGGCGAACACTTTGAATACGTCTCAAGTGCATCGCACTTCACAGAAACGTTCTTAAGATTCAAAGAACGCGAAGAGCGGCAGCCCCTTAAATCTAAACGTCCATCCAGGGAGGCTTGCAACTGCCCATTTTCATTAGCTGAACTTAAGGCATCTCTTGCGTACTGCAACAACTCGGCGCCAGGTGGCGATCGTATAACGTACGAAATGATCAAGTATCCTCACCCAGAAGCACAATAGACGCTCCTAACCCTCTTCAATACCATGTGGGAAGCTGGATATATTCCATTGTGTTGGAAAGAAGCGATAGTCATCCCGGTACTTAAACAAGGCAAAGACCCGTCCTTGGCCGCCAGCTACAGGCCAATAGCGTTAACAAGCTGTTTATGCAAACTATATGAGAAAATGTTAAACCGGCGCTTAACCCACTTCCTAGAAAGTAACAGTATACTAGACCCCCTTCAGTGTGGTTTCAGAGAGGGAAGGTCGACAGTTGACCACCTTGTTCGCATAGAGACATACATCAGAGATGCATTTATTCATAGGCAGTTTGTACTTTCGGTACTCTTAGACCTGGAGAAAGCGTACGATACCACATGGCGATTCGGGATTCTACGCGATCTTGCCGCCATGGGCATCCATGGGAATGTGCTAAACACAATTGAAAGTTATCTGTCTAATCGAACCTTTCGCGTAAAAGTGGGAAATGCTCTCTCTAGATCATTTACCCAAGAGACTGGTGTTCCGCAAGGGGCGTGCTTAGTTGCACACTCTTTCTTGTAAAAATGAACTCCCTGCAGTCAATCATTCCAAGCACGATGTTTTATTCTGTGTATGTTGATGATGTGCAGATGAGTTTCAAATCATGCAATATGTCTATCTGCGAAGGACAAGTGCAGCTTGGAATGAATAAATTCTCTAAATGGGCGGATGAGAATGGTTTTAAAATAAACACTCAGAAAAGTACTTGCGTACTCTTCTCCAACAAACGAGGGGTAATGCCACTACCAAATATTGCGATCAAGGGAGACCAACTCTCTGTGAGCAGCGAGCATAAATTCCTAGGAACCACTTTAGATTCTAAGCTCACGTTTATTCCCCATATTAAACATGTAAAAATGAAATGTCTGAAAGCGGTGAACCTCCTAAAGCTCCTATCACGTACAACATGGGGTAGTGATCGGAAGTGTCTCTTGAACTTGTACAAAAGCCTTGTTTGGTCGCGCCTCATTCCTTCCCTGTTCTCTTTGGTATCGGGGCTGGAGAATCACACGACACATACGCACTAAGAACAACATGGGTAAGCAAGGTCACGCACGCGTGATGTGCCGCAGCCTACTTGTGCACGTATGCCATCGATGTTGTGTCGTCTCGGCGTTCTCTGTTCTGTATTACCACTTTCTGTGGGATGGATCAGTCAGTGCATGTAATTTAGGAGAGGCTGGCAAAGATCATGTATTGTGACCGCAATACACCACGTCACCCCTTTGAAACTGCGTTCAGAGTCAACGCACCAAACACGAGCTAAGCGTTGTCAGCGTTGGCGAAGACACGATGCAGAAATGATGAACGCAAGCGAAATCGGATAGTAGTAATAGTAGTAGTAGTAGTAGTATATAGTAATATAGTAATAGTATGTGCGGTTTTAGGTTAAAAAAAAACACGATATGAATATAAGGGATGCTGTAGTGGAGGTATCCGCAAATTTTGACCATTTGGTGTTCTTTAACGTGCACCGATATCGCGCAGTACACAAGCATCTAATTTTCCGCCTTCATAAAGATGTGACTGCCGCGGCCACAATCGAACTTGTGGCATTCGGTTTAGCAGCGGAGCACCCTATAGCAACTGGTCTCCCGAGGCGGACGCGCAACGAGGGCCGATTAATGAATAGCACCTTGAGGCTATTCCCCCCCTCTCTAAAACAAAAATAAAAATAATAACAAGCTGAGATTATGTCTGCGTGTTTTATTATTTTTCTCAGCTTTCATTCATTATACTGATTTTGAAAGGGCAGTATTAAGACAGAGGAAAAAGAAAGACAGAGACGAAGATCATTGTCTTTCTTTTCTCTTTGTCTCTGTGCTTCCCTTTCAAAATGATATGAAGTAGCTAGCCCAAACCAAAGTACTCCTCATTTATGCTACACAACAGAACACACAAATTGCACATGCCAAGTAAAGTAATGCTACATGTAATGCTCTTAATGAGGTACCGTTCAAAATGCAGGATATAATCGGGAGGCAGGACATTTTTCATGTTTCCTAGATATAGCTAGCATTTAGCGAACTTCTAATGAAGAGCGTACGGTATGCAACGCAAGCCCACCAATGTCAACATAAAGCAGCGACGTAAAAACACGACGTAAATGTTGGGGTGCACGGCCGCGAGAAGGGAAAGTGGCATTTATTAGAAATTGAGCATTTTTCCGCGACATGTAATTTTGCAAATCTCAATAGGAATGATTTGGAGTGCCCAGTGCATCACTACGCTTGTCAACTCGTAATGCCCAAACCTAGTGTGGGGCTTTTTAAGGTGTTCACCGATAGGGGATAAATTGGTCCTACGTGGTTAGACCTAGCATCCCTCTCTTTTGGGGTATCAGTGGTCTGGTTATTTGCTTCTGAGATGCCCATCCCAGAAACAACGAAACAAAAGACCCAGGAGAGTGTCAATTGAATTGTGGACGCTTGACGCACATTTCTAGGCAATAAAACGAAAGACTACATACTTCGAATCACATGGGAAATGCATGCCAATGTTCAATCGTTAGTACCTTTTTGCTATATTAGACAGTATCATTTTCTTAGCTTTTTGCCGTAGATACAAGTCACTGACATCGTTTTTTGGGGATATTTAAATTTTTGTAGAAATTCATTGTGCCTATAATTATGGTTTTGAGGGCCTAAAATGGTATTTTACCTGCCTGTCTTTGGCGTCTAAAACACTTTTTTAGAGCCTAAAAATCTGGCATCTACTAATAACGATGCTTCATACCCTGCAACGAACTTCATCATGGACAATTAAGAGTCGGCATGGAATAATTGCGGCTCTAATGGAAAGTGCGCAGCTTGGGTACATGCGCAAGAAACTGAGCACTAGAGATTCCTCGACTGAGCAGAACGTGCTACTGAAGAGGGTCTATCAAACCTTGGACACGGCAACTCAATTTGTGACCACTGCAGTCATAAGTGCACAAGTGCCAGCAAAAGATTACTGTATTCTTCAAAACATACTAATTAAGTAGAAATTCAATTCAATTAAGCAGAACAGAAAATGCAAGGGTGCTAACTTTGTTTCAGAAATTCATGTTTTTTTTTTGTTTAACTCCTGATAATACGTTGCAACATTGCTATTTCAGTTCAGTACACTTTCACTTTGAATAAACAAATAAACTTTAAATAAAGTCCGGCAGTTTCCTTCTCACTAGGCAGAGAGCAGAGGGAAGTTGCTCCTTTAACAAGCTTTTTTTTCTGGGGTTCCTTGAAGTTAATTCAAGTGATGTTTTACTTCATCACTTTTTTTTCTATTCAGCAACACAATGCTACACAGTGCGGGCTGTTTTCCCCCCATGACATTAACATTTAAAGTCATAACTATGCTTTTACACGATCGTGTTATACTCCCTCCCAATGAAAGCGTAAAACGTTACCTGCAAATCAGTATAAAATCCTGCAAGGCCGAAACCTTGAATCCTTCAAGGTCTTCAAGTATGACAACGATTGGATCCTCTTTGCGGATTCCATGAGAGCTTTTCTTCTGTCGCTTGGATGGTGACCCTGGAGTCTGACATCAGGTAGAGAGTCATTCAAGAAAACAGTCCACACAACGCAACATCTTAACAGAAGCTTACCTTGATCACCACTGAATCATGCCATTCTGCTAGCATAGACATTGTACACACATTCCTCTTGACTTCGACATCTTCAGATCCCGACACCTGCGCGCAATGAAACATTGTGTCAAACAGTAAACTCCGGCAATGGAAATCTCTTAAGGTGGCAGACTGCTCTTTGGGATCAAAGAGTGACAAAAAAAATCATTTTTTAAAATTGACATATTTGGTACCTGCAAGTATTTTGCTATCTCTCTGCAAATTTTTACACACCAAGAAGTGATAATTTTTTGTAATGTTATTCTAACTGTCCAGATTCTTGGTGCTGTTAACATGCAGAACTCTTTATAATTTGCCGGCACCTGTGTTAGAAGCTCTGCTACGAATTTATGAGCACTTTTATGAGGATTGCAATACATGCGCATTATGATTGTTGCTTTTTGAAGAAGCTGTGTGTTTTCAGTTTTTTCCATTTTTCTCGAAAAAATTAATTTACAGCTGTTCAGTTTTGAGGCCTAAATATCTCTGCAGCTAGGGCAGGTACAACAATATTCTTTTTACAATGGAAACCTGTATGTGCGTAGGGTGCAAGTATGGGAGCATAATTTAAAGGACAAGCCTTTTTAATTAATTACTCATAAAAATTTTAACACAATTCCAACTGCTTTTGAAAATGGATAGTTCATATTGCTGTAAAATAATAAGAAAGGCTTAAAAACAAAAATCTCTTGCATTATTTCAATCCATAGTCATCAGTCTATGTTTGGATATTTAAATATCACTTTTAATTAAGCACTTTTTTTCTATGACGGCCTTAAACAATAGGGGGTGAACTTATGTTATCTCAGGAATAAGATGAGTTACAGAAAAACTAATTAAACATATGAAATCATCAGAAAAACTGCCTAATCCTGTGCAGCTTGATCAAGATCACTGAAGAAATAAAGAAAGAATGTCTAAGAGCAGTCTGCCCCCTAAAATTAAACTACTACTAAAATGAAACAAATGCTGCTGATATGACTAATTTAGTGTCGGAATTTCGCATTCCCGTGCACCTCTCAATGAATGAAACTCCTGTTAAACTAAACACGATTCCTTGGTCCCCTAAGGTTCCGTTTAACAAGAGTCTACTGTACTTAGTAACATAGTAGCATCACAATTGAGCAATGATGTGTACGATGCCACTACAACGATGCACATAAAGAGAGAATGACTGAAGATTGGCAGTTTTTCTCTGCCAGAAATATTTGAGTGAGACCTCTAACAAATGCATGCTACATATAAATACAGGCAGTACCATTATGAAGGGGAACACCTAATGGGCAAATACGTAACGACTTTAGGCATGTAAACTGAAATTTCGTTTAAAAAGTTGCTCTTGTAAAGGCGATAATCCTCTCATACTTCTTTGATTTCAATGCATAAATGACAATACAAAAATTCCAGAACTTGTACAGTGATCCTAAATGCATTGCTTGGTAAATACATTCATGTCCTCAATGATTTAGCACTGAAATGCAGAAGAAAAACTTGGACCTCTGAGGGGGGCGTGAAATACACAGCACACAAGTAAATAGGAGGAGCACAAGGGACATGGGCCCCCCTCAGTTATCATGAACAAACGCCAACTTGCCCAGATTTTCATTTTACTTAATACAAGAAATGGGTGCTATCATCGCATGTTTTGTCAGGCGAATTTTTGCTGCAATGAAACACCTCGCCACATTTATCAACCTAGGGACTCTGGAAATTGGGAGACTGCAATAAGCCATTTCGATGCCAGCGATCACATGAGTGCTTGCAATTCTAGTACATGTGAGTAATTAATTACACATGTGCAGGGCAAAATATGCTATGACACGCAAAATCTAGTAGACCCTTCCAAAACTTAACACACCTGACCACATTAAAATTGCATGACGGCGAAGCTAACGTTGTATGCATGGCACCGATATTTTACTGCGAGTTCCACATCGAGATGAAAATAACACGCCGAGCTGCAAATAACCAAGCCCCTACACAAACGTGGTGGCCTCTTCTCAATGTGTATCGGTGGGTTGGTTTCGTCAAGGAAATTTTTACTGCCACTGTCCCTCATTTTCATTTCTGGCAGGAACTGCTTATCACATTTACAGAAACGCTTGTTCAATCAGGAGGACTATTCAGAAATTGGGAGTCTCCCAGGCAAACAGAGAGTTCACAGATATGAATGACCACAATTACTTAGAATCAGAAGCATCAGTCGAATAAGGAGGCAACGGTACATCCTCCCTCTTTTAGGCATTTATTGAAATAATAAATCAGATTATATTGATGTATTTCAATCGCAGAACTCTCGTGTCATTATTTTCACCATAATAGGTTTATTAATAGAGAAGAAAGTGAGCGATTCATTTTTAAATTTCGTGCCAAATACTCCACGTGTTATGCCACAGATTTTGAAATGTATCTTTCATACTTTGGTGGCATTGGTTCAACAAAATTTCCCAACACTTAGTATGTTAAGTCTGTGGCCCACTCACAGGACAATGTATATTTTTACCAATCGGGAAGAACTTAGCGTTTTGTGCAGAAATTGCACGGTGGTGTCGCCACCCACACTTTTTCTTAGCCCGTTTTCTCGCTTACCAAGCGTCTTGTGGCAAGCGCGACGATTTCTGAAATGAGGAAGAGTAATTAACTAATACCAGAAAATTCGTATTTCTGTCTTGGGTCCCCTCAACAGCTCCAACAACAGCCGAGAAGACTATATGCCAACTGTATTTTGGTCCAGATGGGTAATACGCAGCCGGAATGAACCATAACAAAATAAGGTATCAAATTTTAACTACCCTCAATGCATAGCTAGTTCTGCAATTATCCACTGCCAACCCATTCGCCTTTGTTGCAAATGGGAACTAAACGGAAGCAAGAAAGTATTGTCGAGGTATTGTCTGAACTGTGGAGAAGGTATTGGGCCATGGGGCTGCCCATCACAATTCCGAAAGGCAACGAAAGCGCTGTTGCGTTTTGTAAGGGACACTGGTCAGATTCGCTGTGTGATGCCAAACGTGAAACCGTAGTGCGTCTGCGCAAACAGTGACTTTTCTCACCTCCTCTGAAACTTTCCTTCCCCTCCCCTCTTCTCCAGAGCAGGGTATCCTACTGAAATCAGCCCTAGTTAACCTCACTGCCTTTTTTCTATTCTTAGTCCCTCTCTCTCTCTCTCACACAGCTTGGCTTTGAATTAGTCGATGTACCTGCATGGTGTCCGTGACGACTTTCTGTATCATGGCAGCAGTGGAATTGCAGTCCTTTGCGTGCAGCCTAGCGACCATCGGAGTCACGGAGGAGCGCAGCCTCTTTGCCAGTAGGTTGAAGACAGCAGTGTGGTCAGACATGTTGACACCTGAACATGTGAGAGTGATGGAATGATCAATCAAAACCACAGTGGCGAGCAAAAATCGAGTACCAGATTGGTTCGTCACTCATTGAGCAGCACAAGATGAAAGAGGAGGCACAAAAATATAACGAAATAATATTGTGTATCATCATGTCTTTGTATTTCTATGCACTACTATGAAATCCAGTGCGAGCGGCTCTTCCCACTGGTGAAAGGTAAAGAGAAAATAGGGGGGGGGGGGGCTCTCACTTGGTCACAGACCAAAAATCAAGGTGGCAGCAAAAGAGCGAAGAATGTTCCCCACCACTTTTAATGAAATGCTTTACTGAATATGCATGCTTTTCTGTTTCTACTGAACTGGAGAAAATCCTCGAGTGCAATTTCATGTGTTATGACAAGAGGGAAAAGATGTTCTTCAAATGTTTCGAAGATTTGTGGCAACTCAGATAACAACCCCAAAGCACCACACTGTAAAGTACTAAGAAATCGTGCACAGCTGAAAACTCGCAGAACTTGGGTTCACTGCTGCAGGATTTTGTATTTGAGAACAGGTTGAAAAAATGGTGGGCGGGCAGGGCGGAGTGAGGCGAGGCTTGTTCAAAATTTTACACTGTGCAGTATAAAGTTTCCCTACCGAAAAAAAAAAAACCTACGTTTCTATCATAATGTTGTTAGCTACTTTGCAAAACAGAATCCATTATTTTTGCTGTGAGTAGTTTCATCACTCGTACTTCCAATTTAAGAATGAGAGGGAGATTATAAAGAAAAATTTTAAAAAGTCCTGCTAGCATTTTTTTTGTAAGCAGGAGAGAATTTTTATGGATAGCTTGACAAATCAACTACTAAGCCACAAGGACAAGTTGCCAGGTAATGCTAGGTGACACGTAAATGTAAAAAAGTTATCCAAGTGATTACAGGTACATTTCCTTTATCTGCCGGTGTGATAAAAAATTTCCAAAGCAGGTTCCTTCAAGAAGCTTTTCCTGTCATTTCTTCGCGAGAAGTTCTCTCCCTAACAATCAGTGCCAGTCAAAGGGGTGCCACATACATAATGCATGCGTGGGCATTTTTCAAGTTTAATATGATACCGAGGTACTGAGCAGGCACGGCTGCTTTTATGGACTTATGTTGCACATTCAAAGCACATAAAATCATTAACAGCCTGGTTCAGACTTTAGTTATTATGCATTAATAATTTCTGGTTCTGCAATCTATTATTGATAGAGGTACATAGTTCTACACGAGAGCTTTTAGCTGAAAATTTACAACTGAAAAAAATAAGGCAACAGGAGGTATTCAGAGATCTGGGCTAACATGTCACGTTGAACCTGCAGGCTGCTGAAGTGTAAGCATAAGTGCAGTCCGCAATCTTTGTGGGTGTGAGCGAGCCAGCAATTTATGCATATATGAAAAGGATTATAAGACGTGTCCCAACCAGGCCACACAATGCTAGCAGGCTCATTCACTATTCCACAGGAAATGTCTCCACTCAAGTAATGAGGTTCAGGGATGATGGCTACATAGAAATGAGACCTAAGAGAAATAGTAATATTGCTTACAGTATTAGCAGACAATTTCAGCACATACCCATCATAAGGGCAGCAACAGGTATATCCAATCTCTTCGACGTCTCAGTCAGGGCAGGATTATGTGATAGAACGAATGACATAACATTGTCGAGAACATCAGTGTGTGCCTCTGCCTGGCACCTCTGTGAAAAAAGACAGCGGACGCTGTAAATAGTGTGCTCAGCTAAGTGCAACAAAGAGCCAAGAAATCTCTGCCCAAGCACTCTGTACAAATCAACAAAGCTAAACATGTGGCCTTGTGTTGATCACACCCTATGCTTCATTTCATGCATCAGGTACAATACTGTGTAGGCTATGCAAGAAGTTTGGCCAGCAAGATGCAAGGGTCCACATGTCTCACGCTTCGCTTTTACTGTGGTAAACGTTCACCTGAGCCAAACACAAAACCACGCGTGATGCATGGCGTTAGGTTGCAAATGAAACACCGGACAGCGAAAACGAAGAGACGCTAAGCACTTCACAACAACTTAGTGACAGCTATATACAGTAGACTCTCAGTAAACAAAAAACTGTTACAATGAACTGCTGCTTAAATGGAATGACTGCCTCCAGTACGGTCGGTTTCGTACCTGAATTCTGCACCCTTGTTCCCCTCTCAGTAAACAAACTGCTGTTAAATGGTACACATTAGCCAGGTCCCTTCGGGTTCCATTTAACAAGTGTCTGCTGTAATGGTGTTTGTATCTGAAGCACAAAACACCTTCGTTAGTTACCCAGCTTTGAGGCAAAAAGAAATGATATTATAGGCGGTAAAATCACAGAACTATTTCTCTTGTGAATGCATCTACTGCAAGAAGTATTGCTGGTCTCCAAAATGTTGTGCCTGATCTGTGAAATGAAGTAGGATTTATCAAAGCGTCTCCTATTGTAGCGTTTGAATTCTCAATCACCACATTTAGGAGATGCATCCTTCAAAGCTTGCTTTTGGTGATGATAGCGTAAAGAATATTTTAAGAGCACCTAAAGGATTCCATAAGTAGTGATTCATGCTGTGGTGAGCATCATCCCTAGCTATGTATGCTGACAAAACCTAAATAGAAACTAGTGCAAGCACAGAGACCCTTCGAGGTAATGTATGCTGGCTTTGCTTCTGTATTATAGTTTGTATGCACTCACGGGCCAGACTGGAAAACGTCACAAAAGTAGTTCATTAGATGGAGTCACCCCGCGGCAGCTCACTGCTGTTTCATAATAGAGTGAGATTATGCCCTAAATTATTATTTACTTCTTCTTAACACATCCTAGCCATACGGCTTTACTGTAAAACAGTCCACTTGACAACAAATGTGTCACGGAATCAGAGTACCAGCAGTAATGTTCTTAGTAGTTCTTTTGAGAACCAACTTGTTTCAGGAATATTTCATTTAAACTATTACTGAAGTTTCTTGGGAGACTGCAGCACTCTTAACAGACTGTTAAGCCATAACGGTGCATTAACCATAATATCAAACATTTAATGCAGAATGAATAAACCCCGAACAAAAAAACAAATAACTGTGTAGCAACATGTAAATCTAGATCCTGCGCTCAATGCAGCTCTGCTACTGTGAAACCTGAGCAAGTGCAGGAGACGAGCCCCCAGCAATTCCCATACATATAGATCCCTCTGCTTTGTTTACCAAACCGTTGATGACGTGAATGTTTGAGGCAAACATGCGAGGTATCACCAGCATGCATAGAATTTAGGCAGATTCACAAACTCCGTGTGTGACATACGTGCTACTTTTCGCTTTACTTTATCCACTTCCTGCTTATTACGGCAGTTTAAATTCATGCCTTGTACAGGGTAAAAAAAGCGCAAGCTAGATGAAACAAATGAAAAAATAACACACCGAACTAGCGCTGCTCGTCCTGTGTGGCATTGTTTTGTTTGTGCTGTTTTTAACCTTTACAATTCATTTGTCTTGTCTAGTTCGTGCTGTTTTTACCTTTTAAAATGTTTGGCCAACTAGCCCACCTAAACGCACTTCCGAGATTCATGGCATCTACAGCACGTTCCGTCTGTTTTTTTTACCCCTTTAGACGTAGCAAAGGCACCGGAGAAGCGCCGGTGGGAGGAGCAATTGCGCACTTGGCGAGGCAGTGGCGCCCTCTTTTCTTGCACAGCGTGGTTGTCGGCCGCATGTTTTTGAAACGTTTTTAGGTCAATTACTTCGGTTACTTCGCGGTAACTTGGGCTAATTATATTATTTCATGCCTTGAACGTTCGTTTTTACCCGGTTTTGAGCACTGAGAACCTTGTTTTAGGCCTGGATTGACTCATCTGAGCGTGATAACGTAAGGCCTACGAATGAACAAGCCGGGACCCTAGGGTGCTACGCACTTAAAAGCCACCGGGAGCAAAGATTGAACCGACCATTGTTCTTACCAGCACTTCTCTTTCCAGGTACGCCCAGGTCTCCCGAAATATTCTGTACCTACGACCAATTTCCTGTTCCGTAGACCGCACAGGCTTGTTCGGTTTCGCTTTCCGTGGTAACGAAACAAAGCACGCCTGCATAGCGAAAACACAGGAAGAACAATCAGACATCGCCTCGTTGTAGCAGTTACCAGACACTATTTTAACTATGTCGAGGTGTTACTGCATGTTTCAAGGCTGTATCGTAAGAAACGGACTCCAGAGACACACCATAGTTTGAAACGGAGGAGAGAGAAGAGAACACGCGAGGATCCTAAACATGAAAAAAGATAATCAGAGGCGAGCTAGTTCTCATCCAAAACTTACTTGGGATATGCTTTTCAGGTCCTCCATTGCGAAGCTTGGTTAAAATGTAGTGTGCCTCAAGCGAGATAGAGATGCAGAACACGAAAAATATTGAAAGCTAGGGCAAATAACGTAGTGCCGGCGTCTGCAAGAAAGAAAAACGCGCCACTTCGGAAACATGCGGGTTCCTCCGAACAGCTTGGCTTGGCTGCCAACGTTGTTGTTGTTGTTGTTGCCCCTTCGCACTGGCACATACCCACTATGGGGGATTGGCCATGAAATCTAGAAGTAACCTATATGAGATATATTAAAAGGTTTATCCTTAATGAAAAAACTAATGATGTAATAGTAAATAATAATTAGCTGCCAACACCAGTGCCACTTCTTTATCTAATGCACGTATATCAAATTTTTGTAATACTCTTTGTTTGTTTAACTTCTATATTTTTTAAGTTTTATATTGAGTGTAAAATTTTTTAAGTTTTTTTATCAGTTTTGTGCTTTGTAAAAGTTTTAGATCTCAAAGGCTCTGTTTTTAGCGCTACCGCAGAACACCTACCAGTTTGGCGCTACTTCATAAAAAATCGTCATAGCCACCATGTTAGTAATCTTGCGAATCTACATTTGGTCTGACAACCGTGCGTGTGTCGTGCTGTCGTCGGAGAGAACCCCGTTGCTGGCTCTTTTCTCCGGTCAACATGACTGGGTTTTCGCGGAAGGTGCGTGGTGCTCCGTGCTTTGCGCTTCGCGTCAAGTTAAATATTTGTCAGTGGCAGACTTTTCTTCTTTCGACCGATTCCTTACCGTCCAATGTTTCTGCACTGTGCGTTATTTCGCCTGTATTTGTTTAAAACTCGTTTATTTCTTGCTGTATTATTTTCACGTGGCGAAAACTGACGTGTGCCCTCGTTTTGGAGTGTGCCAGGGATAGTTTAATTGGTGTTCTAGCCGAAGCACGAGAACCTAACTTAACTCTTTGTCAGTACGGCTTTAACAGTCGTTTTTATTCGCCTCGTTTTGAGCGGTTAATATCTACAAAGTAGGACCACATGTTGTGTTAGGCCTATCCATGCCGGTATGTCGGTGTGAGCGTTCTGAACCACCTTGCGGTATTCATGCTCGTATTTTCTTTTTTTGGTGAGCTTATTAGTTGGCTACGTTGCATTCGCTACACAAAACAGCTCTTTTAATCTTGACGTGGTGAGTCTTCAGTGTGTCAAGTCGCTGACTGTCGTTTTTCTCTTCCCTTGCAGCCCATTATCATAGACGGCCAAGGCCACTTACTTGGCCGTCTGTCAGCGTTAGTAGCAAAGACACTGCTTCACGGTAAGCACATCTTTCACATACGTTTGGCATTCCCGTAATACGCCAAACATGATGATACTTTCACGTCCACACGTATGAAAATGATGTGATTATACCCTTAACCATGCATCACCATCTGAGTTCTTTGTCGGCCGTGTCTACGGCCGAAACGTCGTCGCTTGTTGTGCGTTAACTTGCCTGTTTTTGCTCTTTCGTACAGGCCAGCGGGTGGTGGTCGTGCGATGCGAAGGGATCTGCATATCCGGGAGCTTCTTCAGGAATAAGCGTAAGTATGCTCGGGCACTTGGTGCACGTGCTGCTGAACTAGGGGTAGCCCATTGCTGTTTCGCGAAGATATGCTCTTGCATATGAAATGCCCCTTGGAGGTGTCTTTGGCGGTACCTGATTGGTGCCACAGTAATACTAATTTAAATGACGGAAGCTAAGGTCTTACTTCAGGCCTATGCCTTCTAGCAGCCTCCGTTCGTATTTTTCTTCAGCACCTATCTCGGATTACACATGCATTAATGGCAGCTCATTACAAAGATGTACGACACACGCCTGTGTGCTCAAGTTCTTATTGATCGGGATAGTTCACTACCATCGCTGTGCTACCTGAGAGGCAGAGCTTCGATTTCTTGCCTCAAGTGTAACTGTGTTGCCAGAAAAGGAATCTGTCTTCCGACTGCATTTAGTGTTGTGGGGTAGATCTGTGAGTATATAGGCTGTGACACTACTTGAATAGTTGTATCCTTTTGTTTCCTATTGACTGAAGGCATGGCTGTAGAGATGAGTGGCTGTTAGTACTGTTAGGCACCTATTGAGTGGCTGTTAGGCACCTATTGCTACGAACAGCTTTAGTAAGCCTTACTCTATCTACGTTTTCTCAAAATGTCATTACATGCCTAGCTTGTGTTTTGTTTTATTTCATCTTGCAATCCATTGCCACATTATTTTAGCAGTTCAGTCTGGTGAATATACTACTGAAGTGCCCCATCACAACCTTATTATGGGAATGTCCCACTAGGGGCACAATAAGTGTTAATTTGAACCCTTGTAACTTGAGCAAACACTGGTGCACTTTGAGGGAAACTGCTAGAAGCACTCACCACTACGAGATGTCTAGCCTGGGTAGCTGTGGTTCAAGAACAAATGTTATCTGAAGAACTGCTGGTATTTTTTACCTGTCATTTCCGTTACTAGTAATATTGTTATGCATTAAAACATATATACACCACAAAAAGCTACATAGTTGTTTGATAGGGCACTTAACAAGCATGGCCACCAGGGGCATGAACGCCCAGCACATGTAGTGCAGTGGTCTTAGTGTTGTCCAGGTAGTGTTCCTTTAGTGTACTGTTAACCCCATTGAATGACACGCATTTTAAGCTATGCGGTAGGGACAGTGGTTGCCTGATCTTGAGTGCTGGTGCTTTGTACACAATAGATCGGTGTACAGTTTTGTCTAGCACTCTTGCTAGACAATTCTCATCTGTGCTCTTCTTGGTTTTCCTCTCACACACCATGCACAGTGAAGTACCTGGACTTTCTGCGCAAGCGGTGCAATGTGAATCCAGCGAGGGGGCCCTACCACTTTAGGGCTCCTAGCAAGATCCTGTGGCGGACTGTGCGTGGCATGCTGCCACACAAGACGAAGCGTGGCTCCCTTGCCCTGGACCGCCTGAAGGTCTTCGAGGGTGTGCCACCACCATACCACCGCATGAAGCGCATGGTGGTGCCGTCGGCGCTGCGTGTGCTTCGACTCAACCCAAGGCGCAGGGTGCGATACTTAGCTGCTTTGCTCGATGCGTGTAGTGTATGGCCTCAAGCGATGGATTACCAGAGTTTCACTTAATGGATATGTGGCATTAAAGAACTTTTCTTACACTCCAGGTAAATTTTGATTGAACTTGCAAAGTTCATGAATACTTGTAGGCTGATCTCAAATATTCAGCTGTTTTATTTTTTTATATATAATGAGTAGTTAAGAGATCTCAAAAACAGCTACTTCGTTTAAGGCCTAATCAGCTAATTAATTGTAACCTATAAAGCAATGTAAAGTGTGTTTGTAGTGTGTGATTGATAGTGTCCCGTGCCAAACATTGAAATACTTGCCTGCAACATGCTCAGTTGTACCATGCTACAACATATCTACTGGCAAGAGCAGTTGACAAGTGCTTGTTGAAGAGGTCTGCTCTGTGCATGGTTAGTGCAAAAGCCTAGTTCGAGATTCCAGACGCACATAAACGGTCTCCTATAGCTCAATTCATCGCAGCTACGTGCTTGAGCGAATACAGCAACAGGCTAAATCGACAAACACTTCACTGCAACGATAGCAATAACATGTGAATGATGCATCGGATAATCCACCCTGCGAAGAGAACAAAGGGTAAGGGCTTACTTCTTCAGTCGATGGCTGCTTCCTAGAACAAAACAGAGCATCTGTCTGCTTGTCAGTTTTGTTACTTGTCCTAATTTCTCACCCCAGACAGAGTACATTCCCCCGCCAAGGTAGAAAAGTGCATGCCATGAAAGGAGATGCTGGGGTGGGCATGCGCCTTCTGCAGAGTGAAAGGCTCTCGGCAGATGGCTTCAATGTTTCTCTCGGAAGGACCAGTTTGTCCTAACACCGTGCTTTCATCAGGGAAAAAGAAGCATGGGCGCACGTGCTATCCCATTATGTATTCTGTGTACTCAGCAGCCACACTAACATAAGCTAGCCTTGATTTTTGCCACATTCTAAAGTACAATGGCTGGTTGTATTCACTGGGTTTGCGTTTTTGTCGTGATGAGCCTCACTTCCTTACCTACATTGAGCCCCCCTTGTGGAGGGCAGTGCAATCAACCTCAGAAGCTGATGTCGTGTGAATATTGTGGTATAGATGATGCCGGTGGCTTGGTGTAAACTGGTCTTGGGTCTTCCACCCGCAGTACTGCACGCTCGGACGTCTTGGCCACGAAGTCGGCTGGAAGTACCAGAGTGTCATTGAGTCCCTTGAGCTCAAGAGGAAAGCCAAGGCTGCCCTCTACCACAAGGCCAAGAAGTCAGACAGGGTGAGGGTGGAATCTGCTTTGATCGGCTTTCAGCGTCTGTGCACCCTCTCCAAGACTGCACGACTACTTGATTTCGTTATTTCCATAACATTAGCTTGCTACCTAAATTGTAAGCCGTAATGTGTTATGCATTCGAAAGTGATGCCCACGGGTACGATGTTGCTTTTTGCGTATTGTATGCAAAGTAGAAACATTGATATCTTCATCCTATAAAAACTATTATGAATGTGCAAGTATCTCAAGTGCTCGTTGGTGCTGGTAGAGGATGCATTGAAACTGTTGGATTCCATGATGCTTACATACCTACATTGTTTGATGACCTGATATCAAAACTTTACTGAGAATCCTTTGCCACATAAACTCTGGTTTGATATGTGTGAAGCATGGTAGCTGATGTGTTCCTTCTTTCTTCCTTGCAGAAACTGCTTGCAAAGGCCAAGGAGCTCTCTGCCAAGCAGGTGGAACCAATGGCAAAGGTCATCAAGAGCTATGGCTATGCTGTGTAGTAATTTGCAAGAATAAAAGAGAATGGGCTATATGAGGTCTTGTATTATTGGTGGGTGATCTGCTAATTGTCAATAAATGCCAGCTGAAGCTGATGAGGGATATTTATTTGGAGTGTCCAACTCCTAAAAAACTCATCTAGTGACCTGTCTTGGTTTAAGGGGGCAAACTGGTCTTTGGGATAAAAAGTGACAAAAAAATTCGTTTTTTATTTAATTCACATATTTGGTTTGTTAGTATTTTTCTCTGTAAATTTTCACACTCTAGGAAGTTGTAATATTTTGTAATGTCATTCTAACTGTAGAGATTCTTGGTGCTTTTAACATGCAGAACCTGCAAAAAATGGGGAACCAACTTTGAGGCTTTTTTATGTTGCTGGCACTAATGTTAGCAGCTCTACTATGAATTTGAGCACTTTTATTAGGATTGCAAAACATGTGCATCAGATTGTTGCTTTTTGAAGCTGTGTGTTTTAGTTGTTTTTTTTTTTTCAATTTCCTCAAAAAAAGTAAATTTGCAACTTCAAATTTGAGGCCTCAATGTATCTGCAAATTTTTTTTTTTTTTTGCAGTGGACGCTTGTATGTGTGTAGAATGCAAGTATGGCAGCAAAATTTAGAGCACAAGCCTTTTTAAATACTCAAAAATTGTAACAATTCCAACTGCGTTTGAAAATGTATAGTTCATTTTGCTGTAGAATAACCGAGAAAGGCCCAAAGACAAAAAAAAAACTTTCATACTTTCAATCTATAGTCATTAGTTTATGTTGGCATATTTTAAATATCTCTTTTAAGCACTTTTTCTATGGCGGTCTGAAACCATAGGGGGCGAAACTTGTTAGCTCAGGAACACTAATTAAATATTTGAAATCGGCAGAAAAACTGCATAATCCTGTGCAGTTTGATCAAGATTACTGAAGAAATAAATTTCTAAGACCAGTCTGCCTTCTTAATTTGTTAGGCTGGGGAATTCATTTCGTTATTGATATGCTCAGCTCTTGGCTTAGATGAGTGGATGTGATGGTAAAGTTAACTGTGCTCACGATATTTCTACTATCACTGCGTATGTGCTAGCAGTCTTTCAAGTTGCACCATCCTGTTCCCGTGGGTACGGTAGCCAACTGTCCCTAACTGGTTAACCTCCCTGCCTTCTCTGTGCTCTGCAAAGCTATGTTCAGTATGTGCACTATTTCATTATAAATTTTGTTTAGAACTGATGAATCTACTACTGTTTCCTTCAGTTATGCATTGAAGTATGTTTGCATTAGAGCAAATATAGCTTTAGTGGCTGGATTCGTAGCAGCGTAGTGTACCTGTTTCTTTTCCGTGAATCGTTTCCTGCAGGAGGGCTTGGCACGTAGCAAGAGAATGAGGGTTTAATACACAATGGTCGTGCTTGTGATGTACTGCTTAGTTTCCCTGTGGCACGAATAGCATATGCACGAAGCAATGTTGCGTCGGCTGCGAGGGGCAACTCGCAGGTGAGACTGAAAGGGTGCTTCCTGTGGCTTCACGACTTGTTTCCAGAGGTGTCAAAAAAAGGCACTGCGCCGTGCTCCCGACCGGGCTGCAGAAATTAGGTGCCTTTCTCCTCTTCTAACCACCACAAAATTATGCCTCCAGAGGAATTTTCCAAGCACGTGCGAACGCGCGTGGTTGGATGTTTGGTATGGTATTTGGATGGCCGTTTTTAGAAGTAATATATGGAATGAAAATGCACCTTGAAGGTTCCAAAGATGTTGTTGGCCTAGGTGGATAGGCCAATATTTTCATGGTTATACCCTAGCTGTTCAATAAAGGAAGTCGAGACCGGGATGTGGGATGAGGTGTGCATAGAGGATCCTGTGAAATTAGTTCTCTTTATGCCATCTTCCCGACAAATCTATTTCCTATATGTTTGCTGCCTCATGATGTGGTACTGTATATGCTTTAAAGAAGTAGCTGTTGGAGAACGTAATCAAAAAGTCGCACTTCTATATTTTCCACGTTTTTTTTTTTTTATTGTACCCTCACCCCATTGCTCTAGAGCCGCAGAAGTTGCGTCTTTTCCTTTTCTCAACCTCTTGACGTAGAATTTCGTCCACAGTGGCATAAAGCCCCTCGCAGCCGACGCAACGTTGCTTCGTACATATGCTATTCGTGTCAAATTCGTGTTCCGTGACGCGCATTAATGGTCGGATGACATAAATTTTCTGATTATTTGGATGTTCCGGAAAGAATCCTGGACCAATAGATGTTCCGACAAGGACGGCATGGTACTCGATATACTGTACGTACGAAAGTTTTGAAGGACACGTGGTAAATTACTAGACTGGTGTTTAGTGAAAGGCTGTGCGGCTATGCATGTATTAACGCGATAGCGTTAGAGAGCTCGTGTCACAGAAATCCAGCCGACGGGGCCAACAATGTGCACATTGTTTCGGTGTTCCCGGAGGTGGTCATTTATGCACCTGCCGGTTTGGCCGACATAGATGCACCCACACGTCAGTGGAATCAAGTAAACGACTCCCACTGCGCATGGGACGTAGCGTGTCCTGTGCGCGACAGAGCACGAGGCAAAATTTGCGCAATGTGTATTGACCCGTTTGCAAAGTTTCTGCAATTTTTCCGGTGCTGAAAAAACCACAAGAACGTTGGCTTCTTGAGCAATCTTTTTTAGCCTGTGTGAGACGTCGTGCACGTAAGGTAGTACGACAGGCCGGCTCCGGGAACACCGAAACAATGTGGTACAAGGGCATCTTGGCATTCATTGCCGAGATTGTGGGTGCACGCCCCTCTTTGATCAGTGCTCTATATTGGCAAGGCACAGGGACCAGCTTACCCGAGAAATTATCGAAGCCAAAAAAATGCACGTGCTAGGAGATAAATGCGTAAGCACTTTTTCGGTTGCTTTATCACAAGCTGAATGTGATTACCTGGCTGGGCTTTGAGGCAATATAGGACCCGTCACACGTGCTTTGTTACTGGTGTGTAGATTAGGCTTGCTTTTTACCTTCATGCTCTGTAATCATCATTTTTAGACGTATGTATTCTTGCCACTCTGTGAAATAAAGTTAGTTGGAAGTCAGCGCTCTTTCTGTCTACCCTGTGCTTTTTCCATTGTTCGCGCGCTGAAACAATCTTGCAAATATGACTCTTTAACGCATTTCATTCGACAGGTGTCACGACGAAAACGAGCCCGTTCGGTGATTTGTAGGCGCATTTGGGAAGCCTCAAACTCGAAAGAGGCCGGGATAGTTCAGCCATCGCCGCTAAAAACACACAGGAACTTTCAAACAGCGCTAAATATGGACAACTATGCCCATCTAGCGGAAAACATATGCCTTTCCATAGGCGCTGATCAAGCAAAAAGCAAACGCTGGGTAATTTGCTGCTATCTGTGAGGCATTGTGAGCCTCTTTATAGTCTCCGAGATGCCGAGCGCGCGGCGTGTATCTTGGAGGCCATGTGACTCTTGCTTTGGATTTCGCTATCCCGTTCAACTCTTAAGGGCAATCCCCCATTTTTTTTTCTCTCTCGGCAATCCCGTGATCGATGGGAGTGTAAGTGGAAGAGCTCATAGCTGGCACCGTTGCAGGGAACGGACGGACGCCGGGAGTACATGTCCGGACAGTCACGCGAAATTCGGGGAAGGTGTTGGTAACCTGAAATGGCACATGTGATAGCCCTGCTACTCCTTGGTCTGCGGGTTTCGAACCGGTTAAGACAATTCACCAGTTAGCGTTCGATTAAAAAGCTTCTGGTTTACTGCTACAGCCGCATTGAATGTGCCTGGGTATACATGTACCCACCCCACGGACATAGATGCGTGTAAAAGCGGGTGTATATGTGTATACATGATTCTGAAAGAATTGTGTGTTTGCCAGCGTCCTAGGTCTTTAAGCTTGAGGGTGCCTATGTAATTTCTGGTGCGGATATATTATTTCTCTGCTTTCTAAAGAGATTACAGGATCTCACGATATATATCACATTGAGGTTTGTTGCATCAATCCCTAGCATTTCAGAAAGCTCGTGCTCTACAGTGCCGTTAAACGACAAGCAGCTTCCACTTTGTTCTTGCTCATTGGAAGATGAACGTGGAGTACTCCCCGGCCGGACCGACGGTCCATGATGTGCTACGCCGTCGCACGGTATCCCTAATAAAAGCGAGAGCTAACGGGACTGAATCGAAAAGCTGGCTAGTGTTTTCAGTGAATAAAAAGCGAAGAACAGCGAGCGACAAGAAGTTTTGTTGCTACAGCAACGCGGAATATTTTGTGGCGACATTTCTCATTGGTCGGCTCGCAACACGATTCAGAAACCGAAAGTTCAACACGACGCTGTTTACAGCAACAACATCGACATCGTCAAAATGGCCGCGCCCAGTTTGTTCGGATTGTGACCAAAACTTTCATACAAAAGCGACCACCGAACTCTTGAGGAATCGCAGTAACAAGGTCGGAGAGTTATTCTGTGCAGTTGGTAATCAGCAGGAAATGAGGTAAAAGCTTTATTTACCTCCAAACGAAGTCTCTCGCCGAAAAACCGGTTTTTACGGTTGTAAAGGGAGCGGCTAGCAGCGCTGACGAAACCGGTTTTTCGATTTGTGAACTCATCGCTTGACATCGATAAACTAGAGCGCAGGTCGAAACCAGTTTTACTGGCTCCTGCAGATCGCGCCTGCGTAGACTGTTGTTTCGCAGCGGTGCGTTGCGCTCTACCCCATGCTGATCTTATCAATCGCTCATGGCCGGAGTATTCCCTAATGCGGTTGACCGTCTTTCGGACCGTCGGCCAAGCAGGAAAATACAAACAGCATAAAAAAAAAACGTAACTCTGCTATATACAGACCGTTCTTACACATATTTCAGTAAGAAATATTACGTCCAGGAATTAATCAACTCATCCGATTTGTGTAATTAACTGTTAATAGCTCTCCACAGTTCTGTGCTATTTTATCACTTCAATTTGCCTTTGTATAATTGATAACACTGATAATGAAACGTGTTGCATTTGTCACGTAGAGTTCATTCATATTGTTTTTTGTGTTCACTTGCTTTTGACTATTTCCATGTTATTTTTCAATAGTGAGTATTACCATTATGTGGTGTATTGATCGTATTTTTATTGTTAATCAAGATTATTCATTATTCCTCACAAGTCCGTATACTATTGCTGTATTTTTTTGTAATTACCCCATCCATGTAGCCACAGGAGGTCCCCCTGTCAGTTTCTCTGAAACTTTGGGACCTCCTGCTGTAATAACGCTAACCATGTAACTTAACTGAACTATTTAATAAACTTCACTTGACTAGTTTTCCTCTCGCTTCGTCATCCTTGCTGCGAACGAAGCATATCCGAAAGTTCGCGCGTTCCTTGCGCAGGTCCGGCGAATCGGATGACGAAGGCCCACCGGAACTGTCGGACTACGCGAAAGCTGCGCTGGAGGAGTTTTTGCGAGAAAGAGAGGAGCAAGAAAAGGGGACCGCACCGGAGGAGGACTGGGTTGGTTCTTCTCCAAGAAGTCTTGCTCGGTTTATAGTTTTTGGAAGTACAGGTGCGATATAGCCATTCGATAAACATGCAAGTGCCCTAGGCCAATCAAAATTTAATTCCGAAAAATTCGCATTGTATGACTTGGTGCTAAAAAGGGCAGCAAAACAGTGAAAGAAATTCGGTTTCTTGCCATAGCTTGAAAAACTCGCTACATAATGCGTGTTATAGCGGTATTTCTCTAACATGAATTATGAGATACAACATTTAGTATAGCTGTCTTTATTCAGCATGCACCTCATCCAGCAATGAATTCTGAAGAAATGTACGTACATTAAGATATTATCTTACGTAAAAAAAAATAATAAAGCTGATGTCAAAGTGCAATGTCACCCTCGTAAGTGTGAGATTGCAGACATTCCACAACTACACCCTTACATGATTACAGAGTCTCATCTTGCCTAAGTGCTTCCTTTCGTACAGTGAAATTTACAGCACTGCCATAACCATCTGAGTTGTGTTGATTTCCTTTCATGTTGCTGCTGACCCAAGCAATTAAGCCAGTTCTGGTACAGTGACGAGACAGCGACGGCTTTGGCCAAGGAAGCATTACGTGCAGCTGGGCCGGAAGGAGCGTAAGTTGGCATTATGTCTCAATTTTGTTGTCTTATTTTCATTCTACGTGCGCATCGCATGGTTGAATAACATTTTGCCCACAGCTTGACGTAATCTGAATATAAGTCAACACATGGTGAATATAAGTTAACATAAAGCTGTTTAAGCCTCTTTTGTTTTTTTGAACAGGTACTGCTTCAGATTTTTCATCTGTGTACAGATAAAAAAACAACAATGTATTTCTTGAATACAGCAAAAGCTTGTGAGAACTCTATTTCCAGGGCAAACATGGCAACTCAATTTAGCTAGTTTTATTAAGATCTTGATATCTTGGTTTGCATTTACAGTATTTTCTCACACATAATATGCACATATTGCTTTTACCCTAAAAAAGAAAATAAAAACACACACATCCCTACACCCCCACTTTTTATGCACATTTTTCAGTTTTTTTTTTGGTCTGGGTTATATGGGAGAAAATACAGTACGTACAATCTTGCTATTATATTTACCAAAACCATGATGATTGTGAGACACACCTTTCTGTTTCTGCAAACAAATACAGTACTTACCACATCAGACTTGAGAAGACTAACTTCGTTCACATAGGTAAGAGGAACTGCTTCTGGCATCCGACTGAGGTAATGCTAAACACTAAATTAGCTTTTCTTAGTGTTAGTCAGTAGCGATTCCTCCCGAGAGACAGTTACGGGGCTCACTTTTTTCTTCATTTAAGAATCGCACCCCCTCCCCCCAGTAGCAAGAGCTGTGGTGAAAGTTGGCACATTTAAAGCACTGAAGTGGCTGCAGCACAATTTAGTAGTAGTGGTGGGCTTGGCAGACAAGGTAGCTTCAAGGTTTACATCATGCATGGTAATTAGCTAGCTTTCTTTATCTGCTTAAGCATTTGGAGCATTAGCTGTTAAAAAAAGCTTGAAGAGAAAAGATTTTCCTCGCATTAGTATATTACTTTTTTACTATCCGAAAATCGCCATGTTTGTTGCGAGAAGATGCATATTGAAGAAAATACTGGTGGTCACCCTAAATTGAAATCACCGCACCAGTTTCTGTGGCACCAAGCACTTTAGTAGCATGTACTAGGGCCTACATAGCTCATCGTTAAATGCTCAGCACTTTGCCTTTTTTAGGGAGTCAGAGAATTGACATACAATGTTTTAGAAAATTTCATTGAGCCTATGTGGCCAAATAAAAAAAAATTGCAACATATCCACGAGGTGAATGACGACGAGTGAGGTGAAGCTCTCCGCAGCCCGTCCCCGCAGTAATACGAGTGCGTAAGACCAACGAGGAATTAGCAAACGTCACTGCCTCGTCCACCGACGTCTGGAAGCTCAACATTGTTCAGAAGTACGAGGTCAGACCGCCCAAAATGGACGGACGGACCCTTCACCCTACTCATCATTCACTCCGTGAATATGCTGTGACACCATCTTTGTTAACATGAAATGCTATGCAACCGACTACTACAACGGCTACGACGACAAAAAAAAATATTTTGGCAGAAAATTTAAGTGATTTTTTTTACGATGATGCTAGTTTACAGAGTGTAATTTATTAGTCTAAACTAATTTATTGCTTTATTATAGTGTATATTTAAACGCAATTCTATGTGCCAAGTCATGGGATATTCTTGACATTCAGGAGTGCACAGTTTTACAAGTTTCAGAACTTTATGCCTGCCTACAAAGCAGTTTAATCTTGCAACAACCGTAATTTATTCATATAGTGAGAGTTGAATATTGTGCGGAGCACTTTCAGCTTGATTAATTTAACTCGCAAAATCCTGCTTCAGCGCACATCTGGGCATCAGAATCTGCTTTTTGGTACTTTTCCACTTCCAAATCTTACCTTGTTTATGTTGCATGTCCGACTTCAGTCATTAGTGTTTTCATGTTTATGCAGTGGCGATCCTCTTCAGTGCGACTGATTAGTTTCACGAAAATTCTTGTCCCCCGAACTGTTTCATTCTACAAAGTATTTCTTTGTGTCCGTCAACCTTGTATCTTTCATGTATGTAAAGTAGACTCCCGATAATTCAAACTTTGATAATTCATACCTTTGATTGATTAAAATGAAATTCGATTTTTCGGTTGGCCCTCTATACTTTCAATGTATTCAAAAGCCTCTTAATTCAAACTCATAATTTGGTTAATTCACAGTTTTTGCACTTCCATACTGAAAATTATCTGCTGCTTTCCCACTACTATTTAAAAATTTGTGTGCTTATATAATTATGACAGTCTCAAAATTACAAATAACCACCTTGGGCCTTTGAGGAAAAAAGCTTTGCTAGTAAACAAATGTTTTAAATGAAGCACACGCACGGTAAACTGTGGTGCTTCTCAACTGGTATAGAGAGGTTTGTGCTGAAGGCACATATAGAAAAAAAGCAGTTGGCAATTCACGATTTCTTTAAAAGTTCTGATCAGCAGTAAATGACCAATAAACTTGTGGACCTTACACCTCTGCTTTTTGTTCATTGGGTGCAGTTAGCTTAAGGAATTTTCAAATGTAATAAAATCAATGCCTAATCATAATGTGTGGTGTCACCTAGCTCAGATTCATATATCTCAGAACTATAATTTAAAATTCTTAATAATTTAAACAAAATTTAGGGGTCCCTTTGAGTTTGAATTAACTATAGTCGGCTGTATTTTGTATTTATTCTTAGAATCATGTGCCAAGCATCCCAATGGCAAACATTCAAAAATATTAAACCAGATTAGTCATCTAGATCCAAAATTGTGCTGTATCTGTGTAGCATTTTTCTTTTTTAACAACACATGATGCATATTCATTAATTTCTAACTGCATCACTTAAAAGGGTACTGCACAAAATTTTTGCTTGCAAGATTTGCAGCCAAATAGAAAGATCGGGTGCTGCAACAATAGACTCAACCTTCATTATATGCAGAAACTACAGGGAAATAATGAATTTAATGCGTTTGTCACACAACGCTGTGTCTAGCGGCCGCACTGTGAACAAGAGGATGTGACGTTTGGCAATTTTATGCACTGTAACATTGTGTTGTGCACTGTAAAACGGTTAGCCAACAATCCCAACAGTCAGCCACATTTTTCAACTCGCTTGTCTCCTAGTACGGTTTTCAGAACCACTGCGAACGGCACCAGCATCGAACGCTGCAATCAGTTGGGGCAAAGCCCATGGTGCGAATGTTTATGGGAATTCGCACCTTTCGCACAGATGTTCTTTTCAGTTCCTGCCATTTTCATTCGGCATCCCTTTGACAGGCACATTTTGTAAGATAGCTAATTGGGCAAAGTGGTACATTTTTAGAGAAAATTAAAGTTAACACCGAGAATGCAAGGTGAAGTAAAGGGACAGTTCTGTCTTATTTCAATGTTCTCTGTAATTTGTCCATTACTTTGCCCCCCCCCCCCCCCCAGATATATGTATGTTTTATGTTTGCGCACCCTAGTCTTATGCTTTTGATGGTGGACACCAGATTGAAGTTCAGGAAGATGTAGGCAAAAAATGATGAAAAAAAAAAAAAACATTGGCTCCAGTAATGCTTCTTGTTCAATTATATATATATTTTGCCGGTGGTGATGGATCATTAACAACCAGCCCAATTTTCAGTGCTGATTCATCTTTAATGCTTCTAAAACCGTCGAAGGCAGAAGAAACTAAACATACTTTTTTAATGGTGGTGTCATTTCAGGATTGCTTGTATCTCATGTCCGACTCTGTATGCGAAGCTTCGAGAGCTTGGCTGCAAGAACACGCTCAAGCTTCTCGAGTTCGACCGGAGGTTCGAGTGTCACGAGGAAGACTTTGTACACTACGACTACAACGCTCCGCTCGAGATACCTCTGGAGTGGCAGGGAAAGTTCACGGTGGCTGTGCTCGATCCCCCTTTTCTGTCCGAAGAGTGCTTGTCAAAAACTGCACAAACCGTCAAATTCCTTCGTCCCACGTTTATAATTCTGTGCACAGGTGAGGACAGTGATTGCTTTTCAAGTTCCGTGCTCTCCTGACTCCATTATGGTTTCTGTTGCCTCAGGTGAACAAGTGAACTAACTGCTCTCCAGTGTATGTAACACACTTTCCCAGTCCTCCAAGATTTTTGAATTTCTTGATGCAGCTTTTGAAATGAGCGACAGTAGGGGCAAGGTAACGTGTATGAAAGATGCTTTTGCGTGACAGTCTTGAGGCCATGTTTTGACATGTAGATTTAGCCTTTGCCATGACAAATGGTGCACTTTTGTAGAATGCACTCAAACCTCATTATAACAAAGTTGCATCTTGCACAAAAATAAGTTTGTTATATCTGAAAATTCGTTATAAAGGTTTGCTTATGACTTTATAGCTATTTCAAGACTATTCTTAATTTACTTCATTATAGTAGATATTTTGCTATGCCCAGGTTCGTTATAACGAGTTTAAATGTACATTAAATCAGGGGTCATAAACACTCAGTGCATGTTTGTGGTTGCAGGCTGCACCTGCACATGACTGTCTTCATTCCACTTTTTAATTTTTTTTACTTTGTGACTAAATTTCTGGCTTTGCTTAACCAGACTGGCATTGTTTGCTTGCCTGTTGCAATTAATAACGCTTTGTTAGGGCATGCTACATAGATGTAACTTACCTCAAGCTTTTTTTTGTTTTTTGTGGGGTACTCTATGCAGTAGAACAAAAGCTCTGTGTATCAGAATCGCGTCTACGCCTTAGCATTTTGCAGATTAGTACCAATATTTGATTTCAATTCTCTGATGCGAAATTCTCTTCAGAAATGACCCATTCATAAAATATAGAAAAGGCCTAATATCTTTCAGATATTTTGTTCTATTTCCCCCTCCCCTCCTTGGCTGTGGCTGTCCAAGCCCTTGTGGGATAAAATTTCTTGATTGTGTCTTGCTATCTGAGCAGAGTTTGAGGCCTCTACATCAAATGGGCTGGCTTAGAGTGTAATTCGTCAATACAACAGTTTAGATGGTGGTTCTAAGTAAAATAAGGGTCGTATCAGGCTGGTCAGCTGCATGTGATTCCCTAATGCAGACAGAGCATGAAATACCAATGGTTCTGAGTACGGGAAAATCCAATTTTTTGCCGTTTCAGTACGATGTACTTCTTTGAAGAAATCAGGTGATATTCAGATAATGCATCGCGGGATATTTTCACTTTTCAAGGCCACAGATTTACAGCCAGACCTGCTGCATTCTTTTGTGCACACTATTGAAAATCTAGTATTGTGTTGAGCGTGCAATTACGTGAATATAAGTCTGAAAGTAGCCAACTCAAAGGTGTTTAAACACAATGAGTATACATAGTATTTAACAAATCAGTTCTATTGAAGCCAGCAAGGAAAAGTAATGATAATGAAAGAGAAAACTGTTAATCTGGACAAAAGATTGCAGGCAATTTCACAAACTGGGACACTCAACACAGCAAGTGAATTCTGTGCAAGCCAACAGTATAGGCAAAGGTTTATGAATTCTAATGCAACGGTGACATCAGACTGTGTTTCGAAATTCACCAGTAGTATTTTGGTGCTCATTAGTGACTTCGAATCATGCTATTGTCACTTTATTAAATTTCCATCCACTTTGGTTTCAGGTGCAGTGATGGAGCCCTATGCAGAACAGCTCCTTGGCCTCCAGCTATGCAAATTTGAGCCCACACACACGCGAAAGCTTGGCAATGAATTTAAGTGCTTCGCCAATTACAACATGGATGAATTTTGCAGCTGAAGTGCCGCGACCGAAAGCAGCTTTCACGACTAACCAAAGTATTTTCCTAGTCCTAACAATCGCCCGTAGTTCTTATGACTAATAGAATTGTTTTCTTAGTCTACGCTATCGCTAGTAGTTTTTGACTAATCAAAGTATTTTTCCCTAGTCTTTATGTAACCAGTATTTTTTTTGTTGCTGTTTATAAGAACCAGAGGAGACTTGCATACATGCCCAAAATAAAGTGAATAAAGAAAGCACTGTCAATAAATGGTATATTGACTTCCAAGATGGTAACTGTAACAATAACCAGTGCCGTAAAACAAATGCCTCGAATAAGCCAGTTTATTTTTTACCTACCTAAAATACTTATAGCTTACATTGCAGTAACTTGATTTCGCGTACATACAACATCTCCAAAAGAGTGGCCGGTATTGACAGATTATACACGAGCTAATCTCTGCACAAATGTTGTGCCATTGTAATAGACTAGGACCTACTTGTCCTAGCTTTTCGTCTCAACCTTTAAGGTCTGGTTGTATCTGAAATAAAGAAAAGGAGAGGCATCATTTTAGTACCAAGCACACACTTTTTTAATTAATTGCTATTGCGATACATGCACAACACTTTGCGATGTGCAGGCAGCTTTATCTTTAGAAGCTTCTGTGTCGTTTAGCAAGCTAGCAAATTGAGCTTAGAATAACTAGGGGCTGAGCTAGTTGGTACATATTCATGTTGAAAAGACTGGGAGACAACACAAACGTCGACTAACAACTCAAGTTGGTAGTTGGCGTTAGTGTTGTCTGGGGTGCCCGTGTTTGCACAATGTGTCCTTTACCATGAAAAGCAAAGTGAGCTAGTTCGTACTGCATCACGATTTATTCTAGCACGAGCCGTACAGATATATTGCACATTTTTTGGTTCTCATACACTCGGGCTTTCTGTAGCATATAAGCAAGAATTTTAATACAATAGCGTTACTAAGCCTGTTTCACAGAAATTCCGGTGCCATTGTCAATGTCATTGGTTTGAGCAAAAAATAACTTTGCCTGTGACCGAGAAATCAAGCAAAGATGCAAATAAAATAAATAACAAAAAACTATAGGTTTGAACGACAATCAAACCCAGGCTTTCTGTGTGGCAAGTAGGTGTTCTACCATAGACCCATGCTAATGCTGGAAACTGCTTCGGAAAAAAAAAAGTCATCTCGATACATTTAATATGCGTGGTTTAAGTGTAGAATCGGGCCAGGCATCAAAATATGTGAATTGCGTGACGAGTGTGTGTTTCAACAGGTTTACCCATTACAAAGCACTTGGACATATGTAATCATCATCAGCTGCAAAGTATCAACAATGTGAGCTGCTCTATTCTAAAAATAAATTCGTTTCTTTATCTAAGTAATTGTATACATTAAATAAAGCACTACACTTTTCTAGGTTATCGGTAATCTTTCTATTATATCTCCATTATTCTAAATCTGAACAATAATTTTTAAAACCACTCGATTCTTGGCCAATTTGCCATAGTGGGTATGCGCCACGATCAATAGGTGAACAAGAGCAGCTGTGTAGGTTCTTGCTTTGCCTTACGAAGAAATGGTGGGCTTTTCGCAAAATAAAAAATAATTGCGTAGTGGGCACTAAATAAATGTACTTGCAGTGGGAATTATGGGATGGTTTGAAACGACCAATGTTGCATGCACAGTAGTTCTTTTCTTTAACGCACGATTGAGGTATGCACTGAGCACTAAAGCAGGCTAGCAGTTGAAAAGGCGATGCACACGAGGCTTGATTACACTATCAGGTTCTAGTTTTGCAGGCAAAGCTACAGTGTCTTCCAAGCTTTCGATGCCATGTATTCATGTGTCATGTTACACTAAAATATGTGTCATCTGTGAATATGTGCGCTCACTCTTTTTTAGATAAACCCCGTGTAGGTAGCCTGTACAAGCTTTGAGCCAACGATTTATCAATGATTTCTTTTTAAGGGAGTGTGCAGATGGGCTCTTGGCCTCTTTTTGTGACCCATTGATTAAAAACAGGTGTATGTGTGAGTCGGGTGGGGGGTGGTGGCAAAGGTTATGTATAAATTACAGCTTGAAGCTCCTTCTATAATTTGGTTGACGGTGCACACAAAGTGCAACACCTGAAGTGCACTGTACCTGTAGATTCTGAGCAACTGATAGAGTCCAGTCAAGGCTACAAAGATGTTGACACTGAACAAGTTGTAGTTTTTTGGGATGATAACCATGGAGTACCGTGACCAGATGATTCCTGCAAAGTGAAAAAGTGACTTAGCCTTGCTTACGCCGATCAGAGACGTGTGTGCATGCGCTCTGATCAAGCACAAGAGAAGGGTAATTGTTCTAGGCGTTTGTTCATTAAACACAACAATGAAATGAACAGACAATGAGGTCAAGACACGCTCGCACACATAGGAACACATACCAGTAGCAGCCAGCGCTGTTGACTGCGAGGCGCTCAACTTCTCAGCAGGTCTCGCCAAGTCTCCGATTCCGGCAATCACTAACGCCTGCGCACAACGTGAACAGCAAGGCATGAAAAGAATATAGAAATGAGTACGTCCCTAAACCTGAACGCCACGACGTCTTGCCCACTACTCACCCATTTGAATGACGGTGCCCAGAAGAAAATTGTTTTGGGGCCTGCATGCAAAATTGAAGAACGAGCAATCTATTGATCAGAGGCTCAATCATTTGATTTCGGCTAGCGATTGACGCGAAAAGAGCGTGCTTTTGCGCGCTATCTGTCAAGGCGCAGGCCAGCGGCCTCGAGTATATTAAAAGCGCGCAGTGCTGCTTTATTTTGGTACATTAGTCATCGAACTACCGGCTACTTTTCACTGCCTTTAGTGAGAATCCGCCGTAGTTTGAATGGGTCTGGGCGAGAGAAGCAGGGTGCACCACTCGAAACGACTGCCACGCAAAAAAAGGTTCCGCACAGGACTTCATTTCGAACTCACCTGCCGGATGTTCCCATAGCGGCCGAAGTTTTCCAGGGACAACTCTGTCCCCTGCAGCGACAAGGGCACGATAAAGAGCAGCCATCGCCGCAAAACACGGGCACTGTGGCTCTGCTTTCGATGGGACAAGGAAAACCAAAACTACGACGGAAAATAACAGGAAATACCGCCAGGCGGCGAAAGCGTCGTATGATCGACCTTGCGACTTCTACGGGGTTTTGTCGCAGCAGCCGAAAGCGCCGAAGTCCGAAGCGACCCTAGTCATTCTCGTTTTTATCGGCGCACTGCTGGAGCTTCAGCGATTGGCAAATTTTGCAGTGAGGTGATGAGTGTGTGTTGAAAGTGCTACCCACACTTCAGGAACCATGCACTCTTCGGTGGGGAGAATCGTCTCCGATGTCTTCAGTGGACACAAGGTAAGCGCGATATGCTCGAAACCCGACTCTGAGAAAAACTTGTGTCCGTGTTGTTGTTTGTATTTGTACGGCACCCACTTTGTTGAGGAAAGCTGCGATACCTCCTCATTTGTTCTACCGACGCTCGCTTTTGGAACGCCTGAGTCTTTTGTATCATGCGGCCGTGGCAGAACACACCCTTGCCCAAAGCCAATGAAGATCGCCGGTGGAACGCTGTGTTCTCGTATTGTGGGTTTTACAAGCACCAGAGTGATACACCTTAGCTGTGCTTGTCATTTCATTTAAGACAGTTGTTATAGAGTTGCTGTTGCCCAAGGGCATATTGCGCGCCAAGTTCGAGTTGCGGGTCATAGTTTTTTAACAATTTTAACCTGTTATGGTTTCGTCTTCTCTTGCAGAGGTGCATCTTCGCGGTTATTAGCAAGCGAAATGCCTCCGAGGCTACCTTCCAAACCAAGGTAACGGCACAGAACTTACTTTCTCCAAGTTAGTGTTCCGCCGCATTTTATTTTCTTTTGCTGCTATCTCCATGTGTATAGTTTCACGTATTGAAGGGGGTTTCAATTGAAGATTTAAGTAAGAACATGTAACCAAGTATTGCATGAATAAGTTATGCATGCGAGGGTGGTTTCACCGACACATCAGCTACAGAAGCTGCATCAAGTGGTAATAGGTAATTGGGAGTGCTTCCAAAGAAGTAACTGAACTCGATCAGGTGGCACGGTACACGTTCACTGTGGACACTTAAATAGCCGATTTCGGGATCTTTGTGCTTGCCCATGGGCTATAACCTCTGAGAATTTCTGCTATATTCTCCTTCACTACGCATGAAAAGTCATTGATTAAAGTTGTTTGTGTGCCAATAGTTTTACAAGGTGCGCGTCTTAGGGGTTCTCCTCGTCAAAATGTTAGCTCCAATCATTATCTTTGTTCAATGGCAACATATTGCTTGTATGCCTTCATCTCCCGCAAAACTGCTGTTTCGTATAAATCATTATTCACGCATGATGCTGTAATTGCAGCCTTTTTTCAAAAAGTCATTGCTTTGTAATGTGTGTTAAGCCAAAAAGATGTAGTAAGCTTCACCCACCTAGCATCAGCATCTCTGGAGCGATCAAAGCTGTAACTAGTTTAATTCGAGCTTTGCAAAGCTTAGCACTGATTAATTCGAGGTTTGCGAAGCTTAGCTCTGAACAATGCTCAAAGTGTTGTTGTTTTCTAATCAGAAATGCACTTAGTAAACATAGACACAGTACGGAACAAAAAAAAAAAAAAAAAAAACTAGACGCATGATGTCAAACATGCTTTTTTTTTGGTACTGTGTCTGTGTTTTAAAGTAGTCCACCCTTGGAAGATAAATGAGCACCAACTATACCACCTTGTAGTTTTTCTCAGTGTCCATCTGCTTTTTTTTTTTTTTTTTCATTGTATGGTAACACATTGTCTGTTGTTTACTGAAAGCCATACAAGCTCCACAAGTTGGACAAGGGACCATCGACCGACGTTAGCTGCACAAGAGAGGATGGACTGAAGTTTTACAGGCAGATGTTTGCGATTCGTCGTTTGGAAGCGGCGGCAAACAGCTTGTACAAATCTAAAATCATCAGGGGTTTCTGCCACCTGTATTCTGGTCAGGTAATAAAATGTTTCTAAATACGTATATGACAGGTATTCAGAATTACCTTTGCACACACAGTCAGGGGGTGAACAAGACAAAACATTCAAGCAAGAGCTCTGCAATTGAAGAAAAATGGCTAGCATAACACGAATGTTTAACAAAGATGTCATTGGCTAAAGTCATGATATTGCACCGCAAAGTTGAATTAGATCACAGATAAGGTTTATATCTCTAGCACGGTATTTATGTTCTTTTTTTTTCATTCTGAACAAATTTTGTTATTTCTATTCTAATTACCTTCCATTGATGCACTTGTTTTGTGAATGCTGCAACAGTTGGAGTTGTGCAAGAAGCAAATCATAGGAGCCCTGAGCTTTTGAAATTCAAATTTAATAATGCAGTGAAGTATGACTCATCTATTTAACCTCTTTGTTTGCAAAGGCACTTCGTAGTTGAGCTGGGGATGGTCTTCCTTATAGACTTCACATCAGCTTTGCTCCTTTCTAATAGTGTAGTGGACAATATGAAAATAGTTTCAAACTTAGTCTAGCTGATAGAATGAAACTTTTTCTTTGTTATTTTTGTTGCTAGAATGCATTTCATCACATACTAGTGTTGGTAAATAAATTGACATTAAAATTATAATATACCTCTTCGGAGTCTTAGCAACTTAAGTGACATAAATAGCTATTAAATTGCCCTCGTATCTAGGAACTGGCAGGGGCATAGCCAGGAATTTTTTTGGGGAGTTTTCAACCAGCCTTTCTGTATGTTCACATTTGTATGTGCATCTGTATATAAGGTGTTTTTCAGGAATGTGTGCAAAATCCTCAAAAATCAAGGAAAGGCAATATTTGTTTGATGCCTTCACAATTACTTCTGTAACCATAGGAATCTTAAGATGGCTAAAGACATCATGTGGGACAGTAATTAAAAAAGTTAATTATCTTTCTAAGTGGTGTAGTGAAGTGGTTGTGTCAAATAGGAGAATTGAAGTCGCTCTTGTAAAAACTTATTGCAGCTTTGAGATTTCGATAAAGCACCCTCTAGTAATACTTGTGAAGTGATAAAATTCAACAGATTTCAGCAGCGAAACCGTTACGTGGAAGAGTGCAACTGGCCATATTCTCCTGAGACATCCAGATTGAGTGAGCATTGTTACATAAACGATCAAGAGGCTTCAGTGTGTGGGTCTGCAGGCGGCATCTTCAATTATATCACACATGGCGTTCACGAACATGGAAGAATTACCTCTGTAATCATTGTCTTCGAACTGTGACGTCACTTTGGTCTTCTGTTTGTTGTGTTCATCTGTTTACTGGTTTTGTCTTTAAATTTTATCGAATTTCATTACGTCACAACTACTTTAGGCCACTAATGTTATGTTTCAAAGCTGCGGCAGGTTCTTCGCATGACTGGCTTCAGTACTCCGATTTGACATAACTGCCTAATTCTGCCAATTGAAAGGTTAACTAGCATTTTAACTTACTTCATTACTGTCTCAAATGATGTCTTAAGCCATCTTGAAATGCCTGCAGCTATAGAAACAGTTATTGTGAAGGTATAAAAAAAATATTGCATTTTCCAAATTTTTTGTTGATCTTCGGCACATTTCCTGAAGCACCTGGTATACACATGCAAAACTGAAAGTGTTTGGGTGAAGGGAGGTGGGATCTTAAACCCCACAACACTTGGCTATGCCAATAGACATCAGCATTAATGGTTTGCCCCCTTTTTATTCCAATGCAAGTATATAGATGCCTTCATTTGTTGCTTCTATAATCATAAACAAAAAGATCATTATGTGTTTTCAGTTAATGTACAGTCTGTTTCAGTCATAAACACAAAGGTCATTACGTGTTCTCAATTAGTGTACAATCTGTTTCACACTAAGCAGAAAATCTCGGAGCACATGACATTGTGGTGTGGCCAGTATTGCAGTCACGTGCTGGCAGCGCTCACTTAGTACAGATACTTGAAGGGCGTAGTGTTGAGTTGTGTCACCTGTTACTGTGGCTTGCCACTGCAGCACTGGCCTCACCGTGATGTCATGCGCTCCGAGATTTTCTCCACGTGTGAAACTGACAGCACATTAATGTGGCTCTTCTATAACCGCGGACAACATTTCTTGGCAATGAAGGAAAGGCCAGGGAGCCAAAGTGGGCGTGTTCCACCGCTGCAGACTACAATCTCACAATTGCGCATCTGTGTCCAATGTGAAAATCATAAAAAAAACATAACTTCATTCTCTCTGGGGTGTTGTTTTTAAAGAGACACAGCATACACCAAGGAGGCATTCATAGTTTGTTTTACTCTATGCAGTGTCACTTTGCATTTTTGCAAGTGTGAAAACAACGCACGTTTTGTGTGCACCTCACAGTCAAAATGGCATCTTCATCTTTTGGTGAGCACTCGTCGCCCTCCAGCTCTTTCGATCACTCAGCGAAGGAGCTTGTGACGAATTTCACTCCCAAGTGTCTGTCTATGCAGACGTAGCAGATTGCATGTGGCATTATTATTATTAGAACACTGTCATCATTTGAAATGGAAGCCAAACCAAACTACTTCGCGGAGGAGTACACACGCAGTAGCTTTGCCATCATAGGTTTCCCTTTATTGCCAAAAAAAAAGTTGCCCACAAGTATAGGCAAAGCAAAATCTCAACATTTCATAATGCTTGAGAGGATTTGCCTTTTCTTTTTTCCTGTTTCTACTGGGCATTGACTTGCCCTATAATTGGCGACTTTTCCTTAGATATGTGGGTTTTGGGCCACGACATAGTTTTGAATGGGTTCACACATGAATGCATCTGGTTGATAGTTAGTAACTTTAGCAGCCAGTGGAATTTACACCATTAAGGCGCACGACCATGTACCAATGTTCGTGCTCCCTGGTCTGATGACATTACCAGATGAGAACATTTCTGCAGAGGCTGGTGCAGTATTCCTCTTGAGAGGGGGTGGGAATCAAATGTTTGCCGCAACGTCCCCCTTTCTGTTTAGTCAACGTATGGGGCCAATTTTGTGCCCCCCTCTCTCAGGTTACTAAAGGGGGGAGTTAACTGCCCCTTGGAGGCACTCTGCTACTGTTGTTTGATCATTTGGGCAGGGCCTTCTCTTCCTTCATAAGTTCTTTTCTGGTGATAATACTCATGAACATTGTGGGAATTCTCTAAGCCCTGAAATATGTGCAGATCTGCATTTATTTTTGTCCCGTTTTAAACACAGTGACAAGAATGCGATGTAGTGGGCTTTCGTAGCTTCAGTCTCACTATTTTGTAGGAAGCCTGTGCAGTGGGCATGGAGGCAGTCCTCGAGAAGGGTGACAGTGTCATAACAGCGTACCGCGCACACGGCTGGGCTTACCTGCGAGGCGTGAGCATACCCGGGGTTCTCTGCGAACTAACTGGTGAGCCTGAACATATTCATGTTTTGTGTACTTGTTAACCAAAGAGCTTCCTACTTGTCAGTCACTATGCACAAGTTTTATAATGGGCATGAAGGAGTGAATGTTAGGCTTGTGCGAATATTCGAATGCTCCGAATATTCGAACGTATAGTTGAGTATTTGAATTTGCTTCGATTCGAACTTAAATTATCGAATATGATCTATTCGCAATGAACGAATAGGTGTATATTAATCCGCATGTTATTGCTTCTAAAGGTGGTTTCACTGCAATGTAAGGGTGCCAAGCAGTGAAAATATCTATCCAGGGAAAATTTGCTTTGCCGCGAAGCTTTTCTTCTATTTTAAAGAGGCCCTGCAACACTTACTGTGTTCACAAAACGCTGCCAATGGGTAGTCGAGGCTACCGAGAATACGCGAGGCAAATATTGTAGCGCAGCACGCGGCCTGTAATTCACAATGAATTTTCAAAGCTAAAAGTTGCTTTCTTCTCTCAGTAAATGACACTACAAGCTCAAAAATCACTTGTCATAACCAAGCAGGAATATACAGCTCTGGTCACAGCCATTGGCTGATTTGAGCATGGCGTTCTCGTCCTTACCGGGGCCGTCGCTTGTCCACGAGTATGTGCGCAATTGTACCGAACAGCCGTGTATTCGAGAAAAAAAAAGGGTGCTCAAGGTCACGAGGTGCGTGTGACATTTTTTTTCGCCATGCCATTCCTCTTGCTTAGCTTCCAGCTATTTCATCAGGTTGAGAAGAGAGAATCTAATTGCAACATGCAACAAGTTTTTGGAACTCCGCTCGTACTGGACTGATTCTAGAAACTTGCGGCAGTAAATTTGTGAGGCAACAAGCATGTTTACTGGCTCCATGGCTACTTGAAAAAGTGTTGCAGGGCCCCTTTAAAAGAACATGCTACCCTCGAATCAATTCTTCATTTTACTAAGCTTGTTATGAAGACTTATAGGATCCAAGTAAAATAAATTTTAAAACATTAAGTATCTTTCAGGTTATCACTCGCATCCTACCGAAACTACTACTCAAGGTTGTTTCGACTTCCTTTAAATGAAAAAATAAATGGCATTTGCATAGAGCCCCTATTTCAATTAAAAAAATATTGTGCAGGTTAGTTGGGTCATGATAAATATTTCCTATTTTTTTTATATTATACATATCGTTCGAATTTGATTCAAAATTATTTGATCAAAATCACTATTCGCTTCAACTCGCTTCGAACCAAAAGTTCACTATTCGCACAAACCTAGTGAATATACACCCAAATATCCAGCAGTTCCTTACTTTGTTGACACTGGCTACTTGTATATTATAAGAAAAATAAAATGTACAGTTGATTTGATTTGATTGATATGTGTGGTTTAACGCCCCAAAACCACCATATGATTAGGAGAGACGCCGTAGTGGAGGGCTCCGGAAATTTCGACCACTTGGGGATCTTTAACGTGCACTCAAGTCTGAGCACACGGGCCTACAACATTTCCGCCTTCATCGTAAATGCAGCCGCCGCAGCCGGGATTCAATCTCGCGACCTTCGGGTCCGCAGCCGAGTACCTTAGCCACTAGACCACCACGGCGGGGCCGGACAGTTTATTGCACAGCAGTCTTATGCAGAAAAAAAAAAATAATAAAGAACCCAACTTTTTCGTAATGTTATGCACCAACACAAACTTCTGGACTTGCTCAAGCCTCAAAAGCATCAGATATCACCATGCTTAAACTAACATTCTTTTCAGTATTCTCTTGTAGTTTGTTTATGCATGTGCTCAGGCTACTGTGCTCAGGCTCAGGCTTGCTGGGATCTGGCGTAGCTATTGATTACACTTAATGAACATGCTATAGTGGAAAAACTTTTTTCTAAATATCATATGCACTTGTTAGAATTGCCAGCAGCGTTTGGTGTTAACCTTTTCTCTCCTGTTGACAATCATAGTCGTAAGATTTTGTACCAAAATGATCGATGGCAAGAATACTTGTCGCCAACGAAAATTGGTCCAACATGAAACCAATGACAACACTTGTCTTTGTTGTGTTTCTGGAAGGGACATGGCTACACTTTTTCATGCTTGGCTCTCATTTTATAGCCATCTTTCATTGTATTGCTGTGCAGTGAAGCCACCTTCTATGTGTCCCTATTTACGTAATTAGTGAAATAAAGTAACGCCAATGAATTGATATAATGGTACTGTTTTATGCAGAAAAACGAACTGCTACGAATAATGCCAAAAAAAATTGTTTGAGTAAGTTTCGTACAATTTTCTTTTTTTTATGATAGTGAGAGGGTTAAGTCCTTGGACTTTTGTGTAAACATTGTTTTCTCTTTCTGGGTTAATGGCTATATTTTGCATGGGCTGTTAGCATTTTTTCTACATCATAAATTACATTAGCTCATTGTTTTGGTTTGTGATTCCTCCTGCAATGTATCTATTCTTGCATTGCTTAGTTTACTTGTATGCTTACCAGTGAATGTGTTGTAGTAGCTCTGCAGAGACACAGTGCCCTTATTCTCCTTTGGTTCTTGATTAAGCTAACCAAGTAACTGTGCCTTGTGAGAGGTTCTGAAAATAAATCTCATCATTATGGTTCTAAGAATCTTGAAGATTTACCCCTCATTCATTCCTTATACACGGCCAATGGTTCATTCCATCAGTATATAGTAGATGGATGGGCAAAAATTGCCAGTAATTGGATGTGCTTGAAATATTCAGCCTCCGTAACTGACCCTTGTTTAACTGATATGTAGCTCCGTGACTAACTCATAAGTGATCACAAGAGACCCGGCCCTACGTAACTGACCCTTGTGTTAGTCTGTTCAACTTTGTCATATGACTGCATGATATATTATGCGACAAGTTTGTGTGTAATAGCGTGACAATACTGTGCAGAAAGTCCATTTGTCATCGGTGGCTTGAAGTAGACCTGAACCGCATAGAAATCCACTTGTTCTGTTTCTTTGCAGGACGAGAGCCGGGCTGCTCACGAGGCAAAGGAGGCTCCATGCATCTCTACTGTCCCGACTTCTTCGGAGGGAATGGGATTGTTGGCGCGCAGGTATGAAATAACGGTTTGTTGATTGCTGTACAAGTGGCTTCAACCTTGATGCGAGGCTCGCAAAGCTGTGTGGAAACTCTTGTTTAACATAGTGTGCTAGGCCTATGTCTGGAATGCCTGTATGCTGCCTGCAATGTGGCGCACGTTCCTCTTCTTTTAATCTAGGTGGCTGGGTCATGCCTGTTATGCAACCATTGCTAGAATTGCTGCTTTTTCTCTCTTTGAATTGTTGTATGTTCATGATAGTACCGTAATTACTCGAATCTAACGTGCACCTTTTTTCCGATTAAGCGAGTTCATAAATCGCATGCGTGTTAAAATCGAGTGCGAAAAAAAAAAAGAATACCGTCATTCTATTGCCATCGGCATTTCCAAAATGGCCGCCCTCTACGTGCTTCGGCATGGCGCGTTGGCCATTTCTGCCTATGCGTTTCCCATGTGCGGCACTTCGTACGTGTGCTGAGGAGTTCGTCATCTTGTAGTGCATTAGCATCGACGGCATGGAAGGGCCGACTCCAGAAACTCGACGAGTGCACCACGATGCTGCTTTTAAAAGAAAAGTCATCGCATGTGCCGAAACAGACGGAAATCGGGCCGCATCGCGGTCGTTCGGAGTTCCCGAAACGTGCGTGTGGGGCTGTGGGGACGCTCCCGAAAGGAGTCGTTTTCCTGAGTAGTGTGATGGTGCGGGCCAACGAGAAAAATTGGTGCGCGTTGCAATCGATGTCTTACTTTTTTTTTTCTTCGTGAAAACCGAGTGTGCGTTACAATCGAGGGCGCGGTAGAATCGAGTAAATATGGTAATAGCAATTCTTTATGCGCAAGGTCATCATGCAATGGGTCTCCATGAGTGTTACGTAATTTATATCAGACTTGCTCACAGAAAGTTATGTAAAAAAATAAATTAATTAGAAAATAGGAGTTGTATAGTGCATGTGATATCTTTTGATGTGACATTCTAAAGATATCACATCAAAAATTATTTTGTATTTAACCGATACTCAAAGGAGCCATGCAACACTTTTCAAAATAATTGTCTAATGACTTTAATAAAAGAGCCCATTGCCTCACAATTTGAGTGCTGCAAACAATTTTTGTATTTGTCAAGTACGAGCGGAAGTACAGGAATTCAAAGTGAACAGTGATTTGCTTCGAGTAATTTCAGAATGAATTCGAAAGTAGTAGATTTCACATACTATATATAAAAAAAATTACACCGTCTCCTGCTAAAGGGAACCATGTGTAGATGCAAAGCAATGGTTGCTATCGCTTACACTGGTGGCAATGTTAACGCTCGTGCTCATTGTAGCATTGTGCAGAAGAAAAACCGGGGGAGTTGCAAAGCATGCAGTGATAGACAGTTGTTTCCTACTGGAAAATTCCAATCGCTGCTAATGGGCAATGAGAGACAGAAGACTTCAGTTGGACACAGAGACTCTCAGTCCACTTTTCGTTAATGCGCATGCTGCGAACTTTTATTGTTAATCAAGGCACCAGAGAAATCACCCACCAGCACTACCTTGGAGGTCAAATTCAGTGCCTATATATACAAGGGGGCCAGTGAACGGTTATGCAGCGTGAGCAGCTGTTTTTTTTTTTTCAATCATACAGATGCTGTCGAAGCAGTGCCACTCAGTCAGTAGGGACAGGGACAGTGTTTGAATATACCATAGTTGAGTGCTTACAGGGCTCTAAAGCATCCACAGTTTATTTTAAACACACTCGCTAGCAGATGCTGCCTGTGTCGGCATTGGGAAGCGAGAGAGGGGAGCATAGGAGAAATGGGAGAGGGAAAGGGGCATGCATGCCCAGTAAGGGTGGTCACGCCACACACCGGATTGAGCTCAGTCCTAAGACACTTCACATCTAAAATGAGCGTATTTGTTATAACTGAACTAACGGGCTCAATATTTCTAAAATTAAAACGAGGCATGTGGGTCTTTTTTTTTTTGTGTTAAAAGGAAGTGATGGGAACTCGAATAATAGCAGGATGTGACTTTCACTAGAATTCAAGTGGTTACCTGGGAAATACTTTAGACTTTAAAATTCACTGTACTTAGTGCATATAAGCCGATTTGAGAAGCTTTTACACTTAAAAAATTAATTCGAATGTGTGGGTAATAAGTTCATTTAACCTTGAAGGGGGGCTTCGTGGCAGTGCAGATTTTTTTGGTGGGTGGGTGGTGGTACTTTTGCATAATACTTTTGAACAGTGAGTGTCTTCACGGCACAGCATTCCTCCGCTGCAGTGAAACCATCATTAAAAGAGGGGGTTTACATTCGGATTTATTCATTCATTTCGAATACTTTGAACTTTAGGATGATTCAAATTTGTTTTATAGTGAATTTGAATACATTAATATTCGTCCAAATGTTATAACTGCCTGAATATTTGCAAAAGCCCAGATGCGCCCCTTCGTCAGCGCATGGCACAATCTTGAGCACTTTTCATGTTTTTTCCAAACGCATGGCTCACTTTCAGAGTGATTGCAAGTGTGTGCATGCGCACATGGCGGCATCTCGCGGCGTTCGCATAACTATGCAGGTCACGCTACTTATGTCAGCCAACCACTGTGGGCATTTGGTATATGGTGCAGTGATTTGGGTACCATATTTACATGAATATAATTCGAGTTTATTTACAGATTTTTGCTAAAGTTTACCCTTACATAGCGATCGAATACAGAAATTCTTGTTTTTCTTCCTGTGACACAATGAGAAATCGCACATCAAGTTAGAATTGTGGTCACATTGCAGTTGAGTAACTACGGCGTATGACATCATTTGTCTATGGAAAAGCGAGCAATTCGTAGCTGACATTTAAAATTAATTGTAAGATTAAGGCCACATGCTGTGGTATATTGTTTGGCTCACGTGTTCTAACGATTCTCAACTGATTATCGGCGGAGTTTTCTGATCATGCTGATGAAATATTGCAGGGTCCCTTCAATTTATAATTTAATCAGCTATGCTTCATTAGTTATCATAACTTAGGTGATGTACCCAAGTTAATGCACAATCTCTTGTCTGCTGTGGCTGTGGTTCACAATGGTCAGTAGTTACTGCTGTGTCTCAGGAATCATTGGAGACCTTTGTCCTGAACAACTGTGCAATGTCACTGAACAACTATGCACTTGCACCTTACAAATTACAAATTAGAGGCTGCTTTGACTTGCCTGAATGCATTAAAGCGACACTAAGAGAAAAACTGTTTGTTGCGTATTAGTACAGGACGATTCCACCATCCCAAAAACGCCACTTATACTGCGAGAAGACGCCTGCTGAGTGAGAAAACGTGCAAAAAATAAATTCGAGTGGGCACACCACTTTAAAATTGCTGCAACAAACAACGGGATGTCACAGATTTTGACAGTATCTAATGTACGTAACGAATTTCCTAATCGGTGAAAATTGATTAATCGGTGAAGATTGAATTCATCTCTGAGGGGCCATAGACTTAACGTACCAAGTTTCAGAAAATGTCATCCAGTCAATGTCGTGAAAATACGAAAAATACATCTTGAAATCGGTGACATCACGTGCAGAGATTTCAGCGCGAAACTTAAAAATGAAACCTAAACCTCGATTTTCTGCTCCAGTAACGAAGTTATGAGTGTGAAAATTTCTCAGTGTACAGTTTATTTATCTAAATCAAGTCGTTGTTTCGCTTCAGTTCCTCTTTAACATGCTTACGTTACGGTGCTCTGCTGCTGACTCTAAGGTTGCTGGTTTCACCCAGCCGCGATGGTTGCATTTCGGTGGAGGCAAAATGGTTGAGGCCCGTGTGCTGTGCGATGTCGGTGCATGTTAAAGAACACCAGGTGGTCAAAATTTCCGGAGCCCTCCACTATGGCGTCTCTCATAATTATATCGGGTTCTCAGGATGTAAAACCCGAGATATTATTATTGACAGGCTTAGGTGTTTTATTGGAACACCTCAACAGAGGCATTGTGTCGTCCCTTGAAGGTCCCACTGGGAGCCGGCGTTGCTCTGGCCCACCAGTACCTTGGCACGGACAGGGTCTGCCTTACGCTTTACGGGGATGGTGCAGCCAACCAAGGCCAAGTGTTCGAGGCCTACAACATGGCTAAGCTATGGAACCTGCCCTGCATTTTCGTCTGTGAGAACAATGGCTTTGCCATGGGAACGAGTGTAAACAGAGGTGCTGCCTCTACAGACTACTACACTCGTGGAGACTACATCCCGGGTCTTTGGGTGAGCGCACGCTCGTGAACTCAGCTTGTTGGCTCAGCGATGCATTTTCGAATGAGATTAAGCTCAATGCTACAGTATTGTGCCATTAGCAAGGAGTGCGTAGGTTTGATTATCGGTAGAGAAGATGAAACGGAGAAAGGCATTAAATCCTAATATGCTCATGCAGCTATTTTTCAAGGTGTATGTCAAAGAACCAACCTCAGGCGGTTAAAACTAGTTTTGAGTTCTCCGTTACAGCATGCCTCAAAGTCATGGCGGATAAGGCACATAGAAACCCCAGAAGCTTATACTTTTTTGAAAAGTTCATAGATTGCGGTGTGCACCAGAATGTTCAGTGGTCGACCTTGTGCGTTACAATAAAACTTGTGGAGACGCATGTCTTCGCTGTCACAACCAAGCTTGCACTGCTGACCATGCAGGCTAGTCCTGTGGTAATGTGTTGTTTATTACACTGTGCTTGTTTTTCACATGAAAGGCATTGATATTGATAGCAGTGTACAGCTGGTAGCTTTACCGGGAGTGGACGCTTCAGTAAACATTTGCTTACTGATAGAGATAAATGTAGAACCACGAATGCATAAAAAAACATGAGAAATTTTACTCAATTACTATGAGTCAGGCTTGTCTTTGTTTCAGTTGCCATGTGACGAACAACATAGAAAGAAGAAAGAAAATGGATCACATGTCCCCTCGCTTCAGTGTATTGTCAGAACTTCAAGATAAGGCAATCAGTTCTGAGCGAGTTGCACTTTCTAGTGCCAAAACCTTGTTGTCTTTTTCTTTTTTTTCTCTGTCACGATGAAGTAGAGCAGCATGCACAGAATCACCAGTTTTCTTGGCTCCACCTCAAACTTGATTTTGCACCCACATCATGTTGTGTACTTGGGCCTAATCGCTTTTGACCTTTATAAAAAATAGTGCAACATTACCTACACAGACAGTGATCTTTTGCCTAAAGTGTTTGTCTCTACAATTTCTATCACAACAACAGAAATGTGGTGGTGCTTGTGTTCTTGTGACAGCTTACACATGTTACTGATGTTCCAGTTTTCTTTTCATCCTTTCCACCAGCCTTCACTTATTCTTTATTGCAGCTGGTTATAAAAATAAATTCGTTCACCACAGTTTTGAAATTAAACGAGCACGCCTTCTCTTACATTACTGCCTGGAATTACGGACACGGACATACACAACTTTAATGCCAAAACGTATTCACACTTTAATACCAAAACAATCACTGTGGTTATGGCTTAGTATGGGCAGTACTTAGCCAAGCAAAGCTGTTTTTTGAATGTGAGCCCCGATTTCTTAGTGTGCTCACAAGCTGGCATTTTTTGCTGCTGTTTACATAGGTGGACGGCATGGACGTGCTGGCCGTGAGGGAGGCTACTCGGTTTGCCGTGGACATGTGCCGCAAGGGCAAAGGGCCCTTGGTCATGGAGGTGGAAACTTACCGGTACTACGGTCACAGCATGAGTGATCCTGGGACAAGGTGTGTGAAAAGTTTTACGTGAGACGTTGTGTAGTCTGGGGATTGTGAGTGGCGCATCGAAAGCTCAGTAAAAACCAGCAGATAATGAAGCCAAAGAAGGTCTAGGGGGTGCTAACAAACCTCTCTTGGGGTACGTCACAGCGTCATGTCACCGGCGTGGGGCAATGGTGGAGGTCGCCAAAACAACCCCGCTTCTGGCTGAGTGTAGTACAGTCACGTGGTGCTCGAGGCGCTGCTTCTTTTTAAAGCTTAAACTTCGCCTTACTTTTGCCAGATTAGCTGTGGTATGTGTCAGAGAACATATACTAGGTGTGTTATAAACTGCGTGATGAAAAATTTGCGCTGCTGGCTTGGCTGTTTATCTTGGAGTAGTGAACCTACATAGTGTCCTGTGCGAGGAACAGTGGCACTGTCTTTGAAAATGTGCCATGTTTACTGTGGCGTGTCATGTGCGTTGAGAGGCATCGATGGTATTGGTTCACCTGTACGGGTGGTGCAACTGAGAATATCGTGTGTGGTGTGTGAATAACGATGCATCTTGTCTGCAAAACATGGCCTCTCATTGTGGGCCAGTGGCAATGACTGGTCGTCGACGAAACAACGCGATCTGACGTACTAGTGAAGGTAAAAATGTATTTGACGCGTTCGTCTACAAGTGCGTATATCTCAGCAATTGCACTGAATGCGAAAGAAAAAATGGCATAATTTCAGGGCTGGAAGGTACAAATGCGCATAAGCTATCATCATGTTTCAGTATTGCCAAAGCGGCATGTACACTTTGGCACAGGGAATACGCATACCCAGTAAGCATGATTATGAATGCCAATCAGTGCAACTGACAGTAGAGGACACCGAGTACTGAGACTTGCAACTTGAATGCATTGTGAACACCGAGAGCGAAAGCCAGGCCAGTGAAGTTCCCCCAGACATGCGTAAAGTGCGCGGGATTGCAAAGTTCAGCACTCTGTCTTCTTTCTTCTGTCTTCTCCTGTCGGTTGCGCTGATTTGCACTCGTCATCATGCCGTAGGGGGGAACTTCACATTAATTTTCACGGGGATTTGTTAATCTCAGTCTAATGCATGGCAGAAAGTGTTTCATTGTTCTTTTTTTATTCATTATCGATCGCAATTTTGTGCTGTGCATTAGAACCTTATCTGTGACCTCGAGCACAGCAGCTCAAAACCATGTTGCCACCAATACTGCCCCTCGTTTAACACTGCAGTGCAGATATTGCGACGAAAGTTAAGTACATTCATATCCATGCCATGGAAGTAGTATTTCTCCAAGCGCCAGTCACCGTGAAAATGCACATTCGCTTTCGAAGTGCATTAACTTCTTTTTAGATCTGGTATGTACGACGAGCAAATCACAGTAAGCACGATTCTGTTAAAAGTGACTCTTAAAGCTTTGACATAAGAAAAATCGATTCGTAGAAATTTCTGTGAAAGGAATGCAGACACGCAGTGCTGCTATGCAGAAAGATTCCCCTGGCGGAACTTTTTTGCCAGCCAGCGCCTGTTCCGAAGTTGGGAATTGTGAGTGGAGTACTTGTAGGTGAAGTCAAACTGTTTTGTTTACAAACCGGGAGATGTCTATTGTACTGTTTTAGTGTGTTGTAGTTGTTGTGATGTATATGTGAAAGGTGGATGAAAAGACTTGCTGCTGGCAGGAACCGAACCTGCTACCTGCGGATTATGCACCCGATGTCTCTGAGCTACGGCAGTGGTTGTCTCCTCGTCCGTGGTCGTCCACGCGTGGCTTGGCGTGGCCTCCAATATTGAAGTTTAAAAAGTCACACACTGACCACGTCTAGCTGTACCAACTTCATGCTTACAAGATGAAAATAATGTACGCATCCTTACAAGATGAAAATAATGTTCGTATGAGCCACCAATATTATAATCCACTTACCCCGCTCTTGTTTGTTCTCGACAGACAAGTCCACTATACCGATACCATTTATTACAATATATTGGATATAACAGTGAACAATGATGGCACCATCTGCTTTTGTGTGCTGTCTACTGTAAAATAAACTTTTAAATATGATGCGTAAGTGCGGCGATATTGTATACAGTTAAACCTCGTTATAACGAAATTGGAGGGCCGCCGCTATTTGCTCAATATAACCAATATTTCGTTATAGCCATAGTGGGCATTTACCGCAAATGTTATGCACTGTGCTTACCCCAAAAAAATAGCGGGCGAAATAGCATCCCGCCGCACGGTGGTATGCAACAAAATAACCGCATTCCCAAATAAAAAGGAAAAAGTCATGCACCTGTTTTAATGCACTTCAAAATACACGGCTTGCATTTCAGGCAGACTTAGCTGCAAAGAAGTCCGTAATTGGACGTTGATGCATCTCGCTGATGCGAACGATGGCTCGCTCAGCTGCGGCCCAATGTTCAAGCCATCCTCGCCGCCCTCATGAGCGCCGGAGTAGCGGCGCAGTACGTCCACCGCGTCTAATGCCTCCGACGCCGTCGGCACGTTTGTCTCCTGTTCGTCGACAGAGTCATCGTCACTGGTTTCGTTACGATCACTGACAGCGCGCACAATATCGTCGTCTGGGTGCTGCTCCGTTGCCACCACTTCCGAGTCCGCACTCACATAGTCGCAAAACGACTCGCTGTCAGGCACGACACCGGCGTCACGAAGTGCCGTCCATGATGCAGCGGCTTCGTCTGATGTGGCAAAACCATCCGGCACAGTGGGCTCGTCTGATGGCTCATCGCTGGCGTCTGGTGCGGTGGCAAATAAGGCGTGTCGAAAGCAGTTTGCGATCGTGGTCGCCGTCACACTCATCCACGCCGCCTGAAGCATTTCGAGCGCAGCGTACAAGTCAACATCGGTGTCTCGCTTCATCCTCATGTTGAGCAGGAGCTTGTCTATCACACGCTTGCGGTAACCTGCCTTCAGCGACATAATCACGCCTTGGTCAAGCGGCTGTATTTTTGCTGTGCAGTTGGCAGGAAGGAACAGCAGCTCGATGTTTTGAAGCACGGCAGCAGTATGGTGGGCGGTGCAGTTATCTAAAACAAGGCACACCTTGCGGTTCGCCTCTGCCAGCTTCTCGTCCCATTCGCAAAGCCATTTTGAAAAAATCTCCCTGTTCATCCAGGCTTTGCGATTGGCTACGTACTTGACTGGGAGCTGCCTCTTCCCCTTAAAGCAGCGAGGGGAGGCACTTTTGCCAATTACGAAAATTGGCAGCTTCTCAGAGCCGGTCATGTTTGCACAAAGTAGCGCAGTGATCCGCAGCTTACTTTGTTTGCCACCATGGCAGGGCTCGCCTTTGAGGGCTAACGTCTTGTGCGGCAACATCTTGAAAAAGAGAGAGGTTTCGTCCGCATTAAAAATATCCTCCGCGCTGTATTTTTCTAGCAGCCGCACGATGTTTTCTTTCGCCCACTTGGTAGCCTCTGCTTCGTCGACAGATTGCGATTCGCTGCAGACCGCTCTCCCGGCAATGTCGTGGCACTCCTTGAAGCGTTGGAGCCAACCCGAACTTGCTATGAAGTTGTCATAGCCCATGATGCAGGCAAAGTCTCTCGCTTTTCTTTGCAGTAAGGCGCCGCTCACCGGCAGATTCACGGCCCGCATGTCCAAGAACCATTTAAAAACGGCCCTTTCGACCGCTTCAAAGGCAGGTGCCCTCATCCTCTTAGCGCTTCCTTTCACGCAACGTGCAACAGCGTCGATGATCGACTCCTGCTTGATCAAGATGGTTGACAGTGTGTTCGTCGATACGCCAAAGTCTCTTGCCACATTGCCTTTCTTAGTCCCCGATTCGACGGCTCTTATCATAGCCTCCTTCTGATCTAGCGTTATGCGCTTTCGCTTCCCGCCTGGCACATTCATGTTGCTGGAATCACGAGCGCAGCACGATAAAAGTTAAGGCAGAAGCGGTCGAAAAAGAGAAGAAACACGCACGCAAAAGCAACGCGGCTCACGTCGGCGAGCGAGAACACTTGCAGAGAAAGTGACTGTGAAGAGGAAGGGGCAGAAGGGGCGCTCTTTTGCACTGCCCTCTAGGAACTGGTTACTCAAGGGGAAGGGAATATGTAAGATTAGGAAGCGTGCCTCAGCGCCATGAGAAAGGGGAGAGGGAGAATATAAAGAAGACACAAAAGGAAAGAAAAGAACGAGACGTTCAAGGAGCTGCGGAGCGCTCCGCTGTCGGTGGTAGCCAAGCGGCGCACGTGCAGCGACCTCTCCTCCGGAAACAGCGCGTGCCGTCTGCTTTGCGCGCGTTGCTGGAGGTCGCGTGGCGGGAGTTTTGAACTGCTAAATACAGTTCTCGCGTTGCGCGCCGTCTCAAATTCGCGTTGTGCACTGTCGTGACATCGGCTCAAAATTTTACTTCCTAACAAAATTTGTTTGTTATATCCCATAACAGGCTAATTTTGCCTCGTTAAAATGAGGCTTTTAATACATTGGTTTGTATGGGGACTTTCAAGGGGAATTAGGATTTGCTCGTTATATCCATTATTTCGTTATAGCCCATCTCGTTATAACGAGGTTCAACTGTATAGCAATTGAATCCAACTACAGCGCACGCCACAAATTGGTCTTCGCACCGACCGCGCCGTGCTGCGGATGGGGGTGATAGTGACGACCCCGAAGACGCGGTTGAGCAGCCCACCCAGGCACTGTCATCACAGGAGGCGCAGCAGATGCTACAGTCCTTCCGGGACCTTGCTTTTGCGAAGGACCTCCTGCTCACCTACATCAAGCACCTAGATGCTCTTGAGAAAGATGTGCACCAGCTTTACGCAAAGCAATCAAAGCTGACATACTATGCCTTTTCTGCAAACATTTAGTGTATAGTTGACATGGGTTGGCAAAAATTCTGCAGCTCATTCAGAATCACCCGTGAAATATATTTTGCCCTTAGGAGTCAAGACTCGGTTGGACTGAGACTCGCCAAAATTTTCCTGAGCTGGACACAAACTCACAAAAAGTTTCATCTGGACTCACTCAGTATCAAACTCACTCGCCTATTACTCACACAGACTCTCTCAGATTCACGGCTCAATCTGAGTCTGAGTGAGTCAGAGTGAGTCAACTCATGGGTCCGTAAGTCTAGAATTAGCTTCTCCGACCATGGTGTCAATGCTCTTTAACACCAATATCTGACGTAATCGGTGCTCTTCTTGACCCCTTTCGATTAGTACCTTCATATACGAGGTTTTAGTGGTAGCAGATCAGCAAGGGCATCATTTTTGAAATAGATGACAACATAAAATATATTTATCAAGAACTTCTCTGGGAGAGTTGGCAGGGTAGAGGAGTACAAGGCACCCCCTTATGTGATTCATGGCTCTGATCAATAAATATTGAAATGGTATATGATAGACACTGTTTCTGAATACTTGTAGGTAGATGTGAGTATAAACACAAATCCAGGTAAGCCTCATAGTAATGCCGAGGATGAGTTGATAGGACCATAGGTCGGCAAACATTAGTGGAACTCACTCAGTGCTACTCAAGAAATATATCTCGCGCTTCGAGCTCACTTGGACTTGCCAAAATTTTACTGAGCCAAACTCGCGCTTGCTAAAATTTTGTTCAACCGGACTCACTCGAACTCACTCGCATCTCGATCTGAATCTGAGTGAGTTCAAGTGAGTCGACTCATGAGTGAATTCGGCGACCTTTGCACTACCTTACTTGCATGCAATTAAGATGTTTTCATCGCTCTTCCTTTTTTTATTTTTGTCAACCCACTTATAACAATTATTCGTTATAACGATGGGATTTCTTGGGAACTTTAACATTGTTATAAGTGGACTGCACTGTATAGTCTACATTGCATTTCAAATTGAGGGAATTATTTACCGACATGTGTCAAAATAACACCATATTCCTAGCTTTTATATTTATGATGATCCACATGATCAGGGGCCCGTTACATTCTAAGAACAGTGACACGCTAGGGAGGGGGGGGGGGGGGTGCTATATTTGTAATGCTAAAATAATCGCCATTTTTTAAATCTTTTTTTGCCTGACACAGCACACCTGGTACTGCAACATCACAAGCATTGAGAACACTATAAGCACACCATTGCATATTTGAAAGGAAAATTGAAATTGCCTAGCTTTCAATGAAGAAAATGCAAGCAAGCTAGAGGACAATTCCTGTTGCGTGACAGAGAGATTCCTCAAAGATTGTGACAGTTTTAAAAAAATACGAGAACCACATTCGAAGGGGCACAGCGTGGTGCAGTGCCTCCGCGTGAAATGTGGAAATGAATGAGAGTTTAAAATGCATGCAGCTCAGTGCTACACTTTGCATGGAATTTTCAAGGAGTCGCTACAACTGCTGTATACTATGCAAAATTTAGTGTATCCAGATTCGACTGTTGTATGTTCAAGAAAGCCTCTGTTACTGATAGCAAATATCATTTGGATTTATTTTAAAAAGTTGCTGTGGTCGATCCAATGAGTTTCATATTCACAGAGTGAATGATGATCAGTGGGACGAAACTTCAAAGGGCTTTATAGATAAACTGTATACTGTCTGTCTGTCTGTTCATTCATCTGTCTTTTTTTTCGTACGCCTGCGCCTGCTGAGTGAGTCATCGAAGTAGGCGGTCATGTACCATGAGCTACGAGGGACAGACTCGCGGCTTTAGGAGCTTTGACCCTAAAAAAGAGAACTACTGCTGTTTTGCTGCCCATTCCTCAATCCTGAGACTTGGAAACAGCTGTATTCATGATCCAGATCACTCAAGAGTGATCTCTACCAAGGTTTTAGGTACCCTATTCATCTGGCTTTGAAGCCAGGTATCCTCATACTATCTCCTCTTCTGTTTATCCGAACAGCAGCTAAGCATCTTTTCATTTTTTCATCTAATGTCTGCTGTTTGCAGCTATCGTACGCGAGAGGAAGTACAAGAAGTGAGGCAAACGAGGGACCCCATCACTCACTTCAAGGACAAGCTCATCAGTGCGCAGTTGGCTACAAGTGATGAGATAAAGGTAGGTGTCGCACTACGCGCACAGCAAGAGACCTCTTGGAAAGTGAGACAATTTTTGTTCTTGTCACAATATCACTTGGAGAAATGCCAGGCTCCAATCAATCAGCAAGATAGTGAGTTGGGCCAGTTGGTGTACGTTCATGTTTGAAAATTTTTGTTAGGTGCCCCAAAGAACATGGACAAGAAGTAGACAAGACAGCACTCACTAGTAAGGGCTGCCCTGTCTACTACTTGTGAGTTTTTATTGGTGTTTTAACCAGAATTCTTAATAAATTAGCTGCAGTTGTTTTGTGTTTCGTTTTCATGAAACTCCCTTGCGTATAACGTGCACAAACTATGTGGCAGATTCGAGCTTAAGTCAGAATGTAAGCTTTATGCAAATTTTGACGTGAAGTTGACTTTGCTGCACTGCTTCATTGTAATGTAAAGAAGGTGGCTCGACAGCAATATGTGGGGATTGTTGTTTTATTTTAATTTTTCCGAAGTTTAGCTTATTGTGTGGGTTATAAGCAGGGGCAGGTTATTTGTGGGAAAATATGGCATATTATTGTTAACAACAGTTTAGGCCCATCATTCTTGTTTTATGCGGGATTTTGATTTGTGGCCTTGAAATAGAGGCTTTTATGTCAAAAAGCACAGATAAGTGTCATGTAATGGACAAAAGTGTGAATCGTCAACTGTTCTTTAAATATGCAATTTATTTATTACACCAAAGATGGGAGAGGTCAGAATGCAATCCACTAGTATTTACCAATGAAACTGGTTCAGAGATACATTAACACTGACCACCTGTGCTGGTAAACCGAACATAGTATGTTGGATACAAAAAATTGGGTAGTACAGTAATAGTACTATATGGTTCTACAGGTTGTACTTGTAATATAGGGGGTCATTATTTCATAAAAAAAGGTCGCACAAGCCAAGAGCTCCTGCGCTGCAAGATGAACAGAATAAAGGATTTTCAGTTTAACGAAGTCTAACTTGATTCACGCTAAACTTGAAGGTAGTAAATACCAAAGTAACCCATGTACAGGTAGCTACATCGTATTCGTAGCATTTAAGGAGGTTTGGGACAAAGTGTGGGGGAAAAAAATGTAAACTTGAACATACTAATGTTAATGAATCAAATTCTTTTCATCAAACTCTTCTAAAACATGTAGAAGCTGTTTCTAGATGTTGCCTGGACGTAGATGCATAACCATCATTGTTGCCTGTAGCTGCTGAAGTGTTACATTGGTAAGCAACACTTCAGCTGTTGCTTACCAATGGTAAAGGTTCAACTACCAGCATGGAGGAAGAAAACCGTTTGGAGGGACAATTGTACATTGTGATCGAAAGAAAGAAAGGACCAAATGTAGTACATTTAGGCACACAAGCACCATTGCTTGCCTTCATTTTCTTCATAGGGACATGGCTTCTGAATTTATTCTTGCATTTTCGATTTCTTTGTAGCATTTTAAAGTTTGTTGTACATTATCACATGGGTTTCTGCTTCCATCTTACTGTATTTACTCAAATGTAACAGTTTTCTTTTTTTTTTTAGAAAAGATTGTGTGGGCGCTAGTTGGAACATACTGTAGGCAAAGGCAGCACTACGAAATGGAGAACAGGAAAGAACTGGACTACACAAAGCGCATCTAGCCCCACCGCGGTGGTCTAGTGGCTAAGGTACTCGTCTGCTGACCTGCAGGTCGCGGGATCGAATCCCGGCTGTGGCGGCTGCATTTTTCATGGAGGCGGAAATGCTGTAGCCCTGTGTGCTCAGATTTGGGTGCACGTTAAAGAACTCCAGGTGGTCGTAATTTCCGGAGTCCTCCTCTGCGGCGTCTCTCGAAAATAATGTGGTGGTTTTGGGACGTTAAACCTCACATATGAATCATCAACAAAGCACAATTAACAACTGAATTTATTGAAACAGAAAAGCGAAAAGGGGAGGAGGATGGAACGTGTGTCGTACAAAGGAGAGGGCACTGATGGTAAACCATGCATAATCCTGCAGAGTTGCTACTTATGTAGCGAAGCACGTGCATTTATCAAATTCAATATTTACATTTTTTCTGCTTCTTACCTTTATCAAATATGGCACAAGTGCATGATAGTGCGCATGTTTCACTGTACAGATAGCAACCCCTGAAAGATCATGCGCAGTTTGCCCTCACTGCCCTCTCCTTTATATGTCATCTTTCTCCTCCCCCACTTTTTGACTTTTTCGTTTAAATGAATCCAATTGTGTAATGCGCTTTGTCTGAAGAGTCCAGTGTCTTTCTCCATATCTTTGCTATTTTAAAGTCAGCATTCATGTTACAATTGAATACGGAAATTCTATTTTTCATCTTGGGCATAATCGAGAGCCTTCTCTTGTGTTACTATTGCGGTCACGTTTTGATCCGGTAAATACAGGATTTCGCTTGTTTTCCTTCGCCTCTACTCAATCCTACAAACTTGTGATAATTCTACAGTATAATACGAGTGTTTATTTTATCAACAGCCCCTCTCTTTTTCAATGTCTATAGAGGGCTGTAAACTAGTACATATGGGTAAATACATGACTAAATAAGCGGCGATACACTGAAACCTCAATTTAACAAAGTTGAATATTAAAGCAAATGAAGTTGTTTATATCTGAAAATTTGTTATAAAGATATATTCCTAACACTATATTTCTTGTAAGACTATTCTTAGTTTATTTCGTGTGTCTCTCATAGTCATATTGTGGTTGTGGGACATTAAGCCCCACTTATGAATCATTAGTTCACTTCATTGAAACAGAGATTTTGTTATATGGGGGGTTTATTATATTCAGTTTTTCTTGATGACTACATTTGAAGCTGCGTTGATCATATTCGTAAGTTTTGTCACCATAATTTGGTCTTAACAGGGGTTTGCTTCAATGACACTGCGCACTCTTTTTTTTTTTTCTCCTCAATTCGCAGCAACTAGAGTCCGAGGTGAAAGCCGAAGTGGAGGCTGCCACGGAAATGTCAAAGACGAGCCGGGAAGTTCCGCTCGAGGAACTGTACGCCGACATCTATGTCAATCCGCTGGTCGCGAAGATTCGTGGAACCACTCCGTTCACGGAACACAAGCACATGCGGATTACGCAGCCATTCAACCTCAAGTGACGCTGCTGCAAGTAGTGACGATTCTCTAGGGTTTATTATTTATTGCCCCAGCATTTTCTTTAATCCCCTGCCACACTCACTCTCCACTTTCTAAATGTATAATTTCGTCTTAGTCTTTTTTATACACATTTGTGCATTTTGTACTTTAATGTTTATTCCTCTTTTTTTGTTGCTCACTTGAAGCCAACGCTTCTCAAGCAGTCCCCTGAAAACAAAGCATCTGTGGAGAAGACTTTTCACTTAGCTATTTTGCCAGTCAAAAACATAATAGGTGCAGGCATTGGTGTGAAAAATAAACAGGCTGCCCCCTTATACTGTTGCTACAGTCACATTGTACATTATTTGCCTACTTATTTCTTTCTTACGTGGTGTCATCATTTAGAAACTTGACTTGACTTAGCCATTTCTGTTCTTTACTGACAAGGAAGATGCCAGAAACACTGAGGTAATGTTGAATCAAGTAATCATGCTGCCTGAAGTAACTGTATCAATTTAGGTTGTAGTGTATTCCTGCACACAATCGCTTTAGTTAAGGCAGTACCACGCTTAAAGGGGCCCTTTTAACACTTTTCACGACCTAATTGTTTACATGTTTTTCTAACTGGTTGCTTATACTGAAGGCTTAAGAGGTAAGTGCTGCAAGAACGGCAGCGATAGGGCCACGCAGTGCAAAGTTATTCAGCGTAGAGATATCAAAGTACAATGAAATGGATGCATGCCCTTCGCGGGCTCACCTGATCGTGTTTCCCTCGCCCTGTCATGTAGGAAGGCTGTACAATGAAATTAATTGAAAGCCCTACCCTATGGAAAGCTTGCCTGCCATATTGCTCGTTATTCCCAATGTATTGAGGACTCCGTTGTGATGGTAACAAATAATGTAGTACTTGAAGAGGGAACGACACTTGCGAAACGAGGCAGCTTGCGAACGCTTCTACAATGTTTTGTAGCTTTACTGATCTTTCTTTTTGCAGTGGCGTCTATCAACACCCTTACATTTTCTTTATTTTTTTTTTCAAACAACGGTGCCTGAATCGTAATCCAGCGCATTTCCTCCAGCACCATAGCGTTTCGTGCTTTCTTTCACCGACTTTGCAGTTTTTAAGGTGGAAAAGTCGGAGAGCTTTGCTCTCTTCCGGTTTCAGGGAAAAACCATGCTAAATAAAAAGGAAATGGAATAGTAATCCGTATTCTGATGTGATGCTGCGGTAACATTTAACGTTACATTTATGCAATCACAGGTCTGTGCCTTTTATTGTCATTTCCTCTCGCAATACTTCTGGCGAGTGCCACTACGAGTTGTGCAGTCAGCACTGATGTTTTCAAGCGTTATATGGCCCCTTTAAAGGGACCTACAACCAATTTTCATGGTGCCCAGTTTCTTTTGTGCAGCTGAAAGCTTACCTGTGAGAATGTCTAATCGCAGAACGGTAATGTGGAAAACGCTGTGAAACATTTTTATTCCGAATTTTTTTGCCTACAAACACGAGAAACAACCCGTGGAGCGAACGGTGAGCACGAGAGCAGTTCGTGTTCAAGAATGACAGTTTGCTGCGAATGCATACACAGCCCATGCTTGCGTCATGGCTTGGCATATTTTGCTGGACACTACAAAGGCAGCACCACTGCTCACCGTGCGCCTCCTTTTACCTCTTAAGCAGCGAAAAATAAAAAATGGATAGATAACATGCATATCCTAATTTTTAGGACTAATTGCGGCACGCCTGAGAGCATCAGAAAACGTGACTACGTACACCGAAGTAATCGACTTCACATTTACAGCTTCAAGGCTCTTCCACTGGGCTGCGCGACATACCAGTTTTTGTTAACTTTAAACACTGCAGGGGAACTTCGGTTATATGTCCCTCAGTTTTGCAATAACCTGCACTTTACAACGAATGGGTTTTTGTCCTGGCAAAATCCCCATAGAAATAACGTATTGAAAAATCTTCATTATACGACGCAGTCAACCCCTCATTATACGACGACAAGGTTCTATGTGATGTTGCATAAGTCAGGAAGAAAAAAAAAACACCTTTCCTGGAATCAAACGTCGACCAAATATTCATGATTGCAAAATATGAACTTGTGTTCCCCTAGGTTCACGATTGGAAAAGTAGAGTGAGACAGGATGTCTTCTTGGAATGGAAAATTTATTCTCCTGGAAGTTCATGTGCTTCTACATACGCCGCGATGGCATGCGTATGTATTCATGGTCATTACCTAGCCAAGCTCTATCCAGACAGAGTAGCTTCAGCCAGCCAAAAAGCTGATATTTTCATGTTTTTGCTCCGTGGAAACTATTCTTGGTCGACATACAGCTGATCTCCTCCTTTTTCGCACTCGCAGTCACAGGCTTGCGCACACATAAGGGCGCGACGCATTCATTTTCACCGTGCAAAATTATTTTCACTTGACGTCAACGTTCATAATAACAGGGAGACATCACTAGCTGCATTCCGCAAGCCAACAAATTATAATGCATACGAAAGCATTATACGCCAACTCGTGGTCTGTCGCCATTAAGGGATAGCAATGACAATGTGGCTGACTCCTCTGACAAGAGGATGTTGGCAACACGGTTTCGCTTTCGTTTTCACGCTCAGGCTGTTTATCCGTAGAAAGATGCACGTTGGATTCGACTTTTACTAAAGGTTCAGAATAAAGATTCGCTCCCACCTTCTCTAACTAACTAATGCTGCCATCAGCTGTCACTGACAAGAATTGTTTAATCTACCTTCCTTTCAGAGGCACAAGGTCGTGCCGTGGGCTTATTCGGGTGGTCTGTACCCGTTTTTTGGGCAAGGCTGAGTGTCGCAGCCTATAATCTTAATTTTTGATTATATGACTCCCGGATTATACGACAGTTTTACCTGGTTCCCTGAAAGTTGTATAATCAGGGTTCTACTTTATGTCTAGGAAGACAGCTAAAGTATACCAGACTAGAAGTGTCGGTTAATACTGAATTTTACCAATTCATCAAAATGAAATTCAAGATACGTGCACGCAAGTATAAAAGCGCATCCTAAAGGCCAACTCCGGCAATTTTTCGAACATGTCAAGGTAATGCTGTTTATATGTTCCTGAGACACTCTTGTCATGAGCCCGATAGCTGAAATGCTCAGGAAATTCAAAAATAATTTTTAATAAGCAAAAGATGTGCAAAACTGAAACCCGACTGAGCGCCCTGTCTGCGTATGATGTACTATTTGGTAAGAACCCGAGGCCGTATACTGGTTCCGCCAGTGCGTAGTACGGAAACTGTGAAAGACAGACCAGCGAACCGCCGGCCTAACACCATTGAGAAAGGAATAAAGCTTTCTCGTGCTATAGCCGTGCCAAACACTGCTGCCGTTACCTTGTGGCCAGCAAAATAAATGCTGTAGCAGCCAAAGCAGCGATGCCATCGGATGCTTCACTTCCGTTGACATGCAAAACATGACGTCACACAGACAGTATTGCCAATAATTCTGGCTTGCGAGGTGAGCTTTTCGAGGCAATCTTTAAAATTCATTTGCAAACACTCAGTGCGACTCTCAAGCCTGTAGTTTGGCATAAATGATGAAAATGTGCAAAGGAACATACCTAGCAAATTTCATAGAGATCCATTGACCTTGAAAAATCGCCGGAGTTGGCCTTTAAGGGACACGTCTCCAGGGCGCTCGCCTATTTAAAGTTACCTGCTCCGAAGTGCTCCAAGATGCAAATTGTTGCCTACCCTTCATTCTCCAAATTTAGAATTTTGCTGCTTCAGGAAAGGTACCAAATGAGAATTGCTCGGTAGCATAACTGCATTTTGCCCCGCCGCGATGGTCTAGTGGCTAAGGTACTCTGCTGCTGACCCGCAGGTCGCAGGTTCGAATCCCGGCTGCGGCGGCTGCATTTCCGATGGAGGTGGAAATGTTGTAGGCCCGTGTGCTCAGATTTGGGTGCACGTTAAAGAACCCCAGGTGGTCGAAATTTCCGGAACCCTCCACTACGGCGTCTCTCATAATCATATGGAGGTTTTGGGACGTTAAACCCCACCAATCAATCAATCATCATCAAGCATAACTGCATTTAGAGAGGCTGAAATACAAAGGGCACTTTTCACAGTCATTTAAGTTAGGACTCTGAAACTTCATAACTTTTGTTCTAGGAAAGCTAGAACTATAACACAGCACTTGCTGCAATTCGTAACATGTGAAGAGTATGGCGACATATAGCATAGAGAGAGATGTGCTGCCACTTTAATGAAAATGTCATCAAATGATACTTTCACTGAAGGCAAACTTTAAAACTAATGGCACAGTGTACATAAAGACTGACTTGATATTTCGTAGACGCACGTGAAACACATAATCTCTTTCATCATGCCATCTTAGATAATTGAAACACTTTCTCGTTGAAAAAAAAAAAAAAAAAGACAGCTTCCCACTTTAAAGGCACTTGTTGCATTTCCAGTTGGCATGTCCCACTGCGTACCCAGGAAAACATGGCTACGGTTAAACCCTTTCGTAAACAGCTTTCAAGTGCAATGAAACTTACACTTTTATGACTCGTTCAAAAATATACGATGGTTGGGGTGGAGGGGATAGCGAAGGTTCTGTTGCTAAATGCTTACACTGCAGGGGTAGCCGTCACGCTTGCTCAGCTTCTTCCTGTTGCGTATTTTATTGACCTTCAAATAGATATGTTTATTTTGCTTTCACTAATGTTATTTATCTACCGTAGCGCAATGGTTTACACCCCCCCCCATATTCAGTTTCTTCCAGGCTAACGCTGACACACCACTGATTTTTTTCCAGCAGACCACACTGAGATACAGAGCTCTTCCCATACACACCCGCCACGATTTGGTGTGCTGGAATCCAGGTGAAACAGCATTGACCACGACATTACCAACTCGTTTCAGTGTGCTAGTATGCTTTTTTTTTTGCTGATTGTTAATTTTACTAAGTGTCATTCGTTATGTTATTATTTTTTTTTGCTGCAGGACTTATCGATACAAAGTAAACGAGGTAATATGGACCTCAACCTCTTCACGGGAAAACGGTTTGAATAGAATACCACATTACGCTTTCCCTCCTGCAGTACTGCAGGCGCATGTTTCTTTAGTGCGTGTGTGTGTGTGGCTTAGCTAAAGGAGCTTCACGCTGTGTGCTACACATATTTGCATAGTATTTGCAACATGTTTATTTTTTTCCCCACAAAGGTACATGGCTTTTATTTGCTGTAAAAGTAAGTCCGTGACATAAAAGTGATTGGTATGACAGGTGCACAATTCTTTGGCTGGAAAGACTTCTGGTACAGTTCTGACAAAAGCACCAAACTGGCATGGAAAAAAGAACGAACTCTCTTGTGAAAGTGGTGCGAAAATGGGATGTTTCGTTCATATATGCATGGAGAAAAAACTTGCTCATTGTTATTACAATTATGCCTCGATAAAGTCTCTTTACACACTCTTCATATAATACTTTTATGTTCTTGCATTTAGCGCTGAATTTGCTTACACGGCTTCCAATATAATGGAGGCTTGACAGTGTATCAGTACTTGAAATTCTTATGTTGCTTGGATTTAAACACGAAGGCAATAATTAAAGAATGGTTAGCTCGATGAATCTAGTCTACACATCTTGAAATCTATTCACCGGCATGAGTGACAACGTCTTTGTTGGAGCTACTTTGACGACATTTGCTCTAGCTTTGCGAAAACTTTATTACATACAGTTGAGCAGTGCGTGACCACTCACTGCCGATGCATTGACTGTACTGCCATTCACTGCAAAATTTTACTTTCAAATGTGTTCATAACTTCTTTTTGATGCGAAGCTTCTGCCTGAATGCCACATGGAAAAGAGTGCCACATTTTGGGTTATGTTGCTATGATGTGACTGCCACTGAGGGATTATAGAGCTTTTTGTAATGACTGGGACATCTTTTATGGAAATCACGAGAACAGAGAGTAGTGTTCCTTAAGGAACTCGTCATAGGAATCGCTCAGAAATGGTACTTTAACACAGCGAAAGCTCATTCACACCTGGGACTAGCACAAGCCATGCGGCCAATCTAGCTGCAAGGTGATTGGTCGCAAATAGTCACTTCAGTCATTAAGCGACTGCTCTGGCTCGGTCGCTCGTTGCTTGATCTTTAAGTCATGTGACTGTGGCCGCTAACCTTTGAACCAGTGAGATGTCAGTAACAGGATGTCAGCTTACTTCACGAGGCTGTGGCAATGCGAGGAGACGCAAATTTAGTGCAATGATGTGTATAGGTTGTGTCTTGAATTGCTTTTTGGTTGCCAGTCGTTAAAACGGTCATGCTACCGGTGCTACTCGCAGGTGTGAATGAGCCTTAGTTTCTCATGTTGAGTTCATGCTTCAGAGTCCAAGGAGCATTTTCAATACATCATTGGGATGTTTCCACATCATTCATGCAAGGACAGTGGTCCTACAGCAGCGACACCCAACCAGCTCCCTGCCTGACGGGAGGAAGAACAGGAGGCATTGACGGCCCGAGTCTTATTTTTCGTTTTGTCACTGCAGTGTGTAGCGTTGATTTGCCTGCTCCCTAGGCACTGGTGGCGGTGGGATGTGCCTGTTGTGTGGCGGTGAGGTCTCCGAGAGACCCGATGCAGGCAGGGGGGCGGGGCGAGTACCCTTGGCCCCACTGGCTCCTGGGGACGGTGTGGTCTGCAGTTCTCGTGGAAGAAGGTCAGGCGGAAAGAAGTGGTGTGTGGTGATGACAGGCGGCAGCAGAGACCCGCCGAAAAAGTTTGTTGTTGATGTGGTTCTGCATAGCGCACCAAAACGTTATGGTTATCTTGATCTCTAGCACACGTCATAATGTTCTTTCAGCTCTCATATTTCAATTCTGTAGTTATGAATCTTCTTGCCTATAGGGGGGACGCGACTTTCAGAGGCCAAACTGACTATATCGGGGAAATAGCTAACAGGTAGCTTATTTCAGTTTTGAAGCTGAGAATAGAAATCTGGCTCTTTTCTCCATATCTCTTGCTAAATGCAGTCATTATGAAAATATCATGACAACACCTAGGAAATGTTAATGAAGCTCTTTCGTCTTGTTTTCGGAAACTCTCATTTTGAATGTTGAAGCATCTCTGCTTTGCATTACATTCCTTAGCAAAAGTACCACATTTAATCGCAACAATAACAACTGTTTTGTATCCATGTATATATATTATAGGGGGTATAACAAAATTCATTACTTTGTCAATGCAAACAATTCGTCAAAACAGCCTGCTAGTTCCCATGGTTATTCGCTTCTGTCCCTTAACTAGCTCTCAGAAAAAAACATGTTTATGTATGAAAAATCAGACAACTTTAGTTACTTTTCGAGAGTCGCCACGTCATGCAGTAGTGTCCGTACGGGAGGAAGGAGTTGTCCGGGATCTCAGTAGGAGGGGCGTGCACGTGCAGACGAGCTGCATGCGTGAGTAGGTCAGTAGGACACAGCAAGAAAGGCAAGGGTTGGATCATAAACACACGTGCAAGTTGGAACACACTTGGGGTAGGGGAGTGTAAAGATTCATCCACACAAATGTGTGTAGGGGGAGCTCGTGGCAGGGGCGTAGAATGGCATAGACTGTGTATTTATACGCAGCGGCCTTATTGCTCATTCCGTGCATGCATGGTACATATGTTTCAGAGAAGGTGCAGATAATGCCAAGTGAAGAAAGGATTGCGAAGGTTGGAGCTTCTGGCAAGAGTGCTAAACCGTGTAGGCCATACATTGATTTGCAAAGGTATCTCGCATGTCAATCATGCATAATGCATATGATTCAAGGAAAGTAGAGGAAATTCTAAGTGAAGATAGGTTTGAATAGAGAGGGCTTTTGGCATCGGTGCAGAATGCTTTAGGCCATATATTGGTATGCAGTATGGCCTTATGTCACATGCCATGCATGCACTGTACGTTTGATTTAAGGAGGGTGCAGTTAGATTTGAAAAAGGGGCAATGTAGCATTACACTTCAAAAATTTTATGTGTGATGGATGGGATGACTGTTTCACTGTTCATTTAGTGTCTTTTAATTTGTGGTACTCCTCCTCTACTCCTCCTCTAAAGACGTGAAATGTATACACTAAATATTGTTTAGACTGTGTAATTTAGCCATCTTTCATGCAATGAAAGGATGGCTAAATATGCATGACTGAAAGTTTTTACTTCTGTACCACAGCAATGATTGTCAGTGTGATCGAGTCAGTTGTAACAGACAATTACGTCAAATTGGGATCATTGTCAAGTACTGGAAACGTCAAACTATCGCGAGAACTTAAAGGGGCCCTGCAACAGTTTCCTGAGTGTTGAGTGGTTTTATTAAGGTGCTTTTTTGCCTCACTATTTGTCTCACAATAATTCTTAGCATTCGTCATGCACAGGTTAAGTTACAGAGATTGGTTGCATGCTTCAAGCGTTTTTTCTTCAATTCCGTACCCGTGAATAGGGGCTTTAATTAAGGAAGGGGGGTTGACAAGGGGCTACAAGCTTACCATACTCATCTGCGTGCGTCATGTCCTTGAGCATTTTTTTTAAAATTTTTAGATGCGAAGCAGCTCTATGACTAGCCGATGTAACGCTGTCCCTCTGCACACCCCTACTGCGCATGCCCTCATCTCGCGTCTCATTACGCATGCTGGCATCTCGTGCCAAGATACGCATGCTCGCGTCTCGTGCGTACCCATGAAGATACCCGCAAAACTGTCGCTCTCCTCCCTTTCTCTTGCCTGCAATGAACCCTCGCTTCTCCTGGCTTGGCTGCGCCACTGGTCCTCGCAATCTTTTTTTACGGTAACAAGGACGGCACATGTGGGCATGCAGGATGTTACGGCATTGGTCATTCCGAAGCTACACATGTCGCTGTTGTCCCGTCGAAATGCTTGACTTATGCCATTGTGTATCTCATTACATTGCCATGCGCATCGTGTTTTAAGCTGGTGTAATACCAGGTGGGATTTTACACAGCCTTCAACCTGATGAACAGCCTTTGTGTTGTACTAGGCTGAAGAAACTTCTGCGATGTTGATGTAGTAGCAAACATTGGGCAGTTTGTAAAGCTTGAACATGCAAAAGTCGAAGCTTTGACTTTCTCACGGGAAGTTGTTGTTCGTGCTGCCCTTGCGACCTTCCACTCCTTGACCGTAGCTTCCGGATCCGCTGGCTACAGAAGGTGGCAGGAGATCATGTGGCAGCAGATCCTGGGGAAAACTGGGGAAGAAGGCGCTCTTGGGGAAGCCCAGGGCCCTGCACGAATCGAATAGCGAGTTTGCTTGAGTTACAGTAAACCCCAATACAAAATCAACACAGCTTGGTGAAATATGCTTTGGGAATACCATTGGCATCAGTTTCTATTTCGTAGCTGTCATTAGCGGAAGACAAATTGGAAATCAGTTTTGTTCTTAAAAACTCACTAAAAAGAAAAAAAAGATTTTTTCTTGTATTAGTGAATTTCTCCCTCGCTATTCCAAAATCATCTCGCTTGCCGGCACAAAGATTTTGGTAAGCGAAAAAAAAAGCACAAGAACAAAACGCGGGTGGCCGCGCCACCTGAAAGTTCCCGTACCAAATGCCGTGACTTCATAGTTTCCAATGGTGTCTACAGGGTTTCAACATCTGCATATACTTCACAATCAGTAAAGGTGAAGTACATTGCTTTCTGAGGGAGCCACATACCCAACATACCGAGTTTAAGGAAATGACGTGTAGTCCATGTTGGTGAAATACGAAACATATTTACTTTGAATGAAATGAGTGACTCCACGAACGGAAATTCCGATGTGAAATTTAACAATAATAGTTTGACCCGAATTTTGACCCGTTAATAAACCTATTATGGTGAACTTAGCAATGTTATTTCGCACAGTACAATTTATAAATGTAATGCGATTTATTGTTTCAATTTAGTGACCCATTAAAGGGCCCCTGCAACACTGTTTGAGCATGGTCAGAAAACGCTGCCTGTCGGTAGTAGAGGCTCCCGACAACACACGAGCCAAATATTATAGCACAGCACGCGGCCTAGAATTCACAGTAAGTTATCAAAGTCAGCCAAAAATAGCTTTCTCTTCTCTCGACAAATTACGGAATAAGCCCAAAAATCACTCGTAGTAAGCCCATCTATTCAGTTATTGGCCGATTTGAACATGGTACGCTCGGTTGTTACAGAAGTCGCCGCAAGAGGCCGCCACTTGTCCACGCGTGCGCGCGCAATCGCATTAAAAAAGTTGCATTTTCGAAGAAAAAAAAGTGCCTAAGGTCACGAGGCGCGAGTGACGTTTTTTTGTTTGCTCCTCCCATCCCTCCCTGCTTAGCTTCCAGCGCTTTCGTCGGGACGAGCGAAGAGACAATGCGATCGCAGCGTGTGAAATATGTATCGGCTGTTCGCGAACGTCGTTTTCGCTGTTTTACGTTACATACTTGCGTCGTTTTGTGCTTGACGCACTCCAAGAATCGTTGAAATTAGCCGGGTTTCACCCAAATATGACCGAGTTAACGAGAAAAAAGAAAATTGCGCTCGCCTATATTTTCTGTGTCTTTGTCTAGTCTTTGCGCAACTATTTCTTTTCTTGTTTATAATTACGAAGCATCTCGCCGAGCAGCTAGTTTTACCGAATTAATGAGGCTGGAAGTGAAAGTTGGGCTAGTTTGTGGTTCATGTTTTGGATGTAAAAACAGCGCAAACATAGTGATAAAGACTGAAGACACATCCCGAGCATGAATTAACGAGAGTTTGATGTCATTGACAATCTACGTGCTGGCCGGAACCAGAGAACACCTCCTTATCGCCCGATATTCTGAAATGACGAGCGTTTAATTAACGAGGTTTTGCTGTATTTCACAGACATCACTACAGCCGAAGCCACTGTGTAACAGCAATGGACTTCCTGTCCTTATGCAACACCAGTCTGCCCCCAGCTGCAGATACGCCATAGCGTTACGTTTCTAATCTCTTATGGAATGGTGTCGAACGGGCATTTTTAATCGAGAGCAGTGCCGATCCCAATTAACCACGATCTGGATTAGGTGCTGCTGCACGGTCACTATTAATCCCGATCAGGTGCGATCAGGATCAAGACTATCGCGATGCACGCATAGTGATCTGGCTGGGAGATCGCGATTTCGCTGTCGTCTGCGCCCCCTGGCCAAGCTTCTTGAAAGCACAATAAACAAGTAAACCGAGCGTAGTTAAATAAAGACACATTAAAACAGCTAGATTTTTATTTTAAAAAAAGAAAATTGTAGACTGTTTAAATTAGAACAATATCTGAAATATTGCATATTTTAAGAGTCGTATTGACCGCATGTAGTTATGGGAGAAGCAGACGGTGAGCAGATGACCGTCTTCTTCCGCGCTTACTTGAACTCTCGCACCGTAGCAGAGGTTGGAGCCCCTCAAAACAAACTCATTAGGGGTGTCGCCAACTTTTCGACTACGTCGCAGCATGTGCGTACTTCGTGGTCGAATGAAGAGACCTCTACAGCAATTTACCGCTGGCAGGAGCGACTGGGAGACCTGAAGAGCAAGAAGTAAAACCCTGGCGCGTACAACGAAATTGCCGCTTTACTGCGAGTAGAAGGCTTCGAGCGGTTGCCACCAGACATAAAAGCGGAGATAATCTCACGCACCAATACAGTTAAGGACAGGGAAAACTTAAAGTTCTTAAACTTAAACTTAAACTTAAAGTTAAAGGGAAAATGGATTAATGAAAATGAAATGGTTTTTGTAGTGGTACGCAAAGTTTTGATGTTCGAGCGGTTCTTGCATCAATAACATTGCTGATGAAGGGATCTCTAGAAATATAGTACGCTGAGTTTCGCCAATGACATGTTTTAGGCCCCACAAGTGCCGCCTGGTGCATTTCATCTGACCCAAGCTCGGACCGAATTAGCTTGGGAAGTGCAGCGGGGCCATAAAGCTGACCGCGATTAATAAAACCGATCCGGATCGCCCTGATCGCGATTAAATGTGTCCGTGTGACACCGGAATTAGATTAATAAATCACGCACATTTATTTTTGCATTCAAGCTATACTCTCTGCCTATGAGTGTCGGTTCCTGCATCAACCCCGGGAGGCCGTAATCGGAACGATAAAATCAAGACACAGACAGCACAATAGAAGAAAGAAGTGTAGATTTAAGGGCTTGTTTTTTTTTGTCAGACACAATAAGATCTAACAGAGAATCGTACCAAGGGAAGTATAAGTGATGTTATTAGAAGTTATTGTACCCCCACTATAATGCATTTAAGTATAATCCATTTCGGGTACGGCAAGAACAGTTATGAGACTTTCAATCACTTTTCGCTCGCTGCGACACCGACACGTAGTCCAGCTTATAGATACTAAATGTTACGTGTACAGAGGTTTCGAAGCGCATGTCACGACTATGGGCCCAAGAAAGCTAGCTGTATTAAAATGTTCCGAATACAGTGTTGGGAATTCAGTTTAAAGGCTGCACGCCGAATATGAAATGTGCAAGTGCACGGACCTCTGAATTTTTTTAAGTGCCCTGACTAACCAACTGCGCAGGAACTGTATGCCTAGTGGGCTTGAGCGATAACGGTGGTTCTGGTGAAATCAGCTAGAGTAAAGTCTTTCAATGCTCCTTGGTGTGTGAAAAGCAATTGTTAGGTTTCTTAATCGGAACGGCTCACTGCTCTCCCATAGTTGAGTACGAAGTACTCGAAATCGTTGACCTTTTTTTTATCTAATCGCCTAGGTTATACTAGGTGGCTTCATCAAGGGTGAGGACCCCGGGATGGCTTTACACTCTCCCATAGTATAGAGCACCTAGTACTCTCAATCGTTAACCACTTTTTTTCTCAACGCACAAAATTTCACGAAAAATCAATTTTCGAAGAAATACGTGCGGGACCCGAATCATTTAGTTCATAACAATGCAAATGCACCAATGGTCTACTATAGCCATTTCATTTTTTCCCGCAGAGTTTGCAAAACACGGCCTCTCCTTTTATTGTCTAGCATGGTGACTCATGTGTCCACTATCGATAACACGTTCCTGGGTCTCTTCCATTTCGGCATGGCTGAGAATGGTCGCAGAGGAGCAAATATCCATACCGCTAATATGCCACAAGGTTATTTTAGCCTCGTATTCATCATCATCACCATCAGCCTGACTACGTCCACTGCAGGACAAAGGCATCTCCCATGTTCCGCCAGTTAACCTGGTCCTGTGCTTGCTGCTGCCAATTTATATCCGCAAACTTCTTAGTCTCATCTGCCCACCTAACCTTCTGTCTCCCCCTAACCCGCTTCCCTTCTCTGGGAATCCAGTTAGTTACCCTTAATGACCAGCGGTTATCCTGTCTACGCGCTACATGCCCGGCCAATGTCCATTTCCTCTTCTTTATTTCAACTATGATATCCTTAACCCCCATTTGTCCCCTAATCCATTCTGCTCTCTTCTTGTCTCTTAAGGTTACACCTACCATTTTTCTTTCCATTGCTCGCTGCGTCGTCCTCAATTTAAGCTGAACCCTCTTTGTAAGTCTCCAGGTTTCTGCTCCGTAGCTAAGTACGGCAAGATACAGCTGTTATATACCTTCCTCTTGAGGGATAGTGGCAATCTACCTGTCATAATTTGAGAGTGCTTGCCGAATGTGCTCCACCCCATTCTTATTCTTCTAGTTACTTCAATCTCGTGGTTCGGCTCTGCGGTTATTACCTGCCCTAAGTAGACATAGTCTTTTACAACTTCAAGTGCACTATTACCTATCTCGAAGCGCTGCGCCTTTCCGAGGTTGTTGTGCATTACTTTCGTTTTCTGCAAATTAATTTTAAGACCCACGTACCTTTCTGCTCTCCTTGTCGTACTCCGTAATCATGAGTTGCAATTCGTCCGCTGAGTTACTCAGCAATGCAATGTCATCGGCGAAGCGCAGGTTACTGAGGTACTCTCCATTAACTCTTATCCCTAACTGTTCCCATTCTAGGCTTCTGAAAACCTCCTGTAAGCAAGCGGTAAATAGCATTGGGGAGATTAATTGTGTCCCCCTGCCTCACACCCTTCTTGATTGGTATTCTGTTGCTTTCTTTATGAAGCACTATGGTAGCAGTTGATCCCCTGTAGATTTCTTCCAGAATCTTTATATATACTTCATCTACGCCCTGATTCCGCAGTGTCTGCATGACGGCTGATATTTCTACTGAATCAAACGCCTTCTCGTAATCTATGAAGGCTATGTATAGTGGTTGGTTATACCCTGAGCATTTCTCTATTACCTGATTGATAGTATGAATGTGGTCAATTGTTGAGCAGCCTGTTCGAAATCCTGCTTGTTCCTTTGGTTGATTGAATTCTAATGTTTTCTTTACTCTGTTAGCAATTACCTTTGTAAATAGCTTGTATACTACAAAGAGCAAGCTGATCGGCCTGTAATTCTTCAAGTCCTTGTCATCTCCTTTCTTATGTATTAAGATGATGTTAGCGTTCTTCCAAGACTCTGGTACCCTTCCCGTCAGGAGACACCTCGTAAACAGGGTGGCTAGTTTTTCTAACAGAATCTGTCCTCCATCTTTCAGCAGATCTGATGTTACCTGGTCCTCACCATGCAGCAGCTTTGCCTCTTTGCATGCTCTCCAAAGCTTTTCTGACTTCTTCTATGATTACTGGTCGGGTGTCATCTGGGTTACTGCTAGTTCTTATAGTATTAAGGTCGTGGTTGTCTCGGCTACTGTACAGATCTCTGTAAAACTCCTCCGCTATTTTAACTATCCTATCCATATTGGTAGTTATTTTGCCTTCTTTGTCGCTTAGTGCATACATCCGACTTTTGCCTATCCCAAGTTTCCTCTTCACTGCTTTGACGCTTCCTCCGTTTTTCAGAGCGTGTTCAATTCTCTCCATGTTATACCGTCTTACATCGCATACCTTACGTCTCTTAATCAACTTCGAAAGCTCTGTCAGTTCTATTTTGTCTCTTGTATTTGATACTTTCATGATTTGACGCTTCTTAATTAGGTTCTTCGTTTCCTGGGAAAGCTTGCCAGTGTCCTGTCTAACTACCCTGCCTCCAACTTCCACTGCACACTCCGTAATGATACTCGTCAGATTATCATTCATTGTATCTACGCTAAGGTTGGTTTCCTCACTAAGAGCCGAGTACCTGTTCTGCAGCGACACTCTGAATTCCTGAACTTTCCCTCTCAGCCTCGTATTAACCGAGTCTAATCAACGGGTCAATTTCTCCTCTGTCTGTGAACACCTTGAAGCTCCCCTCGCCAGGTTTGAGCATTTCGAGAGGGCTAGACAAGTGCACGCACTGGGTGCTCACTAGTAATAGTACGTGACACTGCGGAAATTGTTCGAGGCGACGTGTGCAATTTCTGCAATCTGTTGCTTGAATAGAGCAATGAAAGTTGACGGAAATATTAAAACATACAAACGGAATATGTGCTTGTTAATTATTCATGTTTTAAAACTTTGTATTGAGTAAGATGCGAGACTAAGCTGCCTCCATTTCGTCAGCGTTGTTCTCGCCATTCTGGAATCGTGCCGGTGCCAGCACTGACAATGCTTGGAGTGTCTCTGGTGCACCAGAGCAGTTCCAGCGGTGTATGTTTCCACTCCCTCCCTCCCTCCCTCCCTCTTTCATACTTTTCTGCCTCTCCTTACCCCTTTCCCAGTGCAGGGTAGCAAACCAAATGCTTACTTTCCGGTTAACCTTCCTGTATTTCCCCATACCAGATCTCTCTCTCTCCAGCAGTGCGACTCTGTGTATCGTGATGAGGATACATTATCCATGCGAGCCTCTCAAAACGTGCACGCATAGGGGAATTCATCCCGCAGAAACATGTGCAGTATATACAATACAGATAACACCGAACCGACTATAGGGCATGTCATGTGGATGTAACCTTGCGTGCTCGCGCATGACGTGTTTATGCGCCTGCGTCGTGTGATCTTCCTGCTCCGAGTTGCTCCGATCCCGAAGAGGGCAAGGTAAGAATTCGGTTTTGCGAAGTCTATACACCGGGCGGGTGGCATAGGTTTCAAGCTCACCTCCTCGCATCGTGCTTTCGCGGCTCGTAATGAACCCATTAAAGAATTCTTGTGGTACTAAGGGGTGGCACGCAACAACTTCCAGTATCTAACCGAAATTTGTTATTTGACCTGGTGAAGCACTTTTTAGGAAGTAAGTGACAAACATCAACGCAAACCTCGTGGACATCCGATTTTTTTTTTTACCTAGACCTTACATTTTTCTGATGACACTCCACCGTTTCGCATTCGTTCTCCATCGCCCTGCTTCTGCAGAAGCACCTCCTGTTCCGTACGCGTGTGTACAGATGCCGGGGAGATGACGAGCAGACGACGCGACGCGGATGAATTAACGTCTAGAGGCTAAAAGGCCTTCCCATTGGCTAAGGGGCCTTGTAGCCTCGACAGCGCTGGAATGAACTCCTGATATGGAGTATAGGTCGCACCTTGTGGAGTTCTGAAAGCTCAATTTTGACCGGTAACACAATTCAGGTCTCCAACTGCACTCGTAAGCAAAATTTGAGGTTTAATAGCGTTCATAATGGCACCTATTTTGGAAATAAGAGTTGATAGGCTTTTATAGGAATTTAGGCACAAATGTGAAAAAAAAAAGGCTTTACAGGCACTATAAAAACACTATAAAAGTCATTCTTGGCCTCTAATTCATGCTCATGCATCAAAACGGCACAATTAGAACGCAAGAAACAAAATAGGCGTTTGCCTATAATTCAGTCTCCAGTAATAAGGTTAGTACATGCATGCCACGTCTTCCATGTATGTTAGAGTAATTACGCGTTCACTACAACATAGTGCATGTACAACATGCGTGTGTGACCCTTATTACTGGAGTGTTATGATTTCCTTGTTTTTTTTTGTACATAGTGTAGACAACCTTTTTTTAAACAGCAGTGTGAGACCATTTTTGAATAAAATGGTTGCTATCCGAAATTCCCCATCTCAAGCATAACATTATGCGGATAGCATCCCGGTAGGGGTGCAGTTAAGGGGAAATCACCCCCCCCCTCCCCACCTACAAAACAAAGCAAGAAAGTTCAATTTTGCTTGCGTATTCAAGCACACTACAAACGTCACGTCCCCTCCAGCCTTCCCCGAGAAAAGAAATTCCGGCAAGTAGTCGACGGCTACGTCAAAGACCTGGAAGACTGGAATGCTTGCCACAGAAATAGGAATTAATTAAACGAGCTATATTTATGGGTGGGAGCGAACCTTGCAAAACAACACGGAGTCGTGCCGAGTTCATTCAATATGCCGCCAGCAGCGCCGTTCTTTATCAACGCGTCGACGATCTTCTATTTTCGGCTAAGCTTGCAACAAGACATCCCGCTCGGGAATTTCCCGAGTTGAATGTCACCGTGGAAAGAGTTCGTCGCGACATGCGGTCGTTTCGCAGCATCGTGTCAGCACGGTGGTATAGTTTTTGCCCCGGCACCGCGGTTTGCCCTGCAGAGTGCGTCATATCCGCTCTATTGTACATATTTTTCTCGTTCAGGCGTCGGGATGGAGTAGGTTCGAGATCGACCTCGCGATATCTGCTGTTCGAAAAGGTCGCCGTAGTGCAGCACCCCCTCCCCCCCCCCCTACCACACACACACGCACGCACGCCTGTGCAGGTATGGATGTGTTTGCAGAAATGGCGCACAGAGGGCGCACGCCTGTCCGTCATTGTTCCCTCTCTCTCTCTCTAAAAAAAACAGCATATTCATAACTCAAAAAAGGCTTAAGTTTTTCGCGCGCCTCTCCTCCCCCGAAGGAAGTCAATTTTGAATAATACCCACCCCCATTAATATCCCCGTGGCGCCCCTGATCGTTAAGCGGTCAATGATATAAAACGTCAAGGTCACAGTCCGCAACGGCGACACCTAAACACATCCTTTGAATAGTCTCTATGTATAGCAACCTGTTTACCGGTTAGTGTTCTTCGTAAACAAGCGTCGTCTATTCGCGCTGCCTCGAACCAGCATATCAAGAAACAGATCGCGTTCCTGCAGTGGAGGCGCACTCGACTGCAACGGAATTCGGTTCGCTGTCTCGCTGATCTGCTCTTGATAAATATGTCTTTGCTTGTAGTTTTTTTTTGTGCCTTCAGAATCAATTATCGGGAACCACACTCGAAACATCAGCCTCTAGGTGCCGCTTAAAATGACTGCGTGCGAGAAAAAAAAATATACGTGAGATTTACCACAGCCTCTGGATTGAGTGGCCGTTGTATTGCGATACAAGAGATGGATTGACTCGAATCGCTTACATGCTTTTCTAAGAATTTACACAGCTGTGGCGAGCTTTGCGGTAGTTTTTTTCTAGTTAACGTGCTTTCCAGTTTCACAGACCCGCTAGTTTGTTTCTTTTAATGCGTGTCCATGTATGAATTACTCGTGCTGTAGAAGCTATAGAAGTTGAATTTTTAATGTACTCTTCGCATAGTTTGCCGAGGGCGAAAAAAAAAAAAACATTTGATCAACACTTTTGCGGAGTTTTGTCGGGGTCATGGTTGAAGGGTATTGCTACGGCTTACTTTTGGTCAGCTTGACCTTGTGAAAGTTACGTCGCCGATAAAACCTATATGAGAGGTTTTCATAGTGCCTTAGTTTTTCTTTCTGTTGCAGGACCATACGATTTCAATCAATTCGTATATAGGAACAAAACCAAGAGTACAGATTCCTAACCTCCTTCAAGAAAATGACAAACTTATTACGCACTCTGTCTGTGATGGAGGAAGGCCAGCTGCCCACTACTCACAACAATCGACTGATCTTTGAATTGAATGCGATACGATGTACAGTCATGGACGAATTAAACGTGAACACCAATATTAGTTTTCGTGATCGAACTACCTATGAGGTGGCCAAACATGGCTCACATGACGTCATATGCCGCAAATTCAGTGTGAAAGCCGAAGTCGCGCTGACGTTGTGCGCACTGGCGCAAACGAGAACTAAAGAACGCGCTTTTACCCCTGAATTGTTCCTATTTTAATCTTCCATGCCAGCTTACCAGAGGCGTAGGCAGAAATTTTTATCGGGTGGAGGGGGGGGGGGAGGACACCATTTTGATCTTAAGTGGGGGCTGGGCAGATATATGTTTAAGTTTCATTTAGTGGTCTTATGCCAGAATAAAAAAAGAAAAGAAAAGAAGGTGGGGTGGAGGGGGGCGTTGTGCATCTCCTGGGTAAGCCACTGGTCTGTACATTAATACATTAAATAACGCATGACAGCACGCCATTATAATTACGTACATATGCAATCTAAGGCAAAAATATAAAATAGCCGTCTGACTTTTCTTGTGACTCTCACCTTTGTACGACTCTCCTCAAATAGATTAATAACTTTGTGTATCGTTATACACTCATTGCCGTTCAGAGGGGAGGGAGGCAAAGGCTCGCCTCAGCGCCTCCCTCCTTATTAAGCCAACGAACGGGACAGACTTTGTGCCTCTCTCCCCTTAGCTGACTAAGGGGGGGGGGGGGGGGAGGGGGGAGGTGCCACTCTGTCCACACACCTATGACCTTGTTAAGCGTCTGCGCGTGCAAGCACGAACATGAGAGAGAACTCGGCGCAATAGAAACAACGTTTATGTTGTTTCCACTTCTCTGTCGTGCCCGTGTTCTCCTGCCCAGTCCTTTAACCTCGAATACTCACTGATTAGCTCACCTGTCTGATTAATCAATATCAAAAGAGAGTCAACGTCTCTCCTCAAAAAGAGTCGCACGCGTGGAGAGTCAGGACGAGCCACCGAAAAAAGTAACATACGCTCTTCTTTTTTTTTTTTTTCACTTAGTGTAACGGGTCGTCGGGAAATTCGTTCAAAGCGCCTGGATGGTAATATCGAACTTCTAGAAAAACTCAGCCAGCTTTGCTTCGCGGACACCGGTGAAACAGTGAGGCCTGTGGCACTGCCTTCGTCAGGCTGACGCACCTCCATGTTCTGCGAGTCTTTCACATGCCTTGTATGACCGCGCCTTACTAAGCACTCTTTAGAAAGCTTGGAGATAGCAGTATGGTTTCTTTGCGTCTTGACCATACCTCTCTTATACACAGGTTTACCAAAGAAGCCTTCGCTTAAGATGCCCCGGTAGGCTGTATCACTGCTCTTTATTCGACACTCTTTGTTAAGCTTTGAGCTGGTAGTATGGCCGCCACCCTTCTTCAGCACAAATTATCACGTGGCAGTGGCTTGAATATGGTAACGTGCACGTTATATATTGGACGAACTGTTGCCTTCTTTGTTATTTGCGAAAGTTGTGCGTAGTGGGATTTACCAATTCTTGTGGCACCTAGGTTTATGATTCTGATAGGCCGCACAGACTTCTGTGGCACACGCCCTAAACACACACACACACACACACACACACACACACACACACACACACACACACACACACACACACACACACACACACACACACACACACACACACACACACACACACACACGCACGCACGCACACACAATGTCCTTGCTGAGTTCTGAAAACAGTTGCTTTAATCACACCAATTCCGCTTATTCTGCCTTTGTTTGGCAATTACGCCTCAAGGGGCTCTTGATGCTCTTCTGTTGAGGCATTAATTAGCCTCGAGCGGGAACTGTGGTCTAGCATAGACCCTTTCTCGGCTACTATTGTCGCTGCTCGCGTGTTGTCTGGTCTATTTCGTGCAGAGTTTCACTGCACCATCCCAGCTCATTCGACACTAGCAGCGGCGGTTGATCTTCGTATCAATGGACCCATTCCATTATGTCGGTTTCGTGCGCACGTCAACACCCGACGACATCAGCGCTTATGAGTGAACGTAGTGAACGCGCTTATGAGTGAGCGCTTAACGTACGCGAACAAACAGCATATACTATACAAATAGCTTCGGTACGGGTCAGGGCCGTAGCAACCTTTACCTTTTATATTATTTTTTTTTGTATTTCTCAGGGGTGGTTGGAAGGGTTCAACCACTCCTTATGTATACATCGGTGCGTGCGTTTGTATCCGTGTTTACATATACACATGAAAAATCGAAGTTCTGAAGAAAAACAGGCTGCCCCCCCCCCCCCTTCTCTCCTATGCCAAATTACGCATGTGTTTTCCTGAAGGTTGCCTCAAAGCTATAGAGCGTAATGCAAATGTGGCGATGGCTATGAAGCAGCATGGCGACTGTGAAAACTGCTTGTATGCCATTCCATTGATGTGAGATACATGGACCTACTGGTAGAGCTTACGTCTCTCGCTTAGTAAACCTCTCCTCTCTTTCACTTCTCTTTTTTGAGGGAGTTAATGGCGCCAGTTTTTGGAGTATATGTGTACTTTAAGCACTGAAACTATTCTGCAAAGCCTGCAACCCAAGCAAGACTGCCGTTTGCATCTCAAGTTGCTACTGCGCGCACCTGTATAGACGTTTTACTTCTCCATCTATTTTTCCACAATTACTGCGCCTCTACGATCACGATTCGTGCTCGCACGGACAGACGGGAATGTCGTAAGCGCCAAATCCCACGCTTTCGTCATTACGACGAACCTCTGTCGCGACACGTATGCTACCGTACATCTGCGGGAAAGCCGAAGGTGCGCATCGGCGCAGCGGTGTGCAAATACACTCGCCAGCTTGCCTGATCCGCCCCGTCAAACTTCATTCCCCGTCACCCGCCCATCAGAGCCCGTCACCGAGAGACAGCAAAGAAAAGACAGAAAAACAAAGAGACTCTGGCAAGGTTTGGCACGCAGCCCGATCGCTTGGGCTGAGGTAAACAACCAAGGAGGAGGCGACGGCAGTTTATTGCGTTCTTGCGAAACGCGCAGGTTTGTCCGTCAACGCTCGGCACGCGTCTACAGTCTCGCCTTCGCTTTGTGGCATAGTCTCTTCGGTCGCATGCCGAAACGCCAGCTGAGTCGTCGCCACTTGATGGAAGGGCTCGAACATCCGTCGATGTTATGCGTTCCACGTCACCACGGCGCGAGCCAATCGGATCTGAATGACGTCACGTCTCGCGCGCATCGTCGACGTGTGCGGTTCTCTTATGCCTTCTCAATGCGCATGCATACCTTCCTTTTTGTTTTCACGGTGGTCGAGCTTCGAATGTAGACGAACTGGTGCCGGGTCTTGTTCCAATTAGTCAGCCACGTCGCCTGCGACGTGGACATATGTATGTGTATTATCAACCTACAGTTTTACGCAATGTCATGACCGATAGGTACAAGCGCTGCTAGACGGGCGCCTGGTGCAGTTTAAATGGTCCGAGATAGATGCAGAATTAGAAGAAGCAGCGCTCAGTACACCTACCAGGTGTAGATACGCGGATGCTGCTTTTACATATATATGATTATCGAAACACTTCTGCCCCCTATTCAACGTCAAGACAAATTCATAAAAAGAGGGTGGCTTTAAGTAAATAACAGTGGTTGTACAACTAATGTTACGGTATCCACTACGTTTTGAGAAGTGTGCCTGTCTCTGTCCGCATCTGACGAGAAAAGCAGCCCGAATTGTAGTTAGGACGACATGTACGTCTTGCTTAGTGGACCTTCAGTAAGTTACTCCAAGCAGAGTTCCCTATTAATGGCGAAATTGAAGGCACCTGAAGTGGCCAAACAAAAAAAAAAAGCAAGGTGAAATAAAGAGAACTATGACAAGAAGCAGAAAAAAAAGAAAAAAAAAGTGTTCAGACGAGATGTTTCCAGCCGTTCGATTAATGTAGTGAATAGAAGGCACACGGTAATGGTGATGAATTCTGGGCTTACTAACGAGGAATCGGAAGGGGGGAGGGGCATGCGGCGCCTCTATCGTGGTGACCGTGGTGACCGTCCCCACAGACTTAGATATTGCACGAGCTCCGGCAAGCTCGCGGCAACTCCTGTCACGGGTAAAACACTCACGGCAATTAAGGGGGCGAGAGAGCTGGACAAGTTCTGTCAGCAGACAGGCAAAACATATTAGTACGAGAGAGGAACCACGGGAAAGTGAAGGGTTGCGCTTTAGTCAAGTAACCGCCGCGTGAAAGTCAACGGGCAATGAAGCCAAGGACATCACACACACTATGGAGGGAATTTCCCTTTAGTACGTCCTCTGTTTCATTGTCTGTTGGCAGTTATCAAACAAAATGAGCGTAGTGAAAGGGGTGTGTTCGCTCGCAGACTCAATGATATGGCGCGCTGCGCACCGCGGCAAAGAAACGTATACAGTCGGTCGGAAAGATTTGTGGGACACGATTCCAGACCAAGCGGAATTTTCTGTTCTCTGCTTCTAATTTAATGATCCACTCGTTTTGTGAGCAACGCGAAAGCTGCTAGGGATTGAAGCTTTTGGAATAGGACGCCCATACTTCCGCGGGAATTCAGATTTATTCGCAAATGCCGCGTCCCGTAAGATATAATGTAGCCAGAGTACATACAGTGGTGTCATAACCATGCTGGAGAAGGCGTAAAAGCATACAACGTTGATTGCGCTGGCCATCGCTGCATTGGCCAGTTAAGTGAAATTCTCTTCTCGTTGTGCTTTGAGTTAGGCTAATTGAAGAAGAAGGCAGAACACACAGTGAGACGTGGATGATAGGCCAAGGAGCAAGAGACTCGGGTGAAATACTGTGATAGAATCACTCAGACTGAGATGAAGAGATTGAGAAGACTGAGAACGCGCAATCTTTGTAGAAGGGGCACCACCTTGCTTGACAAAGAGCCGGACGAAATTAATTGCTCCCACGTGGAAACACCGGATGTGACACTTATAGGGTAGCGTCTTCCGCCTCCTCATGTAGTTTGCTCACGTCTATTGTTCTCACGTGGTCCCGGATCTCGCCCGAGTCGCGTAGAAGGTCCGTGTGGTTGTCGCAGCAGCGGGGCTTTACGAAGAACAAAAATATGCCGTATGTCTGTAGGGTCTATTACCTTACCCTTCTGGCCTCATACTTGGGCGTAGAGAGCAATAAAAAGCGTCTTGAGCTCGTTGGCATTCCTGTACATTAGGAAGGAGTTGCGCTTTAATGTGTGAGGACAGAGGGTATTCTGAGGTTACACAGAAAAGCGATATAAAAATAATAGCACCAGGAGTATATATGATACATTTTGGTAAAACGCAAGCGCATCAAGCCGTCTGCCATTTATTTTTAACATTTTCAGTCAAATTTGTTTCCTGACCTGTAACAGAAAGACGCGGTATGCAAATTCGCACTGACCAGTTTTTTTTTACATCACGTGCATTAATTTCATGAGGAAAGTAGTGCCCGATTACCTGTTGCACAACTTGAGGTTTAAGCTTGTGTTCTCGTGGTTAAACTGTAACGCTATGTACTTGTGACGCCACAGATTTCAACGTATATAGTACCCTACTTGTGACGCTGAGAGAAATCCCCAGATCTTGCTAGCGATAGAGTCCAAGGCTCGCCTTGTAAACCCACAATGCAATCCTTCTTTCCTGAAGAACTCGTGGTTACAGCTCGCACAAAAGTTACCACTCTGCATCCAGGCTAACAAGAGTTCCGAAAAGACGCTGCAATACTCGTTGTGAGATTATCGTGAGCTTGTGAAGACTCTCTGAAGCTTCGTCGTTGGCTTGGTTTTTTTTTTCTTCTATAGCGCGTTTTCTTATTCACCTATCACTTGCTTGCGCTTTGGACGGCCGTTTTGCCACTGCAGACGTGTCGCTTACTAACGTTCCCTAACTTGCACCAACAATGTCCTATGACTCCAACCGCACACGCCCGACCACAAGGAAGCGCTGTTGACGGACGACGACTCAGGTCTTTGTACTCTAGTACTCACTTGAAGAACTCGATATGCGGGTCTGGGAAACCGGGGAACCCTCCTGGGAAGCTGAAGCCGACCTTGGAAGGGTCTGGCAGCAGACTCCTGGACTCGATGTCACCCTCGGGGTCGTCCCTGATGAACTTGCGCTTGCCGTCCTTGCCCACCTGGTAATGCGTGAAGCGGCTCTTGCCCGTCGAGTCCTTGTAGCCCGAGCGGCCCATCACGATGCCGTCGGGGCCGAAACTCTCGTGGTGGAAGCTGCTGACCGAGTACGAGTCGCCCTGGCCCGAGGACGTCCGGACGCAGAGAAGCAGAGCCACCACCGCGAAGAACGCGGCCATCCGAGTGTACGTAGACTGCGACAAAGATTTGGCAAGAAGAGACGTCTCAAACATTGCATTGCACAAACGAGCTGAAACTTCAACGCATCTCAGATGTGCACAGCTGTGATTATGGGCACAATGTAGACAAGAGCCCGCAATCTCAAAACTCTGCAGGTGGTTGAAAAAACTTATGTAAAATTATTTGGGAGAACACACGAATCAAAACACATGGCGTGGGCAGCGCGAACTATCAAGTTTCATGGTTAGCCAGCAAACCAAGAATTTTTTTTTACTCACGGAAGCGTGTCAACTTCTGAGACTACGTCATGTCTCGCGCAGCATGGTCAGTTCATAGAGCTATAGACTAGAGAAAGAACGTACGTGAAATATGCTTATTAGAACCAACATAAGTAACTGTTGACAAAAACGTGAAAGCTCTTAAGACAGCGAGCAATACTGACATTCGGCATCCATGTTTTGCTCCTCTGGTTGGACGTATACGAATTATGTGATGCTCGGTTAAATATAGTACAGTACAGGGATAAGATCAGCGAGCCGTTGTCGCTGTGCATGGCTACCGTTTCTCAGAGGGGAACGCGACTTCGAAGAAAATTAACAAATCATAAGACTGGATTATCGCTTGGACGAGCACAAGTACAGCGGCCCAAGTAAGCTGAAAGTTCTTGACCACTAATAACCTGATTGGTCCTCACAATTACATTGTTTTTATATGTATAATGTAAACTGAAACTTAATATTGACAGGCACATAGCGATGTGTCCTATGCTTCTGTCTCTGCTCAGTGCAAAGGAGCCACTCGGGATAAGCAGTTCAGGACTGACGAAATTCTTAACTCAACCACTGACACCTGCCTTGTCCTCACATGGACCCTGGTTTTATCTTGATTCTATAAGCTGACTCTTAAAACTTGTTGACCCGTGGTGGCACGTGTTATATGCCGCTGCTCTCTGCGAAGTAACCACACGAGAGAACGAATTCAGGAACGACGCATGACCACCGAAGAAATCGGGTCAGCCCGCGCGCGCGTCGTTACGCCGCTCCACGACGAATAATTTGCTGTCGCGTAACAAGTCGGACCCCAACATCAGCGTTGCCGCGCTCCGTCGCTGCTCTTTCCTTCAAACTGCGACCGCGCACCGTTCGCAACGAATCATCCAACGCCTCTCGCCACTGCCATGCATTACTCTCCGTTCCTTGACTGCAGACAGAAACGTCCCGCACTGACCATTGTCGAAGACGGCCTTCTTCCGCGTCGATCGTCCGAGCGGCTCTCGAAGAAGAGTATAATCCTGCGCAACCGATTAACCTCACCGCGCCGGTGAATATATATAGGAGACCTGGATCGGGGCCTCCTGCGCGTCGTGCCTTTCTAGGAAGCACTCCTGGCGCTGCAGGAAGCTCGTGGAAGATTCGCGGACTGGTTGTCCTTGAATGACGCGTGCTTCCCAGCCGCCCGCTGTTCGCGTCGGCGCCGCGACGGTGTATTCCGCTGGCGACGGTCTCCGAGCGGCAGACGACGCATCTTTCTTGTTTTATCTTGTATTTTTCCCCTTTCTTATTCGCAAGTCCTCGAGAAGGAGCGCGGGACACTCGCCCTCGGAGCCGGCTCTCCTGCGTAGCCCGGACCGTGTCCACCCCGACTCCACTGCGTGTCACGTTTACTATAGGTTTAAATTTCACTAAAGAGTGCTGATTTGCCTCCTCGCCTTTAAACCTCTCAATGATTATTTTTCTCACCCCCCCTGTCTTTTTATATTTTACTACTTCGCACGAGACAGTGGCAGATCCAGCGACTCCTTTAATGGGGGGGGGGGGGGGTGTCACTAAAAGTAAGACTGAAGGAGGGGTCCTGCCGTTTTTGTTTTTAGTTAGCACAAAAACCCCACCTTAACAGAAATATTGTTAATGCGTGCTCACAGTGGTCGCATTCAATAGTTATAATTGATGATAGGAGGTGTATGACACGTACTGAGGAGAGGGGGAATGCTGACACGAACTTTAAGGGGGGGGGGGGGGTGCCCCCCCCTCTGGATCTGCACTGGCACGAGAGCGAACTAGAGTGAATACACTATGATAAACGACGTTGAGATTGGAAACGGCGACATCTGCAACCCCTTCTGTGCGGCAGGAAGCTGTTTGAAAAAGTTTGGCAGTGATAGCAATCGTGTTTGACAGGGTAGTCTGGCAGTGTTAGTTATCACATTTTACGGGGTAGTTTAAAAGTTATCACAGTTTCCATTTCATGTGCTCGTTAGACCATCACAGTTATTGTCACTGAAAGTCCTCCACCCCTTAAAAGTGTGGCAGTTTGGGCTAGTTGGTGTAACATGACGATAGTTATAGCGCGAGAACAGAACGACGACAAAGAGAATGCAAAGAGCGCTCGTGTACTTCTTGTCTCTTTGTGGTCTTTATGTTCTCACGCTATAACTATCGTCCTCCATCCCACTTTTTTTTTTACCTAAAGCAAAATATTATTTCTTATCCGTGATTCCATCTGAGCAAATACGTTTACGTTAGGGGTTATTCCTGGAATAGAGCACCACCCTTCAAGCAATTTTTTTTGTTATGCACATACGTGTACCCGATACACATCAGATCACTGATATCGGCATATTTCTGTCTTTGTGCAGTACGTACGTCGTGCCTTCCGTTTCAATTTTCAAAAACAATACTTTTTCTGTTTATTTTTGGCTTAATTCCCAACGCCCGTCATGTTTCTAGACTGACCTGTCTTTTGTCGGCTGTATACGTGGACGCCGACGCGTCAAGATGGCTAATCTCACGTCGTCTGACGAGTCGGCGCGAGAGAATCAGTGGCGGCTGCAGTCTTTCTGCAGCAGCAGCGGCAACAGCAGCAGTTGTGTGTTACATCACACCGTCCAAGTTATATCTCTCCATGGGCAGCTAAGAGTGAACTCACACACGCACATACACACACATGGTGGGGCGATCTGCATTTTGGCCGCCCGGAGCGGGTGCTTCGATTGCGCAACAAGGATGGAAGATGGCCTTTCGTATTTTTCTTTTATTGGGTGACATTCGATGGGCAGACTTCGCGGACGAATAGGCGCATAAAAATACCATGAACACTTTTGTGTGCTGTGTCGAGGTTCTTACCTACCTTATCTGTAACCCTTGACTCAGTACGCGTCCACGTGGGCTGAAATCCAAAGAGCATTGCGGAACTGCCCGGCCAGGTAACCCCACAACATGTGTCACGTTGAGAACGGTGCACTACTAATATAACTACAATGAGTTGGCGCTTGCCCCGACTAATCAGTATAAGTGCAGATTGTTTCCTATTATTAGATCGATACACGATTAGCGTTTTTTTTGCATCGTGGTAATCTATGTTGCGATAAAGCAGGTCACCTGTAATCGTACCTGGAAGGGTTGATATCTATGCTCTAACCTTCATAGTGCTGCACCGATTTCGTTGGAGCGATGTTGTAACGCCCGAATGCCTGCATACAAATACAGTGTGCCTGCCATACGCGGGCGGATCCGTTCGTTCTTGCTCCATGCAGTGCCCGAAAAGAAAGGAAAAGAAATTGAGAGAGATAGCAAAGAAATAAAGAAAGAAGAAAAGGAATAATTCAGTTCACGCGGGGATGCATTTCGACAGTTATTGCGCCGCCTGTCGTGTCAGTTGTGTTTTATTGTCTTTAATGACCCCGCAGGTTCAGTACGGGACCGCGATAATCCCGCACTCTGGACGTCTGAAGGGTATTTCTGTGTATAGCATATATATGCGGCATCACACATGTCGGTTCATTCCGAAGCCATGAGCAAGCAAGCAAGCGCGGACGCGTTCTCCGTGTGGTACGAAGGACGACCGCGGCGTGTGCCAGATCGGCGCGCGCCACTTTATTAGACCGGGTAAGCGTATAGAAATCGAAAGGGAGCGATCAATTACGACGAGGATGTGGTAGCCGTCGCGTCGGTGCATGCGCCGGGATGGAATAGTTCAAGATTTTCCCGTTACGAGTTATAACGGACCCGCGCAGGCTCGTTACCTACTCCGGCTTCGTTCGGGACGTTAGCGGTGCGTATAGTTTCGGGGATTATATGTCACGCGGCGTGGATTTCCGCTTCGCGCATTCGCAAGCGGTGTACGTGATCCAACTGCATATAATATAGCCGAGACCTCGTTCGTCGCGGGGTCGGCGACGAATATCATTTATCCAAGAGCGTCGACACCAATATTTATGGATGAAGACGCGAAGAGGCTTTTATAGGGGCCCATTGTGGAATCTTCTACGAACGCAGCGTCTAGTTTCACGTAAAATAAAAGCAGGGTTGATTTTATGTATTCTAGAGTTAGGTAGGTAGGTAATAAACTTTATCGGGATCCAACGAGGAATTACTGGCCCGGGCTAGGCCTCCAGGAGCTGTCGTCCGCTGAGCATCGAGCGATGTCTTCGGCGATAGCCCTGGCTCGCTGGACAGCCTAGATTTGGTCCACTGCACGTGGGCTAAGAAGGGCGGCTCGCCACCGCTCAGCCAGTCGTCCTGGGGTACACTCACGCTGGTCCGAGTAGTGGCGGCGAACACTTCACTCACACTCCCAAAGTATATGCGTCATGTCGGCTGTCACGTGCCCGTACCACGGACAGCCGGGTGACGGGTGCAGCGAGGGACACAGTCTGTGCGGGTGTCGGGGATTCTCAAATGTGTCGGTCTGCAGACGCCTCAAATCAGACGCCTGAGACCTTTCTAGCTGCATGTGGGGTGGTGGGTAACGTCGTCGCGTTTTTCTGTAATGGTTTAAGGTTTCGTGGAAAATAACCATAATGTCATCGCAGTCCTGTAAGGCCTCGGGGTCTGTTATCGTCGTCGTAGAAGTATTATGTCCTCCGATTTCAGGTGACTCGCCATCGTCAATGTGTCGTACATCCGCAGCTCTTTCTTCTGCGTCGCGGCAGGTTAGCAGTCTCGCGACGAAGTGGGTGCGCTCATTGTGGTTCGACGGGGGGTCAGATCTTTGGTCGCTGCCAAGCTCTCCTAGGTGCGCGGGAAACCACTTGAGAGACTTGGCAACAATCGCACCAGGATTGAAATCTTCGGCTCTGGCATTTAGCATGTGCAGCGCCTCGACAACATGTGCGCCGCCATCCCTTCGTAAAGTTTCGGACCGCCGTCTTGGTGTCACTCACGATAAGAGTGTCCTCGTTTCCTCTATGAATTATTGCGAGGGCTATGGCTATTTCTTCTGCCGCCTCAACGATGAGAGCCTCGTAGATCCCGTCACCAGAGTTCGTTCCCTCGTGTCGACCACCGCCATGGAGTAGGCAGGTGTCGATTGGCATTGTTGTTGCTCTCGCTCGTTCTGCTGTTGTCCTCGGTCGGGCAGGGGGTATCTGGCAGCATCGACAAAACGGACACACTCTTGGCTGCCGTGCTCTTTGAGGATCGCCCCCGCTCTGCATCTGTGCCTTTCGGCATCGTGCACAGGGTGCATGTTTCTGGGCATATTCTCTGTGAGTATAGCATTCTTGACCGCTGGCAATAGCGCGTCCTTCAGTCCCCGCATCCCGTAGTAACGAATCTCGAGGGAGTCGAGGATGGTTCTTCCGGTATTAGTGCCCGAGAGTCCTTCGAGCTGCGCGATCCTCTGAGCCTCGATGATTTCGGCGAGCGTGTTGTGCACGCCCAGCTCAAAGAGTCTGCAGTTGGCAGTGTAGTGAGGTACGCCTAATGCAGTTTTGTAAGTCCTGTGGATGATCGTGTCCAGCTTGTTGCTTTCGCGTGTGCCCTCATTGATGTAAGCAGCAACGTACGTGATGTGGCTTAAAGCATGCGCCTGTATTACTCTCACTACTTTGGCATCTTTCATTCCTTTCATCTTATTCGCGATTCGTCGTATCAGGTTCGTGGCGGCTGCCACTTTCTTCTGCAGCCGACTGACCAGCTTGGAATTGGCACTGTTTTTTTCCAGCCAGAGGCCGGACTTCTATCTTAGACACCGTGGGTATGCGGACTAATTTTTTTGTCGTGACACATACGCCCGTCCTGACGGACCTCGGCCACTTCCCTCAGGGAACTTCCTGATTTCGGAGGTATGTGGAGCAGGATCTCAGACTTGTATGGAAACGCAGACGAGCCCCGTGTCTTCGAGGGGCTTCTCAACTATTATATTATAGAGCTCCGTCTTTCTGCTAAGCGTAAAACTACACCGTGCAGAGCTCCGCAGCCATATCGTCAGCGCTGCAAAGGAGTGGGTCGTGCTGGACGTTGCTGCTGTTCGCGCTAGCTAGGCCTATGGTCGTAGCTTGTTTGTTATTACAGTATCTGCTACCCCGAACGTGTCTCAGCTTTTAGGGGCGAAGCTCCTTAGGGCGTGGGCTGTGCGTCCCCTGTATGTAGCCACCTCTAGTTTAGTTCTTGCAGTGTTCACTAGATGGCGGTACCGTCTCCTGTATGTAGCCACCTCTAGTTTAGTTCTTGCAGTGTTCACTAGATGGCGGTACCGTCTCCTGTATGTAGCCACCTCTCGTTTAGTTCTTGTAGTGTTTACTAGATGGTGGTACTTGTAGCTGATGATGAAAAGATGCAAGATGTTATAAACTAGAAAGCGGTACTTGTAGTTGATGAAAGACGCGAGATCTTATAAAATAGGAATGATGTCACATATGGCGCGTGTCATTGGTTGAAGGCAATCGTTCGATTTAGTGCGGCGACGTACGCTAGGGGGAGCGATGTAATAAAATCGAGTGGGCAAAATGTACAGAGGATTCATGGTTTACCAGGTTTACCTCCGGAGCTTCGCCCACTCATCATCATTCACTTCGTGGATATGGCGGCACTTTTTTTTATTATAAAATCAAAATGCATTTCGCCGCATTATCATAGAGTGCGTTGGCATATTTTAACACGAAATTGTTTTATGCCGGGGTCCACCACGGCTCCACTGACTTATTCTCGTCACGGATAGAGCTTTTTAAAAGATATACTAGCAGATTACAAAGGAAAACAAACGAGAAGTTCCGCAGCGGGGCGTTGAACCAGTGACCTCGTGCTCCTTAGCGCGCGACGCTAACCACCAAGGCACAGCGCGAACCTTCCGTAGCCTGCTAACGGCGAGCCATTGGGCTCGTTAAGTTAGCGCACTCTGAAGAAGCACACTCGAGTGCGCTCGGGTGCGACACCTGCAGCGGAGTGCTTCGAAGCTTAACAGCGATTTCCGCTGACTGCCTTTAGCGCCCCGACAGCGCGGCGGCAGCGGTGTGGCCGTTTGGCGGCAGTAAGAACGGGTGGGGAAAAAAGCCGGAAGCACGTTATTGTAGTTTTTCCGGAAGTCACACTAGGCGCACGCTCTCGTGCACCGTCTCAAAGTCGGAGTGGGGAGCTAGAGCACGCTCCGTTAATACGCGCCAGAAGTCGCTTTTTCACCGTTTAGTTTACAGGAGCGCACTCCATGGCTAGAGCGCGCTAGAGCTGCTCAAGTTAACGCGCCGATTTACATACACCATGTATCTCTGGCGCGGCGGCCCTCGGAGCTTAGTAACTTTGATTGATATGTGGGGTTTAACCTCCCAAAACCACCACATGGTTATGAGAGACGCTGTAGTGAAGGGCTCCGGAAATTTCGACCACCTGGGGTTCTTTAACGTGCGCCCAAATCTTAGCACGCGGGCCTACAACATTTCCGCCTCCGCAGCCGGGATTCGATCTTGCGACCTGCGGGTCAGCAGTCGAGTACCTTAGCCACTAGACCACCGCAGTGGGGCAAGCTCACTAACTTTAGCGCGTTTTCATCAGCAGTAGCGAGATGGCACGACGGGCGCGCGTTGGGCGCACGCGCCCTAAAGGTCGTCTTGCCCCCCCCCCTCTTCGCAATGGGCACGCACCTCCACAAGGCGTGCTGAAAACTGATTGATTGATGTTGGAGTTTAACGTCCCAAAACCGCCATATGATAATGAGAGACGATGTAGTGGAGGGCTCCGGAAATTTTGACCGCCTGCGGTTCTTTAACCTGCACCCAAATATGAGCACACGGGCCTGGCGTGGTCAAAGTGCGTATATCTCCTCTTGCGTGGCGGCTCACTCGCGCACGTGATTATCTCGGGAATGGGGTGCTTTGTACATCTTGTGCTTCCACGGCAAGTTTGCTGTGAAGTTACGGCTGCCGAAAAGCACACGAACGTCACTTCGCTCGCTGCTGCGGCCGCGTTCATGAAAGGAGCGGCTGCTCATACATGAAGAGATAATAATTGTAACATTTGTTCGCTCTCGTCCTGTATATATCTGTGCGTTCATTTCGTTCATCTTTCTATTTGAGCAGTGTGCTTAAGTGTCCAGGCAGCTGTTTGTCCGCGTTCGTGCTGTGTGTGCTCATTTCGTGCGTGCTTTCTGCTTAACGTGTGCGCTGCAAGTTTCAGCTGCTTGCCGTTCTTCGCATGACATTGCAATTTGTTGCTGTATATAGCATTCGGTCTTTCGCCCCTGTTGTGAAACAACGCACGATAAGCACTCAACTGTCTCTGCGCTAGGACATGCTTCGCTTTCATGTCATCATCATCATCATCATAATCATCATCATCCTGACTACGTACACTGCAGGACAAAGGCCTCTCCCATGTTTCGCAATCAACTCGGTCCTGTGCTTGCTGCTGCCAACTTATACCCGCAAACTTCTTAATCTCACCTGCCCACCTAACCTTCTCTTTCCCCCTAGCCCACTTGCCTTCTATGAAAATTCAGTTAATTACCTTTAATTACCAGCGGTTATCCTGTCTACGCGCTACATGCCCGGCGCATGTCCATTTCCTCTTCTTGATTTCAACTATGATATCCTTAACCCCGGTTTGTCCCTTATCCATTCTGCTCTCTTCTTGTCTCTTAAGGTCACCTACCATTTTTCCTTTCCATCGCTCACTGTGTCGTCCTCGATTTAAGCTGAACCCTCTTTGTAAGACTCCAGGTTTCTGCTCCGTAGCTAAGTACTGGCAAGATGCCGCTGTTATACACCCTCCTCTTGATGGATAGGGGCAATCTACCTATCGTGATATGAGAGTGCTTGCCAAATGTGCTCCACCCCATTCTTATTCTTCTAGTTACTTCAATCTCGTGGTTCGGCTCCGCGGTTATTACCTGCCCTAAGTAGACATAGTCTTTTACAACTTGAAGTGCACTATTACCTATCTCGAAGCGCTGCTCTCTTTCGAGGTTGTTGTACATTACTTTCGTTTTCTGCAGATTAATTTTAAGACCCACCTATCTGCTCTCCTTGTCTAACTCCGTAATCATTAGTTGCAATTTGTCCCCTGAGTTACTCAGCAATGCAATGTCATCGGCGAAGCGCAGGTTACTGAGGTACTCTCCATTAACTCTTATCCCTAACTGTTCCCATTCTAGGCCTCTGAAAACCTCCTGTAAGCACGCAGTAAATAGCATTGTGGAGATTGTATCCCCCTGCCTTACATCCTTCTTGATTGGTATTCTGTTGCTTTTTTTGTGAAGCACTATGGCAGCAGTTGATTCCCTGTTGACGCCCTGATTCCGCAGTGTCTGCATGACGGCTGATATTTCTACTGAATCAAACGCTTTCTCGTAATCTATGAAGGATAGTGGTTGGTTATATCCTGAGCATTTCTCTATTATCTGATTGATAGTATGAATGTGGTCGATTGTTGAGTAGCCTGTTCGAAATCCTACTTGTTCCTTTGGTTGATTAAATTCTAACGTTATCTGAATTCTGTTAGCAATTACCTTTGTAAATAGCTTGTATACTACGGAGAGCAAGCTGATCGGCCTGTAATTTTTCAAGTCCTTGTCATATCCTCTCTTATGTATTAAGATGATGTCAGCATTCTTCCAAGATTCTGGCACTCTTCCCGTCAGAAGACACCTCGTAAACAGGGTGGCTAGTTTTTTCTAACACAATATGTCCTCCATCCTTCAGCAGATCCGATGTTACCTGATCCTCACCAGCAGCTTTGCCTCTTTGCAGGCTCTCCAAGAATTTTCAGACTTCTTCTATCATTACTGGTGGGGTGTAATCTGGGTTACTGCTAGTTTTTATAGCATTAAAGTCTTGGTTGTCCCGGCTATTGTATGTAAAACTCCTCCGCTATTTTTACTATCCTATCCATATTGGTAGTTATTTTGCCTTCCTCGTCCCTTAGTGCGTACATACGATTTTTGCCTATCCCAAGTTTCCTCTTCACTGCTTTGATGCTTCCTCCGTTTTTCAGAGCGTGTTCAATTCTCTCCATGTTATACCTTCTTACATCGGATACCTTACGCTTATTAATCAACTTCGAAAGCTATACCAACTCTATTTTGTCTGTTGTACTTGAGGCTTTCATGCTTAGTCTTTTCTTATGGAGATTCTTCGTTTTCTGGGACATCTTGCCAGTGTCCTGTATAAGTGCCGTACCTCTAACTTCCACTGCACACTTTGTAATGATACTCGTCAGATTATCATTCATTGCGCCAACGCTAAGGTTGGTTTCCTCGACAAGAGCCGAGTACCTGTTCCGAAGCGAGACTCTGAATTTCTGTATTTCCCTCTCAATGCTAGCTCATTGATCGGATTTTCGCGTATCAGTTTCTGTCGTTCCTTCTTCAAATCTAGTCGAATTCGGGACCGTACCATTCTATGGTCACTGCATCATACCTTGCCAAGCACTTCCAAATCCTGCACGATGCCTGGTTGTGCACTCAGTATAAAGTCTATTTCGTTGTTATTTTCGCCATTAGGGCTCCTTTATGTCCACTTGCGGTTCCCTCGTTTTCGGTAGAAGGTATTAAAAATTCGTCAATTATTGCGTTCTTCGAATTCTACTAGTAGCTCCCTTCTGCAATTTCTAGTACCGATGCCATAGTCACCCACTGCCTGGTCTCCAGCCTGCTTCTTCGCTACCTTTTCATTGAAGTCTCCCATCAGTATAATATACTGTGTTTTTACCTTTCTCATTGCCGATTCCACGTCTTCAAAGAAGCTTTGAACTGACGCGTCATCATGGCTGGATGTAGGTGCGTAAGCCTGTACCACCTTCATCTTGTATCTCTTATTGAGTTTAATTACGATACCTACCACCCTTTTATTAATGCCATAGTAATCCTCTATGTTACCAGCTATGTTTCTGTGAATAAGAAAACCCACTCCCAGTTCTCTTCTGTCAACCAATCCCCGATAGGGAAGGACGCTTCCATTCTGTAGCACTGTATAAGCCTCATTGGTCCTCCTAACCTCACTGAGCCCTATATCACATCCCATTTAGCACCCTCTCGTTTCTAGAGTAGTGCAGCTAGATTTGATTCACTAGATAAGGTTACAGCGTTAAACGTTGCCAAGTTCAGGTCCCAGTGGCGGCCTGTCTGGATCTAGAGATTCTTAGCACCCGTTTCTGGGTTTCATAGCTGACCACCACCGTGGTCAGTTGCTTCGCAGCCGCTGGGGACTGAGGGCCGTAAGTCAATTGGCGTACGCATGTGGGAGGTAGTGGCCAGATACTGCACTATGGTGGCCAATCCTTTTCTGGTGAGGGAGTGCGTTACCGGCGGTGGTCACCGGTGAGGGCGCAACCCAGTTCCATCACCACGTGGATTTTTGAAATCCGGTTGGTAACTGCATGGCACCGGGATTCGAGCCACGGACCTCTTGCATGCGAGGCTGATGCTCTAACCACTACGCCATTGATACTGATCCCTAAAAAAAAAAGAAATCGACAACGTTTTCTTAAAATCATAACTAAAGCTAGACAGGGAATCCTGTATAGGTCGCGCATACGTTAGGAACACTACAATCCCATCCATATCTCGTCTAGGAACCACCACAGTCACTCCCGTATCCCGCCAGATATGTTGCCGTGGCCGCTTTGGCACCACGGCAGTAGATTTGGTCACATCAGATTCTTGGGAGAAAGGACGACGGAGGCGACGAGCCCGTCGAGCGAAACCGCACATGGGTGGCGTGGGCCGCATCGCTCACTAAACGACCATCAAAGCTTATCACCCTCGGGCTAACGTTCTGCAAGCTCGACAGTAGCTTGAAACCACGGTGTAAGAATTCTTTCAGCATGCTTGAAACTGAAGGCAGCAGCCATTGGTGCTGCCACGGCCGCTTCATGGGTGTTATCGTGGAGTGATGCCTTATGTAGTGCTATTATTATCGTCCAACACTAGCGGCTGGCTGATCGCGTTGATAGCGTGGACGGACCGTCGCCCTGATCACTGGCCAAGCGTGAAAAGCATTGACATGGGAAAGTCCGTCGTTCCGTGATTGCCCCAGTGCGAGCGTCTGAGAACAGCCTTCCAAATCGGCGCTTGTTGCGTCTATAGGGCGCCATCGGGAGTTACGTCTGCACGGAGACGCAAGAGGAAATTGCGGATGGGAGGATCTTGCGCACATGAAGATGCAAGGAAATAAGGTTGGTAAGCTGGTATACGTTCGTCTATATATACCTCCTGTGTACGTTCGGCATTCGGCGTACGTACCTTCTTGGTATGTATTACTTACTGCAAATTTACAGCAGTTGTTGAGTGAAATAAGGTAATTTACTTTACTGCTGAGTAACACTCGTGTTCTTGTTTCTACCGTATTAAGTTCGTGTAATAACGAACATGTTGACCAGAGCCAAAATTTTCTTTAGAGACCGGATTCGCCGCGACACGACGTGCTTATCAGGAGAAATCGCGCATGCAAGTCGGTGTACTTTTGGTGCTGCGCTTTTGAATTTGTGACTATACTGTACGAGCGTGCGTACACCAGGAATTCTGCGCTTGTGTAATCCAGGCAACAAGTCTCTTTCATAAATGTGTGTGATATGACCTGAATAATATTGCATCAGCATTTGGACCCGGCATTTGGTGACGTGCGTTTGGTATAACGGAATCCCGGCTACGGCGGCCGCATTTTTGATGGAGGTGAAAATGCCTGAGCACCGTTCAGTTAGTTCTTTAGGTGCACATAGAAAAACACATGTGGCTGATTTCCGGAGCCCTTCACTGGAACACTTCGTAGCGGAGGAAACATGGACCCCAAGACACTAGACGACTGGAGTCAGATGCGCTACCGTTGCACCACCGGGTCACAAGACACTAGACGACATTCGAGTGCTACAGCACAAAATCTCTGGGCGATATAGCGCTCATATGTCGCCCAGTGTCTTATTTTCTGGGGTCAACTTGTCGGCTAGTTGGTTGAATATGTCGTAGGGAAACGGCGCGAAAGTCAAGGACAGCAGCACACATACAACCACACGTTACGTTGACTGGTGAGCTTTTTGCATCGGTGTCCATTTGTGTCTTTTTTTTCCTCTTTTAACTTAACGGCCAAGCTCATCTTAGTCTAACTTTCTTCTACGTCAGGTGAAACCGGCAGTATCAGACAGACAGACAGACAGACAGACAGACAGACAGACAGACAGACAGACAGACAGACAGACAGACAGACAGACAGACGGACGGACGGACGAACGGACGAACGGACAGACTGACGGACGAACGGACAGACTGAAAGACGGACAGACTGACGGACGAACGGACAGACTGAAAGACGGACAGACTGACGGACGAACGGACGAACGGACGAACGGACGAACGGACAGACTGAAAGACGGACAGACTGAAAGACGGACAGACTGAAAGACGGACAGACGGACGGACAGACTGAAAGACGGACAGACAGACGAACAGACAGACTGAAAGACGGACAGACAGACGGACAGAAAGACGGACAGACAGACGGACAGAAAGACGAACAGACAGACGAACAGACAGACGAACAGACAGACTGAAAGACGGACAGAAAGACGGACAGAAAGACTGAAAGACTGGCAGAAAGACTGGCAGAAAGACGGACAGAAAGACGAACAGACAGACGGACGCTTCGCCCCACTCATCATCATTCACTCCGTGGGTATGCTGAAATTTTTTTCCTGTTCATTATATTAACGAGCATTGATACGAATGTTGCATTTAATTACGTTCTACGACGCAATCAACTTCAATTGCCAGTCAGCGCTACGTCTGGTTGTGTGTGCGTCTTTGCTGCCGTGGTCTTTCGCACTGTTTCCCTATAGTATACGCTACGATCTTATAATTAAGGTCCCGTGTTTCCTGTCCTACGAGAAGTTTCACATATTCAACCAACCAGCCCGATTCCCCACAGTTCTGACCTCAACTGCGGTGTCGCTCTTAGTCGTACCGTGGTTTTGTGATGTTAAACCCCACAACTTAGTAAATGAAATTACCATTTACCATTGTCACTTGATGAGTGACGCGATTTGCCCGAATCGCGAGCCTCATCACCAAAAAACCCATTCCGCAGCGCGGGTTTTTGCTTATGGGAAAAAACAGTGCAGTCGTTCAAGAAAAAAAAAGAACGAATTCGTTTCAAAGAACACTGAAGCGCAGACACGCTGCGCACAATAAGGAAGCAAAACAAGGGTAGGACATGGCCTACGGACTACGCGATGGAAATGTTAAGAGCGTTAAAACTAGCTGGACAACACTTTTTTGTACTCTTTCGGGCAGAGTTCCAGATACGCAGTGTGGGATGAATTGTATTACAAGGACGTATACTGGCAGTGGAAAAGTGCACTGTTCATATAGAGATTTCAGGGCACGTGCGCAGGGTCTGTTCGACGGCGTGGTAAAGCCTTAAAAGATCGGAAGTATGTTTTTGCTATTAAAAATCAATTATTTCTGGCGTGTCTCGGTGATTTGTCTCTGGCGTGTATCTTGCCAGTGCTGTCAACGCTGCATTGTTATTATTCGCTGCGAAGGCTTGTGTAACTTGTAAGAACTTGGGCTCGGCGCAATCGTTAACGACGGGTCGCAAAGCCTATATGGGTTAGCTTTGGTAGCTATAACTAATCCGTAGCCTATACGGTAATGAAAATTTTCTGCTTATATAGGTTTTTAGGTTGATTTCAAATATGTATCATTCATATGGGTATTGTGCACCACGACAAGGACGCAAAAAAGAGAGACAACACACGCTCTATACCCACATGACTGATGAACCCCAACCAACTAGCCCCGCAACGTGCCTCATCAGATATCGAAGTAGTTTTATGGTGAGTTGCGCAGTTTTAGTTTTATGTCACGATAATATTTAACTAATAATTTATGGTTCTATGAAATTGATTGCTCATATTGCTCTACATTGACTGTAGAACGCAAATAGCTATCAAGAAAGTGCATATATGACATTTTAATGGACAATAAAAAATTATGTGAGGTTGCCTAAAATCCTCAGCCCCCACTAATTGTTCACTTTAGGTTTGCAATAGTTGTACAGGCGATACCAAGTTTTAAAGGATATACTTGCAGCCTTCTCACGCAAATAAATATGTGGGTAAAATTTCATCCCGATCGGGCTATCAGAAATACCAAATATATGACGCATCAACTCAAGAAGCTCCCTAAAAATGGATCTTCAGAAAAACACATTTTAAATATATAAGTGAAAACTAAGTTATGTTAAGATGACTTCTTCCGTCACGAGAGCTTGGCAATTATTGTTATTTTGAGTGTGTGGCTTTAGGGAACTGCTCATGCTGAATGCAAAGGCAAGCAGCCAAGTGACGCTTTCCAGGGAACTCTAGACAATGAGCTCCTTTTAGTTTTTAGAAGCCGCCTTGTGCTCTTTAGGAACAATTTTATTCGACTTCGTGTTTAATTGCAATCTGCAGTTACTTTTTTTGTCGTGAAAGTAGAGACTATACTTCTCAACGCAAATAAAAACAGAAAATATGTAATTTTGAAAAAAAAAAAACTTGTTTTCGACTTGAATCTCCCCGTAAAGGACGCAATTACATGATAACAGATGCATTTGTTGTTTCAATCTGCTTCTCAACTATGTTATCAAATAGAATATTCAAAAGGTTGCATTATGCATGGCTTTGTACGAAAAAAGTTATGTAACGAATTTTACTGTACATACCAAGTACTGATGGCGAACTGCTTTTTTTAAACACGAAAGTGTCGTACGCCGGGGTCCGCGACCACACTTCACTGACGCACTTACGTCACTGATATGACGTTGTTAAAAGATACACTGGCACGATACAAAGGAAGAAACCAGAAGAAAATGTTACGCGAATTCGCAAAACCCGGGAATCAAATCCATGACCTCTCGGTGCACGATGATATAAAGTGGGCTCTTAGCAGACTGAGCCATCGGTACATTTGCTTTTGTGAAAATTAATAATGTGAAGACACGCTTGTCTTTCGTGTGTCATATACTTATTCCTATATTAGAGGGATCAACCGCATTTTTTTCATTGTGCAACATTCACTGATTATGTTCACGACATTCAGATTATCACCGTCTTAGGATAATTGACCTTTGCGCACGAGCTTAATATTCTACTGACTATTCTCTCTAGCGTATGCGTCTGCATATATTTCATGTGCTCGCATTTAAGCATATTCTTGTGTTGAAGAGAGAGATATAAAGAGAATTTTAATGAACCATATACGTTAAGGCATATTGAAAGCAAGGGCTTGAGGAGATCTCATGATCTCAATGCGGGAAACATCCTTGAACGATTTCCAGAGCTCACACTTATTTGGCATATTAAGTGGCATCTGGCAACTTATCAAAAAAAAAACAGAAAAAGAAACGGTATGTCTGTGCGGCGCGGCGTATAGTGTTAAAAAAAAAATGCTACTGCATCGAGAAAGCAGAACAAAATGCGGAACATGCGATTCGGGGCTCTAAGGCAGCAGGTTCAGTGGGTATACTCGCAAAAGGTGTGAATATGCATGTTTCAGTGAGATAAAAAGCGAGGATCAGTCGCTCCGTACTCAAAGCAATGGTATATATGGCCTAATCAGCATGCATATCTCCAAATCTTAGCCATATTTCACTAGCCATCATGCTCAGTGTACCTCTGCAATCAGGCTCCCTTTGTCCTTGGTAAAAAAGCGGCCTTTCACCTCTCTCAAGCGTCGTGGGAGTTCGATAATCGAAGGGATGTTAATGAATATATAGACGTGAAAGAAAGCAACGTCGAAAGACATACGAATAAATAAAAATGCGAATGAAGAACTTCAAACTACTCAAGAAATGGGGGGGGGGGGGGTCCACAGAAAAATGTTATGAATGTTACGAACGTAAGAACGAATAAGAAATTGAGGATAATCGGATGATTTGTTGCAGTGTTGTGAAATTTTATCAAACCATATGCTGAACCCCCCCCTCTCTCTCTCTCTCTCTCTCTCTCTCTCTCTCTCTCTCTATATATATATATATATATATATATATATATATATATATATATATATATATATATATATATATATATATATATATATATATATATATATATATATATATATATATATATATATATATATATAAGGGAAAGAAGTGTATACCTAATGGCTCGTTTTTCCGTGTTTTAACACAATATTAATGAGATATAACAGGCAATAATGCCAAGGAATGTACAGGGGAAGTTATTAGAACCAATGGAATGTAATTAAGAAGAAAGAAAAGTGGATGGATGAAAAAAAAAACCAGCCGTGTATATATATATATATATATATATATATATGCTTGTCCCACATTGTCATCTCTTCTAATGACCAGAATGTAGGTTTTTAAGATTCTGCCAGACGGCCTTTCACTTTCTGCAGGTTGAAGTATTTTCCAAATAATTAAATTTAGAATGTATGACGTTAATACAGAACGTTGTATTGTAGTACGTGCGTGTCGTCCTGTACGGCGCGCAGCATATATCACGTACAGTCCGCGTTATACGTGTGGGATGCATCATTAACGATATAAATTATTTAACACAATTTGTAGTTCTACTTAAAAGCAGCCAAAAGAAGCAAAAAATAAAAATAAAAATTAGCACAGCTTTCACTGTCTTGCGGTGTCCGAATTCTTGCTGCGTCTTTCAGTTGTGACATCGGCAGGTGACCTCGATGCGTCACCATAAGCGTGAGCACGAGGTGGGCAGGGCGGGGTAGGGGGGGGGGGGAGTGACCCTCTTCCTCCTAGTCACCCAAGAGTGCGGTGCAAAATGTACTCCATACATTGACCTTATGAGAAGGGGGGACACTGCGACAAACCCTTGCCCCCCCCCCCCTTTTTTTTTAAGGGTGGCCTTACACACACCTGTGAGTCGCTACCGTTGTATGAGTACGCGCTCGCTGCAAAGCGGGCCATCCGCCGTACGGGACGGCTAAATTTTGTTAATCGTACAGCGAAAAGCTGCTGCCATTATCAAGGTATGGAGACGAAGTGATACATAAAGTGTGGTCACAGTATGCTGAAGAAATGTTTAAATTTGGTCACAAAGGTTCACTTATTCTATTTTGTCCTAACTTTACAAGCACTTCTTTAAAAAGTGGCTTTTCGCTTTAGTCATCACATCACGGTCATTGAGGATGTGAGAGAGAAAGAGATAAATAGAGAGGAAAGGCAGGGAGGTTAACCAAGCTTGGCTCGGTTGGCTACCCTACACTTGGGGTGAGGAAAAAGGAAAAACATCACATTACGGTCATGAGGAGAGATCCCCTTTCCGTTTTCCGAGTTTCATTGGTGGTGTGATTACTACGCGGTGTGTTATATGAGGGTCTGAAACGAAGTTCTCGAGTTCTATTCTTGTGGCAGGTACGGTGGCTTGACAGACTTTTTGTTTTAGTTTATTCATTCTCTTTATCACACGTAATGGTGATGCCGTGGCGCTATTTTTTATTTTTTTCACAAGAGCACAAAACGCGTCTCACTTGTATAATTGCGGTTCACTTTTGCCATAAGCTCGAACTCATCATTAAGATAATTCTTTTTTTCTTCCACTCGAACTTTCACAATGGGAGTAGTGTCTACATTGCAAGTGCAACATTCCTAAAATTTAATACTGTCTCCTTAAAACTCGGCGCCAGGGAGCAAGTGTGAGGATCCTTCATTTTGCATACTGTCGCCACCAGCATGGTCTCTCGAACCCTTTATTGTGAGAGTTGCTCGTGTCACCGTTTTCATTACGCTTATCATTATAATATCTAGATCACTGTAAAGTGCTTTCAATTGCATCATGTGCAGATGGCTGGTCTACCTGCGGCGACGACTTCAGAGATCTCGATCACGGCTGCACGTGAAACAGGCGCGTGTCTTACGAGTCTTCTTTTTCCGAATAAGGTCGCTATCACGATGAAACAAGCGCCAGAAAGTACAAACTCACAGAAAGGACACGGGACGAGCGCTTCATTCTGTGTCCTTTCTGAGTGTTTGTACTTTTTGGCGCTTGTTTTATCATGAACCTATACCAACACACACGCCAACTGGCAGTCATCCTAAAGGTCGCCATCTTGCGCACGAGACAGTGGTGCCAAGTGGAGCGGTGTATAATACCGGTCAATGTCGCGTGCGTAGAAAGCGAAGATGCGTGTCGGCAGAGTGGCCTAGCCACGACCTTCGGAGAGAAGACAGGACGACCCTGTCACTCACTCGAGGCCGGTCGAACCGGACATGCAAGACGCGCTGCGCTGGCCGGCTTCCTGGTCATGGAATAACATATTGGTGCGTTCGAATTTTTTTTCGGGTTGACATTGATTTAAAGTGAGTGAAGTGGCAGTGCTAGGACGAACAGGAAGAACGAGGTGAAGACAGGACATGCTGCGTTCTCGCAACTCTGCACTCAGTTGTGAGTACAGCGCGTGTCCTGTCTTGATCTCGTCTTTACTCTTCGTTCTCGCACTGCCGTTTTACGTCGACATGGTTCCTTGTTGCACTCCAGCAGAACGCAGACCAACCGATCGGCTAAGCGCTCGTGTAGGTGACGGAAGCAGATGCCCACCACTTCGTTTATGGAGCTGCGTTGGTGGAAAACAAAAGGGAGGAAAGACAGGGATGGTTTTGACCAGTTTGGCCTAATCGGTATGCTACCTTGCACAGGGGAAAAGAATGGAGGAGACTGAAAGAAGAGCAAAAGAAGAGAGACAGAGAGAGGGAACACACATGCACGCACATAACGTCACAGCGCTAAGTGGCAGTCTTGTGCGGTAGACGGCATAATTAAGACCTGCGTTGACATGCGCGTGGTGGCGGGAGGCGGGGGGGGGGGGGGCAGATTCGCACCCCCCTCCACTTATGGGAGGGGCGCAATGTCTGCTTTAATATTTCAAGTCGAGCCTTACACGTCATCCTTTAGATAGCAGGTTTATGAACACGCATGTTTTTCTTTTTACTTTCGTAGCCACCGAAGGCCCGCTGCGTTGCCTTCCAAGAACTGTTTGTCTCCCATCTTTAGTCGCGGAAAGCTATAGAGACCAAAGACAGACCATCGGGAGAAGCACGCCATCGTTCTTTATTTTTATTTGTTACGCCATTGTGAAGCATGTCGGCGTTCAGACTCGGTCAAATGGAAGGCGAGGGGATGGAGCACAGCGATGAAATCTCGCCGCCTCTAATGGTAAACGATGCGCAAACCCTTGTTGGCATATGGTTTCGCAGAGCACTCTCGCCTCTTAATTGCAAGCCGGATTTTGTTACAAGGCCAAGATCATTCGTCGTTGGTTGTCAGCGAAGAATCGGCGTTGTGCGTGGCCGAAAATTCGAGATAGAATAAATAAATAAATAAATAAATAAATAAATACATAAATAAATAAATAAATATTAGTCTATGTGAGAAGTTTTTTATTTCACTACTATTCTCACTAACCACGTAGTTAGTACGTTTCAATAATAATAAAAAAAAA